>NC_092503.1:73162438-74362438 GCF_047511675.1 Marmota flaviventris
CAAGAAGTGATTTAAGTTCCCTTTTCTCTAACCCAAGTGGCAAATCTTTTTTTCCTAAGAATACAATGTTCTTATTATATTTGAACACATCTTTATGATTTTAAATGACAATATTTTAGTTTATCATTGAATGTTTTGTTTTTCCACTCTTAGTTAGATAGTTGGATTCTTTATTGTTTGAAATTTTAGTTGATCGAATAGAGATTTGATATCTTTGGCTTTATTCCTCACTATCTTTTGTCAAGTCTGAATAACATTTTAAATTTTCTTTTAACTTCAGGAGATAAAGTGCAGTATAGCTCCCAAAATTTGATAATGTAATAATCTATTTTTTTTCCCTACTAGCAAATTCCATGCTATTGCTTTTTAAAGAAAAGCAGAGGCATTTTTCAAAGATGTGCCAGGCAATCTGTTGTGGTGGTTTAATATACCGGCAAATGCTTTCACAAACTGCATATGTCCATAGTATATTTAAATATAATTAAATATGATATAATTAGGAATTCAAGTTTTTCAAAATTTATGTTTAAATGGTAGGGTCCCCTGTTTTCTTCATCCATTCTTTTGGACCATGTCTTTAGAGAAGAAAATTGAAATCAATCTGAGTTCGGTAAATTGAATTAAGTTGTAAGGAGTGTTACATTCAAACTGTTGATAATTCTAATGTGTTTTAAAAGACTAAAAACTTGTTTTAATTAATCTCTACTTCTATGGACATATGTATTAAGTATTTTCACAACACTGATTTCTATAATAAGTAAATCAATACCAGTGATCTCCAAAAAATTATTTAGGCAGTTATTCTTTGTCATCCATGTTTGCTTATTTTGCAGCTATATTTAAAAATCAAATGTATTTTTTCTTTATAAGAGCAGTTTAATGCTGCTATGACCCGAGTATTTTGGTTTATTCCATAATGGCTGGTAAAATGGACCACATTTTCAAATTATTTCAATGCATTGCTGCCAGAATTTGTAAATGTTTTCTCTAGCTTTTGTACAACTGGTGAACAAGTATATATGGAGAGAGAAAAAGGAAAGCCAGACAGTTTAACACATAAGTAAGCAAAAGATTATCCAAGGAATTTTGTGTCTCTGCATGTGTGGATACTTGACTTTGAAGGATGCATAACTACTTTTGGAAATGGCATCTTACTTCTTATTTAAAAAGGTGGGGGGATATTTGAATGATTTTTAGCTATCAGTAAGGTAACTGTAAGTAATCCGTGGTCCACTTTTATTGATTAAATAATTAGAGAAGAAACAGCTTTCGCAGGGTCATACATTTGAAGTTCTTTGGGACACATTTCCATATACTTATAACTTGTAAGTATTTTAAATTTTTTCGACCAACTAGAATCAGTGTAAATTGTATAATTACTAGAATAATTCTTTAAGAATTTGCAGTGCAACTATGTTACTTTAGATACTTCAAAATTGCCATTTTAGTTTGTCATTTTCTGGGCTCATCTCTTTTAATATAATATTTTATGGTTTGGGGGTAAAGATTAACTGAAGCAAATGTTTCTAGCTTAAAAAAAATAAGCTGAGATGTTAATTACTTTTACTTTTTTCCCATTCTGTTAAGTTCAGTACTCATGGATTCCTTCCCAGTGGTGTTAAGAGAAATAGCTTAGCACTCCAATAAAGCTTTGCATAGGCTTTGTAAATAGAATTAGGAGAAAATGGTGTAGAGTTTTTAAATTTATGTCTGTGTGCTGTGTTAGTATACATTACATCTTGAAGCCGCTTTGCTGGGTAAAATGTTTAACAATAAGTGTCCTGAAAAAGTCTAGAGAAGCCCTGAATTGTACACTGAGAAACCTGGAGAAGTTTCCCTCCCCTTATATTTATTTTCAGGCCAGACTAACATTATTCTGTTCCATCAAATGGGAATATCCTGGTTTTAAAGATCTGTCAGAGTCTATTATGGGCAGGCTCTCTTAGCACTTCATTTCAATGATCTAAAAACCTATACTCAGAATATTCTTTCTTCCTATCTAACAATTCTTAAAATTTAATTCTATTTCTTCTCCTTATTTAGTTTTTTTTTCCTGAGTTTCTACAATCTTTAACAGTGGTTTTGAAACTTCAGAATGTGTCAGAATCTTCTGGCATCCTGTTAAAAACACAGATGTGCCCCAACTCTAGTGTTTCTAATTTCCCAGATCTGAGCTGGAGCCTGGTAATTCACATTTCTCAAAAGTTTTCAGATGATGCCTGGTACTACTGTTGGTTCAGAGACACTTTGAGAGCTGTTGACCTGTAGACTACCTTGTGTGCACTTGCAGACAACTATGTGACTTCTCAGACTATTTTCTAAAATGCACACTAGAGTTTTCAGCTCATTTGCACCAGTCTTTATCTTCCTAGTTCTTTATCTTCTTGTCACTCTTTCTGAACATTTTCAGTTTCAGCTCTGTTCAGAATCTCATAACTGAATCACAGAAACCCTAGAAAGAGTCTGACCTTGAATGCATACAATAAAACCACCTCATGGTTTCAGTGGCATAATGATTCCACACTTGAATCCAAATTGCATGCTTACTTCTAAGCCACAACTGCATTTCCAAATTATATTTTACATTCTTACTGAAACCGAGTACTTCTACTTCTGTGTGTATATAATTATTTGCATCTTGAAAGCACATTTTTCTGTTTATATCTTACATTGTTAGTACACACTGAGACTTTCCTAAATATTCCAACCAAAGTGGGTGAAACAGAAGTGCCTAGTTTCTAAAATATGTTTCCCTGGATTTAAGCAATAATAAAAACTTATTTTAAATTATTTCAGTGAGTGAAATAATAATTGGAAGGAAATTGAATTATTTAGGAAGTCACTGTGTCCTCAATTTGAGTATTTGAACTAATATTCACTTGTGAAATGTTCTACTTCACTCCCTATATAATAGAAAATTATTTTGCATTCTTTTTCATCATAGAATTATGACCTGTATTGGTAATTTAATATTTAGAAATGGGAAAGCCCAATATTTCATGAAATAGAAATGTGTTGAGTTTGTTATTAGAATTGATTTTGGGCTCCTGAGAACTCTCCTCTTACTTTTAGCATCTCTTGGCATAAACATTTATTTTCAGCAGAACTGCTTTTCTCTACTTATTCTTAATTACTTTCTTGAGGCAAAATTCCAATATTCACAATTAATTTTTGTCAATATATTAAATTTTCTCAATGCCCTTTTACCCGAGAAAAGTAATTAGAAATTTGGTTTTTGTAGGCATTCATAATAATCCATTTGAACCCTCCATGACATATTTTCTTATTTATATTTTAATTAATTCAGTTGTAAAATTCATAAAATGTTGTAGCAGGAGGAGAAGTTGCTCAACCAAAGCAAGAACTATGTCCAGTGAATAGAATAACAAATTAATTCCCGAGGGCTTATAAAAAGGGCTTATAAAAGCCACTCCATCTAGTGGTTGGATTTTCACATAACTTGTCTTGACAAGTTGTTTTGAAAACACAGTTGCATATAGAGAAACCCATTTGGGAAAGATCAATGCGTAACATGTGCTTGGGGAAAGAAAAATTATTATAATAATTTCATGTGTTGTCTTTAAAGTTATATCAACAGTGTGTAATTAGTATTTATCCAAGGTTGTGTGTGTCCCCAAAATCTCTTTATGTATCATTGTTATGTGACTAATCATTGCAGTTCATAACACACACCCAGAGTGAACCGGGATCAGAGTGAAAAACAAATATCTGGTTGTGGCCCATAACTTTCACTTGATACTGAGAGAAAAGATCCTAGGGTAGATGTTTGTTGATGCATTTTATCTAATTTTGATATTTGGGGACTTTTTCAGATGCATGTTTGTATGGAAACCAAGAATCAACTTTAATCCCTAACAATCATCTGGATTTTTGACAAAGAAAACTATTCATAAAGCCATTATCTTAAGTTAGATCTGTCATGTTGCTAATGCCTGCCAATATCCATTTTGTAAACAGAATGCCTACTCTGTGCCAAACCCTGAGTTAGGCAGAGGACCTGCAAGACGGGTCCCAGCTCTCAAAGTGTTCATGGTCTGGAGGGATTAGACATGAGAGACTGCTACAGAATGGTTTGGCATTGCCCATTGTCACTTCCGGCAGAGGTCATCAGTGAACAGCCCATACTCTTTGGTGGTAAAAATATCCCTATTACACACTTTCATATCCTATTCTTATCCTATTCTTTCATCTGTGGGACGGGATAGACAGATGGGTGGGCTTTATTTGGGGGGTGGGGTGAAATGGAGAATCATTTCCCTTGTTTCCATTTACCCAACCTTTATATATTACGTAAGTGTGAAACATGGATATATTTCAGGAGTGAATCACAGAAAACATGCATGCTTGGAATATAATGTCTAGTGGTAGACACAGACTACGTGCCCAGTAAAAATGAACTAAATAAAGCATCTGAAGGCCTATAACTCTGTATCCATCAATCACATTGCTGTGGTAACACACCTTTATCTTATTGGGCACTAGAAGTCTAACAATCACTTATTTGTTGGAGTCAAACTAAGGTTTATACAATTTGTCTACTGTGATTCTAGGTCAGAACTTAGGAACTGGCCAGAGAGAATCTTATTCCCTCTGGATCTAAGAAAAATGCATAGCTCATGGTGGGAACTTGATAGATTTCAAGTGAGAATCTCTCCACCACATAGAGAATGGACATTACAAGCTTTTGTTGACTTAACAGTCATCTTGTCTCATTCAGACTAAAGAAGCTCTCCTCTTCGTGTCTCATGGTGTTGTGGAGGGGTGTCATTACCAACCGCAGTCATCGTAATTGACTGATGAAGCAAAAAAAAGTAAATAAAATGGAACCACCTTTCCTAATTAAAGATAAAAATAGAGACAAAGAGGCCTTAGATTTTATATATTTGCCAATAATTACTGCAAACAATGTGCTAATCGAGAGTTAGAACTTTTAGTTTATAGATGATTGGCATACTTTGTTCCTGAAGACCTTAGGACTTGCTTTTGATGCTGAGAGAAAAGATCCTGGGGTAGATCTTTGTTGATGCATTTGATGTAATTTTGACATTTGGATACCTTTTCAGTTGTATGCTTGTATGGAGACCAAAACTCAAGCTTAATTCCCTAATGATCAGCTGACTTTTTGCCAAAGAAAACTATCCATACTTAAAAGCCACATGAAATACTTACTTAAGACTGTCTTTATCTCACATGAAAGATTTGATCATTGAAACTATATATAGTTGATCACCATACTTTGCCCCTGAAGACCACTGGTGAAGAATGTGTTGCAGGTGCTATGACCAATGTTTTTGCTCTCGACTGATCATTCATATTTTAGTTGTTCATCATGTAAAATTATCATGTACTGTTTGTGACCTCCTTCCCCCAAACGGACTCTTCCCTTTCCCTAGGATCAAAGAAAGGGTTTCTTACTATATGATTCCTGTATCTCACAGTGAGGAGCAGGCACTCTGAATTATGCAGACCTGGATTCCAGCCCTGCTCCCACTGTTTGCAGACCTTTGGCAAAGCATTTTTACCTCTGTAAGACTCAGTGTTTTTGTGTACAGAATGGGGATTGAAATAACATCTATTTTACATAAATATTAAAGAAAAATAATATCCTACTTAGCATGATGACTGGAACATAAAAATATTCAGCTATTTCTTAAATGAAAATATTTGAAAATTGAGGTTTTTCTTTAATGTCCATATTTGTTCATCTAAATTTCAGATTTGAAACTAAAAGAATAAAACTGAAGTTGGGCTTAATTTGTATGTGCATGGCTTAAAAATGAAAATACCTCTTCTTCAATAGTTGGAGAAGAAACTGAAAGCTATACCACACAATTGGATATCATATTGTATACCTATGATATCTATTGCTGTAGAGTACTTCATAATGAATGGCAAAGATAAGAGCCTGCTTACTAGGTCCTACATAATTTATGGACCAGAATAATATATTGCTTTCTACTTTTAATGATGAAATCTCACATGCAAGATAAGGACAATCTTACGTAGTATTTTATGTGTGGACCATGGTTTTTATGGAATTGAAAACTGCATGTTCTCTGTTAGGTGTTTTCCTTACAGACTGTGTGGAAAACATCTCTCTCTTACAGAATAGGCCAAGGCACTTAGTAGGAGGAAACATCTAAATGGCAGAGCAAAATTAAATGGTGAAAGAAATTTGTTACATAAATCAACAGATCATTTTATTTGTATAATTAATTCACCTTTGTGACAGGCTTTTCATGTAACATCATCACAAAACTGTGCCTGAGCCTTTTGTAATTTCAAGGCATCATTTTCTTAAGCCCTGAAATTTAAGATTTAATAAGGATTTAAATGTTAAATAATAAGGAATATTTTACATTGAATTTTTTGAAAAGAAATACAGCTTTATAAGTGTCTTAATGTCTTCAGTTCCTTTTAGTTGATAGATTTTCATGGAAAATCTAATATTCCTATTGTTAGTAAAGAAAAAAAAACAAAGAAAATGGTGCATTTAATAACTTCTATATTTTTAACAAAACATATGAAGAGCTAAAGCTTTGAGAGCCAACCAAGCATTACCACTGTAATGGAATTTTCTTTTATATATAGAAAAAGGAGCTGACATTAGTACCAGGAAGAAGGATTATGCATTTTTGCCTGAATTATCAGGTTAATTAAATAAATTCTTTATTTTACATTACTATAGTAGATGATGTAAAAAAAAAATGACCAAATTGCTTCAGTAATTCCAAACCACTAACAATTAGGTAAGATTTTGAAGAGATTCATTGCCCAATCAACTAACACCAAACCATCATGCATTATGTTATGATGTTGGCCCATGAGACCTGCTATGTCTATTGAGGACATAACTTAGATATAATGTTGTTATAAGAGTCAACTAAAATTTTTCCTACTAACTTTAGAGAAATAAATTAGCTAGCTATTTTTCTTGATTGAATTAGTAGGAACCAGACTTATTCTCAGAAATGAATGGAAAATAATGGATATATCCACTGGGACCTTCATTTTCTTGAGCCCTTCACATGGCTCTTTTATGAGGCAGCTGAGTAGAACCCAGAATTAACCAAGTAGGGGAGACAGCAGGTTAAGCAAGAGCCTGGACCTCCTGCATCTGATATCATGGACCCCTCTCTCTGTTCAGCCACTGTAAACTTGGTATCATTTCCTTAAAGCAATTTGCAAACTTCAAATATTAGAGAAGAGCAGAATATATAGCTATATCCAGAATCATCAGTCCTTCTGTTACTTCCAAAGAGTTTTCTGCTTTCTTGGACATAAAACATCCTGCACAGAGCAAATACTAGCCTGCTTATTATTTCCCTAGAGATGCCACACAGTCTAGAACAATAAGAATTTTGACTCCAGATGCAAATACCTGAATATTGAAATGGCCCTCTAAAATAAAGAAGGTCTTCAGTGGGGCAGTGAAAACTAAAATAACTATGGTTAAATAATATTGATATAGAAGTGGCTGTATTTGAAATCTTGTTTTCAGGACTTACGTCACACTCAGCCTAATCAGAAACCTTTAAAATGGTAATAAAAATCTGGACTCTGGATAAACATTTAAAATAAAAAAAAACCTCTATGCTGTTGCCATACCCCAAAAATTCCTTTGATGACATCAGAGCCTGTAGTTGATGAGATGTGAACTGTGTTTTTATGGGGGAAGAGGATAGCAGAGAGGCAGGTGTGCAGATAGAGAGAAGGACAGAAAGTACAGGTGAGGTGATTCCATTCAATTTGAAGTATTTTTCTAAAAAAAATTAACACATTCTAATCATTTTATTATTACTCTAAAGACATGATTTATAGCTTAAATTGTTACAATATGTTGGTTATATTTTTTAAAGTATAATTCTAAGAAAATCTCTTTAACAATCATACTTTTACTATACTCATAATAAAAACCAGCTGCTTCTTTAATAGGTACATCCACACACCTTGTTAAAAATTTCCAATTATGATTTTCCCAGTAGCAAACAAAAACAAAATTAATGGCAGCTACCTCCCCCAAAGCCTAAGCTATATTGCTAATGAACTCTCGAAGAAAACTCTCAATGCAAAAAAAATAATAAGGTGGAAATTACTGTAATAATCCAAATGTAGAAATAAAAGAAAGAATTATCAAAATGTAGAAAACAGTTTTCCTGCCACGATCCCATTAACTGCTAAAATAGCCTTTACAGTGTGGTGTTTTGACATTACGAAGATCTTTGAACTGCACAAAATCCATGTTTTCTTTTTAACTATATTCTTTTTATTTTAATATTTTTTAGTTGTAGATGGACACAATATCTGTATTTATTCATTTATTTTTATGTGGTGCTGAGGATTTAACCCAGTGCCTCACATGTGTGAGGCAAGCAATCTACCACTGAGCTACAGCCCCAGACCTTAAGTATATTCTTTAATTAAAGTTGGCTTATATTGGACAGAAATTTCTCTATATCTCATAACTTCATGCCCTGGCTTAGATTTTAACAAGCTAATTTGTTTTAATGAAGTGTTTGGTGGCATTAATATGGGAAGTTGTGATCACATATACGGTGATCTTCCTGTGGAGAAATAACAGAACACGTGTTTTTGTTTTTGTTTTTTGTTTTTTGCTTTACTGAAAATAAGGTCTATGACCCTTTGTCTTTATTGAAGAAGCTTGATAGCTCTCAAAAATATTGACTAAAATTTTAATCCTTGGGGCCATCCCAGTAGGCAGATTTACCTAGATAGGCTGGGATAGGAAATGGTGAGTTAGTAGGAAATAGTGTTAATTACTATTGGCAAAGTGCCTTATGTTTTTAAGAGGCTGGAATATTTGAATATAAGATGCAAATGGCTTTAATAAAGTTTATGTTAATTCTTAAAGCAGCACATAAGGTCTAAAAAGAGACTTTGGAGTCTGAGAAACATGAACTCAACTGCAAGAAAATTTTTCACAATCTGGATAATTTTTTTAATGTCTAAAAACCCTCACTTTGTGAAATAGGAATTATAAATAAGCACCTGATAGGATTATAGTAGTTTAATAATAAAATATCTAAAGTTTCTCAGATGTCTGAATATAATAAATACTCAGTGAACATCCCCTCCACTATGTATGTATCTCCTATTTGCTATATGCTTTAATCATTGAGACAAAACGAATAAGTAGCCTGTGATCCAGTTAAGGTAGTGCATATTCTTGAGATATAATTAGCACATATAATATTATAATAATAATTAGTATAGATTATATATTCTTGAGATATCATTAGTATATGGTGTATAGCAAAGGGTCATAAGAACTAATTGACTAATATTTATTGAAGACTTAATTTTTTGTTGTATGCTAAGGGTCTTATGTGCATTTATTTTCATAACAATTCTGTGATTTAGTCATGACTGTCATCACCATTATCCCCAATTTGCAGGTGAAATACTGACCTTAGAAAGATTACTTCCTCAATAACATCTGACACTTATCTTGGTCTGCTAACTCCTAATGCAATGTTCTTTCTGTTGACTAGTGCTTTGGCTGGTTGAAATCAGCAGGGAAAATAAGGAAAATAGATGTATAGTCATACCTCTTCTTAGCTCAGAGAGAGAGTGCATCAAAAAGGCAAAGAGCAGGAGTGCTAGGCCTGCACTGTTGAATGTGGTAGCCACTAGCCGCATTAAGCACTTGAAATGTGGTTGACATCTGGGTTGAGTCCTAGCTCTACCACTATTTTAGATGTGCTAATGTCAAATTACCCATTCTGTGCCTTTCTTCTAAAAACGGGGATAATAACAGCATCTACCTTATAGGGCCATGAATAAGTGAGTTGATATATAAAAGGCTCAGAGTGCCACCTGCCTATAATAAGCCCCCTTTATGTGAACTAAGGGGGGAAATCAGCAAGAGTTAAGTGATGTACCTGACTGTTGAAGAGAGGGAGGAGGAGGTTTTACAGTAAGTCCAAGGTAAGAGTTTAGGTAGTAGAAAGATTACTTGCCATACCAAAAGAAATGTGAAAAATGAAAATGTTGCAGCATTATTTGTATTAACAAAAGATGACAAATATCCAAAACATCCCTTTTGTAGGAGGTGAGGCACATTCATCTAACAGACCTTAATAGAGCACGTGTTAAATCAAAAGGGAGGTTTTATTTGTTAATGTGGACTATCTCAATGCATACTTTTTTTCCTTTACTATACCCCCAGCCCATTTTATTTTGAGACAGAGTCTTACTAAGCTACCCAGGCTGGCCTCAAACTTGTGATCCTCCTGCCTCAGCCTCTTGAGTAGCTGGGGTTACAGGTATGCACCACCATATATATATATATATATATATATATATATATATATATATATATATATATCTTGAATGTGTATGGTAAAAAGAATTGACTTTTCACTGAGTATTTTTTCTGTAACTTTTGAATTTGAATCTGGTAAGTCATATATATATATATATATACACATATATATTTTGTATATATACATATAAATTTTAAAATTAGATTTTAAGTGAAAGTATTGGGGAGTTTGTCACTTGAGGGAAAATGTCTTAAGGACAGAGGCCATGGACTATGTGCCCAGAAACTATTTGGAAATGTAAGCTCCAGTTTTGCTTTTTAGGCCAAATGTCCATTGAGTTATCTTCCTATTCTCAAATTTTAAGAAAGGCAAAGAAATAGTATTAAATCACTGTTTTAAATGTCCAATCAACTGCCATCTTACTAGGTTCTGGTGAGCATTTCCATGGGTGCCCTGCTCTCTCCTCCTGCTCTCAGGCTGGTAAATCACCTAAAGGTAAAAAGACAACATTCTGTGTTTGGAACTGAATTTTAGTTATGAAAATAAATATGTAAATACACATTTAAATGAAGAGGCCTATGACAGAGGGATAAACTAGGGGTTCAAGTTATGCCTGATGGCAAGGGCTGGTCAAGAAAGTCTCAGACATGAAGTAGCATTGGCACAATTTGGTGCAATCATTACAAGATCAATTTAATAGGCAAGGATCTTGGAAATGAGTGTTCAGGCAGAAGGAAGGGAAGAGGAAGAAGGAAGGTGGCAGGTGTGATGGTCTATTCAGAGAGCAGAATGTCATCTTCCAGGACCAGGAAATTGTATGTTTTTGTGTGAGCTCAAGATGTTTTTGTGTGACCATGTAAGGAACAGCTCTCATACACCATGACTATCTTCTGGGTCTCCTTGATTATGGACGAAAGCTTTCACGTGTGAGTGGAATAGTTTAGCAAACAAGTTTGCAAATAGCATGAGTTGACTCCTGAGAAACAGCCCAATGGTGGCACACATAGGACATGTTCTTGAAGAGATGAAGAGGTGAGAAAGGAGATGACAGGGACCCTAAGGACACTGAGACTTAATTGGATCCAGGCTGAGGTTGGAGCTCAGGAGAGTCTTTAGGTAAAAGAACCATAAAGCTCTGGACAACCAGGTTGACTGTTGGGATTTGGCCTTATTTCTGCATCCTGTATTTCTGTAGCTTCAGCAACCAGCCTTTGCTCCTAGGCCACTGCCCTGATTTTGGGTGGGCTTAGCACCCTAACCACATTAGGTGCCTCTGTGTTGTTTGTATCCTGGAACTCCTGTCTCTGGAAAAGCAGCTGACTGTTCCCAAGTGCCTTGTTCTATGTCAGTGCAGAACAGTGTGCAGAACTGGCTTGAAAGCCCAGATTAAGGGGAAAATCTAATTTTCCTGACTAGTGACAAAAGTTACCCATGGAGGATTAGGGCCCTTGGTTTGTCAGTTGCCTCCATACTGTGCTTGGGCAGTCTTGGAGGGCTGAAGGGAGCCCTTTGGCTTACCTGTCATATGAGTGCTGGGGGCTCTTGCTTTGTTTGCCATTTGGTGGGACAGTGCCAGTGTTCTTGTTTACCTTGCCCCCCGCATAGTGCCTGTCATGTAGCTCCTTCTTGAGTATGTAGACTATGTAATCACATAGGCTGCATCATTTAGAATGCTGTTAACATCACCTAAATATAGCATTTTTATAACACAAATGGATCAGGCGGCTCTTTGGGCTTGAAACCTTGATTCAAATAATGTGCTTATTTATTTTTCACAATTGGAAGAATACCTCTCCCATCTTGAATAGAAAAGAACATTTTTTTTTACTCTATTTGAATGCATTCAAATATATATTTGCGGTTTTGCCTTATTTCTGCATCTTATATCTCTATAGCTTCAGCAACCAGCCTTTGTTCCTGGGTCACTGCCTTGATTTGAGTGTATATCAGCTCAGACTAAGGGAAAAATCTCATTTCCTGAGTAGTGACAAATGTTACCCATCAAGGATTAGGGCCCAAATAAATAAATAAATAAATAAATTCAAGATTTATATTTGAATGCATTCAAATAGAGCACCAATCAACCAACTTATTTAGAGCCTCCTTTATGTGCCAGTCAGCATATTAAATGTTGGGAGTTAAATACTAAAATAGGTAATGTCCCCAACAAAGTCCTCAATGAGCTTGTTCTCTGGTGAGTTAGAGGAAGGAGCAGAGCAAATGCAAACACAGAAATACTGAAAAATTTAGTAAGTGCTATGACAGAACTCTATTTGGTTATTCGGGAACCCCAAAGAGGGTATTTTATCTGAACATGGGAAGCAAGGAGCTAGGGGAAGTAGTGACACCAAACTGATGTGGGGGAGATGAACAGGCAGAAAGAGAGAATGCTTGGGCAGAAGAGTGTTAGGATAAGTAGGAACCAGAGCATTGAGCTAAAAAGCAATCAATTTGATGTGTTTGTGGAACTGGAATCCATCTGGTACAGCTCACATGGTGAGGTTAGGGGTGCTGAGGGGAGGGCTAGGGAGACAGGCAGGGCTAGATCACAGGAAGCTTTTTATTGCAATGACTTCATCCCTGGCAGAGAAGTTGAAACAGGGAAGTCACATAATTATCCATGTGATTTCTAAAGATCAGGCCAATAGCTGCATGGCAATGATCAAAGAGACTAGGATCAGAGAAAGACAGGAAAACTGATTGGAGTGCAGGTGCCCTAATTCTGGCACACACTGATTGTGGCCTGGACTTGAGAAGGCAGACTGTGGGAAGGTGGGCCATATTTCTCACTTTATGTCTAATCCAAGTCACTTTTTCTTTTTTAAAATTTGTGACATTTAGGGTATTAATTTTAAAATATTTTCTTTGATTCTATGTCCTTTCCCCATCTACACTATTCCTACCTATTCTTGGCATAAACATTCTCTCCTTGGGGAAGCCACCTTCAACCCCCTGGATTGGATGTTCCCCAGCATCCTGAAGTCTCCAGGGGTAGCTCACACTGCACTTGCTCTTAATTACTGGAGCAGCCGCCCATCTCCTCTGCTGGATAGTACACTTCCCATGGGCTCCTTGAAGCTGTCAAGACACTAGTGTCTAATCCAGTGCATGGCACATAGTGGGTGCTCCATAGTTTGTTGAATGGATAATACAATAATAAATTATTAATTCTAATAAGCAGGTTATTTTATCAGGAAGACCTAGAACTTTTAAATTTATTCCAAGATAAAGGCTGTCAGGGACCCTAAGGACACTTGAGAGTTAGTTTCCATAGTGCCTTGTGTTTAGGAGTAACAAATAGCAATTAATAAGCAGAGTACTGGCTCTTAGTATAATTTAGTATAGATACCATGCTATACTTATAATGGATTTCATAAACTAGAGAGATGAACAGCCATTTTTTAAACAAGCATTTATATAAATGGTGAGATCAGTTCTCTAGCTCTTAATTTTGAAACACCAATTTATTTAACTTAAAACTGGAGAGCCCTTAAAATGTGGCCCCCTCCTCTTAGTTGTCCTTATTTCCAGAGCTTTCTACTTGGAAAGTCTTGGACTCCACTAGGCCTGGTTCCTGTCCCCTGTGACTCTTGTGTCAGCAGACCACTTGCAGTGATTGCTCTCAGGAGGCATGCTTCATCCTCACCCTTCTCAGGTGTTCAAGGTCTGGTTTGCCACCAGCTTCAGTACAAGAGTAGGCATTGTGACATTCTTCTTGGCTGCTATAGAGATTTTAGAAGTTCATCTCAGCTACAGCTCAGTCCAGAACATCTCTTCTCTGGGGGAGGAAACTTGCCTGGTGGAGCAGATCTTCCCACCATGGCCTGGAGCTGCCTCTTGGTTTTAGCATTTCCCTCCTTTCCCTTTACAGACACACACAGATTGCAACTCAACACCTGATTCTGCATTTTTTTTTTTTTTTTTTGCTTTGGTTGTCTTATACATTTATTCCCACCCATCTGACAAGGTAGTGTTCCAGACGCACAATTGTGGGTGAACTCCCTGCCCCATTGGCATGGGGTGCTGTGTATGTGGTCATAGAAGCCGAGTGGTACACACTTCCTGTGGAATGCACACTGTAGCCAGGGAATATTTCATTTACCTTGGCCTGCTTGATCCTGGAGGCCCAGTCAGGACTTCTGCAGTGACTCCAATCCAGACAGCTTAAGTAATAAAAGATGTTTCTGATGTATGCCACTCCACCCCCAGCTTTGGGGGAGGCTCTCCCCTGAATAACTGGCACATTGTGTTGACAGAAACTACAAGGACTTGATCTGTATTCAGAGACACAATGACACGTCATGATGGCACGTGTGTGTGTGATGTTTTTATTTTTCTTCCTGGTTTTCTCACCATTCAGTTTATCTGTTTTCCCTCTTGTTAGGATCCCCTCCTGCGATCTCTTTCCCAGTCACTTTGAGTCTGGCCTAATCGAAGGCTGAGGTTATGAAGTCGATCCTAGATGGCCTTGCAGATACCACCTTCCGCACCATCACCACAGACCTCCTCTACGTGGGCTCGAATGACATCCAGTACGAAGACATCAAAGGCGACATGGCATCCAAATTAGGGTACTTCCCACAGAAATTTCCTTTAACTTCTTTTAGGGGCAGTCCCTTCCAAGAAAAGATGACTGCAGGAGACAACGCCCAGTTAGTCCCAGTAGACCCGGGAAACAACATTACAGAATTCTACAACAAGTCGCTCTCATCCTACAAGGAGAATGAGGAGAATATCCAGTGTGGGGAGAACTTCATGGACATGGAGTGCTTCATGATTCTGAACCCCAGCCAACAGCTGGCCATCGCCGTGCTGTCCCTCACACTGGGCACCTTCACGGTTCTGGAGAACCTGCTGGTGCTCTGTGTCATCCTCCACTCCCGTAGCCTCCGCTGCAGGCCTTCCTATCACTTCATTGGCAGCCTGGCAGTGGCAGACCTTCTGGGGAGTGTCATTTTCGTCTACAGCTTCGTTGACTTCCACGTGTTCCACCGCAAAGATAGCCCCAACGTGTTTCTCTTCAAACTGGGCGGGGTCACAGCCTCCTTCACTGCCTCTGTAGGCAGCCTGTTCCTCACGGCCATCGACAGGTACATATCTATTCACAGGCCCCTGGCCTATAAGAGAATCGTCACCAGGCCCAAAGCCGTGGTGGCCTTTTGCCTGATGTGGACCATCGCGATTGTAATTGCTGTGCTGCCTCTCCTGGGTTGGAACTGCAAGAAACTGCAATCTGTCTGCTCAGATATTTTCCCACTGATTGATGAAACCTACCTGATGTTCTGGATCGGGGTCACCAGCGTGCTGCTGCTGTTCATTGTGTACGCATACATGTATATTCTCTGGAAAGCTCACAGCCACGCAGTCCGCATGATTCAACGTGGAACTCAGAAAAGCATCATCATCCACACGTCAGAGGATGGCAAGGTACAGGTGACCCGGCCGGACCAAGCCCGCATGGACATTAGACTGGCCAAGACCCTGGTCCTGATCCTGGTGGTTTTGATCATCTGCTGGGGCCCTCTGCTCGCGATCATGGTGTACGATGTCTTCGGGAAGATGAACAAGCTCATTAAGACGGTGTTTGCCTTCTGCAGTATGCTCTGCCTGCTGAACTCCACCGTGAACCCCATCATCTATGCTCTGAGGAGCAAGGACCTGAGACATGCTTTCCGGAGCATGTTCCCCTCATGTGAAGGCACTGCGCAGCCTCTGGATAACAGCATGGGGGACTCGGACTGCCTGCACAAGCATGCAAACAACACAGCCAGTGTTCACAGGGCTGCAGAAAGCTGCATCAAGAGCACGGTCAAGATCGCCAAGGTGACCATGTCTGTGTCCACAGACACGTCCGCCGAGGCTCTGTGAGCCTGATGCCTCTCTGGCAACACAGGAAAAGAAATTCTTTTTTTTTTAAGCTCAAAACCTAGAAGAGTCTGTCGTCTCATTGGTTATATTTTTTTAAGTTTACCATGCTCAATGAAAAGGTGATTGTCACCATGCTCATTTATCAGTTCGTTGACATTTCAATAGTTTAGGTACTCAAACTCTGTTCTCCAGGGGTTTACAGTGAAGAATGCCTGTTGCTCAAGTGACTGAATGGTCCTTCAAAGTCTCAACGAAATAGGAGGGAAACCTTTGGCTACATGATTTTAAGTCTAAAGTACCCATAGAAAAATGCCATCAGATGAGTAATGCCTTTGTAACCACAACTTTCATTATAAATGTGACGTGTATTTGTTCATAGTATCAGAGGTGTCAATTTTTACAACAGTTATAGCACTAAAGTAGAGATATTTTGTAAAATGTATTGTGTCCCGTGAGTTGTGTGTCAGTGTTTCCTATGTGTTGTGTATATTTGTCTAGTTAAGCAAAACCAAAAGGTTGACTTTTATGAGAACAATGGAACACAGCAGTGGATATATGCCAATGAGACCACTTTTCAAAAGTATTATTGCCCATGATCTAACTTTAGAAACCTTAATGTTTCTTGAAATATCTAAATTTGACACTGAGATACCTAAAGGTTTATTTTTCTCTTAAGACAACAAGAAGAATTTGAAGACTGTCCAAAGTATTGAGCAGAATTCATTGACACTTAAAAATTGGTTAGCCCTGCATTTTCATAAGAGGACACTTATCTTCTGGATCATAGATGTTCTGTTGGGTAATGGATTATAATCAGAATGGAAGAGAGAAAGCATATTGACTTTTTTTAGGCTGACATCTCTGACTTTCTTTAGTCGTTAGCTAATTACTGAACCTCTTAAGACAGCATGTGTCAATCTTAATGTATATTGTATCTCTGTGCAGTTGCTGTTTACTTGAAGAGTATTGCATTCTTCTATTCCAAGTGTAAGTAGATTCCATCCCTGGGTGGTCAAATAATAGTCTTTTTTTTTAAATCAAAGTATTGTCTGGATCAGTAAAATTATACTGTGTGTGTATGTGAATATAAATGTGTGTATATGTGTGTTTCTATCTTGTACTGTTAACAGCAGTGTCATAAAGTGAGACAACTGTGACCAAGTGTAAACTGTACCACTTGCTGTACTCTTGCACATGAATTCAGTTTCTAAAATTGAGTTCTTCCAGAAATCTTCTGATAAAAATTCTGAGAAAATCATTCAGAGAAAATTCTCCTCCTTGAGAGAGAGATTGAATTAATAAATTGACCTTTAGATATTATGTGAGACCAGTTCATAACAAGAAGTAATCAATGACAGGTTCCCAAGTAAAGGTTTGTATTTACAGTATTACTGTGGGGGAAATGAGAGTGTTTGGGTTTCTGAGCACCTAATATTTACCAAGGTTATGGAGATATAGATCATTAAAAAGTAAGATGGTTCTAAAATCCCCAAACAGTAATGTTCGTTAGTTTGTGTATAGGTAGTGTGACCCAAGTTTCATCAGCATGGTATACCTCACACTACAGTAGCACTGCCAGGTCCAGGTCATGTGGCTTAGGGAGGCTGAATCCAACAGTGGCAGTGAAGAGCCACCACACCTGGGGCTGAGGCCTGGGCCATGGATGCTGTTTCTCTGCTTTGCCCAGATGTCCTTGGTGTTAGCCTGGCACCTGGCTTTGTGTCAGTCATTGTGGAATAGCCTTTTCCTCTGCTTCCTGGTGGCAAGATATGCTAAAGCCTAAGCTGGCTTGCTTTCTACTGATGCCCCAATCTCAGACTCCTTAATGGTACCATGGGTGCTCAGAATTGAACCCTTTTCCAGTAAGGAAAGATACTGCTTGAGAAGCCACTTAACCCTGACAAACTTTACTTACTTATAATCTCTCCTTATACAGATAAAGCATGACTCCTAGAGAACATGAGGCCTGCAATGCATGAAAGTGAAGACCTAGTGTCTATCTGGTGATTTCTAGCTCTCATGATACCCCAGCAGCCTGGTGGGGTGGTTCCACTTCTTGCAGTTTATGTTCTAAGATGGAATGGGGCCCATGGACCAAGCTAGGATTTAGCTAGAATCTGCCTGTTGGCTCCCTCACTTTACCTCTGTGTGAAATGAAGCAAGGGCTCAGGGTGCTGGAGGATTAAGATCTCTTTAGAAGGAAAGAAAATGATTGACATAAAAGGATTCACCAGAGTCTAGTTTCCATTTAAGAATTTCCAGTCTTTTGTCCTGGATCACTCTAAATATTAATCTGCATGTCTTAGAGCTCACCAGGCAGTACCAACTCTTTTCTCACAGCTATGAAGACCTGGTGGAGAGGAAATTCTTATCATAGATATAAAAAATTCAGAATTCATTTTTGAAACTGTATTTGTGTGAATGCCATGTAGATTTTTTAGTATGTTGTGCTTTTAAGACCTAAATCATATATAATAAATTAAGGGACAATGGGGCTGACAGCACTAAACTCGGTGCTTATTGATATTTTAAGAAATATCTGTGAAATATCATCACGTGTGTGTTATACTACCTTCATTTAAAAACGTTTAAAATGAGTTGGATTCACTTTGACACTTCTCATATCATTTCCTAACCCAAGTGACTAAGATGTTCTCCCCAATGAATATACTCATTAGAATTACCATTCATTAGTATCATTCATTAGCTGATCCCTTAATTATATCCATTAATTTAAATACAGTTTAAATTTAAGTATTTATAAGCTCTGGCATCAGAGTCCTCTACTGTCCCCCTAAGATGACATATTTGTCCTCACCGTGCATTCTGTCATCACTTGTTTTCAGAAAGGGCCAAATTCCCAGCCCACTCAATTTCTTCATAATAATGATGATTCAGTCCTAGAATAGCAGTTTCATTTAGAACAGTCAGGTTGTCTCCAAGAACCTCTAATTTTTCATTACATATTAAATATATGTAAAAGAAATTAGATCTGGGAGATGCTGCAGTCACATACCTGCAATTGAGATGATTCCCAGACTTCCCTGGCACTTTCAGTCAGTTCTGTCTGGTATTGAATGTCCAGGATTTTTTGCTGCCTAAACCAACTTTGCAGGAAAGAGGCCCAACCACCAAATGAGAATCAGGCCCTCGGATGAGTAGCACTCTAGTTACAGTCCTGTTGATTAATTTTTGCCATTTCACATCCGTAAAAGAGACCACCAATATCATGCACAAAATTAGATTTCTCACACTCTAACTGTATATTTGTATGATATTTTAAAATCTCCGAAATGCTGGGCAACGGCTGTTCACAATCGTCTTGCACTGGCCTTCTGATGAAGTGTTAACAATGCCTATTGTAATATAGACAAAAGACTCTGGGCTGAATGTATGTATATAGGTTTTAAAGGGTCAGATGTTTAAGCAGTGGCTTACAAATCAGTACTTTTCAGATAGGAGAGTTTCTTTACATTGCTGTGGCATCCTAAAAGCTCTCTTCATGTAATCTTACTGGACTAGGCCTCCTGGGGATCAGAGTCCCCAAGAAAGAAAACTTTTTCTTGTAATAGTATGAATCAAGATACCAGATTATCTGGATTCTTATTTCCAGTGTTTCAAGTGGAAAATGTAACTCTTTATTGTCTGTAAATCTAACATTATTACTTTTCCTCTTAGAAGAATATTGTATTGTTAGATGTTTGTTGAACTGGTAATATCCTTGCAACCGCTGTAATATCTTCGTTAGTAATCTGTACAATACCTTGTATACAAGTAATGGTAAGATTGTTATTAAATGTAGCTTCAGTCATTAAGTAACTATAGCAAAGTAGTACTTCTGTAATATTTACAATGTATTAAGCCCATAGTATATTTTATTTCATTGATGTAATTTAACTGTTATTTATTCAAGAGAAAACATTTCATCCTGTCTATTGTCCAAAGTTACCTGGAATCAAATAAAATTCTAGATTATCATGAAGAACATAAAATGCTTTTGGTCTCTGCCTTGTTTCACAGTCAGATGAGAAATCACTTGGGTTTCACATTCCAAAGAATTGCTGAACCACTAATTTGTTCTCCAAAGAGCACTTACAACTTTATTTGAAATGTGGGAACAGATTGATTTAATATATTCATTTTTAACATAGTAAAAACAGTGCAGAAAACTTTCATTTATACAAGAAAGCAGAAGCAGAATGACTGCTACTTCTTTCTTTCTTTCTTTTTTTTTTTTTTTTTTTTTTGGTACCAGGATTGAACCCAGGGCTGCTTAGCCTGAGCCACATCCCCAGTCCTTTTAATTTTTTATTTTGAGATAAGGCCTTGCTAAGTTGCTGGGGCTGGCTTTGAATTTGCCGTCTTCCTGCCTCAGCCTCCTGAGCTGCTGGGATTATAGGCATGTGCCACCATGCCTGGCCTGCTATTGCTTTTAAAGGCATTATTTCATTGAAGGTATTAATGATTTTGCAATAAATTAAAACAAACCTGGTCAAAATGTATAAATTAAATTGAGACTTAGCAGACATAATAAATGTAAACCTAAAGAATCAGCTTTCTGTGGACAAAATACCTAACAAGAATAAGAGGAAGCAAAAGTTTATTTGGGGCTCATGGTTTGAGAGGTTCAGTGTGTGGATGGCTGACTCCATTGCTCTGAGCCTGAGGTGAGGCAGAACATCATGGAGAAGGGCATGGCGGGGCAAGCTGCTCAACTTATGGCAGCCAGGAAGCAAAGAAAAGAAGGGTCCAGGGACACATATTGTCCAGACCATGCCTCCAGAGACTTAATTTCTACATCCATGCCCACCTGCCTGCAGTTAACACTCAGTAGTCCTTTCAAATTATTAATCAAGTGGGTTAATTTATGGATGAGTTTATAGCTCTCATAACCTGATCATTTTGCCTTAGAACATTCCTACATTACCAATCACACAAGTTGGGGGGAGGCATTTCTAGATCCAAACCATGACAAACAGTTTGTAAAAAAAAAAAAAAAAATCACATAATTTTTTTGAAAATAAAAAAGGAATATAATAAAGTTTAAATAGTTCTGCCTTAAACTTTTCAAATAATGTGGTGAATATTTGAAATAGATTAACTGTGGGTTTTTTGTTTGTTTGTTTTTGGTAATGAGGATTGAACCCAGGGGCACTTGACCACTGAGCCACATCCCTGGCCCTATTTTGTATTTTATTTAGAGACAGGGTCTCACTAAATTGCTTAGTGCCTCGCTATTGCTGAGTCTGGCTTTGAGCTCTCGATCTTCCTGTCTCAGCCTCCCAAGACGCTGGGATTACTGGCATAGACCACCATGCTGGCTATCTTTTTTTTTTCTTAATAAGTTCATTATCTGCACAAGCTGAATCCTTCTAATAAAAAGCAAATGACATGTATTCTTTTTTGTTGTTGTTTAGGTTTTTTAATTAATTTTTTATTCCTATATGACAATGGAATGCATTACAATTCTTTTTACACATATAGAGCACAATTTTTCATATCTCTGATTGTATACAAAGTATATTCACACCAATTCGTGTCTTCATACCTGTACTTTGGATAATAATAATCATCACATTCACCATCATTTCTAACCCCATGCCCCCTCCGTGCCCTCCCTATCCCCTATCTAGAGTTTGTATATTCCTCCCATGCTTCCCTTCTTTACACCACTAGACATATATTCTTAACTATTAAATCCTACACTAGGATTTCATAGTAGAAAGATACTTATTTCAATATTTTCATATGCCATCTTAAAACTCAAAGTGATCTTTAATCAATACATGTTGGTATATATATATATATATATATATATATATATATATATATATATATATATATACAGAATGAGGTAGAAACAGAAAACCAGTTGAGAAATGCAGAAACACCAGTGTCCCCCCATGAGTGATTCCAACTGGAAAGTTTTCACCCTTACTTCTAAAACATTTTATGAAGAGTTTTTACTGGACTGTAGGTAATATATGTGTATATTTGGGCTCCATTTTAAATTGTACAAAGTGAATGTTTTAGTCAATTTTTGATGCTGTGAACAAAAGACCTGACAGAGGAGGAAAAGTTGATTTTAGAGTTTACATTTTAGAGGTCTCAGTCCATAGAAGGCCGATTCCGTTCCTTGGGGCTTGTGGTGAGGAAGTACATCATGGCCGAAGGATGTGGCAGATGGAAGCTGCTCAGGACATCACATCAGGAAGCAGAGAGAGACTAAGCTCACAAAACATACACCCCAAAGGCACACTCCAGTGACCCACTTCCTTCATCCACACCTACCTGCCTACAGTCACCACTCAGTTGGTCCCTATCAGGGTAGTAATATACTGATTGGGTTAAGGCTTTCATAACCCAATCATTTCACCTCTAAACTTTTTTGTATTATCTCACACATGAACTTTTTGGGGACACCTCATATCTAAACCATAACAGTAAACAAACTCATCATCATTATTCCTCAATTTTCTGTCCCTAGAATCCTGGGGGATATTTGGAGTACATACATCTCGTTAAACTTGATATGATAAAACATGGAATGGGTGGGTCTTGGAATATCTCAGAAATATAGGTCATTGGGTTGATGTTTTAACCACTTGAGAGATTTCTCTGTGTGTTAACCTTCTATTGCTGTGACAAAATACCTGAGATAATCAGCTTAAAAGGAAAAAAGATTTGTTTGGCTCATAGTTTCAGAGGTTTTAGTGCATGGTCACTTTAGTCCAGGCCAAAGTTCTGTTGCTTTGGGCCTGTGACAATATAGCACATCATGATGGAGGAGGCCTGGTTACCTTGTGGCATCTGGGAAGCAAAGAAAGTGATAGATAAGGACTAGGGTTCTAATCTCCCCTTTAAGGGCACATCCCCAATAACCTAATTTCCTTCCAGTAGGCCCTACCCTCTAAGTCTTCCACCACCTCCCAATAGGGCGACAGTTTGGGGATCAATTCTTTAACACCTGGGCCTTAGGGGGACAACCAAGATTCAAACTGTAGCAGTTGGTAATGTTAAGTAAAGAAAGAGTATGGGGGACTATAGGACACATGGTTCCCTGTGACATATTCAAAGGAAAAAAATGATAGGAAGGAATCAACATATGAGATGGAGAATTAAAACATTACAGGTACAGTCTTAGGAGAAAATCAGACACGGGGACTCCCAAGTAATATGTGTAGCACCTCATTCCCTCGCTTTCAACACGGATGCTCAAATATCTATAAAGCTAAAAAACTAAGAAATAGATGACTAATGTACTTGAGTGTTCATTGTATTAATAATGATCATTGTAATAATAATGATTATCTTCTTAGGTAAGCCTGATCCATCTGAAAATGTTCACATGCTCCTTACCCAGTACACAATCTTTGTGGCTAACATCCAAATCACAACAAATGTCGAAAATACCCAGCTTTGACTGACACAGGCAACTATTGTGCTGGAAAGAACAATGGAGGAGGAATTATTAGATCCAGGAAGTAGTTCTTGACCACATACTTTTTAGTTATTGAACTTGAACAAGCCACAACCCCTGATGTGTTTTTCTCATCTGTAAAAATGCCAGTCTGAAAATATATGTAGCATCAGATGATATAAAGTGTTTTGAAGAGCTTTTAAAACCGTGAAAGTCTACACCAATATAAAGTATTAGAACAAATTAATCCATGTTCGAATTCTCCATTTTATCTAATTTAGTTAAAGTGTATACCAATTCTTTAGGTAATGATCAGAAATAAAGGAGGCATTGTGCCAGCACTTTATACACATTCACACACACACACGCACACACACACACACACACACACACACACATTTATTTATTTATTTCATATTATAGGGGAAAAGAAAATCTATTGAGACCACAAGGCTAAGGTTAGAACCCAGGCCTTGATTATTTCAAAGCTCATATTATTTTCTATCCATTCATCCACTCATTCATTCTTCCCTTTAGGCCATATATTCCACAAGGATGAATTGAAAACTTCCCATGTGCTACCAAATTTAAAGATGGAAAACAACCCCTCTACATATCAGAATGCCTCATAAAAATAACGTTCAAGTTCCAGTGTTTTACTGTATTTTTCTACATGTGTAGGCTCAAAGAGGCCAAATTCATCTGGGTAGTCAGCAGTAAGTTGCCTTCCTTAAGCTTAGACCCACATCTTTGGGCTCTGAAACCTAGGGGTTTTTTTGTTGTTGTTGTTGTTTTTGTTGTTGTTGTTGTTGTTTAATCACACCACTTTGCAAAGGAGCAAGAGGCATGAAGAGGTGAATGTTTTTAGTCAGGTACTAACATTTTCTTTGCCTTCATTTTCCAGAGAGAAGCCATTCAAAAATTTTATCAAATCCATCCTTGGTGTCAAAATAAATTAAATTGGTGTTCTTTATTACTTGCCTAGTATGAATCATCACTCACCTTGGTATCGGAAAGAGTGGCTGAGGAGAAGTTTGATTTATTTTAGACCCAAAGCTGGGCACTGCAAATACTTCCCAATCCTACCTTCAGTAGTTATTTTTCCAATTTTTAGCCATTTCCTGCAGGGATTTTTCATTTGGATTCACTTAATTAAAGAAAAAAAAACCCTTGAGTTTTATTGTTCAAGATGTACATAACAGAAGGCATCCAGGAAATAATACTCAACTACTTTGTTAAAATTGTAAAATACAATAGGTTATTACTTTCCTATTAGCATATATGAATACATGACCAATGTAATTCCACATCATGAACGATCAGAAGAATGGGGAGTTATATTCCATGTATGTATTTCAAAATACATTCTACTATCATGTATAACTAATTAAAATAAAAAACAATTTAGTAACTGAGAACCTACCTTATAATTTGGCGCTGATAAAAATGGTTAGTATTTATCTCATTTATTATGAGATGCATCATCTCATTTAATCCTCTCAACCACCTGTGAAATTTTATTACTCCCATTTTGATAGACAGTTACCTGCCCAAGTTCACACAACTAGCTCAGATTTGTTCTTAGCTACGAGATTACTGAGTTCAGAACCACGAGGCAATTTCCATTTAGTGAACTGCACTATGCATTTATCCGGTTTAAGGCAAACAACATTTATTGAGTATCTGAATGGTAAATCATCAAATTACTTAAGATATAATCATAGTGTGAACACTTTCAGCAGAAAAACCTCAATGTAATACAATCAATGCTAAAACTGAAAGGGCTACAAGAAACCAAAAGCGGCACACATAACTGACTTAGGTAAAAGAGGTGATTCTTGAGTGGAATAATAAAGAACTAGCTTGGCAAAAGAGGAAAGGGGGAAATGGGCATAGTGGAAGGGATTGGGAGAGAAATAACGGTTGGGTGAGGACAAGAGGCAAGAGTTCTAAGAGAGTTTGACATGTCCAGTAAATGACACATAGCCCTATGTGCCTAAGACATGGTGCCTGAAGAAAAACAAGGATGAGGGCCAGGGACAAGATCCCCAAGGGTCATAAATGCTACAGAGATTCATTGTTCTTGGTATACCTGCTCTGTAATTTGCAGAGGCCAGAGCAGATTCATAGTTTTAACCAAAAAGGTCAAAGTTTTAAGTAGCCTTTTTCCCTAGTTCTGCTTATTCAAAGACATTCTCCCAAATATTATATATATATAATATTTATATTCTCCCATATAAATATTATATATATGGAAGTATCACTTCCTACTTGGCCCCATAGAGTACCCAGAGATTAGGATGGGGCTCCATATCCTGTGTCCTATTAGCTGGCATGCGTTTTCTCTCTTGATGACATTACTGTCACTGCAAGAAAGGGCATTATTTACTTGGAACAGAGGGACATCAATTAGCTCCCCCAAACAGAGCAGTCATCAGTCACAAAGTGTTCTTGGTCATTATTCACCTGGGCTGGGGCAAACCCTCTGATCTCAGGATGACAGGGACCTTATTGAACGCCAGCCCTTGGGGCCTCCAACCCTCTGCCCTCCTGCCCCTTAGTAAATAAGATTATTGTTGCTGCTGCTACTGCCTAGGTTGCCTAAAGGGATACAGAAATCCTTCAGGGAACAAATAGATAAGGACTAAGAGGGACAATCTTTTTTAAATGTCCAAAGCAACTCAAACCTAAACCTGACCCAAGTGTAATTATTTCATTCATATTGAATAACACAGACTGCTTTTCAATTAAGAGTTTGAGTTTTAAAAGGGACAGAAAAAAACTGAAGACATCTTTGAATTATGCTATAAGGAGAAGAATAAAGATTTACAATATTCTGTTTTTAACTCTTTTCCAAATTAATTGTATATTTTATGGGTTTTTTTCACCATATATATATTAACAAATTTATTTGTGCAAACTTTGTATCTTTTTAAGAGAGAGGGAACTCTGCCTTATATATATGACAGATTTTATTACTTTACATATAAATCTACCAATTTGTCTTACTGGTCATGATATACATAAATGTTAGTGCCTACCTACTTATAGAGGATTTGAGATGGAAAGCCTTAGAAATCATCCTTCATTTCTTAACAGAGGGACAATCTCTATGCATCTCATTATTATTTGCCTAAATTAGATAGATCCAAATATTCCTTGGAATCGATCATACTTACTGTGAAATGTCACTATCTCCCAGGAACAGAATTTTGAGAGAGATGAGTGTGATGGGACATTGACCATTGCAGCAAATATGGTTCAACAAAGATCTTAGTACAAGTTGCCCTCCAAGAACATAAGACACATACAAATTTACTTCTTCCTGATTCCCATTTCTGACCATCATTATCATGTCACAGTGGAAGGAAAAAGGCAGCGTTAATATGTGAAGGGAGAACTGTTGGATATTCTCTTCAGCAACAATTCTGATTAGTCCCAAAGCATAAGAGCTCTTTGTTCTAATCACATTATGTCCAAGCAGAGGGAAATAGCAAAAGAAATATCGATTCTTAAAAACTGATTATGAAAGTAAATTCTTTAACAAGGTGGCCTCAGGAGATGCCTGAAGTAGAACAGGAAGCTTCTTGAGGCTTTGTGTGCATATTAGTGGACCTGCAGTTGGTGTTTCCGAGATAGAAACAAACAATGCAGGCATGGGGTTGTCCACCAGTGGAATTGCTTCTGTGGCTTTCCATTTCTCATTATTCCTCCCCTGCCTTGTTATATAGGTTCCTAACCAACCTAGACCTGGCCTTTTTAAGGTTGAAGGGCAGCCAAAAGAGCTCCCAGATCTGTTTCTAAAGATGATTAGGCATGTAAGAGGGCAGTAGTCAGGAACCAAAACACTACTTCTCATCTTTGATGCAAAGACAGGAATTAATACCACAGGCCAGGGAAGGGTTGTAAACCAAGGGACTGGGCAGCATATCTCAGTGCCATTGTTCTCGGACTGTCATCTCTGATAGTAAATAGTACAAACCAATCTAAAAAGCAAGCTCTTTCTTTTGTGTCCAGGACTAACATATTCAGAATATACCTAATGGATGTCGGGCAGTGGGCCAAGAGAAACTCAAACAGTAGGCAAAAGCAGATTTACTAGGCTTTAAACACTTTTTAAAAACATCTGGCCAATTTTTCATGGTACTATATGTTTGTTCTGGAACTCTAAAGCTGCCTGCACAAATGACAGCAAAGACAGAGCAATTCCCTGGAAAATGGAGCTAAAAACATTAGTTTTTGTCTAGGGATAAGAGAGTAAAGATGAGGCATAAACAGAAAAAAAGCATGAAATATATAAATGAGTTTATTTTGATTCTTTGGGTCTAAATGAACATTCCATAGGCAAATGATTAAAGTATTTTCAAAGATACCCTATTTAGAAATTTAAAAACAAACAGCACATCCTTACCCAAATATGCATAAATACAATGATGAATAGGTTTAACATTCCAGCCAGCAGACACTCCTAAACCTGGCTTTATGAGCTGGTCCACTTGGTTTTCTCTTGTTCATGGAAAGTGAAGGTCCAAGAATTGTAGGAACTTAATCAGGAGTAGCCCACTGGGAACTTTGTGTCTCAGTGCTTCAAAGTTGAATGCTTCTCAGCTTTGGTTGTGGAATAAGCCAGGTGGTTTACAATGTTTCCCTGGAAAAAATGAGTCCCTTTATCTACCAGATATTCAATGAAAAGCACCTTGGCAATTTTCTTTATACAGGTGTTTTAAGACAACTTGATATATTGAAATTCAAATTCATAAAAAAGATAAATGGGTGGGATTATTTACTCGAACAAATACTTTGCACCTGCAAAACAGCTCACAGCACAGTGTGCTTTGAGGAGTTGACAACTCCCCTGGTTGATTTAAAATGTAACTAAATGTTCATACACTCAACTTACAGGAACTTTTCAGAAACAGGTTTATGGTTCAAAGTGAGGTGTTCCTACAGTGTAAAAATTTTCCACCCATTCTACTCTCTAAGAGTTTCTTGCATATTTTTATATTCTGTGACCCTGAATTCTTTGCCACGGATACATAAGACAAACTGAAAATGCTCAGCTCTTTAGGGCATAGACTACTTCTACAAATTTGAAATTGTGTTCGGGATGCAGGCAAACCTCAGCTATTCACAGTAATAGTGGATGAAAATGAAGTGAGTAATGAAATCCATAAATAATCCCCAGATCCCAAATCCTTGATAGCCAAGTATGAAACATTCTGTCCTCATCAAAGATTTTGTTAAGGATGCTAACAAGTGGGAGAGGAGGCTGATTAAAGTCTGATGATTTCTCTCACTGACCTCTGCCTGCTGACAGAAATAACAGGCAGGCAAATGGTCAGAGACCAGGCAGCAGAGGCCTGGGAGCAGAGACGGTTTGCAGACTGCATAATTAGCTCCTAAATACCAAAGGGAAGACTGTAAACAAGGCAGAAGAAAGCCAGAGGGGACTTTACTTCCAATCAGCAGTGATTTTTGTCCATGTCTGTTAGATGCCAAAAAGAATAAATAGCTCAGCCTCGTTGGTACCTTGGATCCTCCCCCAGGGCTCTCCAGAATAACCATCACCATCAGTTACTTCTTCAGATAGTGGCTCCCTAATGCTGCAGAGACTCAATGAAGTTACAGTGATTTGATAGGAAGGATGCCCGGCCGGGGTTCTAGGCTTGACTTAGTAGCTGGGTTCCATTTGGGCTGTACTTCTTCCCTGCCCCATGTATGAGGCCCCAGTAATCCTTCTGGCTGCTTTACAGGGCCAACCAGCTGGTATTGTTAGAGAAAGGGATCACTTCTTTGGCTATGCCTTTAGTCTGTAAAGTACCATATTCATGTAAGGTTTTACTTGGGAGAGTTTAAGAAGTGACCAATCAGTGCAAGTAAGGTTGGATGGACTGTGTCTTCCCAGGAACTTCCAATAGAAATCCTTTTATTCTGTTCCACCCCAGGACTTTGCATTCCTGCCTAGCCCCCTCTGAGAGCACTGAGCCTGAAGAGTTTGAAAGGAAAAGTGGTATATATCTGAGTTGCTGGGAGAATTCTTTTAAAAATATGAATTCTTTTAAAATTCTTCCATGATCAAATTGAGCGTCATCCAGCTCTCCCCAGAGCCTCCTGGTGACACAGTAGCAGTCAATCTATGTATACAGAATTCATACATAACGTCAAACTTTTTGCAATTCATATTTTTCCCCAAACATCATATATATGCAAAGAATTGAAGACACTGGGGGGAAAAAAAAGAACAGTTGACTCCCAATGAATTTATAGGCATACTTGAAATTTCTCCATGTAGCTGATACCTTCATATCAGTCTCAATTTGCTATTTAATCTTTGGAATGAACACAAGATTGAAAAACTTGTGCATCTGACTATTCAGATAGAATGAGATTATACAATGATTCCCAACTTTCAGATATTGTGTTTTGATATTTTGGTATAATTACTTATTACTCCATCATCTTCAACTTTCAGTCAGGCCAAACCATGGTGCAAAGACCAAACTGTTTTATTGGATTCCTTGGATATAGTTGACATAAATCAACTAGAATTTGTTTATTTGCTGATTTATGGCATATTCATTCAACAAATATTTATAGTGCAAATCTATCACCCATCTGAGAAAGCCACTCAAAGATCAATGGGAGTTACATGGTTAGGTGATAATTTATAGTATAAAAGTTACCTTCTGAAGTCATAGATAGGTAATTTCCTGATTTTGGAATATCCATTGTGATTTTTTCTAAATATTACTTATTGCTCCAAGAATGACTATTTTTACCAAATCCCACGAGATATGAAATCACTTGTAAAAATGTCAGGATAGAAAAGCATAGGTGACATGGGGTTTTCTGGTATAAGACAGTATTGATCTGTGCTTTTTATACCTTCTGGGACTAGTTTGCAAGGCACAGAAAAGTTGTTCGCACAAAGAAGGGAATGGGTAGTTGCTAGAAGAGAAACTAAGATTTATCGATTAGAAATTAATTCAGATTAGCAAAATACTTTATTAAACTGAACATATCTCCTTGTGCATTGAACATATCAGTCATTTATACTTTAAGTATAATTTTTATAGTAGCTTCAATATGTATGTTTTTAACAAGCACGTCCACTTTACTTACTGTGTGCTGGACACTGCTCAAAATGCTTCCTAAATCAGCCTCAACGGATCTCATAATATTCATCAGTGTTCACCTGCTATACTCAGATGACCAACTTTTTAAAAAAATGTCATGATGTGCATAGAAAATATTATTTGTGTATCACACTGAATACTGAAACTGTTCACAAGTGGAAAGCACTGGCCTCAGACCCTACCTGTCATTCTAAGGACTGAGAGAAATAATCCCAGAGAAAATATTTCTACAGCCTATTTTGGCACATTAGTTAAGAATGTCTGACTTAGGAAACTGAAAATTCAATAGACAATTACAAGGATAGGATATTATAGGATATGGATATTTATAGACATGGTAATGCAGAACAAGGAATTCTGAAACATGAATTATATTTTGGGGGGAGTCAAAAGGATTTGAACAATGAAAGGATTTGAACAAAGGATTTAAAAAGAAGTCCTTGGGCTATTTTAATCTGTTTGAATATGGAATAAGAAAATTTTTCTCCATCAGTTGTTAGGGTGTCATTAGGCAGATTTAAAAGCCATATGGTTCTGGAACTTCAGGCAGAGATTCTATAATTTATGATCATACATGTACTTTGTATGTTTAAATAATGTATACTACCTATGTGGATCCTGATCTATTGCCAACCTCCACTTTAGATCACACATGGGGTCTTCTGGTATTTTCCTATGCACATCTTGATCTCATATGTGAAAAGGTCTATGGCTACTTTCACCAGCTTAGTCTAATGTCTTTTATGCTTCCAGTTACATCAATGAAATAACTACATTTTTCTGATTTGGAATTTCAGCTTCTAAATGAAAAGTGTGGTGAGTAATTTTTCCAAATAAAAATGGTTAAAGATGATTTTGATGTGCTGGAATGTAAAAAGTTCTGTTTTAAAAGATTAGTAATAATGTTCTTCATTCACATATGGCATTTTATTCTACTTGAAAAGTGTTTCCCAATATTTTATTAGTTTCACTCAATTGAGTGCTTTTGCCCTTTGATCTCTATAGTTCTTATTGTAGGCACGTTCTTCTATTTTCCAGTAAAAACTGATGCTGTGTTGAAACCTTTCACTTCTGTTTTAATTGATACAATTCTTTGACCCAGGAAGCCAAAAGTCATTTACAAACAGATTGGTTTTTAAAAACCCATCAGGCAATACCCATTACTGCCATTTACAAATGTACATACTAGAATCACCTGAGAATTCCTTAGCTTTAAGGCCATGTACAAATACATAGGAGATCTGGAAATTAAAACATTCTAGTCACTGTAATATCAACCACAATCCATGCAGTGCTAATGGGTTGGAAAAATAAGTGCAGACTACTGGGAGAGATATATTTCAATGGAATTCTTCCAAATTATACAAAAGCATTGACAATTCCCTCAGTTTTACTGTGTGCTATCTGAATTTGCAGAAAAATTGAAATTACGTACAAAGTTTAGGATACAGAGGCTCTTCGACCTCTGACAGGTTAGACTGCAAAAAGCAGGGGCATCCTTTTATCATAAGCCCAGAGAAACTCAGAGATAGTTAAATTTATAGAGATAGTTAAATTTAAATAAATTTAAATAAATTTATAGAGATAGTTAAATTAATTGATTCAGTACATAAGCTCTGGAATTGGAGCTGTAGCTGAGTTGTAGAGGGCTTGCTGGGCATGCCTGAGGCCATCCCTCAGTTTGATCCCCAGCATATGGAAGGAAGGAGTAGAGTTTCTTGTGTACAAGTGCCCGGGTTCAAAACCCAGTTCTATCACTTTGTGACTCTGAGAAAGTTACTTCTCCCTACTTCTAGTTTTCCATGTTTATACCTCTCTTATAGTATAGTTTTGAAAGCCATTAAGAAAATATACATGAAGGGTATTTATTATCTTGATTATCTGTTCCCCAAATAAACATCACCCTGTGTTGCAAAGCCTTACATCTTAACCATACCCACCTTTGTCATGGGCATTCCTTGGCTCTGAGCAATCAATCCTGACCCTTGTTGTCCTCACACATGGTCTGACCTTGAACAAATGGCAGAAGGGGTACTTAGATCAATGGAATTCTCCACTCCTTATGATAAACTTTCACCATGAGCACTTCTGTTGTGGTTTGGTGCAAAAATAAACTCCAAGCATGCTTCTGAATTTACACTAGAATATTAAGCATCTTGTATTGGTACTGATATTCTGGCCACATACACAAAAGGTTTTCCATTTGTCAATTATTTTCTCATTCTTCATATAAAGAGAAGGTCAATGCCTCCACCTGGGAATCTACTTAGGACTACACATAAAAATGCTGCTAAAAAGGCAACCCATCCCAGGGCATTAAAATGACCTGTTATCCAACCCATCCCTTCACCTCCACCCATCAAAATGCCTAAAGTCCCCAGTTCATAACATTAAAAGACATCTTCTTATATTTGATACCACGCATTTTCTTTCACTATACAAATGTAGAAATGTAAAAGCACTATGTTTTTATTGAAAAAATTCATCATCATTTTCTTTCTCTACCCTTCCCCCAGCTCAATACTGAGGCACCAAATTCTACTTCCAGTGACCTTATCATTAAGAGAGGAAGGTATTTTTTTGTGTCCAAATACATTCCTCCTGTTGCTTGGTAAATTGTGATTATATCTAGTTAAAACTGCACTATTAATGCTATTCAGTAAAATAGGCACAGTGTGGGTTGACCTGGTTGCCTAATAACCCAATGGATAACAAGACGTCTATAGGAAGACTTCCTCCAAAACCACTTTACAAACAAACTTCGGGAATGAAATTACCTGTAGTCCAGCTTCCCAGATGTCTCTTTCCTGGGATAGTTGTTAAATTTCGCTGAGGTCAGTAATTTGACTCTTCTTTAAAATGGGAAGTCCCAGAGAGTGGACAAAGAACATGCCACCAGGCTGTCTCTCAACAAGCTGTGATACAGAGTTGTCTATTGCTTTGGCCTGACCTGTACCCATGGTATCCCTGAACAGGTTGATCATTTGGCATCCCTTGGAATGAATTTTCATTAAACATTTCTTCAACATATATTTAGGATAAATATTTGAATATTGAAAAAGTTGAATATTGAATCTAAAGGAGGCTCAAAAAGGAAGACCATAGGTAGTACTGCCCCAATATTTGTATTTTCAGTAATAAATTAAAAGCCCTGAAACTAATTAGTTCTACTTTCTTGAGAAAGTTCCCTATGCTCCACCACTGAGACAATTTCATATAGTACAAAAAAGTGTCTGGACAATGGGCATAACCCATTGGATATATTCCTGAGAAAGTTAGCTCATGTTAATGCTGGCTGTCTCTGCTGATCTGGTTAGGATCCTCCCCTCGCCCTTTGGATGACTGCAGAGCCCCCTGCTAGAGACAGCAGGAGCATCTTCCATTTCCCTGAGGGTAATGAAGAGGGGAATCAAACAGACTATAATTAGCTATTGATTTTTTTCTTAAGATTTTACCAAAATGCAATTTAAGAAACAAGTCTTTTAAACCTAAATTAGTCCTCAAAAAAGTCTATGAAAAGCTGAAGGCTCGATTAAAGTACCTGGAGCCACGTAATTGTCAATGGCTCCATTCCAGGTGCTGTTGGGTTGGGTGTTTTCAACTCTAATGAAGATCTTCCTTCATTAAACCTAAAGAAATAAGAGATTTGTACTGTGATTTTTTTCAAGTGCTACCTTGCATTAAAACTATCTGAGTTTTATTCAAAACAAAGATTTCTTGACCCCATAGTAGGGTCAAGATGAGATGAGAATTCCAATTCTGATAAGTTCTCTGGCATTATTGATCAAGATAATGCATTTAATCTGCTTCCTTAGGCAGCATTTATTACAATTGACAATGATGATAATTAGTCAACTATTATTTATTTATATTCACTTTTAAAATGTGAGTTTCTTGAGGGCAGGAACTGAACCTATCATGTTCCAACTCAGTCTCCAATTCTTTATACAGTGTCTCAAATATTTGTTGAATGAACAAATACGGATTGCTTTCATCTCTCAAAATTATCTTAATGGGAACAGTAGTTATATTAACAAAGGTTAGTGATCATTAAACACTTAAAACATACTAGAAACTATGCCATGTATTCACACCACGATCTTCTGAAAATTTCATATTATCAGTCTATATTTTACCATTGAAGAAACTGAGATTTGGTGAGCTTAAGTAACTTGAGACACCTTCCTTTACCAGTGAGTTGCAGATCCAAGATTTTAGCTGAGGCAGTCTGATTCCAGATTCTTATGTACTGTATTATTTTGTGATCCTTATACATCTTTGTAAAAATTACCACCTGCTATTCATAATCTGCCTCTGGATACTTCTCTGCTCTTTCCTTTGCTCTTTATTTTGGGGCTCAACTGTACCATCTAGTTTTACCATATGCCTTCTAATCGTAGTGTCTCTTCCCTCTTTATGGGTCTAGAAAATATTCATCCAAGACTCAATTCAAATATTTTCTACTCTACAAAGCTTTTTCTAATTCCTCTCTGCTCAACTCTGGTAGATAGGCTTAATCACTTCATCATTTATGCCCTCATTATTTTATTCAACTTTTTATTGCCTTTTTTCCACTACTGTTGTTCTCTAGAATAAGAGCTCTACAAGGTCAGGAACTGGGTAAGTCTTAGTTGATTTTGGTATCTTTGAAACTTAATATGGATTGCCAAAGTGGGCATTTATAAATATTATATAAAATTCCCTTATTCCCATAATATTACTCTATAAAATAACAACATGTGCCTTTCTGATATGTAACCTCATATTACACTAAAACATATCCTCTTTATTATTTTTATTTTAATCTATGCTCTTTTCATTTTTAGAAGTTCTATTTAGTTCTTCCCAAATCTACCCAGTGTCAAATTTATTATGTTCAAGATTTGGATAGCTAATTTTCATTTGTTTTTATGTCTTGACTCTCCTTCATGGTGATTCATTTCCTCATGTGGTTTGCAATTTTTTAATTTGTGAACTCATCTTCTGCAGGGCCTATTTTTCCCTAGAGATCTGGATTGCTCTAGATGTAAGAGAAAAGAAGAAAAAGAAAAACCACTTTTGAGTAATTCAAATGTGTTTCCACTAGAGATTTCAAGTCATTCAATAGTGCAAAACTAGCTCCTAATGCTAATTTCATGGATTAAGTTTTCTGTACAATCTAGTGCAATAAATTCAGACTCTACATCTACTTTTGGCACAACCCACACATGGCTTTAAATTTCTCATAAGCAACTCCTTCCTGTTCCCCAAGGCCTTGGGCAAATAGTAAGCTTTATTTCTGTTTTTCCGAGCTGATTGGGAATATTTTTATGGATCTCTTTTTACAAACATGGCAGCATTTTACACTTCCAAGCTTTATGCACAGTTATTTTTTTTATCTTTTCAACCCCACACAGATCCAAAGCCATATCTCCAACCCCCAACTCCTGAATCTTTAATATATATAATCTGAAACCTACTTGGGCAAGTGGTATCAGCTTTGATTTACTGATTGGGTTTTGGTTTATATCTTAAGTTTGTCCTTAGGATTTCCTTTTCAGTTTTTGAATAAAGCTATTATGCTTGTCATCTTTCCATCACTGGGACAAATACCTGAGATACACGACTTAAAAGGAAGGAAGACTTACTTTGGCTGACAGTTTCAGAGGTCTCAGTCCAAGATTTCTTGGCCCTATTGTCTCGAGTCTGAGGCAGCAGAGTGTGTCTTGGCAGAAATGTGTGGTGGAGGAAGCCTATTTACCTCTCACAGTGACAGGGAAGCAAAAAGAAAGAGGAAGGAACCAGGTATGCCAAAATCCCCTCCAAGGCCACATCCTCAATGACACAACTTTCTCTAACTAAGCCGGATCTCTTACAGGTTCCACCAGCTTCCAGTAGCACTATAGGATGGGACCAAGGTTTTAATACACTTCCAAACCTTGGCAGCTATAGGCTAAAAAATATGTGAGAACATGTTTTTCCGTGATCTGTGCATGGAATCATGGAATGGTGTGAAGGCAGATTCTTATCTTCTCAGTCCTCCATGTTGTTGGAAGTCTCACTAAGATTTCTATAATATTTTCATATGCCTTAGTATGCCTTCTTATGTGGTCCACTTAATAACTTTTTTTTTTTTTAGTATCAGGAATTGAACCCAGGGGTGCTTCACCACCGAGCCACATCCCCAGCCCTTTTTATATTTGATTTTGAGACAGGGTCTCACTAGGTTGCTTAGAGACTCACTAAATTGCTGAGGCTGGCTTTGAACTTGTGACCCTCCTGCCTCAGCCTCCCAAGTCACTAGGATTATAGGTGTGTGCCACTGCACCCAGCTCTTCACTTAATAACTTACAAGAAAGCTCTCTCAGGAAGTGGACCTTCTGACTCTAGGTTACTCTGCAGATGCAAACAGTTTAGGTAACGTACCTAAGGGTTCATTGATAATAAGTTGCATAGCCAGTTTTAAAAACTCAGATCTAGTTTTAGCCCAACATGGTGCAAACAGGGCAAAGGAACCCCTTTGGAAAATAGTCCTCAAAATAAGACCACCACTTGCTCTTTTTTGGGTTATAGACCTAGGGTTTTTGTCTTGGACCTAACCTTGCTCAATCCTTCTCCATTCTTTCTCCTGAGTATTTTGGATGAATATCTACAGGTCTCAAGTTCATTAAAGCAATCTTTTCTACTCAGCACTCTTCTGCCTCTCAGATATCATGAATTTACTCAAACCTTTTTTGAATAATCATTCCCCCCTTGCCTAAGCACATGGAGATGATCCTCTCCCCCCTACACTTTTCTGCTTCAGCCTCATCCTTCTAAGTGTACTCATCTTTCTCATCCTGTATGCACTGAATGGAGGAAACCAGGATGACAGTCTGCTATAACAGAATGTCACAGACTGGGCAACTGATAAAGGACAGAAATTTATTCTTTCACAGTTCTGGAGGCTGGGACGTTCAAGATCAAGGTGCTAGCATCTAGTTTGGGCCTTCTTACTGCAGCCTTACATGATAGAAAGTGAAGAGCAAGAAAAAGATAAACTCTATCCTCACATAATCCGAGAGCAGAAGAGAGCAAACCCTCTCCCTCTTGACCTCAACCTCCCAGGAGGTCCCACCCCACAAATCACTGCACTGAGAATCAAGTTTCTAATGCATGAATATGGGAGACATAGTCAGATCATAGCAATGATTAAATTTAAACTGCAAGAGAATAAATCAAAGGCCTGTGGGTCTACACCCATTATAGAAATTGTGTATCTTTTCTGTCTAAAACTATGGTATTTATGTCTAAGACCCATGTTTTTATACTCTAGGTTTTCCATGGGAGAAACTGTCTCTAAATGCAGTGTGCTCTTCGAGTTGTCTGGATGTCTTGTGATAATAACAAAGTCCACATATGAAAGGGAGTCATGTTGTCCACTTAGAATTGCCCCTTCCAACACATCCAATCTATCCAGGGATCTCAGGTACCCTAGAAAGCAAAGGTAAGGATCAGAATCTGAGTTGGGGAAGAAAACTGTTTTTCCTCTGATCTCACACAACAATCAACTCAAAAGATTTCTGACACCAGATATGTGGCAGGGGCAGGGGGGTTCCCCACACACCAAACAAGTCATCAGTTCTATAGTAGACATCAGCTGGTGTCCCCCAATATAATTCAGCACTGACACAATCTAACTGGACATAGTGTCCTATTGTGCATACTGAGAGTGCAGTCCCCAAAACTGCTCCTAGTCACTTTAGATTCCAGTCACAAGCCCCAAAATGTTTTACCAAACAGCTATAAACCAGGGTTCCCATGCCCCCCTCCTCCTTGGAGCTGACTAATTTGCTTGAATGGCTCAGATAACTCAGGGAAACACGTTTACTGGTTTCTCATTATTCCTGAATATGGATGAAGAGATGCATGGAACAAGAGAGGTGGGAAGAGGTGTGGAGCTCCCATGCCCTCTCTGACTGGGCTGCCCTCCAGGAACTTCCATGTATTCAAACATCCAAAATCTCCTAGCCTTTCCTATTTGGCTTTTATGGAGATTTAATTGCATAGCATGATTAAGACAAGGACATTTATGTTGAAATGTGATGGGGCAAAAAGAACATGATCTAATGTTAATGGATTAGATGGGGACACCCAGCAAGTCCTGTCCAAATTCGTCTTGGTATTTCTGTGCCACACTCTTTCCTTGCAGGTATGTGACAGGATGCCTTCTGGAAGAGAGTCTTGTCATTTACCATCCGACCAGGTAAGTTAGAGAATTTCTTCATGGTCAGCAGTTCTAGGGGCAGGGGTGAGGGAGGGGAAAGATTAGAGTTCCCATGGCCTGCTGTTTTAGTCACATTTTTCACTTCTGTGACTAAAAGACCTGACCAGCACAATTATAGAGGAGGAAAAGTTTATCTGGGGGCTCATGGTTTCAGAGGTCTCAGTCCATGAATAGCAGGCTCCATTCCTTGGGGCTCATGGTGATGGCAAAAGAGTATGGCAGAGGGAAGTAGCTCACATAATGATCAGAGCAGAGAAACTCCACTCACTAGGTACAAATATATACCCTGAAGCTATACCCTCCATGCCCCACCTACCCCAGCCACACCCTACCTACCTCCAGTTACCACTCAGTTAATCCCATCAGAGATCAATTGACCGATTAGTTTAAGGCTCTCACAACCTCATCATTTCCCCTCTGAATCCTCTCCCATTGTCTCCCACATGAACTTTTTGGGGACACCTCACATACAAACCGTAACACCTGCCTTGGGGAGGGAACCATGGATGTAACCCAAAAGCATATCATTATATATATTTTATATAATATTACAGACTCTCAAGTCAGAGAATTCACTTGCCTCATCTTCCTTCTCTACTTCAAATCTTTTCCCTCATTGAATCTCCTTGGTTCCTGAAATGTTGGACTTTGTATCTTGGTATTGTTATTTTGTTTTGTTTTTCATTTAGATTTTTTTTTTTCAATTTAGTGAGTTGTCTTCAACTGTTTTCTTTAGTTCTGACTATACTACCTCCAGGCATAGGTTCTGAACATTTTTCATCACCATGAAACCTCAAGTGAGAACATGAAACATTCTGTTAGCTGGACCCCGAAGGCCTCACCCTCAGCCTTACACACACGAAGGGAGATCTAACTCCTGTCTTTGAATACCAATGAGATGCCTGTAGAATAGAGATGGCAAAGTTAGACATAAATCCTATATGGCACATTGTATCTTCACATGAGATTAAGGGAAATTCTGTTCCTCCTCCCTTTGCCCCCAAAATACTCCTCCAAAAGATGGGTTTCAAATTTCATTCCAGAGAAAAATGAAAATCAGAAAAATGATAAGTGGAAATCAGAAGCATAGGCACGCTGGAGTATTATTAGCTTGCTAATTAGGCAGCCTCTGTCATCGTCTCACCTTAGGTCAGTGTCTGTGAGGGAAATCTGTGTAGAAGCACTTGTTTTTCTGGGATTCCTTATTAGTAGCAAAAGATGTTTGCATCAAAATGAAATATTTAAAATTATCTCCTTATTGAAGATGACACTTGTACAGTGTGATTGCCACACACAAGGGAGAATTAACGCAAGTAGTCTAATATTACCATGTTGGCAATGTATTCCATTAGTGTCACAGAACATGGAGGTAAATACACTTTCCTAACAGGTTGTATCTCTATTTAGTCTTTTCATCCCTCTAGGCTACTGTACCAAAAGGAAGGAAAGGGTCACTCATCTGTAATCTGAGGAAATGTAAGTCTCAGAAACTATTCTTTGGACCTACTTCTTTTTAAACTGATGAAAAGCACTCAGACCCTCAGAAAGTTTAGATTAAGCAATTGGCAACTGAGCTATTGACAATGCACATTGTTCAAGGAGCAAAGGTGACTTTGATGGTTGTACCCCGCTGTCATCATCTCTCTAATGTTCTTACATGGCTCTTCCAGACAGAAGCTTTTATGGAAACCAGTTTAGGACATAAAAGTTGTTTTTCTTCTCCTCCGGTTCCCTGCACAGAACTATCACTTTCTGATAATTCGGCTGCTTCTTTGGGGACTCTCCAACTGTGGTCAGTAAGTGCAGTGTGAGACTCTGAGACTGGGGTGGGGGGAGGGGAGAAAGCAGGAAGTCCAGCAGGAGTCCATTTAAGTGCACCTAGTGGGGGCACTGAAGGGTATTGTTGATGAGTGTTAGTGTGGCTGCTCCTGAAATCAAATGCTTTCTTCAGGATATAATATTGCTTTATCCTGGGACTCAGCAGGGTTTCTGTGGCACTGGGCTTTGTTTAAAAATTCAAAGAATTCTCCAATGGCAAGCCTCGCTGTTCTGAAACATAATCAATTAAAAACTTAAGTGCTTTAGACACTGTGAAAGCAAGTCACCAATGTCCCTGGTTTGCATCTGAAACAAAGAAGAGAGATTGAAGGCTACCTTAGTATCAAGAACAGCTGTCACCTAATGGAGTGAATTCCTTCCACAAAGAAATTGTAAGCGATGGAAAATGCCAAGGCCTGTCATTGTGTTAGCAGGTTAAACTAAAATATAGTACTTCTAAATATTTTATTGTGTAATTAGTTTGATTTTATTGCTTTGTAGAGGCTATGGTGATGGTGAACAAAGGGTGACTGCCTTTCTTCAGGGGCTGTAATCCTGTAGGTTACATTTGGATTTCTACCACTTGGTCCCACTAACTTCCTGGAAAGGTTTTCCCCAAATGGAATATGTCTGTTCTCCGTTACACGTGGGATATATCATCCTCATCTAGCTGTCTTATTTGCCATTCCCCCAGCTTTATCAATACCCGAAAATAACATTACCTGCTGTACAGTCATATTTCTGTAGTCTGCTTTGGATGTGAATGGCCATAAACATTCTCCCTGATGAATCTCCTCAGGAAATAAGCATGGACTATATCAGCATTGCCTGGAAGGTGTCCTGAGCTGCACATTCCAATCCAGCTGTGCTCCTGCCATCAGAGGTGAAGGTACTACAGAACCATGGAAGGATTACAGCTTTTTATTAATTAATTAATTATTTTTTTTGCTTCGGGCAGAAATGTTTTTTTCAGAGCTCCAGAAAACAGCACATCACCACATATTCAGGGCCAACTCTGCTTTTCTACAGGCAGAGAGGGAAGTCAACAAGGACGATAATAGCTGATGCTTACTGAGTGCTTTGGATGTGAGAGGGACTCAGAGCTTATGTGTATTAACCATTTAATTCTTACATAAGTCTTCTACAGATGAGCAATTGAGGCAGAGAGAAGTTTAGATACATGTTCAAGCTGATGAAGCTAATAAGGGCAAAATGGAATTTTGAATCCAAATAGTCTGCTCCAAGCTCATTATTCTTCAAATCTTATGGAATCGGCATTGAATGTCATCATCAATGCAGAGCACAGACATCCTTAAAATGAGGATCATGAATTGATGTAATATTTTGAAGCACATACTAGATACTGAAAAAAAATATCAGTGCCTAAGAAAAAAGATAATGACTCTGATCTCTAAGAGCAGCTGTCTAAGAGAACAAGCTGGGTAAATAATCATTGTCATTATCATTGGTATTGGTGTTGGTGGTATGTGTGTGTTTCAAAAAGAGAAATGTGGTCCATTTTTTTTCCAGTAAGATCTCGGCTTTTCCTTCACAGTAAGCCCTTAAGTAACAGATGACAACTGACATCTCAATCAGTTTTATACTCATTGGGAGACCTTCCCTGTCTCCTTTCACTTAGTTTTGCATATATCTTCATAAGTAATGAGTGTGTGCCTCTTCCTTAGAACCAGCTACTTTTTAAAATCTTTGTTGCATCTCTTACCATCCTATCATCCTCTAATAACTTTCTTTTGAAATGCTTCTTTTCTCTTCTTTTCCCCTGAGCTCACCTCTTGGTGATTGTTGCTTTTAGACAGCATTTTAGTTGCTCTCAGGAGATGCCTTTTCAGGCTATGCTGAATAGCTGAGCTCAGATTTCAGGTCCATAGATTCTTAGATACTGGGTTGAATGTTTCTGCCATTGAAGAATTGGGCTGTGTCACTCCCAACTAACTGATTAGGCTAAATTACCTAATGGTAGATGTGGGTGAGACAAAATTTAGATGAAAAGTTCTAAGAGGAAGGAAGAATAGGAGAAGAATGCATTCAAATGAACATCATCAAATGACCTTGGGTCTCCAGAGGTAAATGCAATGATAGAAAGTTCCTACTGAGAGGGAAGCTAATTGGTCCTCTGTGTGGATAATACAGGGCCCAGCTCAACCCCTTTGATTTTCCTGATGTTCCAGGGCCTATAAATATTGGTGTTATGGTTTAGATATGAGGTGTCCTCCAAAAGCTTATGTGTGAGACAATGCAAGAAAGTTTGGAGGTACAATGATTGGGATATGAGATCCTTAACCTAATCAGTGCATTAATCCCCCGATAGGGATTAACTGGGTGGTAGTAACTGTAGGCTGGTAGGGTCCGGCTAGAGAAGGTGGGTCATTGGGGGTATGCCTTGGGGTTTATGTTTTGTTGTGGGGAGGAGAGCTGTCTTTCTCTGTTTCCTGCAGACCATGTCCCAAGCTGCTTTCCTCTGCCATACTCTTCCGTCATGATGCCCTGCCTTACCTCGTTCCCTGAGGAATGGAGTTGGCCATCTATGGACTGAGACCTCTGAAGCCATAAGCCCCCAAATAAACTTTTCCTCCTCTACAGATCTTTTGGTCATGACAATGAAAAAATGGACTGAAACAGTGTTGGATTTGATTTAGAAGGTCTGCTACTACAGGAGAAATAGCAGTATGTACTTGCCTGGCACAAAATGAAAAGTCAGGGCCCCTGGTTAATATATATATATTAATTTTAGGACCATGGCAACAGTGCATTAAACCAAGCTGGGGGGTTCTTCTAAGCACGGTTGTGAGCCTACACAAATCACATGCCCTTGAACACCACTTTGCTGCAATTCTTATGAGAGAAGAAGTCTGTCTCCCCTGGGGAGCCCCCAGTGATCCATCTCCTCTTTATTTCACAGTTGATAATTGGATTTTGTCTGTGGACCAATAAAGAAGAATACATGTGATGATGATAGAAACTTGTGACAGAAAACTTGACAAAAAACATGAATTTTCCAAGCAGCAGTCAGGATTCATACAAAAAATGTCAATGATGAAGTTGCATGAGCAGTTAATAAGCTTCCAAACAGCAGAAGCTATTGAGTGCATGCATATGTGTGTGTGTGTGTGTGTGTGTGTGTGTGTGTGTTTATAGATAACTTGGCATTGAAAGATATCTCTCATGAGGCCACTGAGTTAAATCCAAAGGTGGAAAGAAAAGAAAGAAGACTAGCACAATTTTGAAAGATTAGATGAAAAAAGAAAAGGGAGCTGCTTGAGAAATGGACAAGAAGTGGTATGACACCCATATCGGTATCACGTGATGTGGGCTACATGGGGGAGGCAAGAAGAGAACAGAAAACTGTGAAGAATTCAGATGGATAAGCTGGTTCTACATCACTATAGGTTAAAGAATCAAAACAAATATTTAACTGCAAATGATATTCTTAGGAAGAAAAATGGTTGATCAGTTGAGTGCATGGGAGTTGGCAGGGCAGGGGCATGGGCTGGAAGGACTCTGATTAATCAGCTTGGAAAACCTTAAATGAGTAACTAATGAAAAACAAATTTCTTTTTTATCTCCTTATTAATTTGTATTATGTGAAGGAAATTACATTGACAATAAACAGTAAAGAACTGAACATTTTGTTAAAGCTGAGGATACAACTGTATTATTAAATAAATACACAACAGTAGGTCTCCAATTAGTTGCTGTTTAGGAAGTGCAGTGAGACTCATAGATGAAGTGTGCTATAAATTTCATAATATTAAAGTTTCGGTTGCAGGTAACATGACCATAAATGAACAAGACGTGCATGCTATACAGCAATGCATATATATGAAAGGCACCATGTAAACATAGAAAGATGAAGGATGATTGTTTCCTGGTTCAAAGGATTTGCAAGTCTCCTCGGGGAGAATAACAAATATATATATATATATATATATGAATGAATGAGTTCTGTACCATGCATCTCTATGGACCATGTTCTGGGGTCAGGTGGGGCCAATAGGAGTCAGAGAAAACAGCTGTTCTCCACATTAGAATTGTTCTACCTCCTGCCCAGCACCTGAATAAAACTGACGTGGGATTCTGATAAATGCCCCCAGAAGGGTAGGAAATCTGGCTAATATCCCTGGGCTACTGATAACCTGGAAGGCTCAATAGGGAAACTCCTCAAACTCCTGGAATCTGGATTTTGAAAGACCCTGGGAAGAATCTGGAGCCCTGGAAGTGCTCTAAGAATGGATATGTAGTAATAAAACAGGAAGAGGATCGGGGTAAGTAGGGTGCAGAAAACAGTGCAGACAGAGGTGGGGTAGGAGCATGTGAGTACAAAGGCAGGTTTCCCTCTGCAGGAAACTATGGTTTTGGAATAGTTTCTCTCTCTCTCTCTCTCTCTCTCTACCCCCCCCCCCCCGCCCCATCCCATGTGTAGTGTGAACTGCAGGATTTTGGTGGGAACTTGACTTCCTTAGAAATCTGGCTTATTTTATTTTAAAAATGGAAACAGAATCAGAGCAGAAAGTTGAATGTGGACAGGAAGCCATTTCAGGGCATTTGTATAGCAAGAAGTCCAGCAGTTGGCAGTGGCCAAGATAAGGAATCAATAATCAGGACTTCTAAAAGGCTGGGTAATCTTATGCCAATAGCTACAAGGTTGCAAGGCCACATAAACCCTATCCCTTTGCATTTGGGCAAAACAGTTGGTTCCCTTTTGGCTGGTCTGAGTCTGTGCTGTTTTTGCATCAGGAAACATGGTTGCACTGATCAAGAATGGCTTCATTTTGGATCCACACTGGCAGAGTTCAAAACATAGAAGTCAAAACTGATGGAGATTTTATCCACCACAGTTGACAGAGTAGGCAGGCTGAGCACACTAAGCACAAGTTCCTCACTCACAGTGGGTCTGTCTTTGGGTGTCCTTTAGGATTAAGAAACAGTCAAAACAAGAAACATAAATGCATATCTGCTGCAGTCTAACCCTCAGACTTAAAATATGAAGGAGGAGGCTATTAATGAAATCAGGAGGGAAATTAGAGAACAACTATGCAAGTATTGGAAAGGCCACTGAAGATTAAAATAAGCAGTACAAATTGGTTACTAAGATAAGCCTCCCAGGTTACTTTCTGAGTCACTTCTGCTCTGAGATTTCAGAGTTCCATAACTTCCTGAGGAATTCTCCCTATTCAGGAGTGTGAGCAAAGTAAAGAATAAGAAAAATCAGATTTTAAAATAGCTAACTAGTGGTTTGCACTTTCTATAAGCTGGGCACTGGGCTTTACATGATTTTTATTTGCTAATCCTTGCCACAACCCTGTGAAATTAGATCTTAATTAATAAAATGCCCCTGGGGTAGGTACTCCTCTTCTCTCCCTTCTGCAGATTAGAAATGGTGCTAAAAGAAAACCAGCCACCTGCCCAGTGATGCGCAGTTGGAGGAAGAATCTGAATCTCTCTAACTTCAGAGTCTTCACCCACAGCATGATGTTGTACTGTCTCCTCCAAATATGGTCTGGAAAAGAAAGTGAAGAGTCATGCCAGTTAAATAGAAGAAGTCAAAAGGGTTTGGAAGTGAATGTTCTCAGTCTCTGAGAACCTTAGGAGATTGCAGACATGAGGAAAATAAGATGTTATCCATGAGTAAGGAAGGATCCTACAAAGGGAGTTTTTTTTGGCTAAATATCTGTACCCCCACATAGTGGAAATATATCATTACTTAATTCTGAAGGAATATAATTGTGTGGCATTGTCTTCTCTCCACTAGGGAAATGGTCATTGATGGGAATGGGTAGTCTCTTCACTTCTGAGTCATCCCCACATGAATCACATAACTCCATCTTCGGAAAAGCAAATTTAACGCATAGTCCACTTTCCTGGCAGCATGAAACATGCATGAAGGATGTAAATCACTTTCTATTCTTGGCCCTTTATGTTTTAAAATGGAGAAGAAGAACAGGAAAAGAGCTTGGCCAAGCAATGAAGCAATATTAGTTCTCTACTGTTTTTCTTGAGTAATTTTTCTGATCCAGGGATCTCCAAAGATCTTTTGATGGCATCACCATCAATTAAGAAGAAAGAAAGAAAAAAAGGAATAAAAGAAGGAATGGGAATGTGTCACCGTAGTAGAACTCTGGTGTTCCACTATCTCCCCTCTTCAGGGCTGGTGTGCACAACCTCCTGTTGCTGGTTGCTGATGCTCACAGCTGCATCCTTCACTGGTAATTGCCCACAGTCAAAGGCAACTGCCTTAATCAAGGTGCTTTCCCTTTCCAGAGTTTGGCTGATGTCAATATGGAGATACAAAGACCTGGGCTTTCAGTGTTTCTTAACTCAGGAAAACTCTGAAGTGCCATCCCAGCAAGATGATCAGAATTCTCCCAGGAGTATAGGCCCAAGTATCAGCTGTAAAAACATTGCCAGTCAGCCTCTCCCTCCCCTAACCCTGCTTTGTATCTCGTTGTGGATGTATCTCCCAGCAGCAACCTCCAATCAGATCCCAGAATGCAAACCCTTGCCTCAGAGTTTGTCTCTAGTGGATCCAATCAAAGATGATCCTCAGGTGTATTGTATATAATGAATATATTGTGTTGAAATATATTTCATCATAGAATATTTGCAAAATAAAAATTTAATAACTGTGGAAAAATAAATATAAAGTTTTAATATTTTATTCCAACTTAACATCTCAATGAATTGTCTTGTGCAACCTCTTTCCCTAAACTTACACACACACACAGAGCTGTTCTTAAATTAATAAGGAAAGCGCCTATATGAAGTATTACAGGAAAATTTAAACATAATCTTACAGTGTAATTGGGAAGAAAAACCATTTTTACAAATAATCACTGTATGGGACCACTGGAGGAGTCCACCACACATATGATATCAAGAGGTAGAAACATGAAGTAACCTAGGATGTACATGGGGGTGAGATCACACCAGATAAGGGAATTATAGAAAGTTTCCTGGAGAAACTGCCGCAGTCTGGCTGGGCACAAAATCACGAGCCACCACACAGCTTGTAGATTCAAACAGCAACTCTTTATTCCCGAACTCACACCAGCCGTCTACAATCACATTCTGGGGAAATCCACGTTCTCTGCCCAAATCCACCCCCACTGGGCTTCTGTCTCCCAAAAAATACTGTCTGAATCCCGTGAGAACTCAAGGGGAACTCAGGCAGCAGGATACGCCCTATTCCCAGCAGGAATAACCTTAAACCTGGAACGCCCTAAACCCGGATTATCCTAAACCGAGAACACCCTAAACCCAGATCCGCCCTGGTCCTTGAGCAAGGTCACCTTAGATGCAATGTCACTGCAAAATGTCCTATTTCCACGAGTCCTTCCACTAAGCAACATGGGGTACGCTGGCAAGGAAATTGTCATATCTACTTGGCTAATGGCTCCCAGCATCTCCCCCCTTCTGATTAATTAAACAACAAGCAATGTGGCTTAAGGACCGTGCCTGGTAGGTTGTCCAATTCAACATATGGTTCTTACCCGTCATCGGAAAACTGACCTTTAGGCGTCAGCCTCCTGTCTTAGGTTGATACCACTGCAATTGGATCATACCCGTCACTGACTACCGGTCCAGCATATAGCCATTGGCCCCCAAATTTTAGACCATCACTAGCAGAAGGGAGGAGGATACGCCCTATTCCCAGCAGGAATAACCTTAAACCTGGAACGCCCTAAACCCGGATTATCCTAAACCGGGAACACCCTAAACCCAGATCCGCCCTGGTCCTTGAGCAAGGTCACCTTAGATGCAATGTCACTGCAAAATGTCCTATTTCCACGAGTCCTTCCACTAAGCAACATGGGGTACTCTGGCAAGGAAATTGTCATACCTACTTGGCTAATGGCTCCCAGCAGAAACTAAGATAAATGGGAGTAGTAGTATTTCAAAAGAAAAGAATGAGAATGAAGGACAAGTGTTCCAAGAAGGAGGCAAATAGATGGAAAAGGTACAATGTAGTTTTGGAAAGTGAGAAGAACAGAAACTTCAGGTGTGTAGGGCTGATGTGGGAAAGAAGTAGAACATAAAGTGGGAAGTGGGTGAGGCAGACTGATGTGGTAGTGACACTTGGAATGAAGGCTAAAGAGTATGGCATGGATGGGTCAGAAAGCCTATAAAGAGGTGAGCAGAAGTCTCTTAGCAAGATTAGTCAGACAGGAGTATGAAAAAAAAATGGGCAGGAATGGTGCAGAGTGCAGAGAATTCAACATTAAAAGGATATGAGGTTAGAGATAGATCAATGAAGAACTAGCAGACATGAGTAGGCATGGATAGAATAGCACACGTGAATATAATGAAAAATGTGCATAGAGAAGATGTCACAGAGTAAAAAATCTGCATCAGCTGAGAATAAGAACATATACTAAATAAGATCATGTTTAAAACATGAACTTATAAGATTATGTTGTTACTACCAACTATGAGGACAGCAGGAAAGGATAACTGTGGAGAAAAAGATAATGTCTCTGTTGTGACATTTTGACTTTAAGATGACTGTGGAACATCTAAGTGGAACCATCAGGGGAGTGTCTAGGAGATTATGGTAATCTTTCATAAAAAGAGCTAATTCTTTCCTTCTTCTTGATTCTTACTAAATATCTCCACCAAGATGTTCCATGGTCAACTGAAATTATTCTTTGAAAGATTACCAGACCTTCTAGTCATTCCCCCTGATGGTTTCCTCCTCATTCTTCCTATTTCCTCTGAAGCTTTCAGTGCCCTTGACAGTGCTCGGGAGAGAAAGGGTGATGCACCATTCATGTTGGCCTGATTAGCAACAGCATGGAGAAAAGAAGGGGACTTTGAAAATGAGGGTCTCAGTCCTCTGAGTTGACAGATACTGAAGAGCACGGGTGGAGAGGTAATGCTATGGACTAAACACTTGTTCTTCCCCAGAGAAGAAAGATTGAAAACCTAATTCCCAGTGTGGTAGTATTTGGAGATGGGTCCTTTAGGGCACAATGAAGTCATGACTGTGGAGCTCTCATGATTGGGTTGGTGCATTTATGATAGGAGACATAAGAGAACTTGCTTTCTCTCCCTTTCCATCCTGTAAAAATATGAGAAGATGGCCTTCTATATACCAAGAGGGCCCTCACTAGGACGTGACCATGTTGACAACCTGATCTTAACCTTCTCAGTGTCCAGAATGGTGAGAAAGAGATTTATGTCTTGGGTATTTTTGCAATAGCAAGGAGACTAAGACGAAAAGGAAGTGAAGATCTAATCTTAATTTGCCCAATTTTTGCTGCACTTGCATAAATTCCATTTTCTGAGAAAAAGAGAGCTTCCACTGTAGATGTGCGTGCACACACACACACATACACACACACACACACACTCCACAAAGAGACCAGCTCCCACCGAGACCTAAGTATATAATTTTAAAAGGAGGAGTGATTGGACAGCTTATTGCAGAAGGTGAGAAATTAGATTTCTGGCTCTCTGGGTTTCCTTTAGCCAAAAACACTGCTGTCAACCTCCCACTGGTATAAATGCCCCCTCCTTGGATCTTGTCCTTCATCACTGCTAAACTTCTAAAGCCTGGGCTTAGGAATTAGAGGAACTTTTCTCCTATACTCCAGGGAATACAAAGCTAGTCCTGACCTGATGTGAAGGAGAGGATCCAGGCTTCAAAATCTCACTGGGCTAGATAGACACCCTCTCTAGGAAACACTGAACCACATTAAGGTATACTAGAGTTTTCACATGTGGGGGTTAATGGGTGTTGCAACTATAAGGCTATGTAAGAACTTACCCTATTTACTCCACTCAAAAATGAGGTTGAGATGGATTAAGAGTAGATTCTTTGGGTGGATCCAGTCTTTCTAGATCTCTAGATCTAAAAGAGGAGAGACAGCCTATGGATATATGACAGAGAATATTGTGAGAATAAGGAGCCATCTGACAGAAAGGCCAAGGCAAGATATGGAATGTGGTTATGGGGCAGATGATCTAAATTCAAATCCTGGTCCTTCAGCTTGGTATTTGTGCTGCCTTGAACCAATAGCTTATCTCCTTCATGCTTTGTTTTTCCTCATTTATAACAAAATATTAAGGATGCCTATCCTGAAGAGTTACTATAAGGACTGAAAAGGAGAACACCTGATACATAGTAGGTGTTCAATAATTATGACTGGGGAAAAGAGCAGCCAGGTCAATGATGAAGGAACTGCAAGGAGAGAAAGCTGGCCTCAGTGAAGTCCGCGGGTACGAATAGGAAAGTCAGAGGAAAGGTCATGCTGTCCACAAAATTGAGGATGGGGCAAACATAAATTTTGCATAGAAGATAATAGAAAAAGTCAAAGATGTGCCTGGAGGAGTTTAAAAAATTATACCCCCATACTGTCATAGCAGGAAGTACTGAAATTTTATTGGAAGTTCTGAAAACTCTGGCTAGATTGCTTTTAAATAATTTGTAGGTTGTTGAATTATTTGTAAATGGCTGAAATACCAAAAATGTCGGTGCTTGCGTTCATGCATATTTGGCAATCTCTCCTCAACTTCCTGAAGGAGAACAGAATGTAGGCAGGCCAAGCTGAGGTCGAAGGGTACAGATCCTGGATGTGTGGCCCCCAAGGCACAGAAAGACAGCATAGCCACAGGCCTGGGAGACAGGGAATACAATAACATTGACTTGAACTGAAGAATCCAGCTTGGCTGTGGACCTTAAAAAACTTGGGAGACAATGAGTCACCACAACCAATTTAATATGCACAGAAAACTTGGAACAAAATCAATTCAGCAGTGGAAACTGGCCAGTTACCTGGAGAATCGTGAACTGAGGAATGTTTCTTATTCAAAAAGCAGCTGATGTTATTCTCCAAAAGCCAGGCACAGGCAAGGAAAGGCAATTAAATTTTTCTATGCCCTTTGGAGATTCCTGTGAACTCTTTGGCTAACTTCTTTCTGTAATTTACTGAAACCACATTAATACATTTCATTTATAACTGACCACATACATCACAGCTCCAACAGTGGGCATTGCTTAAAACTCATAGACGCACAGGCAATCACACCCATGCCAGGATGCACACACATGTGCAGCCCATTCAACCTTATGTGTGATAGAAACATGCTTTCGTAAGATAAGAAAGGGAATCAGAACATAGAGAAAAGGAAACCAGGAACTTTCTTCCTTGCTCTTACACCACATCCTTTTTCTCCCTTTGAGTGAACTTCCTCTGCTTACCTTCATTTGGCTTAGGAGGTCTGAAGTGCCGGGAGTGTCTTCCTTCCCTAATCATTGCTAGGCTCAAGGCTGGTGTCTAGATCCTGGTGACTGGTCTACTCAGTGAAATATAGAAATGTTTCTGGAGAGAGAGGGGAATTCAGGCAACATCAGTCACCACAGTCCCCACCCCTAAGCAACAATGCTGATCCTGCCCTGGGATATACTCACAGAGGCTGGCTTTCCTACTGCCTTGATTGAGAGCAGAATGGCCAGCCAGGACAAATAGCTCATGCCTTTTATCCTTGACAATCCTGCAAGGCCTGACATCTTGAGAATCGCTACAACAGATCTAATATCTATCACTGAATGTCATTTGGGTACCAATGACATGGGACAAAAATAACTCAAAAAACATGTATGGTAGAGATATCCTATCTTGGAAAGCATATTGTTAATTAACATAACAACAATAATTTCACTCAGGGTCATAGTCGGAAGGTTTTATAATGACCTATAATGCCCTACAAGATCTGACCCCATTACTGGTGCCACTACAATCTTTACACAACCCACGTCATCTATACTGGCCTCTTTCTATTCTTTGAAAACACCAAGCACATTTAATCTATTTACTCTGCTTCGAGTTATCTTCCCCAGTTATACACTCACAAAACTTCCTGACCTCCTTCAAGTCTTTGCTCAGATTTCACCTTCTCAGGCCCACCCTGACCCCTTTAGTTACTGCAACCTGTTGGGCCCAATAGCACTTCTATTCCCCTTACCTGGCTCTGCATGTGCCTTTTTTAAATAGATTTCCTATCACCATCTGATATATTTGTATACTACTTCTTATTATGTATGTTGTTTGTTTCCCTGGCTAGAATATAAGTAAACTCCATTAGAGCAGGTCTTTGTTTTATTTATTATCTGTCCAAATGCCTAGTCTTTGGCACATATTAGATGCTCAACAAATAACTTGAAAAGTACCTGACTGTTTTAGACACAGTTCAAAAAGTACTACATTTATTTAAACTTCACAACAACCTGTACTGTTATTATTCTAATTTTAAGGCTGAATAACTGAGGTACAGAAAGGTAAACTTACTAGCCCAAGATTACCTGACTACTAAGTAATAGGTCCATGATTCAAATCCATACAATGTGATTCCCAAGGCCACACTGTACTATCTTTTAGGTAGCCCAGACAGGAGCACACACCTCATGTTATTCAGCTCTTCATCACTGTGAACAAACTATCTTATAAGAACAACTTCAACAAATTTTATTTTGGCCTATGATCTCAGAGGTTCTGTTCATCATCAGCCAACTCCATTGCTCCTGCTCTGAGATCAGGAAGAACATTATGGTGGAAGGGTGAGAGGTCAGGGACAAAATATAATCCCAAAAGGTATGCCCTCAGTGACCTATTTACTCCAGCTATGCCCTGTCTGCCTACAGTTACAACCCAGTAATCAATTCAAATTATTGACCGTTAAATGGATTAATCCACTAATTAGGATCTAGCTTTTTTAACCTAATCACTTCACCTCTGAACATTTCTTCATTGCCACATGAGATTTACAGAGAACATCTCATCTAAGCCATAACACACCTGAAGGGAAAAGGTTCTTTCTGAAAGACAGAGTATATTTTTTGCTTCTTTCTTGATAGAATGAGCCCAGATACTCACATATTATGTTCCTGCAAAGGGATTTTAATAATGTTTTCAGAGTCTGGTAGCTATGATGAAGATTGAATATGCTAATAACTGTAAGTAGCAATTCCATTTACTAAGCATATTAGTGAGTCTCTAGATTCAACAGGTATTAAAATATGCTAATATGGTTACTGAAGAAATTGTTGACCCCAAAGGGTTCAATTTGGAGCAGCAAACCAATTATCTCAACTGAAAGTTCCCTACAGTTGCACTGGTCGCTTTTTGATATGTTGATGACTTAAAATGTGAACTATCCATTTATTTTTGCTTGTTAAACTTGAAAAATCTGTGCCACATTATTTTTAATTGCACCGATTAAAATGAGAGTCACATATATACCATGGAAGTCATTGTATGCTTGTAATTAATCAGATAACAAGAAACAAAGGCCACTAAGATATTAACATTATAAAACATGTCAACAAGTAAGGAAAATATTGAGGATTTTTAAGACTCAGATTGTAAAATAATAAATATATTTATAAACATTATACCTGACAGGTTAGATTATATTTAAGGGGAAGAAAACCCAAATTATTTCCTTCTCTTTTTTTCAGGGTATAGTACTAGATATTTAAGTTTCACTTATTATGTATTTTATACTTTGTGCTGCATTTTGTTCTCTCTAATAATGACACAGCACCAAAGCAACATTAAACAGGGTATATACATTTGAATCTGACCTTTATTCAACATTATGTTTGCAAGATTCATCTGAGCTGTTACGTTTAGTGGCAGTTCATTCATTTGATGTTAGTACTCCATTGTATGAATATACTATCATCTACTTACCATTTTTATGATTGATAGACATTTAGATTATTGCCAGCATGGAGCATTATAAACATACTCCTATAGATATTTGTGTATATGTTATTTAGCATACATTTTTGTGCATTTTCGTCATATATATTTGGGAAAAAAATTTCTAGGTTACATATTATTTACTTTGGTTGATTCTACCTATTCCTCAGAAGCAGCAATAAATAAATAAATAAATAAATGTCTATTTAGTTATTCCTCTAAATAAGCACCAACAACTTATTTAGCCAGTAACCCCTAGAAGCACTAGCAATGGAAACGGAGTCAAGGAAACGAAAAGAACACCTTTAAACAGTGTGCTATTAGCTAAGTTACCACTATTGGCAACTGGAGCTTAAATGAATATGTGTGAGTTATCCCAACTGAGGGTGAAGAAACTAAAGCATTTCTCTACCAGATCTTCTTTGTCATTGGGAAATGCCTTGGGTAGAAGTGGGAAGGAGGACATTTATTCTTCTGGCATTCTAAGCTTGCCTGAAGACTGAGTTTGCTCCACAGCCAATAAAAAGCTCTCAGGCAGAAACCCAGAAATAAGCGTAATAGGTAGCCTTCAACATGTAGAACTAGTGCTGGAAAATGATGAGGACCAGCAGCATCTACTACACTATGTGGCAAAAATGAAGAGAGAAATCAAAGCCAAAGCAGTGATTAAGCGGGTTATCTGTATCCAAGGGAATTTGAGGTCTAACATGGGCTCTAAATGCTACGACTAGAGCCTCACAGCATGGACCCTGTGAGGCTAGAAATTAATTTCTTATGTAAAACCGTTAGCCTTGTTAAAAAAAAAATGGAACCTAAAAAACTTCGTCCATCAGCTTGGGAGGGAAAAAAAAATGCTGTTTGTCCAGGAAGGGAGCAAACTGCCTAGGAGAAATTCAAACCCCATGCAGTACCACATGTGGGTGTGAGAGCTGGACCAATACTCTATGTATGGTACAGGAATATTAAGCCAAAAACATACCATCAGAAACTTGTTCAGGATCAGTGACACTCTTTGGATCCGTGGCAGAAGTGAGTCTGAAATCTCTCTGGTTATTGGGCAAATTCTTGTCACAGCAACTGAGATTCAATCCCACTAGGAAATTCAGGGAGGAAGGATAGGACATAATTCAGAATTTTCCCAATTGAGTGAAGGGTTGGAATACTTCCATATTGCCCATCACTGATTGATTGAGGCAATACTCTATGGGATATTAAATCCCCAGAACTTTTGGTCTTCCCTATGCACAGGCCAAGTAAGTTCTGACCCATAAAGGAAATCCTTAAAGAACTATGAGTGTTTCCTTTGGAAACTGACAGGCTAGAATGCATGGGAGTAGTGAGTGATGAGATGCTACAGGGAGGGCACCAACAGTGTCTTCTACACTACCAAATAGTTTGAATTCCACCACTTGGGTAAAGTTTTCTATTGCTTCATATTTTTTCAACGATTGATATTGCTGTTCTTTTTTATTTAAGATATTCTGGTTAATGGTAGTTGATATATTATTAAGCCTTCAATTTGAATTTTCCTCATGATGATTAATGAGGCAGAGGGTCTTTTAACATGAGGATTGGCCACTGAATAGACACTATTATGAATTGATAAGACATTTACCCAATGTTCTTTGAAGTTGTTCTTACATATATATATATATATATATATATATATATATATATATATATATATATATATATATAGTGTGTGTGTGTGTGTGTATCTGTATGTGTTGCTGAGAATCAAAGACAGGGTTTCATGCATGCCAGGCCAGTGCTCTGCCATTGAGTTATATCCCAAATTTCTCTTGTAGATTTGAAATTCTTTATGTTTTCTGGTTATATGTTCATCCATATTTATTGCAAATATCTTCATCTATTTTGTGCCCTTTCACTCTCTTAATGGTATCTTTTGATGAAAAGAAATTATGCAAGAATTTATGCAATTCATCAATTGTTTCCTTTATGGTTGTTGCATTTTATACCCTGTTGCCTACTCAAAATCATACCCTTTTGACATTTAGAGCTACAATCCATCTGGAAGTGATTTTTTAAATATGGCATGGTAAAGGAGTCAAAACTTCCTTTTTTCAATGTATATATCCAATTTGCCCAGCACCATTTAAGAGATCATTCTTTCCTGAACTTCACTACCTTATAGTTTAAGGAATTCTAGTTGGCAATTATTTTCTTTGGCACATTACCAATATTTTCTTTGGCACATTGTCATCTAGATTTCATCTTTTCAATTAAATGTCAGTGATAAGTCTTATTGTTGCACTTATCAAGGCAATGAGTCTTTTTAAACTTCAGCTGTTTTTAGGATTTTCTCTATTATTGGCTTTTGGCAATCTTATTATGATATAAGGTGTGTTTTTCATTGTATTTATATTGATATTGAAAAAGTTGATGATATATACTCAGGAAAGAATTTTCTTTAGCTTCTGACAGGCATTAGAGAAGAGACAATCAGCTGAATCTAATCATGCACTGAGATAATTAAAACTGAGTTTACCCATCATCAAGTCTCATCCAGTTCCAAGTTAGCCATACTTATGGATCATATTCTTTCAGGGTCAATGAGAGTTTTAGTGTTCTCCAGGGCTCCGCCAACCTGACTAGCCTTGAATGTCAATTTTTATCTCCTTAGTTGTCTAAGGTTGCTGAAAGATCTATTCATATTCTCTGTTCCTTAGCAGCTACTTTCTACTTATCTTTTCATTCTCTCCACCAATGCCACTTATGAATCAGCAAATTTCTCAAGTGGGAAAATTTACAAGGATGAATTCACCTAAAACTTCCCTTTTCTCCCTGGCCTTTAACCCTCTGTCTGGCTATCTTGATAACTTTCAACAGACTTTTGTTTTTTAATCTATCTTTTCTACTTGTTCTTGACAGAAAATTTGATCTGCTGCAAACCAGTTCTGTATGGCCAGAAGCAAGAGTCTCAGTGGTATTTCACACAGCAAACTTCACTAATAGATATTCTTAGCCAGTGCTGTCATGCAGCCTCAGTATAATGGCTGATGTTTCTAATGCCAGCCTGGACATCTGATCCTAATGTGGCTTCTGAATCATCAACGATTAAATTACAATTAGAATAAATTTAGTGTTTAACACATTTAATGAGTTTTAATTCATTTCACAGGTAATCTGTAAATAGTATATATAAGAATTTGCCTTCAAAATATTCCTGTCGAGGTCTGCTTTCATTTGCCTTATGTAGCACAACCCTGAAGAATCAATTCTGCTGTATGAGCAATTGAGTAGGTCTTAAAGTTGCTTCTTGAAAAATTTCTTGGTCCTCTCTGCACATCAAAACTTCTGTATAGAAGAAGGATACTTTCCATCTGGCTAAGCAAGTACTTGTGGCAGGCTATTTAGTTTTCATATAAAAATATCATCTTTGCTAACAAGATGCTTGGAATCTTAAGTGTATGACTCACCTAGTCTTGAACTGTCTGCTTTGAGCTCTTGCCAAAACCCATCTGAGACTGAGATTCAGGAGGGTCTAGGGACATGCCAATCATTTATTTCTAGCTGCATGACAAAATTACTTTGAGAACTTAAACACACACACACACACACACACACACACACACTTCTGGGACCCTCCCCAAACTAACTGAATTAGAACAACTTCAAATTTTTCAGAAGCACCTTCAGTGAGTCTAATGAGCAGCCAGGCATTTATAAGACTTTTAGATAACCAGAAAACTAGACATCTTAATTATATTAGTTTTGCTACTGAGAGAAATAGCTTTACACAGCTATAATACAATATTGTACTGCCACCTTTTATTGAAGGTGAATGTAAAAATATAAATGCCCAACAGTTTATGTCATCTGTAAAAATCACTTTGGCCAGTAATGTCTACCATGTAGTTCAATATTCCTTATTCAAAAGGCAATTAAGTTAATTCACCAGGAGTCACTTACATGGCTTCAAACACCACCTGTCTTTTGACTCTCAAATGCCTCTCTTGAGCCTACGGCATAGCTCTAGCTGCCTGTGCCACAGACAACTCAAGCTTAATACATGTAAATTAAGATTATTATTAATATCTTTTAATGACCCAACTTTTAGCAGCATCTGATGTTTGTTTTTTTATTAATTCAATGGATGACTATAGTCAACCCAGATAGAAATCTGGGGTGGGGGGCAATTATCAACATTTTCCACACTCTCATCCTCACAATCAGTCAACTATCTAAGTTTTATCTCTTTGATATCTCTCACACCTCATCCTTTTCTTTATCCATTTCTATCTCCTGAGTTCAGGTTCATCGTTTTTTACCTGGATTCCTATAAAACTCTTCTTTCTGTTTTGGTCATCTTTTCACTGCTATGACCAAAATACCCAACAGGAATAACTTAGAGGAAGGAAAATTTATCTCGGGTCATAGTCCAGAGGTTAAGTCCATGGTCAATTGAGTTCTTGCTCTGGGCCCAAGGTGAGTTAGCACATCACAGTGGAAGGGAGTGGTGGGGGAGAGCGGTTCTATTCATGGCAGCCAGGAACAGTAAGAGAGAAGGGGGCATTAAAAGAATGGATGAGACCAAAATAAGACCAAAAACTCAGCTGGGAAAACTGGTCCCATAAAATCTGTGTACAGCATCAAGGACACACAGCTGCAAGATGTTATTTCCAAAGGGCTTGGATAGCCCCACCCCTTGGCCTTGCCACATGGGCTGTCTATTAACTTGGTTTGCTCTGCAGCCAGCAGCTTTTCTTGACAAACAATCCACGTAGCTGGCATCACTTAATTCCTGGGGTCTCAGTTTCAGCATTGGCTTCACCTTCACAGCTTTACACCTTGTCCTTTCAGGGGAAACCTGCAAGAATTTTTGACCCTGCTGCAGTTTGCCTGGCCTCCCGAGCCTTCCTTTGAAATCTCAGTGGAAGCCTGTATGACCCCTTAACTGTGGCATCCTGTATTCCTGCAGAACCAGTACCACGTGATTGATGCCAAGGTCTGATGCCAGCTTACAAGAGTTGGGCCCCTGAAATCAGCTGCACTGTGTAGCTGATCTGGGTGAAACAACTTTCTAGGCTCCCCCAGGGCAAGCAGGGCACTCCCATGATATCCTTTCAAAGGAATTTCCCCTACTATTCATTTTACCTCACAGCACATAACAAGGTCATGTGTCCTAGATTCTGTAAGGGGAGTTACAGGTGGAGGTACAAGACCCCTTTGCCTGACTCGATTTAGGTCTTGCTTTGGCCCCATCCTTTCTTTCTATGCCCCAATTCCTCCCTTTCAAAATGGGAATGTTTACTCTATGCCACTGTAATAATGGACACATATAATTTGCTTTTGATTTTTACAGGGGCTCATAGACAAGAGTTTGCCTTGAGTCTCAAGTTAGATTTTGGATGTGCACTTTTGAGCAATGCTAGAATTAGTAAGAACATGGGGGGAAAACTAAATACATTTTTGCATTGTGAGAAGGGCATGAACTGTTGGGAGCCAGGAGCAGAATGTAAAGGTTTGGATGAGGTGTCTCCCCAAAGCACCTTTGCTGATAGGAAGGTGAAAATATTAGCTTGTGAGAGCTATAACATAATCAGTCCATCCTAGTTAGAATGGACTAATTGGGTGGGTATCTCTAGGCAGGCAGGGTGTGGCTGGAGAAGGTGGGTCACTGGCAGATATCCTGGATGGGCTCACCTTCCCTGTGGCCCTTTCTCCTCTTCTCTGTTTTCTCTGTTTCCTGACTGCCATGGAGTGAGCTGCTTTCCTCCACCATACCCTTCAGCTATGATGTTATGCCTCACCTTGGGCCCAGACCAATGGAGTTGGCTGTCTATGTACTAAGACCTCTGAAACTGTGAGCCCCAAATAAACTTTTCATCTTCCTAGTTATTCTGGTCAGGTATTTTGGTCACAGTGATGCAAAGCTGACTAACATAACTTGTAAGGGGATTTTTGGTTTCACTCCCTTTAATCCACACACTACTTTCAAATCAGCATTTGAAAGCAAAAACCTGATTATGTCATTCCCTCATGACATTCCAGTGGCTCCTCCAGTGTCTTTAGGGTAAGGTAAAAAGATTTTTGGATTACATTTAAAGCTCTTTATAATTTGCTTCCTGTCACTTTCTCATCCACATCTCTTGCTTCTGCCATGTTCTGGAATGATCCACATTATCAGATCCAGGCTGTCCCACCTAGGCACTTCTGCTAGAATGTTCCTCTCTCCATTTCTTGCCTGGAAAATCCAATAGATCATTCTGTTGGTAAAGATGGTGCCTGGAGTGCTTCTCTTCCGGGAGCTCAGGTCCATGACACACTGAATGGCGCGCAAACCATCACCTCCAATCCCTGTGAATGGCACGAACTTTGAATGGCACACCTCCAGTCCCTGAGGTGGCGCCAATGAAGAAGTAACAGCCCACTCGCCTTGCTCCTCCTCATCCTGTGTTAAGCCCATAAATATCAATACCCTGTTCATGTTCATTCTCTTACTCTTACTCTCTCTTACTCTCTCTCCTCTCTCTTCCCCCCTCCTCTCTCTCTCTTCCCCTTCTCTCTCTTGACTCCCTTCACTTCTGCAACTGGCTGCTAGGGTCCTGCTAATAAAATCTTGGACAGGTAAACGGTTGTTTTGGCTTGTTGAGTATACGGAGCTTTTCCATCATCCTTTACACATTCACCATTCAACTCAGGAGTAACCTGTTCCTGAAACCTGCCCTGACCCCCTAGGGAGTTCCCAAGATACCAGTGTTGGTCTTATCACACCATATCCATATTGTCCATTTACATATCTATCTTTTATTTACTCTATAAATTCTTTAAAGAAGGAATTTGGAAAGTGATCACACTGTCCCACAAAACAATAGTCATTGCTCAGTCTCCACACAAAAAGTGTTCAAATAAATGAAATTTCAGTGTGCTTTTTCAACTAAATAGAAATTCTTTAAGAACATCATGATTCTATCTTTACTTCATTGCCAGGAAGTTTAGAATTAAGATTTGTCTGAACAGCAATATCTTATCTTAGACCAACATTTCTAACACACATCCCATTCCCACCCACTGTCTTCATCACCTATGTAAGGGTAAAAGAAATTGAAGTTAAAGCGTAAAAGTTAAAGGGTAAAAGACCGGGTGTTGTAAAAGTTTCTAAGCTGCAAGGTCTGAGTTAAAATGTAAAGGAGGTATTGTTAGGTTTCTATGCTACCTGCAAAACCTGAAATTTCTGTAGCTGTTAAGACAATGCTTGGAACCACCCAGTAAATATTTCCCCTGACTATTTGGATTGTTTAATAAGGGCTCTGTGTGGTCGCACATAGGCATTGCAGGGCCTGGACCAATCAGTTTAAATGTAACCCCCTCCTTAGGAATGACCTATCACTCCAGCCTGACCTGTTCCCGCCAATGAATGAACTAATCATGTTTAGGAGTTGTTGTTCAATTTTCCCGCGCCTCATGATGATTTGTTCTGATGTATACAAAGCCCTCCGCCCTCCCCGAAAAGTGTACTTAAGCAGTGCTCAGCCCCTGCTCGGGGCTCTGGGCTGCTTTCCCTTCTTGAGTGGGCACGGAGCCCCAGCATGCTGGTTCAATAAATCCCCCTTCTGCCAATTGCATGAGTGGTCACTTGGTGGTCTCTTTCTCCGACGTTTCGCGGGACCCTTACACCTAGACCCTTGTTCTTTAATCATGTAGAGTCTGCTGTTTTATGTACTAATCTGAGTTCAGTGTAAGCAGCATAGTACAAGCAATCAAAGAGAATATGGGTTCAAGTTCTGGTTCTACTGTTTTTTTAGCTGTGTGTGATTAAATAAGTTATGAAATCTCTAAGCCTTAGCTACCTCATTTGCAAAGTCAAGATAATAATAGTACCTACTTTACTGGGGTGGGGGGAGGTGACATGATTGAATAAGATAGTACACAGTACTTTCCTCAATGTCATGATAAAAGGTTATAAACATCAATTGTTGATTATTGTTAACAATATCAAGAGCACATTAGCAGAAGGAGAGATGCTACAATAGGCATAAAAATTAATGTTTACTGTAGTAACCTGAAGGCTCAAAGTGTCCACCACAATGACAATTGTTCTCTAAATGGTTGTCATTATTAATAATCCACGGGTTCCAGATAGCTGAGTTTCCATTTTATTCTTATACAATCATTGTGTGTGTGTGTTGTATGTGTTTAGTTTTCTTTTACTGCATCATATTGCTACTTATCTTCACTTATTTTTACAAGGTTCCCAGAGTTTCCATGTGTTAATATTCCAATATGATGATGATAATAATCCATACTGTCATCACAATGGCAATGATTAGATACAGGGCCTGTGCAGGTTCCCTTTCTCTAAGACTATTCTCTGTTAGTCAGTTTTCTATTGCTGTGAACAAAATACCTGACAAGAACAACTTAGAGGAGGAAAAGTATAGTTTGGGCTCATGGTTTCAAAGTTTCAGTCCATGATCAGGTAACTCCATTGCTGTGGGCCTGAGGTAAGGCAGACATTTTGGTGGAAGGGTATGGTAGAGGAAAGCTTTTAGTTCATGGTGACCAGGGAGCAGAGAAAGAAAGAAAGAGATGATGGGGGAGGGAGTGTGGAGGAACCAAGGATAAAATGTAATCCCCAAGGGCACACTCCCAATGACCTACTTCCTCTAGTCATGCCCCACCTACCTACAATTACTACCCCTTATCTTTTCAAATAGTTAATTCACCAAATGGATTAATCCACAGATTAATTTATGGTTCTTATAATCTAATCATCACAACTATGAACATTCCTGCATTGTCTGTCATAGTTTGTTGGGGGACATCTCATATCCAAATCGTAGCATTCCCTTTTTATCTTCAAATGACAGATTCTTTAGCTCTTGCTACTTTTAAGCCCTGCAGGGAGAGTCAGGGGCTAGAGGAAATGAAGCTAGGTGTTGTAGAGAGGAAAGTACAATGATTCACTCTCCCAATAGATGCATAATGATATCTAATAGCAGATGTCGGGAGACTGGTGAGCAGTTGACCAAAGTGGCACAAGAAAAGTAAGGGAAGTCAGCGGACTACATTTGGGACTATGAGTGTCTGAAGTTAGAAATGAGCATGGGAATGAAAGCAGTAAGAAAAATCAAGGGAAGAGAGAGGCTAGGACCTGATTGGTCCTTTCTACTTGGCTTCCTCTTTCCCTCTACACTGCTTCAACCTTCAAAACCAGTTGTAAGACTGTTTAGCTCAAAGAGACATCTCAGCACATTCCAAAAGTTAGAATTCCAAGGCCAACATTTTTATTTCACAGATAAAAGATTTAGCCTGCAGGGAGATTTAGCCTGAATGAGAGGGTCAAGCAAATCAGTAATGCAATATCCGTCCTTGTGTGGACAGAACAGTGTCTGGAAGTCTGAGGGACACTGATGATGGCCTGTAGAGGAGGCAAGTGGTTAGGAGAGATATGGGGACAGGGGTGGGGGTGGGGGTGGGGGGATAAAAGTGACAGAAACTGAAGTTGAACTTGTATTCTGTTAATTAACCAAACTGTGCATGGACTCACGACAGATTCTTAAGTCAGCCACCAACATTGTTCCTGGAAAACTATGAAAACACCAGGGTCAGAGCAGCACTGTTGTAGAGCAGCCAGGCAAGGGCTCATGTAAGTGGAGCAGAAGGAGCCCCAAGAGATGGGTGGGAAGCAGGAGGCAAGGGATGGCCAAAGTGATGTGGAGGCACAGAGACATTGACCCCAAATTCCCCTTCTCATTTTTTAACCTTCCAGTTCGTAATTACAAAGTATTTCAATGGGATTTCCAAACTGCAATCCAATAATTCCAATATTCCTGCACAAAGAAATATTTTAATGGGGAAAGTATTTAAAAGGGAAATATTTAAAAGGGAAAAGTCAAAGATGAAACTCTTTTACTTTATGTATTTCTATTATTTGAACTGTTATCATTTATATCTACTAAATTTAAATATGTAGACTAGATTTCATTTTCTCTCCTCTCAAGCATAGTGATTATGTAGCCTTCTATAGTACCTTCTAGCATACCACCAACTATTGATGTGAGGCTCATTTTTAAAAATAATGAATAATAACCAGAAAATGAGTTCAGCTTGTTTTTGCTTTCATGTGAACATTACTGCAGTACATTTTAACATATTAATCACAAAGAAAAATCTAATTATTTAGTATTTGCCAGAAGCAACCAAAAGCATTTATGATCCTATTTTTCAAATCTCTCTTTGTTTTTTGTTCTATCTATATTTTCGTCAGGATTTTAAAGGAGTCAGACTTACATAGGTGCTTTTTAAATGATGCATAATTTTGGTTCCCACATATTCTTATATTTTTTCTGGAGAAAAATCTACCAAGTTTGCAAAACAATATTTCCTATATTGTTTACTTTGTATTGATTTATATGAGAACTATACTCTTCAAGGATTTAAAAAAATACAGTGTTTCTGCATTGAGATATACTTTTTTATTTGTTGTTTTTAGACATATATGACTGTAGAGTGTATTTCATCAATACATTATGATGATGTCTTTATATGTGGTCATTTACAATGTTCATATTCATATAGAAAAAAAATGATAAGGATCACAGAAAAATATTCAAATGAATAATAAATTTTCAATGTCCTTTAAAAAGAATACCTAAATATGATGCATGGGTCACAAATAAAAATCAATGAGAATTATCAGGAGACATTAAAAAGAAAATTCATAAGCCAATTTAATGACAATATTTTCAATAATTCTTATCAGATATTTAAACATAATTCAATTTTATTGTATGTCTTTCAAGGTCCCTAATACTATGGAGACCACAGAAAGTATAACATATATATTTTTTTCCTCCTAATACTTACTATATCTTTAGAGAAACAAACCTAACAAGAAATAAGTCAAAGAAAACATAACACTGAATTCTATGCTATTAGGTCTAGTCATCAACATAAGATTAAATGACTTTCAGAGACAGTTTTTAAAAAAGACATAAAAATAATAATTTTCTCCTAAGGAACTGAATAAACCCTCAGAACTCTTCCAATAGATCTCCAGTCTTGTGTTCCAGAGGCACATCTGCTGGGTTGTTGTCTGCATCAACTATGCATCCCATTTTCATCTCCTCTTCAATTTTTAAACGAGAAACATAAAATAAAAGAATCACAATAACATTAAAAATAAGAAATTTATCTATACAGTGCTACTATAGATCTAAGGTTGATTAACAAAGAAGTTCCATTAGAATTAATTTTAGCTCCATGTAACAGATTCAAAGTAACAATATTTTTCTAAAAATAGAAGTTTGTTTCACTCTAAACCCAAATCCCAAAGGTTTAAGAGCTTATGAATCTGCTCTATATGATTTTCAGAGACCCAGGCTATCTCCAGTTTGCAGCCTACCATCTCCATGGGGGACTCTGTCCCCATGGTTCAAGCAGTCACAAGTCTAGGGAATTTCAAGGGGTTTGAGAAAGAGATCCCACCTCCTGGTGGGTAGATTGACAAATAATTTAGGTATCTTTAATCTTCCACACTGTAAAGAAGGCTAATATTGAACAGCCAACAATAAAAAATTAAAAAAAAAATATTGAAATTAGTTGAGTCTTGTAGGCATTATTCATGAAAACCCAAGACTTTTTAAAAGTTTTACTTGGAGCAAGAAGACAAAGTAAGACACTATTTGATTGATTTGGATTAATGGCATGAATTAGTATGAACGACAGAAAGAAAGTAAAATATTTCAAATCCTATTTTGCTTCCATCTTCCCTGTCAAGAAGAAATGCTAATTTTGGAGGCAAAATTAACAGTGATTTGAGGGAACTGCAGCCCAAGTTATGCAAACAGACACAGAGAGGAAGAATTTAACTGCTTTGAATGACATTTCCCCTATCTTGAATGACTCAACTTTTAAGGCTTTGTATGCAACCAACCAACATTTATTTAGCACATTATATGTGTTAAATAGACACTAGGGGTTTGTTAGAGAGAGAGAGAAAGAGAAAGGGAGGAGAGGAAGTGTGTTGTCTCAGACCTCAGGGATCTTACAGGTTAATAGATACTGAGAGAACATGCAAATTTCCTGAGCAGTCAGTATATTTGATGTCTGAGGATCACACATAATAGAAACCAGGCTTAGCTGGATTGTTTAGAGATCAAGTTGATCCCAACAGAAATAGAAATTATACGGTCCACTTAGGAGAATGAAATTTCATAGTAATAAGTAGGTTTTAAAAGCACAAATACAGAATATTAAAAAAAATTACTAAATAACTACCTGTGTGGGAAAGGGTAAAGGGTTTTAGCTTATTTCAAGTGCAGTTTGATTCATAAAATAATAGAAGCAGAAAAACAAGCAATGAATTCCTAAATTACATTTAGATGTAAATAGAATCTGGAAATGGAAGAAGACAATCCTCCTCTTCTTGAATATGATCAGAACAGCCTAACATAGTATTCAGTGTCAAAACCTCACATTAAGTTCATTGCCCATATCCTGGACAGATCTTTTGGAGGTGAACATAGGAAAAGATGATAAGTTCAGAAAAGCACTACTTAAGAAGGGGATAATCTTTTTAGTCTGGGGGAAAGAAACTTTCCATCAGCCATGTTTATTATCTTCAAAGCTTAAAAAAGTTTTATGACTTTGACTAACATTAGGAGGAACTTTCTAATATTTAGAGCTATTTGATAAATAAATGTATTTATTTATTTTAAAAAAATCTATAGGTTTTAAGTCTCCTGATTAGTTCTCTTGTACGTTAAACCAGAATAAATTTGACAAGGAAAGAAACAGAGACTAGAAAAAAAATTGTAGAGATAAAACATTTAAAAATTGGTGTACTTCATAAGAACTGCAATGCAGATTGTCAGTGCTGAAGACTAGATCAGTGAATCTAAAAATATAAGAATAGAAGCTATTGTAGAGACAGTGAATGGAGAAAATAATAAAACAAACTAACAGTCTATTGATGACCTCTAAGTCAATATCAAAGAGCAAAATATAAATGTAATTGTAATGGAAAAGAGAGAAGGAAGATGGGAATAGAAAAAAAATACTTGAATCAATAATGGCTAAAATTTTTCCAAATGTCTTTAAAAATAGTAAATCCAATCATCATAAAGCCAATGAATGTCAAGCTAAGAAACATGAGAAAGACCATATTATCATAATCATATTGCTAAAAATCAGTGACTTAAACTGACTGGAAAAAGACACTATGCACAGAGGAGAAAAGACAATAGAAGTCTCACTAGGAGCTACTTGAATCAGGAGATGATACAGCAAGATTTTAAGTTTTGAAAAAAAACCAAAAACCCTGCTGACTGAGAATTTTACACATACTGAAAAATGTCTTTCAAAAAATGAAAGCAAAATATTTTTCAGACAAAATCTGAGCAAATACATTGAAACTGAAAACTATGTGTTACCAAAAATTTGGATCTATATAGCAGAATTATAAATGAATGAGTAAATATGAAAATTTCTGCATGTACACTAACATATATAGAAGTAAAATATAACAATAAAAGCACAAAGGATGGGAGGGGAGGTAGAAGTATATTGTTGTAAGGTTCTTAGATTATATACCTAGTGATATAAAATTACTTGAACATACATTATGCTAAGTTGAATATGTATATCATAAACCCTAAAGCAACAACTCAAAATATTAAAACAGACAGAAATGGATAATTGGCAATTAAGAGATGAAATAAGCTATCTCTGTTTCCCATCTGCCTTGAACAGAGCAGCTTTTCTCCATCAGGCCCTTCTGCCATGATATTCAGCCTTACCACAGGCCCACAGCAGTGGAAATGGCAATCATGGTCTGAACGAATGAAACCATGAGCACAAAATAACACAGAAACTGGTACGTAGAAGTATGGCTGTTGTTGTGATTAACCTGACCAGAAGCCTTTGGAATGATTTGCAGGAGGATATTGGGAGTTTGGAGATCAGAATGAAGAAATGTTGATTTGTAAACAGATATTAATGGACAATTCTGGTGTGAGCTCAAAAGACCAGAAGGCCAATAGGGATGCAGACAATAAAGATTACTGATGAGGTTTCAGAGGGAAATGGGGGCCCCTGTTGGGAACTGGACTAGATGCCATTTATGTTACATTTGGGTCTACATTTTGCCCATGTACTGAGACTTTGTGTGAGGCTAAATTTAAAAGTGATGCACTAATTAATCTGATCAAAGAAATTTCAAGGCAGCACAATATTCAGGTGGTGATGTGGGTATTGCTACTGGGTTTTAGCCAGATTTACGATGAGAATTGGATCTGAAAGCAGGGAAGATTTTTAAAACTTGTAGTTTGATCAGAGAATCAGGTAAAATCAGGACCAAGGAAGTTGTGGTTGTTGAAAAGATTACTGTCACTAAAGAGAAGCTAAGTGCTTTGCACAGAGACAATAGGAAAAATGTCTTCAGTAATCAGCAAGATGACACCCTCTTCAGATTCAAGGATATAAAAATGGAGGCTCATTTAAGAGAACTTGAGGGCAGCCTGCTCACTCCAGGGGGCCTGGAAAGTTGTTTTCTCAAGATTATTCAGCATGTTCAGCTTCCCAGGCACTTAGAGGCCACTGCAGTTATGGTTCAAAAAGGTCTGGCTGCTGTCTGAGCTGGCAGCATACTTTGGTGTTATCCACATCCTGTCTATCCAGCAATGAGGGATTCTGGAGTTAGGGGATCACAGAGGCTTCCACTAAGATTTCAAAGGAAGGCCCCAGAAGCCAGACAAAGTGTAGCAGGGACAGAATCCCTGTGGACAGCCCCCAAGAGGGAAATGCATGAAACTATGAGAAGGAATCCAAAGTTTCAGTGGAATATCTACTGAGGAAAGTTGCTGGCTGCAGACTGAACCAGTCTAAGAGTCAAATCATGTGAGCTCTAACCAGCAAAGCCATGGTATAGTTGGAGGGCTGCCCAAGCCCTTTAGGGTGCACATCTCATTGTCATGTGCCCCAGAAACTGTGATGTAGAGCTACAGGACTTGTTTGTCCAGCTGGATTTCAGTCTTCTGATCCTACCTTTTTCTATGCCCCTATTTCTCCCTTTTGAAATAGGAATATGGAATATTTACTCAGTGTCAATATATGTTGGGTATATGTAACTTGAATTTGATCTTTACAGGGGCTTACAGCTAAGAGTTTGCCTTGTATCTGAGATGAGATTTTGGACTTGGACTTTTGGGAAATGCTAGAACTGGTTAAGACTGTGGGGACTCTTGGAGATGGACTAAATATATTTCACATTGTGAGATGGGCCTCTGGTTGAAGATGGGAACAGAATGTTATGGATTGGCTATGAGATAACACCCGCCCTTTGCCCCCTGAAAAGCTCATATGACAATGCAGGTACAGAGGTGAAATGATTAGATTATGAGAACAGTAACCTAATCACTGGATTGATCCATTTGATGGATTAATAATTTGAATGGATTGCTGAGTGGTAACTATAAGCAAATAGGGTGTAGCTGGAGGAAGCAGGTCACTAGAGGTATTACCTTGTGGACTACATTTGTCCTTGGCTCCTTGTGCATGCAAGCACGAGAGAGTACACTCTCTCTTCTCTTCTCTTTCCTCCTCCTCCTCCTCCTCCTCCTCCTTCTTCTTCTTCCTTTCTCTCTCTCTCTCTCTCTCTCTCTCTCTCTCTCTCTCTTTCTCTCTCTCTTTCCTGGCTGCCTGAGCAGACCAGCTTTCTTCCACCCTGGCTTTATGCCATAATGCTCTGTCTCACCTCAGGTCCACAGCAATACAATCAGACAACCATAGGCTGAAACAATCAAATCATGAGCCCCCCAATACACTTTTCCTTCTCTAACTTGTTCTAATCAGGTATTTTGGTCTCATTGATGAATGGCTGACGAACACAAGTTTAAAAGTGAAATGAAAGCCCTGCTTATATAATAAGATGTTGCTTAAACTTTATTTGACCATGAACCATTGAGTCTTATCCTTCAGAGGTTATTATTATGGTTTCTAATTTTAAACTCAAGTCTGCTTGTTTTATTCTTTATATATGTTTAAAAGGCTTACTTTGATTAAATTGAATAAGAGTTCTAAATGGGAAAAAAAAGAAAGTAAAATAAAATCATAAGAAAAAGTGTTTACTTGATCCAAAAATACCCAGGAAATTAAAGACTTATTAGGTTAAAAAAAAAAAAAACAATAGCAATATGGTAGATACAAACCCAACCATAAAATAATTATATTAAATTTAAATGGAATAAAACTCTGATTAAATTAAGGTAATTGATTTAAACTTCAATTAAAAGTCAGAGATCATAACATTAGATAAAAATAAGGCACAGCTATGGGTTTTCTATAAGAAGTCAACTTATAAAGATAGATATAGAATCAATATAAAAGGATAGAAAAGGAAAACCATAAAGACACTAATCAAAGCAAAGTAGAAATGACTATATTGATATCATCCAAATTAGATTTCAAGAAAAAGACTTATAACTGAGTTAAAGATATTTCATAATGATTAAGGTGTCTATTCACCAAAAGAATATAGCAATCTTTGCCTAAAGCCATGGTAATTAGTTGTAGTTCAAGCAACTGGGGTGACTGAGGCAAAGGATCAGAAATTTGAGACTAGCCTGACCAACTTATTAAAAAATAAAAGAAATAAAGGAAAAAAGAACTCGGGGTGTAACTCAGTGGTAGAGTACCTCTGTGTTCAATCTCCAGTAACAGGGAGAGAGAAAAAAAAGACGAAGAGAAAGAGAAAAAAATAGAATATAACAATCTTAACTAAGTATAAACCTAATAACAAGAAACTTATATAACAGAAAACTTTACCAACAAAATTAGACATTTTAACACTCCATTCTCAGAATGTATAGAATAGGCAGACAGAAATTTTATTATAATTACAAAAGACCTCAAAAAACTATCAATGAACCTGACTTAGTCTTTGATTTTTGAATATTAAAACAACTTTGCATTCCTGGGATATGGATTTCTCATGATGTTGATTCCTTTGTATAATTCCTAGATTTGATTTGCTAACCCAAATTTTCTTAAGAATTTCTACTCTACCTGAAAATAGAAATGTATAGATTCTTCTCAAGTGTATGTGGAATACTCACCAAGATAGAACATATTCTGGGGAATAATACAAGTTTCAGTAATTTCAAATGTATTGGAATGTAGGTCAATATGTATGTATGTTTTGTGACCATAATAAAATTAAACTAAAAATTAATAACAGAAAATACCTTTAAAATACCCCAAATGTTTGGAAATTAAGCCACATACTTCTAAATAACTCTTAGGTCAAGGAAAACATAAGAAAAGAATTTTAAAATATTGTTTAATTGAATAAAAATTAAAAACAAATGTATTAAAGTTCATGGAATATAGATAAAACAGTGCTCAGAAATAAATGTATACTATTAAATTCTTACATTAGAAAAGAAGACAGACCAAGCTCAATGAAATAAACATCCTCCAAAACTAAAATGAAAAGAGCAAATTAACCCCATTGTAAGCAGAAGGAAGAATATAATAAAGGCTAGAAAAAAATCGGTGAATAGAAAACCAAAAAGTAATACAGGAAGTCAGCGAAGATAGAAGATAGATCTTTGGAAAGATAACAGAAATTGCTAATCCTCCAGTTATAATTGAAAGGGGGAGAGGGAAGGAGGCGGGATAGAGGGATAGAGAAATTACTAATGTCAGGAATCAAGGAGGGACGTCACTAAAGATTATAAAGACATTAAAAGAATAATAAGATGTTATAAACACTCTTGTGTCCATGAAATCAAGACTTCTGAAATAAACAAATACTTAAATTACATGAGCTACAAAAGCTCACTGAAGAAACAGGTAACTTGAATAACTCTCTACATATTGAATAACTTGAATTCATAGTTTAAAAACCTTCCTGTAGAGAAAACTTGAGGTTCAGATGGCTTCCCCAACCAGTCCTATGGAAAGTAGGTTAATGGTTGTAGGAACCTGGGGAGATTGTAGGAGATGGACTGTGAACGGTCTAAACCAGAAAAATCTCAAAAATTACTTCTAAAACATAACACTGAAGTTTCACTGCTTTTTTTTTTTTTAAGTTTAAATTGAGTTAATTTGGCAGCATCGTGGTTCCCAACCTTACCCAGCCACCTGGTTGCTTTGCCAAATGCATTTTCAAAACCACTAGGCAATATGCTGAATAGTTTAGCAATTATAACTTTAAAATGTAGGTTATAGAGAAACAGAAATACTTTAGACTACAGCTGAGATACAGTATCCCAAGAACATATGTGAGATTCCCAGATGGCCCAGTCCCAAAGGAACATATGTAGACCTACACTTATTATGAACCGTCAGAAAGCCTTAAAGATTAATCAGTTTTCAGACACAGGGAGGGAGGGAGAAAGAGAGGCGAGAGTGTACTGAGCTCTAATTGTTCAATATGCCCCTTTAAAGCCCTATTTTCTGTATCTTAATGATTGCATGAGGATCAAAATTATTTTGCAGATTGTATTACACTCACTATGTGACTTTAAGGAACTAAAGTTTTTTTTTTGTTTAAGTGGGAGATTGAAGGGAATATTTTCTCTAAAGTTTTGTGTTGAAAGGACTCTGAATTTAAATTCAAGGAATATATAAGCAGATAAGTAAGAAAGACACTTCCGTGATCTTTCTTGATTTACCTTTTCTGATGTAAATATCTTCCCTTATCTCTTGTTTTTTCAGGCCCTCCTAAAATTCTTTTTATTTTCATTATTCATCACAGTTTCAGTAATATATAACCTGTAGAAAATCCACTCTCTGAAATCTGAAATTAAAGTTATAAACATCCATTTTACCAAAAATCTGGTTGAATGATGAGTCTTTGTTTTCTTAATTGATTCATTTTTCATATCTTAGCTACTCAAATAGATTTCATGTTTCTTATATTTTCGCATCAATGCACAATGCAGGGGACTGAATTAATTTAATTTTAAAAATCTTTTCCCCACATTTCAACATTTCTGAAATAGAGGTATACCTTACAATTCATATGTTTGTTTCATTTATTGTGATACTTTTAATTTTTTAGAAAAGTCTTTAGCATTCTCTCTCTCTCTCTCTCTCAGTACCTGGGGATTGAACCCAGGGTGCTTAAAACAGGGCCTTGCTAAATTGCTTTGGGTCTCCCTAAATTGCTGAGGCTGGTCTTGAATTTTCGATTCTTCTGTTTCAGCCTCCCCTGTTGCTGGGGTTATAGGATGTGCCACCATGCCCACCTAATGTAATATTTCTAACATTTTCTGTGAAATCTAACAAAATTGGTGAACATCTTAGAATTGAATAAATATATTTGCCATTCTCGGCAGAAAATGTACAGTTCATCCTACATAGAGTCAAAAACTTTATATTCATGTTCTTTGCTAAGAAGAAATTAGTAGGAATGACATATAAAAATAGTAGTAGCGAACAGGCACATTCCCATTGTACTAAGCAAGTTTTCTTCTCCATTCCTAACTTTCCATCTCTTCTGTACCTGGTGTCACTAACTGCCATAGCCAGACTATGTCTGATTTTTCTGTGGGGTTGGAAACCCCCAGATGATTGCCAGTCCAATTATCCACCCCAGTGATTATACAAGGGGGGACAAACTGAGAAGTTATTTTCTTGGCAAATTTTAAATATTCTAAGGCTGTCATAAATAATAAGTAAAAAAGATACAGAGCTCATATTTCACAAATTTCTGATATCCTCCTGAGTACCATAATATGTCATAAATGTATGTTGTCAGTGACACTAGTGTGGGCTAACTATATTACTTCAGGACTAGAAGGATCTTAATCAAAACTGAATATGCAGTGAATGAATCTCATGTTTATAAAGCCAGGGTATTTGCAACAATGACTTGTCATGTTCAATGCAACAACTTAAGGACAGCAGATTTTGAGTCCATCAAACTGTCTCTGTGTGTATTTAATTACAGTTTTGCATGCTATATAACTGGAAAACTTTATACAAGACAGAACAAAATCATACAAATGCCTGGGGGAAAATGTTATTCAATATTAAAAAGAAATCAGGTTTGTCTAATCATCCATCATGTTGCTAGAATCACACTGTGCAAATATATACTTAAGAATTCAATGTTTATTTCTTACTCTTCCTGTCAGGTCTTTTTTTTTTTAACATTTCAGTTTTATTTAATATCCAAACAAATTCCACTGAAGTCTGTATTCTAACCCAGAGTATAACCTACTGTGATACTTCCCAGGTTATCTCGAGGAAAAACAAATAAACTAACTGAGGAAGACTCAGAGATTTGCCCTAAAAACCTCCACCAAAATGTTTTATGACTCAAAGAATAATTTTTTCCACTATCTGTATTTTCCCCTTCAGATGAAGCCACAGTGGCATTTTTTGAGCAGTCCTGTGTGGATGCCTCATTCCTACTCTTTGCAGTTGTAATGGGCAAAAATGTCAAGAAGCAATGCATAAAACAAAACAAAAAAAAAAAACCCTCACCAGTGGAGACCGAATAGTTAGCAATACCCAATTTGAAGATGACTCCCATCCTGCTTTCTATATAATTAGGACCTGTTACTTTTTTCTCTAGCTTTTCCCCTTATGTTCCTCCCCTTGGTAGAGTTAGAGAGGGGAATAAGACAGAGGGTTGTCTTCTGGGTATCCAATTAAGTTACAGTATGTTGCATTTTGAAGATATTCCTGTCTGCTTTTATCCAAAGTAAACATTAATCCAATTTAAGGAAATGAACAGTTATGTAAATTTTTAGTTTGGATTTTTTTTTTCTAATTCAGATATCACAGGAAACTTTTTAAAAAAAACAAAACAGGTGTAACTGTTGAGATAATAAATGCCTTATAGGGATTTTTCTACCTGGAATGTTTTGGAAATAACTCATTGAAATACTAATGGATTCCAAGGAAATGAAAAGAGGGAAAAGAGCAGAGGAGATTTCCAGGTGCCCCATGGGGCCAAATGAAAACAACTTAGTGGTCCTCTGATGAGAAATGCAGCAGCTTCTGTAGACATGGCAGGATACAACTGGAGGTAGAGACGGACTCCAACACAGGGGCAGAGGAAGGATAGATATATCAGAAATAGAAGCCTTCAGGGAACCGTCATCACCCCCATAGAAATGGGGGTTAGCATGGTCACCTCTTGGCAGGGGATCTGGTGGGACCTCTGCTCCAGGATTAGAAATGGACACACTGAGTAATGGAACATCTATGGAAACAAGAACTTGAAATGGAAAACCGAAGCTTAAGGTAGTTGGCAGGTTGTCCTTGGTGGTGACAGGAGAATGAAAGCTGCTATAGTGTCAATGGCATTCGTGGATGGGGAGTCCCCTGTTTTAAGACTGTTTGTTTTAACATTGTCTTAGTAGGGAAAGTTATTAAGGAAAAATTAAATAGTTTTTGAATTTTACACCCATTTTTCTGAGAAGCATTTGGCATTTTCAGAAGGTTACAGTCATTTGAAGACTTCATGCCTAATTTTTCACCATTACTAGAAATGGGGCTCCTTTTCCTGTTTCCATTTCCCTTTTTGCCTGTGACCCTAACACCTGAAAAAGAAAAAGAGTCCCCAGAATATCCTGGCAGGGGTTGAAGATGGTTGATAAAGAGGAAGTATAGTGGCCAAAATAGTGTGTGAAGGCTGTGGTCTGTTTAACCTGGGACCTCAAAAGTACAGTGGAAAATGCTTGGACCCAAGAATCTACCTGCTTTTGTTTTTCTTCATGCTCAGAGTAGAGCTCTTGCTAGAAATGGTGATGCACAAAAGCTAAGCTATGCAACAAACCTAAGTGCCCTCCAAAAGATGAATGGCTAAAGAAAATGTGATATATATACAAAATGGAATATTAATCAGCCATAAAAAGAATAAGCTTATGAATTTTACTGGTAAATGGATGAATCTGAGACTATCATGCTAAATGAAATAAGCCAATTTCAAAAAACCAAAGATGAAATGTTTTCTCAGATATATAGATGCTAACACATGACAAGGGTGAAAAGGGAAGAATAGAAATTCAGTGGAGTAGACAAAGGGGAATGAAGGGAAGGGAGGAAAAATAGGAATAGGGAAAGACAGTAGAATGAATCAGACATAACTTTCCTATGTTCATATGTGAATACGCAACCAGTGAAACTCCACATCATGTACAACCATGAGAATGAGATCTTAATTAGAATAAGTTATACTCCATGTGTGTATAATATGCCAAAATATACTCTACTATCATGTATGTCTAAAAAGAACAAATAAAAAAGAAAAAATGGTGATGCAGAGACACGTGGATGCGAGTAGACTGGACCATGTATGTGTCACTGACCATACATAGTTGTTCGTCATTAGCATCAGAGAACTTCAAGGAAAACGCAGGCACAGACTAAATGTCCCATCCCATCAGGCTTGCTTCCTTGTCGTTAACTTGTCTCCAGAGTGGAACCATTGAGCTTTTCCTCTATCCATTCTACCTTTCTCCTGTGTCTCCCATCTGACTCAGTCCTTGCCACTGAATTTAAGGCAAGAAGAATTTTGCAACCTAAACATTTCCCTCTCCATGGGCTAATGGCTCACCCAGGGACACTTCAGTGTGGGGCCACTCTGTGAAATCCCTGGACCGACACAGTCTCCCACATTAGATCTCTTCTCCTTCCTTTGGTGCCAAGTCACAGAGCTGGATCCAACGGAGACAGATATTTAGTTTGTACCCAAAAGCTGATTAAGAGGATTTTTTTAAAAAGGAAAATAATTTAAGAGCTATTCTCATTCTTCCCTAGTACTCAAAACTCTGTGAGTGGGTGAATGAAGACAGGTCCCAGGGAGGCTGTCTACTTGGCTGTCCACTAATTCTCAAGCCTATTCACAGAAACACTTTTCCCAAGCATCATTCTGATATGACACTTTGGTCTTTTCTTTGTTTATGTCCCACCTATTTCTAAAAATAATTTGAGCTGGTCACAAAAATGTTAACTACAAAAAACTGACAAAATGGAAACCAAAAGAGAGTCCTGGGCTACGAGGTGCAAAGCAAATACAAAAGCCTCTACCATGGCTGAGAAAGAATATAAAATCTATCTTTAAGTTTCCCAGCAGCAAAGACAAAGAAGGAAATATAATAGTTGGAATAAAAAGGCATACCAAATCTTCATAAGAGATAAAGTTGATCTTCCTGTCATACAGAGAAAAAATTTTGTTCCTAGACATTGACTAAGAGGCAGCGAGTGGGTCAATGGATAATATCCTTAGCCAAAGCTTTGCAGAAAGGATGAAGGGGCTCAGAAAATAATTTATTTGCATAGTAACTTTGGGTAAAAAATTCTGCAGAAGGCAAGAAGAAAAGAGCATTGAAGTAGAGTAGAGGTAACTCCAACATTAGTGCCAAGTGAAATTTGACCAGGTAAAAAGGAGAGAACATGGATCATCTTGAAGCAAAAACATAAGATTCTGAAAGACAATTTTATTTTTATATCCTAGGAAGCACCAAGAGTGTGACAATATTGGACTAGGACATAGAGAGCATAAGGAAAGAGAGTAGCAAGGACCAGGACGCACATCTTAGGTCCCCTGTCCTTTGGTAGACTCTCTCCAAGTGTGTGTAAACCATGAACAGTGGTGTCTGTGACTCTTCCAGTAGATTTTTCTTCACTACTTCTAAGTCTTTGCTCAAATCTAAAGCCAACTTTGAGCAGCATGAGTCTTCTCGTGGGCTCCGCTCAGTGCCAAGTGGAGACATTCTTTGATTTGTATTCCCCAATTTTTCAGATAAATTCCTGGTTTTCTTTGGTCTCTATGTCAAAAGATTGATGAGAAAGAGGACAACTGTTAATAAAATTGAGTTCCCTAGGGACACAGATAGCCACTCTAACAGCACAGCAGGGATTCTCAAAGACAACCTGACTTGAGATGCTGAACTTGACATAAATGGCTCCAGTGTGACTTGTTTCTTGAGATGATTTGAACTAGACATTGGAAGCTGGGAAGCACTGGTCTGAAAATCAGACAAGTGTGTTTTATGTGGCTACAAGTTACGAGACCATCTTCACTAATGACCTAACAGAATGGACACGGCTTTGTGTCAGAATTCTTATGAGGGAAGTGGACTACCTTTAACAGCATCCTCTGTGTGGTTTTGTTATTGAAGTTAGTTTTGGATACGCCCAGTATCATTAAGAATCTGAAAAGCACATCCATTAGAAAAAACTAGGAAATACATCATCAGATTAGATCCCATCCTCATTAAGGCTTCCTCTCTGCTTATACTTAATTTTACAGAAACCAAGAAGGATGCAAGACTGTGAGCTCAGTCACAAAGAAGGTAATTTCAGCACTCCCATGAAAGTATTCCTGGGTTATCCTGAGCTTTCCTTTTCCATTCCTTTTGTGAGCTTTCATTTTCACTATAAAAATCCTGGGCTAGAATTGAAAATTCAATAACAGCATGCAATCGTCTAAAAAGGCTTGAAATTGTGACTGGTGAATGATGGCTCTGACTACTTCTCCAGGGTGAAATTCCCACAAATCACTTATTGATGAATCAATTGCCCAAATGCCAGTTACCATTACAAGATGTTACCAAGAGATATGCTAATTCCTCTCCAGAACACTATTGCTTTATGTCCACTGCTAATCATGGAAGGGAAAGCTGTGCAAATTTCTTAGATAAAAATAATCCCAAAGCTAGACATATAATAATCCTTGCCCTGTAAATTCCATTCTAACAGTCACTTGTGTTCATGATAATAGAGCTTGAAGACATTTCAACCTGTCAAAGAGAATTCCAAACCACATGCATAAATATGAACTAAATATTCTGAGCTATTTCCTGAATATGTCAGAAACCTTTGAAGCAGAATTAATACTTTTAGAACCGCTGTGTCTGAATACAACGGTGCAGTCTTAATGTAATGACTGGTGCTTGAGTAATCTGAAGAAATGATTGTGTCCTCCAAATTTATCCAAAGGTTGAGAAAAGTTTTGCAGTAGGAAACTCCATTTTAGCAGATAACATCTGTTAATAAAAGCCTAATTCAAACCATGATTATATCCATAGGCTAAAAATAAATGCAAATGTCTTTGTCTAGTCTTAAGTATACTTGGACAGAGAAAGCAGCTCTCTGCATCATATTATTTGAGGGTTGTTTTCTTCAAAGTTATTCACTATCTGAAATTGCCGAGAACTAAAACATGATATCCAGGAAATTCTTACAGATACATATCCTTGGGAGAGTGAACACTTATAAAGTATTAACATATGAGCATAAACTATTTTGCAGAATAGTTACACTTTCATCTTTGGGTTCTTAACAATATTATTGCCTGCATTGGCTTCTAAGTAATTGTGTTTTGTGTGTGTCTGTGTGTAAAAGCTAGGAGCTCCTCAAAGACTTTGAATGTCTTTATTTATCCCCTTGTCCTCTGTTCCTATCTCCTCTTGACCCCCTAGTGTATGACAAAATGGAAAGCAAGTGATGCTTAAGGGGTAGCTATTGAGCAAAAGAACTAATAAATAAATGTAGCAATATAATTCGTTGGTTCAAAAATTTAGGGATAAAACTATGAGAGAGGTTTTTTTTTTCTTTTTATAATTGAAAATATCAATTTTATTTTAAAATAAATTATTTCAGTATAAAATTATCCCTCAATGAAAAGTTAGGTTGTAATGGAAAAGAACTTATTGGAATGATCACAGAAGAGTTATGAAGTTTTATTCTAGTCATATGTGGTCCCTCCTGCTACTCTTCATCCATTCTACAATCCCCAGATATCTCCATTGTACACCATCTCTGCATTGAACATTTCCAGAAGGAAAACAAGAACTACATTCAGTCATTGCTTTGTACTTTAATATGATATCCTTGGTTCTGGAAATATTACTTTTCTTAGAATAATCACAGTTATTTCTAGACTTACAGAGGTAGAACCAAAGAAATCTTTAATGTATGATTACTTGGTTTGTTGTTGTCATAATGAAAAGAAAAAAAAATTCTCTGGGATATTTCAGTGTCCATATTACAGTCCAAGCCATCCAAGATAAACTCTAAGTTTGTTGCCACTGTGGTTATACAAACTGTTTTGACATGTTTCTAAGTGAATATACTACCGAGGTGAAACCAATGCATGTCTGGTTGAGGAAGAACAAGAAACTGTACTGCAAGCTAGGATGGTTAAATCTATGTAAGTAATGGAATATGTTTAAACAGCAAGGAAATGTGCTGGCAGTGGTTAGAATAAATGATAGTTCAGAAGCAGGGAAGATTGAGGATTGGCATAACTTAGTGGATCCACTTTCTTTGTTCTTTGATTTCTTGTTTCTGAATATACCATGTTAGCCTCATCCTTAAGTAAAATCGAGGTGACCATAGCATTTCATATCTGTGCAGGACAATTACAGGGGATAGCTGGATTCTTTCCTGAGATAAAGAAAATATATTTCCCAGAAGTTTTTCAAACTTTATGTGCTTACTCCTGAACCAATCTCATACTTTGGAATATTCCATGCCCCAAAATTGAGGTCATCCACAGTCCTGGGGCTTCCTGACATGAAATGGGCATCAAGGAGAAAACTCTCATTTACAGCCACATCATCAGCGTGCCAGCACAATATAGCAAACTATTAAAAAGGTTATAGTACTTTCCTATGCAACTTCCCCCGGATTATAAATCTCTGCTTGCCCTCTTGAATAGGGGAGCCACAGCAAAGGAAAGCTCAGTGTTTATATTGGATTAGGGATTAGGGTGAAGAGGTAACTTGACCTCAGAGGTTGTAGCCTTCCAAGTGTCTGCAGTGACCAAAGGAAATCCACCAGTTCCAGGAAAAGATACTTCACGTTGCAGAGGAGGAGATGACAGTCTGACTCCAGCCAAAGCCTGAGTGAGATCCTTTGTTTAGACAGAAAAGAATAAAGGAAAAGGATGAAGGATGAACTATCTGAAGAAATGTGTGAACCAATCAGCAGTAACAAAGAATTATTAATATTTATTCCATTGGGGCTGATATTGATATGTGAAGTTTTGACAGAAAGGCAAAGTCTGACATTTTTTTAATCAAAATTTTAACTGAGCTGTCACTCTTCCCTATTTCACTGATGGTACTTCTTTTCAAGGCCTGCACAGCTTTGCCTCAAACTCCCCAACCACTTGATTAGAGGATTCCAGCTCTTGACAAGGCTTCCCTCATTGATTATTTCTGGAACCCACAAAGAATGCTTACAAGTTCCATAAGTTGTCCTGGCTGTCCCCTATCTCCTTCTGGCCCCTCGCCTGCTCCCCTGTCTCCTCATACTGCTGCCCTCTTGCTCTCACCACTTCCTTTAAGTGTGAACACAGAATATTATTTTTAGAGAAAATTCATATAATTTTTGTTTAAAATTTTTTTTTATATTTTTATATAATCATACAAGCATGGATGAAATATATTCCAATACTCCAAAGCCTAGACAAAACCAGACAGTTATATTGACCCAATTCTTACTGTCAACCTAGGAATCACAAAAGGGAATTCAAGTATAGAAAAGTTTTTTAAAAATTATATGAGGCTAGACCATGGTCCCCATCTTATGCCCTACAGGGTTCCATATGGTGTCTCTCTATACAGGTCATTTTCTTCTTCCCAATGCCAGCTCCAGCCTGATCTTATCTCTACTACTGGTCCAAGCCCTGTCACAACCCTCAGAGTCTCCTCTCTTCCACCCCCCCACCCCGGCTCAGAACTGCTTCTGCTAGGATATAGCTCTTCTCAGAAGGGAACAAATTTGTGACTGAGCTATGAAGCTCATTGCCTCTTATACTTACCACTTCACAAATTTTGGGCTTTATTTTTGTTTAGTCATAAAACTAAAATAGATGTTTTCCCAATACAAAGGGGGAGGGGACAATTTTCTCTAAAATAAAACTCTAACAGAAGTTTGAGAATTTTATTCCCAACCTCTCGAAGATCTTAGAGGGGGTGTGTGCGGGGTTAGCACCTTGCAAAATGAGGTAGAAATAATACATTATTGACATTACCATAAATGTTATCATCACCATTGTTGAAATAAAAAAAATAGTTGATCCTGTATATCAGATTTAAATAAAATGATGGTGTACTTCTCCCAGTATTCTCCTTTCTGGAAAGAAAAACCTCCGTGGGAGAGAATGTTGAATTTGTGATGACATTATGGAGTTATATCAATAAAATAATAATTTAATAGCATAAGGGCATTTTTTCCCTTAACACAAACATTAAAGCATGCTGTAAACCCTGCTTGATCATAGAGTGGTCAGAGTTTTTTGGTTCGACCAACACAGCAGAGGAATTGGGACCCAGTTGCTTTCAAAGGGAAATCAGCACCACTTGAAACCAAAGTCTTTTGTTTAAAATTGTTATCTTGAAAACCTTTTGTCACCCAGCCTCATCTGACCTCTCTATTTTGCCCAAAGCCTTTAAATTATTAAGCAATCAAAGACAGTGGAATGAAACCAAATAGTTTTCCTATGTACTTATATGAATCCCATCATCATGAATAATTACATCCATAAGAATAGGGTCTTAACTAGAATAAGATATATTCCAACCACACTTGTATGATTATATAAAAATGAATTCTACTGTCATGTATAATAAAAACAACCCATTTAAAAAAGAATATTTTATCTGACTAAACCGAAGAAACAAGTAAAAATAATAAGAAAAATTAAAATCTTTTCCCATACTCTTTAATATATATATCTTTGTGAGACATCTTTGTCAAATTTAGAAAATGGATACCAATAAATAGTACTATAATGGTCTTTAGACTAATTGTAACATTATTGTTATTTATAGATGGAGACTCATTTAGAAATGTTAGTCTAAAGACCATTATAGTACTATTTATTTGTATGGATTTTTTAAATTGTAATTTTATTTCTCAAATACATAATTTTTCTATATTAGTAACATTTGTATGTTGTAATTGATATTTTATCTTGTAATATTTTCAAAGGTACAGCACACTTACATGTTTAATGAATTGTCTATTGACAGTAAATCTTTGTAAAAACTTAAATAAATAAGCAATTATTTCTGTACCTCATGTTTCTTTTACTTTTTTAATGAAATGAGCTTGGAGCTGGTTTTGCCAATTTCATTCATGTGATTGTGTTTATTAATGACGTAAGTGACATCTTAGCCATCAGTAGTAAGTTATTTTCTCATGCTCCTAGGTTCCATTTCCCTTGTTGAAAAGGTCCTTTCTTTGTATTTACATAACTCCTTCCACATACACCCTGACCTTTCTCTGTGGGGTTTTGCATCCCAACCTAGTCCCTCACAGCAAGGGTCACAGACCCCTGACTATTCACATAATCCCTTCTTTCTTTTTTGTGATATCCTCCCACCCTCCTCCTGCTTCCATGGTCACCTCACACTGCTCATTGTTACTATTCAGAGAGCTGAGAGTGTCAACATAGCCAGCAGACAGTGTGTCTGTAGCAATACAGCATCCAGAGCCATGACCTTCAGACTTTTGAAGTAATGAGGGGGTTTTACTTCATTTTCATTAAAATGCTACAGAATGGCTTTCATTAGGTCTCTCACCCAATTTCTAACCTTAGCTGCACATTTGGCACACAATCTCATTGGGTTCAATGTATTTGCCTTTTAAATTCTGTCTTCTCATTTCAAAACATCACCCTTACTTAAGTTCAAAATTTTTATTCATTTTATTGCCATCTTAAATGTAGCATCCTCCTACATTGTGTTGGATAAGAAGGGCTTGTGTTAGGTAAGAGTTTAAAGTCAGAAAATCAGGGTTAAAATATACTGCCCACTACTCACATAATATTGTGAGGGTGAGTTGTTCAATTCACCTCCAAATCTGTTTCCCCATCTTCAGAAGAAGGCTAGTACTGACCTCACGCAGACATGGTAAAGATTCAATGAAATCATTAGCCAAGCATATAAACTCCTCAGGTCTGTTGATTATACTTGGGCATATCTCTTATGGCACTAGAAAGGTTTGTCAAAGCACTTTTTAGGTTAAAAATTTAATATGTGTTCAAGCAATAGCACATCCAACTCTTCAGCTGTCTCAGAGTTTGTAACACTCCTCCCACCAAGTCTTCATGTACCATTCAGTTCTTCTTGCTCATACAGTTTGTGCTACAAATTCCAACCATATTCAAATCTAAAAGCACCATCATCATCATTTGTGAGGATCATAATATTTATACATCCACTATATGCCAGGTATTGAGCTTGGTGCAGTTGGAGTCAAGGAGTTTATATTTTAGGTGGAAACATAAGCAAAGAAACATAAATGCAATGTGAGAAACCAGTGGAGAAGATTAAGGGCAGTAGAGATTGCTGGGGGGTTTGGTGATTGGGGAACAGAGTGCCAATTCCTCCTCCATCCCCAATACCAGAATTTCCCCTTCTTCCTTTCAGTATTAAGACTTCTCAGCTCCCTGGCATGTAGGTGTGGGCATGTACATACTGCCCAACCAGACATGCTTTGGGCCAAGCATAACTTTCAAGTTGTACCCTTTGGAGAAAGCTGCTTTGTTCTCAGCTTTCTCTTTTGCCTTACAGCAGTGAAATGTGGACCTGCACATTTTGCCAATATCCGTGTTCTCACCACGAAAACAGAGTGTCAGGATAGATGATCTGAGTTCTCTCTTAAATAAGAGTAGCCTACCTATCCCAGTCTGCCTGCCTACCTGTAGACCATTACACAGTAGAAAATAAGTCTCTGTCTTATATGAGTCTCTAAATACTTTGGTCTCCTTAGTGTAGTGGCTTCGTCTGTACAGTGGTAAAAGGGAAACTTCATGAAGAAATACCTTGAAGCATGTGTTATAATCTGATTCTAATCGATGTAGATTATAGATATATTAATAAGCAGAATAAGTAAATTAGGATAATAGAAATAAGTACTATGAGATGAGTAATGTTAAACTGCCCTAGTAATAAGTTAGAAGTAAGCATAAGAAATAGCAGGATAATCATATAACTGTAAGACATAGAATATAAGCTACAGGAAATAAGATATAAAACAATGTGAGGTGATAAGTATAAGTCAGTAGGCCAGTATAGTTATAGATAAATATAGGCTAGTAGGTTAATAGAGATTAATAAGGTTAAATCAATATAGCTTGGTATAGCCAGTGACTCCATTTTAATGACTCCTGTGTGAAACTGACATATATTTTTAAGATGTTAAAAAAATTGTTTTTCTGTACTTTATATGCCCATGGAGGTATTCGAACCCAGGATGTAGACCCACAAATGTGCTCTAACCCAGGATGTGGTTGTCTGCTTTTGCTCTGCTAACTGCTTTCTCAGTCCTTGTATACTGCTTGCTTGCAACTTGCAGATTCCATAGAATATGGTTTTCTTCCTTAAATACTCTGGCTACAGACAATTTGGGGCTGTTCTCCCATAGGGAGAACTGGACTCTGTGAAGGACAGACTCTGGCCAGATAATAAAAATTCTTAAGTTGGCTAATTCGAACTTGAGTGTTTTCTGAGTGGCTGCCTCATAACATGTGGCTAGGATTGAGATTCAACAGGAAATGAAGAGTGAGAGTTAGAAGGAAAAAGAATATTAGAATTCCCACATAAAGAAAAAATAAAAGTAAAGATGCAGGCATAGCACATATGCTTGAAGGGGAATTGGATTGATTTTGTTGAAACTTAAGATACACGAGGGTCTAAAAAGACAAAGTCCCAAGTTGAGTTTGGGCTACTACACTATGTGTTATGGTTTAGATGTGCGGTATCCCCCAAAAGCTCATGTGTGAGACAATGCAAGAAAGTTTAGAGGTGTAATGACTGGATTATCGGGGTTTTAACTTAATTAGTAAATTAATGCCAATAGGGATTAATTGAGTGGTAACTATAGGCAAGGTACGGTATGGCTGGACGAAATACGTTCCTAGGGGTGTGGCTTTGGGGCTTATATTTTGTCCTTGGTGGAACATAGCTCTCTCATTTCTGGCATAATGTGCTGAACTGCTTTCCTCCACCACACTCTTCGGCCATAATTTTCTGCCTTACCTCAGGCCCGTCAAATGGAGTTGGCCATCTATAGACTGAGACCTCTTCAACCATGAGCCCCCAAATGAACTTTTCCTCCTCTAATTGTTCTTGTCGGGTCTTTTGTTTATATCAAAAACAACAACAAAAAGCTAAAACACTATCAATCTGTCAAAGAATAAAAGAAGCATTGAATGAAAACTAAGTAAAATTCTTCACATAGAAAATGGAAACAATGTTTTCACCAATGTTAAAATCTGTATTCTGGGGCACTGAATAGCCAGAGGCAGCTGGCAGAGATACCATCTATGATGGTTAAGAAGAGGTGAGCCCAAACTGGGATGGAAAGAATGGATTCTGGGGAGACCTTGCTGGCCTTGGTGATTACTTGCATACATAAGGATGAGGTTTTGAGCATGAATAATGGAGGGGGTACTATTTATTTATAATTAAAGGAAATTTCCATTTTATATATTCTGAGAGGATAGCTGTGCAACCATGAGGAAATATCCATTCAGCAGAAAACCAAAATTAAAGCTCTAAGGATCTGTTCAGATTGGAGATATATAATTAGAGGCATCCAAAGGAAAGATTGAAACCATAGGAAAAGAGATGTAGGTAGAAAACAGTGCTACTGAAGGTCAAAGAAGGATCTTCGATAAAATAGATGCTACTTGACATGGAAGTTGGGGAGAAGAGTTTTACTTGGCTGTGGGGTTCGTGTTCTCTGTACGTGCATATCCTCATATCTAGCTTTACTTAAAATATTTTTTCCCTTAAATCTGTTTTTAATTTCTTTCTGCTGCCAAGACACTCATCACATCCTGCCTTGATTTACACAAAACCTTTTTCACTGGCCTCTTTCTCATCAGTTCTCAACTCTAGTCTTTGCCAAATGCTACTGCCAAGTCCATCTTCCTTTCCTGCTGTTCAGTCTATGTTTCTCCCACTCTGCTGTGGCTTCTCTTCACCTTCCAGGATCCCACGACTCTGCATCTGCCTATAACTCTTCCACACCCTTCCCACAGCCCCCATCCCACAGCCCATCCCCCTCTTCCTCTGACCCCCCACTCCCCATCACTTCTGGCATCATTAACCACCAAATTCAGGCTCTCAAAACTTCAGGCCAACACCCCACGTCATCCTCCCCTGCAGGACTCAACTGATGCACATCAACACGCTCCTAGTCCTGCAGCAAAGAAACCCAGTATATTTGCTTCCTTTATGGAGGCATGTTAGCTGCATGTTGTGAGCTGCATGTTGCTTTCCTCCAGAGTTTACAAAAAAGTATCACTTGCATTGTACTCTTTCTTGTCCCTAATACCTCTAGGGCCTTAAATTGTTTGTTCTGGAAGAACATGATTTTATTACTGTCAGATGATTTCTATTCCTTGTAAAGCACATATTCAAGTTACCTTGGGGTACTGCATAAATAATACAAATTTTACAATGCCTCTCTGATGAGAGGGCTTAACCCCAACTGGTTTGTCTAACAGTACCTTGAGTTTTGTCTCAGTAATGCCTGGAAGAAAACCATATCTCCCAGGAAAGGGAGAAAATTAATGTACAGAAGGAGAGCTGTGATGTTTCTATTATCCTCAACAAACAATGCTCGTGGAGAAAAAAAAAGAATGTATTTGAGTGAATAAGAAATCAGTGAGCAATATAGGTAGCTCTACACAAACTCCTTTCCAGCTAAGGAACATTCTCAAGGACATATTCTACTGTCATCATAGAAGGCAACAGTTTGCATTTCCACCTCTGAATCTTTTCTCATCCTAGATTCCTTTAGCAGATTAGTATAATGTACTTCATTTTTTAGTGAAAATACACATTAGAGAGCCAAAATGATTGATTTCAGGATAGTTATAAATAGGTACAAAGAATAATAAACTCATATATATGTCTCTAAGAGCATGATTTAAATAATTGTTGCTTAATTTTAACTTCTCAATAAGCAAAAATATTTGAATACCTACCATTTATTTAAATACACTTGATATTTTTCACAAAATGTTAAAGTTGAGTATCAGAGAAAGGTTTCCTTTTTTCATTTTATTTCCTTTAAATGTTAATAAAACTTGATATTCAGCAACCAAGTTTTATTTTCAACAAGAATCAGAAAACTGTCAAAGACAAACTGTTTTCCATCATACAAATGACGTGATCACAGATAATAAAACTGCACAAACCTCAAAGCCTAAATAACCATGTAAATGGATTCTATGTTTTTTGAGACAGATGGTGGATCACAACAGTGATGGGTTATGAATTCCAAAAAGATTGTCCTCCAGAATGAAACAAAAATGCCCGAAGAAGCAGATTTAAAATATAAAGTGAAACCAAAATAGAAAAATGACATCAATTTTTAAAAGACCAAGAAGACAGAAACAGAGAACATATAGATTATATAGAAGCACTCTGGAGAGAAAATCATTTTGAATTGAAACATTATCATTATGTTAACAGAAGGAAATCTGAATGTATTTCAATAAGGTCAGTAATGTTATCTGGTTCATTCTACACCACATTCAAGACTACAGAAAATTGCAACCTGTGTCTATCAACCACCTTTATCACCTGATGTTGGCGCCTAAGGTATGCTCACCAATCTTGGTCATTGTTGGGAACTCTTGACTTCTTTATATAGTTCTTGGCTGCATAACGTTAGAGTGAATTAACAACCATTATGGAAGAGAATTAAGTTCTCAATGATGGGTAATTTCCTCACGCATACTATTTCTATAATATAGGAGGGAGGTGTAACATAAATGCCCACTTAAAATATCTTCTGCATAGGTGTGCAAAGAGTTAATGGTAGCATCCTATAAATCTCATAATAATATCAATGATGTTGGCATAGAACTCATCTAAACAGAAAAAATTAAATCATTTTATGCTACTATCACAGCCTCTGAAAAGCAATTTCTGAAGTCTACTGAATCAAATTATCTAGTATCTGGGTATCTTGTGTAATAGTTGATCAAGACTTTGTTAGCACAAAAAGGCAGTTATCATGTTCTAAAATAAGTATCTTGGCTCTGAGATGTTATCAACCATACTAAGGGCAATGAAGGTACTTATCAGCAGTCATTCAATAGTCCTTAATTCACTGTTCCTGTGAGAAATACAGGTTGTTAAATTCATATTATTTCCTTAGCTACTTCCAAGTTCCTCTCTGTTCTTTCTTAGATATTTCCTTTATACAACCATAATTAAATTATCTAATATTTACATAAAATGCCTTGAGCAATGCTTGGCACATAGTAGTCACTGCCTCAGTTGTCATTATCATTATTTCATGTCTTACAAGTGATGCTTTGTATATGTGAAATGCAGAGACTCTAAGGTGTGATTTGCTTTAGCAAGTTCAATCCAGTGCACCAAGGAGGAAAAACTCTAATATCCAAGGCATGTTTTATGTTACAATTCTCTTATTTAGGTTAGAAGGGCAAATAATTTAAAAAATGATCAAAGTGATTGAAAATATATATGTATATATATATGCATTATATATATACACATTATATATATACGCATTATATATATATATATATATATATATATATATATATGTATACACACACATACATACCTCTAGATAAACATCCCCAAAGCTATTACCTGAAATTGCAAATATTAAGAACAAATTAAAAGTAACTTTTGATAACTGTACCACAAATAAGTGTGCCACTGATTAAAGAGCCTATCCTCACATTGAATTAGTTCCAAACTGTGGTAAATTTGTTGCAACGTTATTAAAGTATTTCAGTATATATTTTATTTTTATAATAATAAATCTGATATTCTCTAATATCCTCTGGTTTGTCATATGTCATCCATGCATCATTCATTCCATTCACTTAAAGCATCATCTTCGTGTCCATGTATTTCTGCTGGTGACTGGTCAAGAGAAGTTGAGTCTTTGTATCTCATAGAACTCAGCTCTGAGTGTATCTCAGTTGTAGAGGCTTTCGCCCCCCAGAAAGCTTTCACTGCTGCCCTAAGGGAAAAAAACAAGAACGAAACAAAAACCATAATATGAAGTGAAAACAAAAACTAAATGAGACTCCTATTTACATTTTCTATATATAGATGTGTCTTTTATTCACAGATCAGCTTTAGTTTGTAATGTACCAGCTGCATTGGGCTAGTAGATGAATGCTTGTACTTACCAGGGTGTAATGTTCATACAGACATTAGATATATTTTCATATAAATGAATTAGTAGATTACAATAATCAAGTTTTAAAGTTGTGAGAACTACAATTGAACAACACAAATATTCATTAAATAATTTTTTAAGGAATTGCCTTATAAATTCCTAAGAATTGCATTTAAACGCTCTCTCATGGCTAGGAAGAAAGTCATAAGATCATTTTTAAAAGCATCCACATAAGAGATGGGATAGCCTGAACTAGCATTGTCACAGGAGGAATGAAGGGAGCTGGACAATTTCAAGACACATGCTGGAGACATCATGGCCAGGATTTTTCACTAGATGAGGGAGGGGGAGATGAGGAGGATGTCAATCAAAGGTGACAATGCATCCTGGGCATTCACCTACCAATTAATAATTATGAAGATCAATACGAAGATCACAAATACACAGATAATGACTCCTGTGGTCAGCACAAAAACTAGGACTGCATCAGTGTCTGGTCGGCTTGATCTTCTCATCTGCAATTCTAAAGAAAACACACACACCTGATGATTATTTCTACTGGAAACAAACAAAAAAAAAAGGAAATGAAAATCTAAATGGAAACTTTATATTTGAAAAAACAACTCTAAGAAAATACAAAAAGAATTAGTAGGAAGAAAATTGTTAATGAACTTTGTTTGGCATGTCTGAAATATGCATGTTTAAACATACAAAAAAGTCTGAAAGAACATACCAACAAACACCTATATTACCACCACCTAAATAGTTTCAATAATATTTTTACTATTCCTTCATTCATTCATCCATCCATCCCACTATTAATCCTTTAACTCATCTTACATTTTCATGTAATTTGCAGGCATCAGCACAACTTTCCCCAAATTCTGTAGGTGGCCTATCAATAGCTAGAATTCAACATTTGCTTATATTTTTTCTTTGACATAAAATTTATGTGTAATGAATTGCACAAAGATCTTAAATGTACATTGCTTAGATTTGGAAAAGGCAAACACACTTAAGTAATCAAATGCTGATGGAGACAAAGAATGCTCCTATATCCCAGAAAGTTCCCTCAAGCCCCTTTGGGTTAATTCCTGCCCAAGCCCCAGAAGCAAACAGTATTGCATCTGATCTTGTTTTCCACCAAGATTAGTTCTGTCTTTTCTATAACTTCATATGAATGGGCACATACACTGTATAAAGCTTCTTTTCACTCAGCACAGTGTTAGAGATTCACCCCCACTGTTACATATGATGATGGTTTTTCTTTTTTATACAGAGTAGTCCTCCAATTTATTTATCCTGCCACTGGTGAATATTTAGACTGCTTCAGTTTAAAGCCTATTATATAGTCCTATGAACATTCTTGTAGAAGTCATTTTGTGAATATATATCAGTTCTGTTGGAAACCAAAGAATGGAATTGCTGGGTCATATAGGGTAGATGTATACTTAGTTTTCTAAGAAACGGTAAGGACTTTCTCAAACTGATTGTATTGGCTGTCCATGTCTTATGAGTTTCTCCCAGATTTTAGCTTGGCTACTCAATCTCCAAATGATTTTCTTTAAGTGAGCTCAAGTTTTTAAATTTTAATGAAGTCTTAATACATTCATTATTTCCTTTTACTGTGATCATTCTGTGAATCATGTCTAAGAAACTTTTCCTACTACTGAATAACACAGATTTTCCTCTATGTTTTCTTCTTAAAGATTTATGGGTTTAGTTTTATGCTTAGGATTATGATACATCTCTAATTTTTAATATGTTAAAAATATAAAACTGAGATCGAGGCTCATTGCTTTCTATACAAATATCCACACACCACTCTTAAATTAAGCCTTCTCTCCCATATGTGTCTGCTCTATCTGCAAATAAGGCTACTAAAGAAACAAAGCTAGTTTACAGTATGTGTGGGAGCACTGCTACATTGTAAACTGGTGAAAAGCCAATTTATATCAAGGATTACTTGTTTTGTGAATTAAATCACTTTCTTATGGCTCTTTCTGTTCCCCAAATTCTAGAATCATTGAATAAAAAAATCTGAAAAGGACCATAGAAACCATCAGACCCAAATATCATTTTATACGGTTCAAGTAAAGCAAGGTCCAGAGAGATGTAATGTTTGCAAAATTTTTTGTTTTGACTATTTTGGTAAGTGCCAGTGTATCAGAAGTAGTCTCCTCTATGGAAAATCTCAATTATTTTTCTGAATATTTTTTTTCTGACCTTTAAACACCATGGATTATAACTCCCCATTTTCCCTAGTAATTCTAGAGTATAAACTCAATACAGTGATATTAAATAGTTCCAAGTATAATGGAAAAATTACATCCATGTTTGTATCCCAATTTTGATAGATTTAAAAATCTTTTTATCGTAAAATAATGTTAGATATATAGAAGTGAGGGTTTTTTTAAAAAAAAAAAAACTTAAAGTTAAAAATACCTTGAGAACTAAAACCTGAGGAGAAATGCAAAAATTAGTTTCCATTTATGTACTACCCTGCAACATTAGCAGAGAGAGAAGGTAGACAATGAGGCATATAAAGATTTTAGTTCATTACAACAGTAATCTTCTCTCAAGGGTTACCTAGACTGCTTTTACATCTATTGAAATTTTCTAATGGAAAATAGGTCAAATTTCAATACACTCACTTTTTAGATATAAACAAAGCTTATGTATGTGTTAATGTCTTCGGGACACCATAACAAAGTACCACAAACTATGTGACTTAAAAACAACAGAAATTTATTGTTTCATAGTTCTGGAGGCAAAAAAAAAAAAAAAAAATAAGGGGGGAATTGTGATGGTAGGACCATGATCCATCTGAAGGGTCTAAGGGAGGATCCTGTGTTGCCTCTTCCAGCTTCTGGGAGCCCTGATGTTCCTTGGTCTGTGGCAGCATACGTCCAATCTCTGTTTTCACGTGCCCATCTCCTCATATGCCTATGTCTTCACACGACATTCCTCTGCCTTTGTCTCTCTCCCCTCTTCAAATTCCCCTTTTCTTACAAGGAGACCAGTCACATTGGGTTAAGGCCTATCCTACTCTACTAGGATCTCATCTTAACTAATTACATCTACAATGATGGTCTTTCCAATTATGGCCACATTCTGAGTACTGGGAAAGGCAAGACTTCAAAGTCTCTTTTCTGGGGAAAGGGCACACAAACCAAGCCATAACAAGGCCTATTTATGAAAGACAGCTCTTGTGGGAGTGAAAAATGGTAATATATAAAATGGAAGCCAATACAATACTATGTGGACATTTCTAACCCAAACATTTGTTTGATGTCTAAACAGTCAAAAGGGTCTTTTACAGTGATGTACCCAAATTGTAATTTTTGAAAGAATCTAATCGTGTTCTGAGAACATTTTGTTGTTCAACTACTGCATGCACTAAGACAACAAAGCTACCCCACCACCCCTAGGCTACAAAGTTAACTTCATCTCAATAAAGGACAGGCACATTTTGAGTTCTGTTCTCCAGCCCTTAACTTGCATCCTAGCAAATGCATTCTCCTTTCTAATCATGAGAGGAGTATGTAGCATCTTGCAACATTAGCCAAGAGAAGGTGGAGAGTAGTTTAGACTACTCACTACTAACCAGTTCTCCCAGGACCCAGGAAGTGAGGACAAGGGCCAAGAATGGTCCAGTGGCTTTCATAATATCATAAACTAAGGCTAGCTGAGATATTTTTTAGTTTGCTACTTTGGTCCTCTCTTCTGTAGTTTTTTAGTACTTTATTGAAATTATCCTTTTAGTGTTATTAGCTTTAACCATGAAGATTTTTTTAAGTTGCTAAATAGCACATCAAAGGAAGTTTAAATAGTAAATAGTTTATATTTTTTAGAATCACCCCCAAAACACTTTACCCTGTTCTCATTTGAATAAAGATACCACATTACATTATGTTTGGTATCTCTAGACAATAGCGGAAGCCATTTACCTGGGGTACAAAAATAGCTTCAGGAAATCCATAAGCTCTCTTAAAATTACACATAACTTTTGCCATGTTTGTATATTGAACATTTTTCTCTGAAGAAGATCCAGAGCCTTGATTGGATTCTCAAAAGAACTTGTGATCAAGTCCCCCACGCCTCTAACAAAAATGACAACATTATAAATGGTTAAGAGCACCTACATAAAAGGAAATGATTACCTGGATACAAAAGACATCATAGATTAAACTGAAAGGACATGAATGCAGATCCATCTCACAAGGGAAACAATGTACAACATGTAAAATTATGTTCAGGACAAGATTTGCCTTTTGTGACACAGAGACATGCATTTCTGCATTATCAAAAAAATATTTTCTTCAAATAGATAATTTTTAAAGAAAAGTGCTCTGACTTCGTGTTTCTTAATTTTTAAAATTAATTTTATTATTTTTCTGTGCTAAGAGTTTTGTAAGCATTCATGAGAATTCCATTAATCCACTTTCACTTTTATGATGGAAGTAAATGCAAGAATATATATATTTCAAGTTAAAAGCCTGGTCTTAAAGGACCAGTTTCCCAAAGTGAGCCACATTTAATGCTACTTTGTGAAAAATAAGTTAATTATTATCTGGTAGAAAAGCTTCAATGATATAAACCAGTGTTTCTCAGCACTGTGGACACCAGCAGCAATAGCATCACCTGGGAACTTGTCAGAAAGGCAAATTTGCATGCCATTTCTAGTCCAGACCTACTCAAACAGAAGCACTGAGTTGGGCTGGATAGAGACTTGTGTCTTAACAAGCTCTCCAGGTGATTTTGATGCTTTTTGAAGTGTAAGATATAAGCAAACCAAAATATTGCTGTGCACTTACCATTAGATGTATAGACTGTGAATTTAATAGATGCTACCATTTCAGAATTATCCATGGTGTCACACTGGAAAGCCAAGGGGTGGATATCTCTTTGTACATCCAGGATTGCTGAATCATTTGCAAGTATAACAGGTTGCTATTAAAACAAAACAAAACAAACAAACAAAAAACAAAGTATCAATGTTCTTCCCTACACTTAAGGTCAGAAAACCATTACTTCCTTCAAAAAAAGAAGAGTCACTGACTCTTGGAGCCTAGTATGCTAATTAATTGTGCACATGGATTTTGGAGTCAGAAAATCCAGACTTCAAATCTCAATGCTACCACTTCCTATCTGTATGACTGTAGACAAGTTATTCTCTACACATCAGTTACTTATCTATACAATGGTATAGCAACCGTAGGGTTGTTATATGCTTAAGAAGAGCGCGTTGGTGCATGTTTGTAGTTCCAGCTACTAAAGGGGCTGAGGCAGGAGAATAACAAGTTGGAGGCCAGCCTCAGTGACATGGCAAGACCCTGAGCAACTTAGTGAAACCCTGTCTCAAAATAAAAAATACAAAGGGCTGGGGATGTGGCTCAGGGGTTAAGCTACTCTGGGTTGAATCCCCAGTACCTGGCAAAATTCTTTAACTAGTATTAGCTACTGCCATTAATATACAACTCCTTTAAAAATAAATAAAAACCTTACTTACAAAATAAAAATAGTTCATATTATATGGATGTTTAAAAGTTCTATTTCTAGTTGACTTTAAGACATATAGAATGTCTTAAATCTCACTGAATAGTGAAAAAATTTTGAATTCCAATATTATTTTCCTCTTTTGCAAAATGCTTTTAAATAGAGTTTTCTGAGAGTTATCTAAACTGGGATACAAACTTTATCACTCACTAGGAAAGCACCAGATTACATATGTTCATTACTTACTTGGTCTGCCCTTAGAAGTTTCCACATATATTTGTAACGATTTACAGGAGATGTATGAACACATGCCAATCTAATAGTTTCAAGACTTTCTGAAATTGGTTTACCCCCTGAACAAAAGAAAAATCAAATACATAAATATCATTGGGCATTATAAGTTGCTTCACATATGTCATTACTTTTAAAAGTCACTCCCAGTCATAAAAATCAATTAGATATTGCAAGTTACCAAATCTTAAAATTGGGAGCTGGAATGTAGTGGGGTAAGAGAAGAGTGATGAAGACAATAATAAAGTCACCAAAAAAAGCAAGTGAGGAGACACAATGTCTCTCAGTTTTTTAATGCAGAATAAATTCTAGAGAAGAGGTAAGGGCAATCAGTGATCTGTTACACTGAACTTTGAGGTCTGCTAGTAGCTTCCAATTTACTGGTTAGGAAACCTCATTAGAGATATTAAAATGTCAGAATAGCATAACTGGATGCTGAACAGACCTCAAAGTTCCCAATTTAAGATTTACCAACCCACTGATAAAATGCCATGACCAAAACATCAAAAGTGTTCCACTTGAGGACAGACTCAACCACAGACCCCAAGTATAGAGAGAGGGTCCAGTATACAGCAGATAAATATATCTGTTAAATTTTAGATGTCACTGAAAAATGTAAAGCAAAAGCAGAAAGTTACTCACAGTTATAAGTGTCTAGAGAATGGAAATTAAATTGTAGATTTCCTTTCAACGCATCCACTGGCTGTCTCCTTGTATTCAGTGGCAATCTGAGGGTAAGGGTGTTTCCCTGAGATGAACTCTTCCCCTCTGTCACCCACCAATACTTACAGCCACAATCTGCTGGTCCACGGCATTCTTCTACTCGAACAATACACTTGGATTCGCCTCCAGGGCATCCATTTGTCAATATAACTTCTCTAACACCAACACCTTAGGTAGAAAGAAATGGGCAAATGTTAAGAAAAAAACGAACTAAAGAAGGTCTTTACTTTCTCACCCAGGTCTGGCTTATCTTTTCTTGCTTCCTTTTTAAAATTTATTAATTGTTTAGACTTTTCTCTTAATTTCAGAAAGTTAACTCCTAAATTCGCAGTGATAACATTTAGAATTTTCTAAAGCTCCTTGTTCGTAATAATTTCATAAAACAGTATTTTCTCAAATTAATTACATAAAACACTGGTCATTCTACAATCATCTACGCATTTGAAAATGGTACATTAAATAAAATGAAAAGGACCTCTTTTTTCTTTTTCTATCTTATTGGCACATTTATAATCATACATAGTAGTTGGGTTCATTCTGACAAAACCGTACATACATGGAATTTGATTTCAGTTCCCGTTTCCCAGATTTTCCCTCCCCTCCTTTCTCTCCATATACTCCTCCTTTCTCTTCTTTACTGATCTTCCTTTGTCTCATTTACTTATTTATTTTTGATGGGTTCTTTCTACTTATATGTAAAGGTGAAATTCCATGTGCTGTGTTTATATATGTATCTAACGTGATTTTGTTAAATTCATTCCACATTTCCTCCCTTTTTTATTGTCCCTCCTCCCTCCCTTTTGATCTTCTTCTACTCCATGGACTTTGTCTATATTTTTATAATATCCAGTTCCCCCCTCCTTCTTTCCCTTGTTTTGTTCTAGCTTCTATCTATGAGAGAAATATTTAAATCTTGATTTTGTGAGAATGGCTAAACACAATGTTCTTCATTTCCATCCATTTACCAGAAAATGCCATAATTTCATTCTTCTTCATAGTTGAGTAAGACTTCATTGTGTATAGATACTACATTTTCTTTACCATTCATCTGCTGATGGATACCTGGGTTGATTCCATAAGTTGGCTATTGTGAACTGTGCTGCTATAAACATCAAGGTGGCTATATCACTACAGTATGCTGATTTTAATTCTTTTCAGTAAACACCAAGAAGTGGGATAGCTGAGTCATATGGTGGTTCCATTCCTAGTTTTTTGAGAAATCTCCATATTGCTTTCCAGAACGGTTGTATTCATCTATAGTTCTACCAACAATATACAATGTACTTTTTCCCCACGTCTTTGCCATCATTTATTATTTTTTGTGTTCTTGATAACTGGCATTTTGACTGGTTTGAGATGAATTCTCAATGTAGTTTTGATTTGTATTGCCCTGATTGCTAGAGACGTTGAACATTATATCATATATTTATTGGCTCTTTGTGCATCTTTTGAGAAATGTCTGTGTAATTCTTTTGCTGGTTTATTGATTGGGATATTTGTTCTTTTTTCTTAATTTTTTTTTGTAGTTGTAGATGGATAGCACAGCCTTATTTTGTTTATTTTTATGTGGTGCTGAGGATCAAACCCAGAGGCAAGTGTTCTGCCACTGAGCTACAGTCCCAGCCAAGGATATTTGTTGTTTGTTTGTTGGGTGTTAGGTGGTTTTAGTTGTGCATATGTTTTGGATAGCAATCCCCAGTCAGAGGAACAGCTGACAAAGATTTCCTCCCATTCTGTACACTCTCTCTCTTCATGTGATGTCTTTACTACAGAAGTTTTTAGAAACTTTTAATATGCTAATAAATTAGTATGCTATTATGTATAAATTCTTGTTAATCTAAGATGCAAAGATTTTACATGTTAACATCTTTGAAATCAGAATACATTAATATAACTGTGGTATGACAGCATTTTTTCTTTTTAGAATACATAAAATGTGCTTCTTACAGAAAATAAAATTAGGTTTGATGAAACACAGTAGTACACAGAATTTTGCAAACTTATTTGACTGTGAACCTTTTCAGAGTGGGGGCATGGAACTTCTGGAGAAAAATCCAAAATCATATTTTACCATAAATGATACTTTTTAATATTTAGATTGGTAGTCTCTGTGTTAAAATAGACAAGATAACTCATTAATAACCAAATCTCCATTTCCAGCAAGATAATTTTTGTTACAAGAAACCAAATCTTTTACTAAGCAATCCTAGAATTCTGAGTCAGGCTTTAATTGCAATAATTGAGGGAGATGATAAATTCTGGATCAGCAACACTGCTGAATACATTTGGTGTTAAGACTGCAAGGTCACAAGCTAAGCAAGATTCCTTGATTTCCTTGTCTACCAGATTACCTCTTTCAGCCTCTACAAGGTATTAATCATAAAACCCATTCTCAAGGGATAGAAAAGTTGAAGATTAGAACAGTGGCTTACAATAGTGCTTCTCAAATTTAAGAGTACATGCAAATCACATGGAGTTCTTACTAAAATGCAAATTTTGATTCAGTCTGTCTTGAGTATGTCTAATATTATGCATTTTTAACAAGCTCCTTGGTGATGCTAATGTAGCCATTTTATGGACCACAGTCTGAGTAAGGAGAGAGGACTTCCTATGGGACAGGAGTATGGAAGGTGAAAGTGTCTTTTGATTAGGAGGGAGCTGAATCAGGCACTGTGGTGCATGCCTGTAATCCCAGAATCTTGGGAGGCTGAGGCAAGAGGATCATCAATTCAAGGCCAGCTTCAGCAATTTAGTGAGACTCTGCCTTTTAAAAAAAATAAATAAATAAGGCTGGGGATGTAGCTTAGTAGCAGAACACTTGTCCAGCATGTATGAAACTTTAGGTTCAATCCCTAGTGATGGCAAAATAAATAAACAAATTAATTAAAAGAGATGGCTGAGAATGGCTTTTGTATGGCTCCACTTGAATTTATGATAGGTGTTTCTTTTGAGGCACAGTCTTATTCTGAAATGCACAAATATTTTCCAAGCAGGTATTTTATATACTTATTTAAACACAGCTCACTGAGATATGTGGCAGGTATGCAATTTTCCGAGTAACACCTAAATATCTGCCAAAATATTGGAAAAAAGTGTCTAAGTGTTAAAATATTTTTTAGGAGTTAAATAGAATTTTCACTAAAACCTTTTTCTTTTCTATGTAGTTAATATAAACTGACAATACTTTTAACATTTTAGATCTGAAATATTACATTTTTGGTTTATTTTTTTCTTTAGAACTTATAACCACCTAGTTTATCACTAACATATTATTTGTCTTGTCCTACTAAAATATACATGCTTTGAAGGTAAAAAGTTTTGTTTCGTTTTGTTTTTCACTATTTTATCCATAGCCCCTATAACAATGCCTGATACATAGTAACCAAAAAAAAAACTTGATTTAAAAAAATCAATTTTGAGAGAATAAATATACAATTTTTAAAGCATGCCTTTAACAAATAAAAAACATTAATTATTGGAGGTGTCATGAAAAATAATTGTTTTAACCTGCAAAAAATTTCAAGCAAGTAGCAAGAGAAAGATATAAGCTACAAATGAGTAATCATATGTTTATTACATAGATTCCCCTAATTTTGACTCTTACTTATATAAAGTAAAAACCAGGTTTAAAACTACTTTAAGAGATTGAAAGAAGAGTAGTTGCCAGAAACTGGAAGAAGTGGAAAGTTAGTTTAAATGGGTGTGAGATTTTAGTTCATGATGTTGACAAAGTTCAAAATGGATAGTGGTGATGGTTGTACAATAATATGAATATGCTTAAGGCCACTAGATTTTATATATATAAATGGTTAAAATAGGAAAGAGAAGATGGCGGTGAGGGGAGTGCATTGCCCCCGTGTGCCGCGTCACTGTGTGGGAGTATGACGAGAGAGGACTGCTAAAGGCTATCTTGTTAGGAATTTCCAGCAATAGTGGGGTGCTCCGGAACCTGGAGGAAGGATTTCCATCGCACGAGGATCGGCTACGGGGACTCAAACGCGAGAGATTTGTCGCACAGAGGGTAACACTGCTTATTCAGCAAATCGCCCCGCTGCTAGAGTCTGCAGCGCGCGCTGGGAAACGAGGAGGAGATAGTGGTGCAGGGATACAGCGCTGCAGTTTCTGCCAGCCGTGCAAGCACCGTACTCAGTGCTGAATTCTGGGTTCGAGACGGGGGAAGAAAGCGTTCCATTTCGGTTCTCCACACCGGTCAGACCACAGAGGAGGCCAGCGGCCCTGTTTTCGACTGACCGCAGCTCATTCAGCCAAAGAACAGGTAATTTCAGGCTGCCATTCGCCTGCGGCTTGCAGACAGATTACTCAGGCTCAGTGCCTGAGTGCTTCTTGGAGCCTGCTCTTATCAGAGCATACACCGAGCTCGGAGCGGCCGAGTTCTGGCTCCCGGAACTGCCCTGGCCCAGGGCTAAGGAGGCCGCGGAAACTGCTTCTTGGAGCCAGCTCTTATCAGAGCATACACCGAGCACAGAGCGGCCGAGTTCCGGCTCCTGGAACAAAAGTTTAAAGAATTTGCAGCTAGAAAACCATCTCTTCAAAACATCCTCGGCAAAACATTACAGGAAGAGGAAATGGAAAATAAGAATGAAAACCAACAGTGGGAGGTAGGACAACAAAGGGGGGGGGGGAATAATCAAAGAGGAAAACAAACCATGTTTAGTAACAGAAATAAACAAATATGGCTGGAAGAACAACCCATATCTCAATAATAACCCTAAATGTTAATGGCTTAAACTCACTAGTAGAATGGATCACAAAACAAGACCCAACAATATGCTGCCTACAGGAGACTCATTTGATAGGAAAAGACATACATAGGCTGAAGGTGAAAGGTTGGGAAAAATCATATCACTCATATGGACTTCGGAAACAAGCAGGAGTGTCCATACTCATATCAAATAAAATAGATTTCAAGCCAAAGTTAATCAAAAGGGATAAAGACGGACACTACATACTGCTTAAGGGAACCATACACCAACAAGACATAACAATCATAAATATATATGCCCCAAACAATGGTGCAGCTATGTTCATCAAACAAACTCTTCTCAAGTTCAAGAGTCTAATAGACCACCATACAATAATCATGGGAGACTTCAACACACCTCTCTCGCCACTGGACAGATCTTCCAAACAAAAGTTGAATAAGGAAACTATAGAACTCAATAACACAATTAATAACCTAGACTTAATTGACATATATAGAATATACCACCCAACATCAAGCAGTTACACTTTTTTCTCAGCAGCACATGGATCCTTCTCAAAAATAGATCATATATTATGTCACAGGGCAACTCTTAGACAATATAAAGGAGTAGAGATAATACCATGCATCTTATCTGATCATAATGGAATGAAACTGAAAATCAACGATAAAAGAAGGAAGGAAAAAGCATACATCACTTGGAGAATGAACAATAGGTTACTGAATGATCAATGAGTTATAGAAGACATCAAGGAGGAAATTAAAAAATTCTTAGAGATAAATGAAAACACAGACACAACATATCAGAATCTATGGGACACATTGAAAGCAGTTCTAAGAGGAAAATTCATTGCTTGGAGTTCACTCCTTAAAAAAAGAAAAAAACAACAAATAAATGATCTCATACTTCATCTCAAAATCCTAGAAAAAGAAGAGCAAAACAACAGCAAAAGAAGTAGAAGGCAATAAATAATTAAAATCAGAGCTGAAATTAATGAAATTGAAACAAAAGAAACAATTGAAAAAATTGACAAAACTAAAAGTTGGTTCATTGAAAAAATAAACAAAATCGACAGACCCTTAGCCATGCTAGCGAAGAGAAGAAGAGAGAGAACTCAAATTACTAGCATACGGGATGAAAAAGGCAATATCACAACAGACACTTCAGAAATACAGAAGATAATCAAAAATTATTTTGAATCCTTATACTCCAATAAATTAGAAGATAGTGAAGGCATCGATAAATTTCTTAAGTCATATGATCTGCCCAGATTGAGTCAGGAGGATATAGACAACCTAAACAGACCAATATCAATTGAGGAAATAGAAGAAACCATCAAAAGACTACCAACTAAGATAAGCCCAGGACCGGATGGGTATACAGCAGAGTTTTACAAAACCTTTAAAGAGGAACTAATACCAATACTTTTCAAGCTACTTCAGGAAATAGAAAAAGAGGGAGAACTTCCAAATTCATTCTACGAGGCCAACATCACCCTGATACCTAAACCAGACAAAGACACTTCAAAGAAAGAAAACTACAGACCAATATCTCTAATGAACCTAGATGCAAAAATCCTCAATAAAATTCTGGCGAATCGGATACAAAAACATATCAAAAAAATTGTGCACCATGATCAAGTAGGATTCATCCCTGGGATGCAAGGCTGGTTCAATATACGGAAATCAATAAATGTTATTCACCACATCAATAGACTTAAAAATAAGAACCATATGATCATCTCGATAGATGCGGAAAAAGCATTCGACAAAGTACAGCATCCCTTTATGTTCAAAACTCTAGAAAAACTAGGGATAACAGGAACATACCTCAATATTGTAAAAGCAATCTATGCTAAGCCTCAGGCTGCATCATTCTGAATGGAGAAAAACTGAAGGCATTCCCTCTAAAATCTGGAACAAGACAGGGATGCCCTCTCTCACCACTTCTGTTCAATATACTTCTCGAAACACTGGCCAAGGCAATTAGACAGACGAAAGAAATTAAAGGCAAAAAATAGGAAAAGAAGAACTTAAATTATCACTATTTGCAGATAACATGATTCTATACCTAGCAGACCCAAAAGGGTCTACAAAGAAACTATTAGAGCTAATAAATGAATTCAGCAAAGTGGCAGGATATAAAATCAACACGCATAAATCGAAGGCATTCCTGCATATCAGCGACAAATCCTCTGAAATGGAAATGAGGACAACCACTCCATTCACAATATCTTCAAAAAAAATAAAATACTTGGGAATCAACCTAACAAAAGAGGTGAAAGACTTATACAATGAAAACTACAGAACCCTAAAGGGAGAAATAGAAGAAGATCTTAGAAGATGGAAAAAATATACCCTGTTCATGGATAGGCAGAACTAACATCATCAAAATGGTGATATTACCAAAAGTTCTCTATAGGTTTAATGCAATGCCAATCAAAATCCCAACGGCATTTCTTGTAGAAATAGAGAAAGCAATCATGAAATTCATATGGAAAAATAAAAGACCCAGAATAGCAAAAACAATGCTAAGCAGGAAGTGTGAATTAGGCGGTATAGCGATACCAGACTTCAAACTATACTACAAAGCAATAGTAACAAAAACAGCATGGTACTGGTACCAAAACAGGCGGGTGGACCAATGGTACAGAATAGAGGACACAGAGACCAATCCACAAAATTACAACTATCTTATATTTGATAAAGGGGCTAAAAGCATGCAATGGAGGAAGGATAGCATCTTCAACAAATGGTGCTGGGAAAACTGGAAATCCATATGCAACAAAATGAAACTGAATCCCTTTCTCTCACCATGCACAAAAGTTAATTCAAAATGGATCAAGGAGCTTGATATCAAATCAGAGACACGCTGTCTGATAGAAGAAAAAGTTGGCTACGATCTACATACGGTGGGGTCGGGCTCCAAATTCCTCAATAGGACTCCCATAGCACAAAAGTTAATAACTAGAATCAACAAATGGGACTTACTCAAACTAAAAAGTTTTTTCTCAGCAAAAGAAACAATAAGAGAGGTAAATAGGGAGCCTACATCCTGGGAACAAATCTTTACTCCTCACACTTCAGATAGAGCCCTAATATCCAGAGTATACAAAGAACTCAAAAAATTAGACAATAAGATAACAAACAACCCAATCAACAAATGGGCCAAGGACCTGAACAGACACTTCTCAGAGGAGGACATACAGTCAATCCACAAGTACATGAAAAAATGCTCACCACCTCTAGCTGTCAGAGAAATGCAAATCAAAACCACCCTAAGATACCATCTCACTCCAGTAAGATTGGCAGCCATTATGAAGTCAAACAACAACAAGTGCTGGCGAGGATGTGGGGAAAAGGGTACACTTGTACATTGCTGGTGGGACTGCAAATTGGTGCAGCCAATTTGGAAAGCAGTATGGAGATTTCTTGGAAAGCTGGGAATGGAGCCACCATTTGACCCAGCTATTCCCCTTCTCGGTCTATTCCCTAAAGACCTAAAAAGAGCATGCTACAGGGACACTGCTACATCGATGTTCATAGCAGCACAATTCACAATAGCAAGACTGTGGAACCAACCTAGATGCCCTTCAATAGACGAATGGATAAAAAAAATGTGGCATTTATACACAATGGAGTATTACTCTGCATTAAAAAATGACAAAATCATAGAATTTGCAGGGAAATGGATGGCATTAGAGCAGATTATGCTAAGTGAAGCTAGCCAATCCCTAAAAAACAAATGCCAAATGTCTTCTTTGATATAAGGAGAGTAACTAAGAACAGAGTAGGGACGAAGAGCATGAGAAGAAGATTAACATTAAACAGGGATGAGAGGTGGGAGGGAAAGGGAGAGAGAAGGGAAATTGCATGGAAATGGAAGGAGACCCTCAGGGTTATACAAAAGTACATACAAGAGGAAGTGAGGGGAAAGGGAAAAATAATACAAGGGGGAGAAATGAATGACAGTAGAGGGGGTAGAGAGAGAAGAGGGGAGGGGAGGGGAGGGGAGGGGAGGGGTGATAATAGAGGATAGGAAAGGCAGCAGTACACAACAGACACTAGTATGGCAATATGTAAATCAATGGATGTGTAACTGATGTAATTCTGCAATCTGTATATGGGGTAAAAATGGGAGTTCATAACCCACTTGAATCAAAGTGTGAAATATGATATATCAAGAAATTTGTAATGTTTTGAACAACCAACAATAAAAAATTATAAAAAAAAAAGCTAGAGAAGACCAAAATAAATAAATAAATGGTTAAAATAGTAAATTTTATTTTGGATGTATTTTATCATAATTTTTTTAAAAAGCTACCTCAAATAAAAACAATTCAGGTATAATTTTTGACCAAAAGTTTGCTCCCAAAAATTTTGATCAAGATCTGCATGAATTTTTCTGTCTTCTTATCCTCTAGTTATTGTTCTCCCTTTCTTCTGGTCACTGTCACTTTGTCTACAGCAGACCATTTAAGATGAACTTAATTTCATTGTTAATTATCTAATGTTTCTCAGTGCCCTCATTTATGGCAGGGGTTATCAAAGGGTAGTCCTCTATTCAGCCATAAAGAGTGAAATTATGTCATTTGCAGGAAAATGGATGAAACTGAGGGCATTGTGTTAAGTAAAATAAGGCAAATTCAGAAAGTCAAGGGTTCATATTTTTTCTCTCATTTGAAGAAACTAGGAAGAAAAATAAATAAATAAAGGTCGGGGTGGGGATCTCACGAAAATAGAAGGGGACCAGGAGGAAATGGAAAAGAACTAGATAATGAGTTAATCAAATTATATTGTTTTATTGTATATATGTATAAACATTAAACAACAAATCCCACTATTATGTATAATTATAATGTGTGAATGAAAATACCTAGAAAAAAATTAAATGATGGACCTTTAACCATCAGGCTGAGCTTCATTGTCAGCTGAAATGCAAATTCTTAGGCCCATCCACAGGTCTAGGGAGTTGGAAACTATTGAGTAGGCCCCACAAACTGTTTTAATAAGCCTTTTAGGCACTTGGAATAGATGTCTGAGAAACATTGACCTATAATTGCATATAAGCCTTAATCCTACCCCCGTGTTAAGAGATTTTGTGTCCAATTTCCGTCCATAGAATGATCAACGTAAGTCTTATTCTTTTAACATCATCTTTCCCACAAAGCCAATACTTTTTTCCCCAAAAAAACATGACGTATAAATTGGAGAAATTGGAATAGATGATTACAAATAAGCATATTTCTTGATAGATTTGCCAGCACATTATGTGGGAAGACATCTGTGAGATGCATTGGAAAATCTCTCATCTTATGAACATCTGTGAAATGGAGAAGATTTCACTTTGGTGAAGACAGTTTATGTGCCAAAAAAATAATAGGGAGTTAGCTTAAAATAAAACTTGGGGGTTGCAAACTGGAAATATCTTGCGTTTTGAAGCAAATCAGCTGAGTGTTGTGTGTAAATTATAGTTGTTAGACATAGAAAGCAATGAGAGATGAATGAAAGTACACAAATTACAAGTAAACAATTACCACATTATCTGTTTTTACCTTCCCTCCCCCCAAAATTAGATTATTCACCTGCTCTTTTCTACTTACCACACGTTACTGTGCACATTCCAAATTCAACTTCTTTGACTATTGTTTTATTCGGACCTAAATATAAAGTATAAAGATACAGTATTTAATCATATGAAGACTTTTCTAAGTGAAAAACCTCTGACTTGGGATGGGGGATACAAATACTTAACATATGGGCAGCAGGTAATTTTTAAAAAAATTTCTATTAAACCAGAGAAGCAAAGCCATTTCTCATGCATTTACTATTATCTAAATCAAAAGAAGCCTTAACTTTTAAGGAAGTTCATGAAACTAGGGAATAACCTGCAAAGAAGGTTTATATTTAAAACTTGTATATAACTTAAGGTTTTTTTTTATCAGTTAATACATGGTGAGTTAAAAGTCTATTGAAAAATCACAAAAATACAAAAGGCCTTAGAATTTTAAGAAATGAGAACAATTTTTTTCTAATTAAAAGAAATAAAATTTTTTTCAAAAACTCACAAAAAACAGTGCATAATTTTCATCCAAAAAGAAGTCTTATGCCAATTGTTCATTAAAGTTATAAGTGATGGATTGGTTTTACTCACTTTCCAGATTAAAATGGAAAATTTCAATAGTTCTAAGAACATATTTCAATGCTTTATTTAGCAGGATAATCACAGAGTATACAACTTTGAGAAGCTAAAAATTCTTGATTCTAAATCACGTTCTCTTTTTCTAATCATTTGAAGAAGTTGGCATGAATTCCACTAAATATCTTATATAACCAATTCTTCATAGCTCAGATTAGGACTGAAATCTTTCTATAAAAAAACAAATGAGGTATAAGAAAAAAAATTATAAAAGGCAATGTACCTCGGGGCAACAAATCACATAGAAAAGTACATTGAATTTCAAGTCCAAAAAGCTACTTCTAACACTAACAAGCTCTTTGAGTTTGGGCAAATTAATTAAATTCTGTCATACCTAGTTAACCTTTGTTACATTTGGAAAGGAAACCCTATCTGATTTGATATTGTAGGAATTAAATAAGATAATGCATACAAAATAATTCTATAAATTGTTTAGCACTATAAACATGCCAAAGTTGTCATAATTATGCAAATTAAGCTTGTTTTGTAGTTATTAATATCACATCGTATTGATATTTTTCTTATTTTGAATTATTGTAAAACCTCAATAGTTCCATAAGCTTTTCATTCTGTACTCACAAGCATCAAATATAGTTACTTTGAATGCACAGTAGGTACTCAATACATATAAGTAAATCAGTTATTGGCCTTGTTAAATAAATGATTTAGACTATCATAACTTATTAATTTTGAACTGACTTTTTATGCTTGAAATGCTTAAATACTTTCAACTGGCACATAATAAGAAATAAGTTAAAAGCTAAAGCCTGAGCATAAAAAACATAGGTAAGAGAATGAGTACTAGACTACTCACAGCTTCTTTTTACAATCCATTACTCAATTAGCTCTACTATCTACTACCTATACTGCTTTGAGAAATTATTCAATTTCTTCTAACTTGAGCTTCTTTATAGGAAAAAAAAATGAGATTGAATCAGAAGACTCTAAAGTCCTTTTTAGCTTTAATGTTCTTTGATGTATTAAATGTTCATTAGGTCACTTCAATGTTTTTTTGTTTTTTGTAACTATATGTATCTGGACTTCAGTGTGACATTTGTAAAAATTTCCCATTATACACCAATGAATAAAAAGGGAAAATATGATCTGAATGTCAGCAAAGTTTGATGTATAATTGGCCAAACAGGATGATGCACAGATGCTAATTCGTCAGTTGGCGGGAATGTGGTAGAAGTGATGTGTCATGGGGCTCTGTCCTGTTCAACATTTTTATTAATGACCTGAAAAAAAAGAACCCTGATATCATGCTGACTGAATCCAGAATTCTGCAAAGCTATGAAGGATAGCAAATGTGTTCAAAGGTAAATCTGTATCTAAAAATGAAAGGGTGAAGAATGGGCAAATGCCAAAAAAGGAAATCTTAAGAGAATAAAAAGTCCTATACCTAGAGCTCAAAAGTTAACTATCAGAAATATTGTATGGATTGTCTTAATTTGATAGAAAAAAAAGGTAAAAAAATGAATAGAATCCAACAGTTAGTTCAATAAGAGGCAAGAATGTGGTGAGGCTTCTCCACTAACCACTGACCCACATCCCTATCCCTTTTTTATTTTTAATTTTGAGACAAGAGTTTTGCTAATTTGCTTAGGGCTTCACCAAGTTGCTGAGGATGACTTTGAATTTGTGATCCTCCTGCCTCAGCCTCCCAAGTGCTGAGATTATAGGCATGTGCCACTGTGCCCAGCTTTTTGGACCCTTTGAAATCTAATGATACACACACACACACACACACACACACACACGGTATAAATATAATTTTAAAGATATATAAAAGGATAAAAGGCATAAGGATACAAACCTAATATCTTCATAATTTTCCTTTATTTTGAAACATTTTATTATTTTATCATCTGTAATGATGTTATTTTATCATCACTCATTAATTATTCACAACTATTTTTAAAAAGACTAAAATAATAAAATTGAAGAAGGATTGGCATTGCCTAAAATGATGATGTATTTATGAAGTAAATCATAGCTATTGCATCAGTTTTCTTATTGCTTTGCCCAAAGCATCACGTTACCCCAGGAATATATGAAACAAGTCTAAAGACACTTTTCATGTAGGCTATTTCTGGTTTTCATTAAATAAAATACAGACTTTAGAATTTTTCATTTTTTGCCCATAATGGTAGAGAAGAAAATTCATGGAGAAAAACATTTCTAAATTATTGAATGAGTCAGAAGATGAACACAGACAGCAGAACTTTAGATGAAAATGGTAATGGTGAAATTGATTGTATAAACAGAATCTCAGTGAGAGATGATAGTATCTTAGGTGACTATCCTGGATAATTTTTTTTTAAACAAGGAGTGAGCATTGTATTTCTAAGAATGAAAGAAAATATGGTGTTCTCATCCAGTTATATTTTTGATAAGAAGAATTTGATCTTGAAATATTTTGTGACAACAAGACCATACTGTTTTCTAAAAGGATGTGGACAGTATTCTTTTTTTTTTTTTTTGCATGATGTTTATGCACAAAGATTTACTTGACAAGATTTGAAAATGGACAAACTATGATGACACGTATAAATAAAGGTGACTGGAAGGAAATAGATGGGTTAGAAATGAATAAAACTCATTGAAGGGAGAGGGAGCATGGGAGGAATTGATGAACTCTAGGTAGGGCAGAGGGGTGGAAGGGGAAGGGAGGGGGCAGGGGGTTAGCAATGATGGAGGAATGTGATGGACATCATTATCTAAAGTACATCTATGTAGACATGAGTTGGTGTGAACATACTTTATATACAGAGATATCAAAACTTGTTCTAGTATGTAATAAGAATTGTGATGCATTCCGCTGTCATGTATTTAAAAAATAAAACCAATAAAAAGACAATGATCATTTGTTATACTAAATTAGTTTTGTTAAATAAAATTTTAGGAAAGGTAGCAGAATACAACAGTTACTAATAGGGCATTATGTAAAAATGTGGATGTGTAACCGATGTGATTCTGCAATCTGTATTTGGGGTAAAATTGGGAGTTCATAACCAACTTGAATCTAATGTATGAAATATGATATGTCAAGAGCTTTATAATGTTTTGAACAACCAATAAAAAATTAAAAAAAATAAATAAAATAAAAATAGAAAATAAAAAACTCATTGAATTAATCATTTCAATTGCTGTTTATAAACTGAAAATGAAAGTGTTCTGCAATTATGCAGCAAAAAGATGGCATTCATCTCTTTAACAAAACACATGCCTTCAAAGTTTTCAAAAGTATTGTGCTTTGACAATATAAGTGCAAAAAGAACCAGAGTAATGATAATCCAGACTTTATGAGACATGTACTTGAAATCTGGAATCAGTATTTATATGATGGATATATTACAGGTTCATGCTTAACAGTTTGAGCATTTAGTTTTATTCAAACTTCTTTCAAGTTAGGTTGTGAATACCTTCAAAACTAAGATACAAGGAATAAAAATTTGGGTTTTGGTGTGTTTATATTTTTATTAAAATTTCTAACAAAGTTGTTTTCACTAACCCTTTATTCTTACTTTTGGAAATTATTTGTAAAATTATTTAAAAGTGAAAAATATAATAGTTCACTGGATAGTAATGGTGATGCCTGGTTTTACTGGTCCTCCAGAATTAGAAGAGCTGTGCAAATTTTAATAAGAGTCCTGAAAATTTTCTGGTTGTTTATAGTTCTAGCTTCTCAATCTACCCAGATAAAACACCCATGCATGAAATTATACGTCTCTCAAGTCCACAGATGAGGAAACTTAGACACTGAGAGAATAAGTAACTTATCTACACTTGAGTTTGAATGTAAGGCATTGTAACTTCATCACCTGGGTTTAACTTAATAATATTTACCATTTTACAGCTAGAAGTATCCCTTCATTAGTTTAACACTAAAGTCATTCACTCAATTTCTTTGAAAAATAGACTGAAACAATAGCTACACTGCTTTAGAACATATGCTGCCCTTCTCATCTTTCTTTTTCACATTTCCAAAGTCAAGGACCTTTTCAAACTCTCTATAATGTAATCAAAGCGGTTCAAGCCTGGATCCTACTATTAAACTCAGATAGTCAATTTCTTTCCATGCTGAGGGTCACTATCTATCATTGGGAAATAAAACAAAGGCTGATAGACACAGCACCCACTCCGTACATATAGATTGAGGAGACAAAAGAATGCTAAGAATACTAAAAGAATTTAGCATCAGCTGGGTCATTTATGGGGAAAGGGAATCATCCTCTTGAAGACTGCAAACCTGCAACTGACCATTTACCCACCAGCATGTGAGTTACTGATCAATATAACATGTACAGCAGCTTGTCAAGTTTTATTGCTTAATGAGCCAACAGTATAAGGCAAATTTATGTACCAAGCACAGGCTCATTCTCCCTTGGTTAATATGTTATCATCTAACAATGCCATTAGTTGAATCCCCTGATAAATGTTTTCTACTGCCACCATTCCTTTGTTGAAGCTAAACATACAAATAAAACAAAATACAACAGTGTGAAAGTGCTCAGTGGTAAGGGGCTGCACAAAGATGACATGGCCTATACATGGGCAGTTTTGTGGGCTATCTAGATGTGTCACAGTAAAGGGAATTATAAATTCCATTGAGTTCCCACCCTAAGGGGAAATGTGGAAAGAAAGAGGGCTACCAGCAATTTCGAACTTTAAAAACAACAACAAAAACTACAATGGGGAGGGGAAATTATTGCAACAAGAGTCAAAACCAAGATTTCCCCTTGGTAGGAAGCTACCTTCACCCCTTTAAAAAAAAGTTTTTCTTTCTCCAAAGCAATATTTAAAACTATTTCTTAAGTAGCTTCTACATATGCTTATTTGGTTATCTTGCTTGGACAATCAGCACATCCTTCTTCAAAGCTATAAGATGCACAAAATGGATAAACGCAGGGCTGATATATGCAAGAAAGCTCTACAAATGGTAACAAAGGTGATTCTCATTATTATTGGGCAAATAAAGAGTCAGCTTTTTGCCCTCAACAGGTGCCTCTGGGCGCCTGTCAAGGAGCCCCCTGCTCTCACCAGCTTCCTCGTTATCAGGCAGAGGGCCCTCGTTGTTGTCCCCTTCGCTTTCGTTGTTGTCACCGGTGTCCTCCTCGCTGTCGCTGTCGCTCTCGCTATCGCCTTCGCTTTCGCCCTCGTGGGCCTCGTGGGGCTCGTGGGCCTCGTGGATCTCGTGGACCTCGTGGGCCTCGTGGACCAAGGGGGGTTCCTGGATGGCGGTGACATTGGTCCCACACGAGGACTGGAAGCCCGCCAGGAGCAGCCAGCCCACGTTCAGTAGCAGCCCTGCGGAGCAGCCCGCGCCCCCTGGGCTCATGGTTCTCGGCCCCGACGGCCGCCCAATGCACACTCACAGCCCCGGCTCCAAAGGAGAGGCGCTTCGAAGAGACCTGCCACGCCGCACTCGACTAGGAACCCCTGCGTCGCGCCCAGGCAACCATTGAGTCGTCACGGCTCGTCACCGCCATCCCGGTGGGGCCGCGCCGGGGCAGACGCCTGGAACCACGCAGAGCCATGCGGTGCAGCTGGTCACCCGCGCACCGGGGTGCGGGGATGCGGGGTGCTGAGGGCCCTTGCTGCCAGCCTCTTCGCGCAGCTTGCTTGCTTGCTTCTAAGACATTCCCTTTGCGTGCTTCCTATGTTTACTCTCTCCAAACTGGACTCCTTAGATCCTCAAGCACTATTCATGTGATGTGGCTGCAAAATTACCTGTCCAAAATATCCAACTAGGGACGACGTGACAAGAAGGATTCGCCACAGCCTTATTAAGTATGGTGCCCTTAACTAGATCCATAACTGCAGGTGAGGTTCGCTTTGTAGAAAATATAAGTGAGCATTTTGTTTCTTCGATTTGTGCACTATTGTGACTGCAATGCAATCACGTATTCACCTTTTAAGATTTTGTGCAGCATCATCAGCTCCATGTAGAACGTCATTGAGCGAGACTGGGATTATGGGGTGAGGAGGTGCTCATGCAAGTTTTCAAGCAATTTTGTCCCCATTCGTTTTATTGGTGGGGAGTAGCTGATAAGTTTGGGGTACCAAGTGTGAGGCACAGGACTTAACCTTCATTCCTGGTAACTTCCATCTTCTTGGTTTGGATTTTGTGGGTTGTTGGTTTGGTTTGGTTGATTGGTTGGTTTTTATTTGTTTGATTGGCTTTTTTTTTTTTTAATTCAGTGAGAGATTCTTTCAAATCCTCCTGATTCTTAATTCTGTTGTTAAATATGCTTCCTAAGTTTGATTTGGAAAATATGTCTCCTTCAGATCACTGTCAAAAATGTTAAAAGTTCAACAGGCCAAGGATGGAGCCTTGTGAGGCTACGCTCTGACATATGTTCCACTAATTTGTATGTTGGTTTAAACCAAGACTCTCTTCTTTTTAACCAAAAAGGAGTTGTGTGTTTTACTAAGGTTGAATCAGGCTAGAAGAAAGAATACCTTAATACCTTAGCATTTCCATTTGAATCAGTAGAAAATCTTAAAGCTTAGGTGTAACTCCCCACTGCCTTATTCAGTATCAATATGTCCAATTATGTTATAGAAAGAAATGAAATTTAGTTAAGTTCCCTCTATTGAAAGTGTGAATTTCAATGGTCTAATTAATTCAGATTTCTTCTTTAGGAATAGAATCATAGCATTGAGTCAAACAAGCTTAGATATCATCTAAATGCTTCAAACCTCTTATTATTAAATGAGATAGAGAACTGGAGAGAGTAAATGACAGACCCAAGATTGTTCAGCAAATTATTTGCAAAGCTGGATCTCATAACCAGATCGCCTGACTGCTCATTCAGTGCATAGTGATTCTTACAATGCAAAGTTGACAATGAATATGTATTTAGTGGAGTGGTTGGGAGTCAAGAGTTCAGGAACTAAAAAAGCAAGTTAAGATTAACTTTTTAAAAATTTTGTTATTGCAAATTTGATTTTAATGTGGTAGTTTGTGATTTTATGATTGTTTTAAAAAAGACATAGAGGGTGTCATCCTTTAAGGCTCAGTCTTTAAATTCCTATGACATCCAGGATGGGCAGTCACACTATAAGCTGAACTTGAGGCATAAACTCTGGCCTTTGGAGTATTTGTGTATCCAGTCTCAGCAGAGTAACTGGTAAGCTGATAACTCAAATTCTTCAGGACCATTTATTTGTAACAAAAGTAGATTATGTGAAGCAAAAGTAGACTTTTTTTTGCATTTTTCTCTCACAAAGGCTTCTAGTATTGAAAAGACAAGAACTGCAAAAAAAGTGATCAGCATTAAAATTTGAGTTGGTATTGGTAGGAAGTCTCTGGGAATATTTTATATGAATTCAAAAACCCTAAAGTACTGTGGCATCTGACAAGATCATGAGGGACATTAAAATGAGAAATTTTTGATTCTTGGCAAGAATAAAAAAATAATTTTTTGAATGCTGAGAATAAGTAAAAAAATCATGCTTTCAAACAGAACTTTAAAAGGAAGTTCTGAACTACTGTCAAGGGCAAATTATTGAGCGTTTTTAGGGCCTCTATTCCTATATAGTACCCTTTTGAGTAGAGGAAGTTCCATAAACCTAAATAATACAATTGAATTCAAGGAAACTTAATGACCTAATATATAAGCAGCTCCAAAGGGCATCCAAATGGATCTTAAAGGGGAACTGAAATATATGACTCTGAAATTATGAAATAGGATTATATCTACAATATCAACAAAACAATGTGCCTTTTTATAGTAATTTGTATAAGGAAAAACTTAGTATCTGTCCTCAAGAAATTTATACATTGTCTAGGTGAAGCCTAGTAAGTGAAAAGTAAATTTTTAGCCAAGATATCCAAGACCCTGCTCTGACCTGGGGATACCAAGGAACAGGAATTACAGCTTCAGTCCTCCTTTCCCTTGGGTCACTAAGTATCTCTGCTCTGTTCTAGTTTCTAAGAGGCAGAGAGGAGAGCCACTCCACCCATCCCACCCCCTCCATCCTAAGCTGCCTTGCTGGCACTCACTTGATATGCCTAGGGGCAGGAAAGTCATCCCTTTCCCCTGTCTCCACTCTACCCACACAGGAGGACTCCATGCTCTGAAAAGGAAGAACAGTTTGAAGTATTTATAATATGCACACAAGACAATCAAGGCCTGATTATAGGATCACCATAAAAATTTTAAAAGGAAACAAATATGAGAGAAATTACAAAGGAAGGATTGATAAAGTGGAGTAACTGGCTGTCTTAGTGAGATGGAGGAGAGGAGCAAATGAAGGGAATTGCAAAAGTTGGTAAATATTTTGGTTAACGGGGTTAAGTTACAGGTGTCAACAGAAGTCAAGTGGTAATATCCAGCAGACAGCACACATACAATCAGAAAATGAAACCATTGACACATTCTATACACATAAAAATAATATGTGTACATCCAGTTAATAGAATGTTCTAAGTCCTATTGTAATATTAGAAACTTTATAGCAGTGTTTATGAAAATAGCTGCCCAGGAGAGAAAACTTATTTAGGCTTTAATATGCTTAACCTAGTCAAAATCATTCCCCAAAGTCATCCACCATTGAGAAGGCTCTCACACTATTTCTGTGATACATCCACATTTTAGAGAAAAATAATTTTTTCTTCCTGGAACACAAGATCTCAGGAGCAGGATTTCTCCTGTCTATACTTCTCCTCCTCCTCCTCCTCCCCCCCACTCATATTTCTCCCCCTACCCCTTGGCACTCTTATCGCAGGTGGTTCTTCTCTATCCATTCTCTGTCAGTTTAAACCATTGTTATACAATGGAAGAATTTTGTCATAGAAATTAGGAAATCTCCAGGTTTTTTGAATGTAGGAATAGTAGTTTCAAAGAGTCATAGTATATCCTCTTCATCCATTTCATGGTCAGTAGCTTCTTGCTCTTATTTCAGCCCTATCCTCTCCTACCCTTGTATTTTCTCATCTAATGCAGCTACACACAAAGGCTGTCCTCTCTGTAGGCATTCTTAGGACTATAAGAATTTACTAAGTGTTAAAGAAAGAACATATTAAAATCTCTATTAAAACTTCTATTTTAATAGGAAGAGTTGAAAAGCCATCAAAATTAAATAATATTCTAGAGAAATATGGTCAGCATTTTGTAACAGCAATAAATAGCATGTTGTGCATGAGTTTTGATAGAAGGCACATAGCATTCTCAAATTCCTCTATTCACAGGGTGATATAAACCATATTTTTTACATTTAAATAAGGTACCCTACCTGTGGTTATGCAGGTTATGAATGCCCAGCCTCACTCAGCTACATGTGCTGAGTGAGATTGGTATGTAAAACAAAATTTAGTATTTATGCGGGTCATTGGGTTTCCCCTAAAATTTTTGTGATCCTAATTTACTTATTTTATCTTTGAGTCTATAATAAGCATACCAAATAAATACTCTTATTTTCTTGGTTATTAAGGAACAAGTACAAAGTTCCATTCCAGTACTTCTCTACCCACACCCACTCCAAACCCAACTTAACTGCTTTCTTCTTTCATTCATCTGATTTCCCCCAAACAGGTGTGCCCCTCACCCTGCTTTCTAACCATGAATTCCCAGGAAATAACTCTATTGCTATCCTAATTTCTGAATTCAGTTACTTCTGAAATCTCCAGTTTCTTTATAACTCTCTTTCTAATTCTACTCCCTGCCATCATCACTATCTAACCTTGCAGGTGTGACAACTCACATGGTTTCAGGATATATATTAATAACATGGCTACATAAAAGTATACTATCTTTTGATATATTTAAGCCCAGTTATCTTTTCCCATAGGAATATATGTTCTTTCTTTAACACTTGGTAAATCCTTATAGCCCTAAGGTTGAGAATCAAAGAACTGGATATCTTTAGTCTTTAGGAAATCTTCCCTGGTACCACTAAACATCATAAATACCTAAAATAACCTCAGATTTCCACTTTACTTTCAACTAGCTAAAAGCACAAGATGGGCATTCTGAAGAAGAGTGCTTCAGATGTAGGTAAAAATAAAAACCTTGCACTTCCCCAAACTCATACTCACTTTTAAAATATTCTGGGTGCTTTGATATGCAAGTAAAGATTTTTGCCCCCAAATGAGATTTTTAAAAAAGTAGCATTATTGAGATACAGTGTCATACAAGAAATTGCACATATATAAAGTGTGCATTTTGGGAAGTTTTGACATGCAAGTGTGCACCTGTGAAACATCACCACAATCAATAACAATGAACATGTCCATCACTGCAGGAAGTTTGCTCACCCCTTTTTTCTGAAACCACTGATCTCTGTTACTGACAGATTAATTTTTTTTTTTTTGAGTACCAGAGATTGAACTCAGGGGCACTCAACCATTGAGTCTTTTACATTTTGTCTATTCTAATAGGCACAATGGTGTGTAGAAGGTATACAGAAGTATCTTAGTACAGTTTTAACCTGCACTGTTCTGATGCCTAATGATGTTGAGCATCTTCTCATGTGCCTATCTGCCATTTGTATACTTCAATGCAATGTGTGTTCAAGTCTCTTGCCCAATTTTTCTTGCCCATTTTTAATTGTCTCCATCTGTATTTGGTTCTTTTTTCTTCTAATGTTGTCTTTTCTAGAGCAAAGATTTTACATTTCTTTTTTAGTCCACTTTATCCATTTGTTCTTTTATGGGTCGGCTTGGGTTTTTTGTCCTATCTACAAGATACTTGCGAGGTTGTTAAGATTTTCTCATGTTTCCTTCTAGAAATTTGGGGATTTATATTTAGGTTTATGATCCCTGTTGAGTTAATTTTTGTATGTGGGCAGAGATATGGATTGAGGTTAATTTTTAGACATGGATATTTAGCTGTCCCAGCATTTGTTGAAGAATAATTTCTCCACTGACTTGCCCTTGCACCATTAACACAAATCAATTGTTCAGATATTTGTGTCTGTTTCAGGACTCTATTCTGTCCCATTAATCTAATTTTATTCTTTTATTTTATTGTTTTTATTCATGTAGCTTTATTATATATCTTGAAATCAGGTAGTTTACGTCCCATCTTTGCTCTGATTCTCAAAATTATTTTGGCGATTCTAAGTCTTTGCATTTCCACATGAGTCTTAGAGTCTATATGTCAGTTCTGACAAAAAAAAAAAAAAAGAAAAGAAAAAAGAAAGTCTCCTGACATTTTGAAGGGGTTTGCATGGAATTTATAGGTTAATTCAGGAACAGTAGACTTACCTGTACTATCAAGTGTTTGGACTCAAAGGTAAATACCTTTAGGTATTATTTAAAACTTCTCAGCAAATTTTGTCATTTTTAGCACACAGATCCTTTACAGCTTTTGTCAAAATTATCCCCTAAGTAGTTCACACATAGTAGTTTGATCATTGGTATTGTTTTTATACAAATATCTGATTATTTGTTGCTACTATATAAAACAGGGTAAACTTTTGTATATAGTGTATCCTGCAATTTTGTTAAAAATATTTATTAGCTCTAATAGATTTTTTGATAACTTTTTAATTGTCTCCATAGATAATCAGTGTCATCTGTGAATAAAGATAGTTTTTACTTCTCTTTCAGTGAGGATGCAGTTTATTTTTCTTTACTTACTACAATGACCAAAACTCCCTGGTGGGTGGGTGAGGGTGCACTGTCTTTTTTTCTTATCTAAGAGGGAAAGCAGTCATTCTTTCACCATTAAGTATATTAACTTTAGGTATTTTGTAGTTGCCCTTTATCTGATTGAGGAGTTCTGTTTCATTCCTAGTTTGCTAGGAAAAAAATAAATAATCGGAAATAGATGTTGGATTCTGTCAAACATCAATAATGTGATACATTTTATTGATTGATTTTCTGATGCTAACTCAACTTTACATTCCTAAGGGGAAAAATCCACTTAGTTCTGATGTATTACATGCTGTTGTATTCAGCTGAATATTTTGTGTAGAATTTTCATATCTGTATCCATAAAGAATATTGGTTTGTAGTTTTCTTTTCTTGTAATATCTTTGTCTGGTTTAGGTATCACTGCAAGGCTGGCCTCACAGAATTAGTTGAGGGTTACTTTTTCTTGTGTTTTGGAAAAGTTTGTGTAGAATTGACATTATTGCTTCTTTAAGTGTTTGGTAAAATTTTACCTATGAATTATTGTCCTGGATTTTTCTTCATGGGAAGAGTTTTAATTATAAATGCCATTTCTTTAATAGATATAATGCTGCTCAGGTATCTCTTTCTTCTAGAGTGAGCTTTGATAGTTTGCATTTTCCATAGGATTTGTCCACTTCAGGGAAATTGTAAGAGGCACAGGGAAAACAGTGTCCATAATATTTCCTTATTATCCATTTAATATATGTAATATCCATAGTGAAGTCACCTTTCTTATTTCTAATATTGGTAATTTTTGCATTTTCTCCTAGACTAGCTGTAAGTTTATCAGTGTTATAGATATCCTCTCAAAGAACCAGTTTGTGATTTCAATAACTTTATTGCTTTTATGTTTTCTAGCTCATTGATATCTGCTTTAATTTTTGTTTTCTTCCTTCAACCTACTTTTTTTTATTTGTTCTTTTTGTTATGCAGGACAGTAGAATGTATTTTGGCAGATTATACATATATAGCATGTAACATATTCAATTTAGGATTTCACCCTTGTAGTTGTATGTGATGTGGAGTTACCCTGGTCATGTATACAAATACAAGGCTAGGAAAGTTACGACTGATTAATTCTCCTATATTTGCTATTCTCATACCCCCTCCCTTTCCTTCATTTCCCTTTGTCTAATCCAATGGATTTCTATTTTTCCCCTCACCAACCTCCCTTGTTTTGGATTAGCATCCACAAATCAGAGAGAATATTTGGCCTTTGGTTTTTGTGGGTTTGGCTTATTTCACTTAGCATGATAGTCTCCAGCAAATGCCTTAATTTCATTCTTCTTTATGGCTGAATAATGTTCCATTGTGTCTTTATCCATTCATCCATTGAAGGATATTGAAGGATACCTAGGTTTTTTTCCATAGCTTGGCTATTGTTAATTAAGTTACTATAAACATGGCTGCATCACTGTAGTATGCCATTTTTAAGTTCTTTGGGTATATGTACGGAGGAGTGGGGATAACTGGGTCAAATGGTCATTCCATTCCAAATGTTATAAGGAATCTCCATATTGCTTTCCATAGTGGTTGCACCATTCTGCAGCCCCACCAACAATGTATGAGAGTATCTTTATCCCCACATCCTCGCCAACATTTATTGTTACTTGTATTCTTTATAATTGCCATTCTTTTTTCTACCTACTTTAGACTTAACTTTCTCTTCTTTTTCTAATGCCTTAAAAGATGAAGTCATGACTTGAGATCTTCTTATTTTTTAAATGTGGTCATTCAATATTATAAATTTCAACCTAAATATTGCTCTAGCTCCAGCCCACAGTTTCTGATATATGTGATTTCATTTTCCACCTGCACAAAATAATTTCTAATTTTCATTTTGATTTCTTCTTTGATTCAGATTGTTTAAAAATATAGCATTTATTTTCCGAGTATTTGGGAATTTTCTTGATCATCAAATTTCTAATTTAATTGTATTATTGTCACAAAATGTACTTTATATAAGTTGTTTTCTTTTAAATCTATTGAAATTAATTTTATGGCCTAGAACATGGCTTAAATTGGTAAGTATTCCATGTGCCTTGAAAACAATATAATTTTGCTCTTGTTGGGCGAAAGGTTCTATAAATACCAGTTAGGTCAAGTTGGTTGATAAAATTCATTACGTCAACTGTATCTTATTGATTGTATTTTCCCTTGTTCTATCAATTTTTGAACTAAGGGTACTGAAATCTCTAACTATAATTGTGGATTTGTCTTTTGCTCCTTCCAGCTCTATCAATTTTTACTTCATGTATCTTGAAACTCTGTTATTAGGGGCATAAATATTCAGGATTTTTATGTTCTCAAGATTAATGAACCTTCTGTCTTCTTTTTTAAGAATTTTTTTAAGAGAGAGAGAGAGAATTTTTTAGTGTTTATTTTTCAGTTTTCAGTGGACACAACATCTTTATTTTATTTTTATGTGGTGCTGAGGATCGAACCCAGTGCCCCGCACATGCCAGGCGAGCGTGTTACTGCTTGAGCCACATCCCCAGCCCATGAAACTTCTGTCTTCTTAAATAACCTTTTTTATCCTTGATAATAATCCTTTCTCTGAAATCTAATATCTGGGATTAGAATAACCAATCCAGCTTCCTTTATGGTTTGGTAGGCAACACGTAGTTGTTATTTATTAAGTTAAACTTTTTATTTTGAGACAACTGTAGATTAGTTGTAAGAAGTAGTACAGAGAAGTCTTCTGTGCCCTTTACCTGGTTTTCCCCAATGGTATCATCATGGAAAAATATAATAGTGTATCATACAGGCTGGATATGGTGGTGCATACCTGTAATCCTAGTGACTTCAGAGGCTGATGCAGGAGGATGACAAATTTAAAGCCACCCTAATCAATTTAGTGAGACCCCTATCTCAAAAAAAAAAAATAATAATGACAGGGAATGTAATTCAGCACTAGAATATGCCTGGGTTAAATCACTTGTGACACAAATAAAGAAAAGGAGGGAAGAAGGGAGGCAGGAAAGAAGGAGTCATCCAGGATCTTGACACCGGAATAACCAAGATACAGAGCTTTTGCGTTACTCAGGAACCCCTCTTGTTACCCTTTTATAGCCACACCCACTTCTTTGCTGCTTCAGCCTCTTTCTCAAACCCTGGCAACCACCAATCTATTGTCCATAGCTATTACTTTGTCAATTCAAGAATGCTGTATTAATGGAATCATATAGTATGTAACCTTTTGGGATTAGTTTTTCTTTTTCTTTTGTTTAACTCTGTACCTTTTAGTGTAATGTGTGTATCCATAGTTTTTTTTTTATTTTTATTGCTGAGTAGTATTCCATAGTATGAATGTAGTAGAGTTTGTTTAACATCCACATGTTGAAGCACATTTGATTTGTATCAATTTCCAGTTGTTAGAAGTAAAGTCGCTGTGAACATATACAGATTTTTGAGTGAACATACATTTTTATTCATCCCAGATAAATGTTAGGAGCACAACAACTGGCTTATGTGATAAGTGCATCTTTAGTTTTTAAAGAAACTGCCAAACTCTTTTCTAGAGTAGCTGTACCATTTTACATTCCTATCATCAATGTATAAGTGATCCAGTTTCTCCACATCCTTACCAAGTATTTTTTTTATTTTTACTCATTCTGGTGGTTATTTTTTATATGCTAAGTACTAGTCCTTTATCAGACTTGCGGTTGGCAAATATTTTCTCCCACATTGCAACTTGTATTTTTAGCCTCTTTACAGGTCCTTCTCGGGCCTCTGAAATGTGTTGGGAAGTGTTTCCCTTCTCTGTTTTTTGGAAGGGATGATGTAGAATTGGTGTTAATTCTTCAAATATTTTTTAGAATTCTCCAGTGAAATCATTTTGACCTGAATATGTCTTTTGGAAAAACTTTTAAATTTCATAGTGAATTTCCTAAGTAATTATAGAGCTATTCAAATGCTCTATCCCATGATGGGTGCTTTATGATAGTTCACATTTTTTGAGGGATTGGTCCATTTTGTATGTTGTTAATTTTATGGATATAGAGTTTTTTTGTAGCATATCTTTATTATCTTTTGATATCTGCAGCATTTGTAGTGACATCCCCTTTCATTGCTGATATTGATAATTTGTGTCTTCTTCTTTTTTGTCAGCCTTGCTGGAGATTTCTCAATTTTTAAAATCTTTTCAGAGTGTGATTTTTGTTTCATTAATTTTCTGTTTTCAGTTTCCTTGAATTCCACTCTTGATTATTTCTTTCCTTCAGCTTGCTTTGCATTTATTTTACTCTTTTTCCTTCTGTCTCCTTAAGGTGGGAGCTTAGATTCTTGATTTTGAGACTTTGTCTTTCCTAGTGTATATAGTGCTATAAATATCCCTTTCAGAGATACTTAAGGTGTGTCCCTTAAATTTTGACATGTTGTATTTTCCATTTCATTTAGTTCAAAGTATTTTTATTTCCTTTGAGATTTCCTCTTTGACTCATGGATCAGGGTCTGTTTAGTTTTCATGGGTTTGAAGAATTTTCTCCTAGTTCTGTTATTGAGTTACAGTCTGAGTCCATTGTGGTCAGAGAACACATTCTTCATGATTTCAGTTTTCTTAAATTTGTTAAGATTTGTATTATGGCCCAGAATATGATATGCCTTTGTACATTCCACTGACACTTGGAAAGAAACTGTATTCTGCTGTTGCTGGGTTGCATATTTAATAGATATCAATTAAATACTATTGGTTGATGGTGCTGTTGAGTTCTTTTATATGCTTGCTTGTGTTTTACTCTAGTGATTCTATCTATTGCTAAGAAAGTAATGTTGAAGGCTCAAACTTAAGATTATCTATTTCTCCTTTTAGTTCTTTAAGTTTTTACCTCACGTATTTTACAACTCTGTTGTTTAATCCATACACATTTAATATTGCTATATCTTCTTGGTGGGTGGATATGTTTATCATCACATAATGTCAACTCTGTCCCCTCAACTCAGAAAATCTACCATATGCTTCCTGGCTTTACTTTCCCTACAAAACCTGGAAACTATAAGGGAATATGTGGGGGCATTTATAGGTGCACCTAATTTGTTTTCTGCTTCTTAGAGATCAGTGTACTTCACTGCAAACTGTTATTACATACCTTCTTTTCTTTCTTTTTTTTTTTTTTGAGGGGGGGAGGAAGGGCAGGAGGGCAAGTTGCTAGCCATGCAGGGTAAAACCAGTTCCTTTTCTTCCATCTTTGACATAAGCCAAAGTCTCCATATGGGTATTCAGTGGTATTCAATGTAATGGCTCTTTTCCTGTGCTCCTGTTTTCATAAATGAAAATCTAGAAAATTCAGATCTTCAGAAAGATCCAGTTGAATAGCATGGATAGAGAGTTAGTCTAACTTTGTGTATTATGAAATGATGAGGTTAGAGCTCATGGACAAGACACTGGAACATTCTTTTAAGGACCAAGTTTTGCAGTTGCTCTAAATCCACATTTTCGGGATCCAACATGGCGGCCGGCAAGGAAGCAGCACTTTCAGTATCTCCACATTAACCGGATCAGAAACACCCATTAAAACAGCTACATTCTACCTACTGAGGAACTTCTAGCAAAATTCCGCTGAAAGGAGACCTGCCAGGAATTAGTAAGTTTATTAGAGGTGACAGTTTGTCCCAGACAAGTGAATCTTGGCCGGCCATGCGGGCGCAGAGGTCCAATCCCGCAGCCACCGCCCAACCGGCTCTGCAAGCGGCCCCCGGCGGCCCGGGGCAGCGAGAAGGGTCCCCGCCTGGCCCGGCAGACGGCCCCCGCCATCCCGGCTCTCCTGGCGGCCCCGCTCGCTCTGTGATCGGCCACCCCGCCCGCCTGGCTCTTAGCCACGAGGCCGCTGCCTGCCCGGTTCTACAAGCGGCCCCCGGAGGCTGGCGCAGCGAGAAGGGTCCCCGCCTGGCCTGGCAGACGGCCTGCGCCCTCCTGGCTCTGCTAACGGCCCCGCCCACCCGGCAAACGGCCTCCCCACCCTCCCGGCTCTGCTGGCGACCCCGCCCCCGGCCAGCGCAGGCCCGGCTCTGCAGGCGCCCCCGGTGGCCCCGCGCAGCGAGAAGGGTCCCCGCCTGGCCCGGCAGACGGCCTGTGCCCTCCCGGCTCTGCTAATGGCCCCGCCCCCACTGCGAACGGCCCCGCCCACCCGGCAAATGGCTCCCCCACCGAGACGACGTGAAGGGAATCTAACCAAGCCTTTATGAAATAGCGAACTGGGAACTAAAACCAGAGATTGTGTCAGACCAGAGACAAGCCAGTTCCACCCCTCCCTTCGGACACTCCAGCAAGGAGGCAGGGGCCCGCCATAGCAGAGAGGGGAAGTCACCAAAGTTCGGCCAAAGAGATTCCTTCCCAGTGGAATCTACTTTAGCAGGTGTGTGACTCCCACCCGCATCAGATACAAACAACCGGGAAACTTCAAAATCTCTCCGTGGGCATGACCGTAAGGGCCAAAGGACTCTCGACCCCCAACTCCCCCTATTGCCAGTGACGTGGGCGTGACTGTAGGGGCGGAAGGAAGCAGAGAAGACTCCCCACCCCCAACTCCCCCAACCGCCAACTGAGAGGGCGTGACGGTAGGGGCGGAGGGAAACAGAGGACACTCCAGACCCCCAACTCCTCCTACCGCCAGCGGAGTGGTCGTGATTATAGGGGCTGAGGGAAGCAGAGGGGATCCTCGACCCCCAACTCCCATTACCACCAGCGGCGACACCAACGGTCTTAGCCGCCAGATTCCGAAGGTGTGCCCACCAAAGGGATCCGGAAAAATTAAACTATTGACTCCCAGAACACAGCTCCACAGCACTGGGGCTTAGATGAATGACAGAGAGAGTGCTCAGTCGTTAGGGAAATAGAGCACTCAGAGGGGCTGAAAGTGTAACCAAATCCTTGGAGAACCTCCTCCGGTGCACAGGACCTGGCTGGCTGGCAGGAGGAAGGGGAGGAGGGGCTGTAGAAGTGAAACGGCTCTGGACCAACAGGATTGAGAGGCTCCCAGGAGCTGCCTTACAGGGATTGCTGTTGACACATTGAGGGCAAATCTCAGCCCGGAGGGCACAGCTTTGCCTACAGGAAGAGAAGAAAATGGATCTCTAAGACCTAATTTTATTTCTTATTTTATTTTATTTTTTCTCTCCCTTTTTCCCTCTTTCTCTCCCCTTCCAAGTTTTATTGTTCTTTTCATTCTCCTCTATGCTATCTAACTCCCCCTCCTTCTTTCTTTTCAAGAGCACCTTCCTTCCCCTTCCCCCCAACTTTCATCCCAAGCATTACGTCCTCCATTTCGTGTAACCGTCTAAATGCAAACAGGTGAATGTTTTGAGGCCGTCTATAGTGCTCCTAAATACCTAGATACTACCAACACCCTGATCCAATTGACGGTTAGCAACCCCCTTCAGTAGAGCAATCTTCTAAAGTAGCCAAAACATACTAACCCTTATACCTTCATAGCACCTAACCTAAAGTCCTAAGAACAAAAAACAAATCACTATATGCATACAAAATCCGGAAGCCCTTTATAAATTGAATGAATCAGCTCTAAAGTACAATAAAGCCCAACATCTATAGGCATAATCTCCCACCACAAAGGAGAGACAACAGAGATAAACAAAGCCAAAACAAATGTATAGGAGAAAGCAGTTACAAGCAGTCAAACAGAGCTGGAAAGTAACGTGAACAACATGAAAAAACCAGGGAAAAAAGGAGTACAGATAATGCAGGACAACTTAAATCTACAGGAGGACCTAGAAGCATCAGAAACATGGACAGGGAAAGAAATCAAGGCATACCTAACTCAGATGGAATGGAATTTTAGAGAAGACATGAGACAGCAAATCCAAGAATTGAAAGTATATTTTGAAAACCAACTAAACAAACAAATTCAAACTGCAAAGAACGAGCTTTACCAGGAGATAGAGATCTTAAAAAAAAAACAAACAGTGATTTTATAAATGCAAGAAACCATAAACCAGATTAAAAATGCTAACGAGAATATTACAAATAGACTAGATCAAGTAGAAGTCAGAACATCAGATAATGAAGACAAAGTTTATCAACTTGAAAAGAATATAGTCAATACTGAAAAGATGCTTAAATCTCACGAGCAATCTATCCAAGAGATATGGGATCTCATCAAAAAAACAAATTTGAGAGTCATTGGGATAGAAGAAGGCACAGAGGTTCAAGCCAAAGGAATGGACAACCTATTGAATGAAATAATCCTAGAAAACTTCCCAGAGATGAAAGATGGAATGGATTGCCAAATCCTGGAAGCCTACAGGACCCCAAACATCCAAAACTGTAATAGGCCAACTTCAAGACATATAATTATGAAGATAGCCAACATACAGAACAAGGAGAGAATATTAAAAGCTACGAGGGAAAGGAGGCAGATTACATTCAGGGGTAAACCAATTAGGTTAACGGCTGATTTTTCATTACAGACTTTGAAAGCGAGAAGATCCTGGAACAATGTATTTCAAACGCTGAAAAATAATGGATTCCAACCAAGAATACTGTATCCAGCAAAATTAAGCTTCAGATTTGACAATGAAATTAAAATCTTTCACGATAAACAAAAGCTAAAAGATTTCGCAGCCAGAAAACCAGCACTGCAAAGCATTTTGGGCAAAATTCTACAAGAAGAGGAATGGAAAAACAGTGCCCAAAACCAACAGCAGGAGGTATCTCAGTAAAGGGGGAGGAAAACAACCAAAAAGTAAAAACTAGCCAAACTAAAATAAATAAATAAATAAACATGACTGGAAGTACAAATCATATTTCAATTGTAACCTTAAATGTTAATGGACTAAACTCACCAATCAAGAGACACAGGTTGGTAACCTGGATCAAAAAAACAAATCCAACAATATGCTGCCTTCAGGAGACTCATATGATAGGAAAAGACATACACAGACTGAAGGTGAAAGGTTGGGAAAAATCATACCACTCACATGGCCCTCGGAAGCAAGCAGGAGTGGCCATACTCATATCGAATAAAATCAACTTCAAACCTAAGTTAATCAAAAGGGATAAAGAAGGACACTATATCCTGTTAAAAGGAACTATTCACCAACAAGACATAACAATTATCAATTTATATGCACCAAATAATGGTGCAGCAACGTTCATAAAACAAACTCTCCTCAAGTTCAAGAGTCAAATTAACCACAACACAATAATTATGGGTGACTTCAACACACCGCTCTCGCCATTAGACAGATCCTCCAGACAAAAGCTGAATAAAGAAACTATAGAACTCAATGACACAATCAATAACCTAGACTTAACCGACATATATAGAATATATCAACCATCGTCAAGTGGATACACGTTCTTCTCAGCAGCACATGGATCTTACTCAAAGATAGATCATATATTATGCCATAGGGCAACTCTTAGTAAATATAAAGGAGTGGAGATAATACCATGCACCATATCTGATCATAATGGAATGAAACTGGAAATCAATGAAAAAAGAAGGAAGGAAAAATCCTGCATCACATGGAAAATAAACAATATGTTACTGAATGATTAATGGGTTACAGAAGACATAAAGGAGGAAATCAAAAAATTCTTAGAGATAAACGACAATTCAGACACAACATACCGGAATCTATGGGACACAATGAAAGCAGTTTTAAGAGGGAAATTCATTTCCTGGAGTTCATTCCTCAAAAAAAGAAAAAACCAACAAATAAACGAACTCACACTACATCTCAAAACCCTAGAAAAGGAAGAGCAAAACAACAGCAAATATAGCAGAAGACAAGAAATAATTAAAATCAGAGCGGAAATCAACGGAATTGAAACAAAAAAAAAAAAAAACCCATTGAAAAAATTGATAAAACTAAAAGTTGGTTCTTTGAAAAAATAAATAAGATCGACAGACCCTTAGCCATGCTAACGAAGAGAAGAAGAGAGAAAACTCAAATCACTAACATACGGGATGAAAAAGGCAATATCACAACAGACACTACAGAAATACAGAAGATAATTAGAAAGTATTTTGAAACCCTATATTCTAATAAAATAGAAGACAGTGAAGACATCGATAAATTTCTTAAGTCATATGAGCTGCCCAGATTGAGTCAGGAAGACACACACAATTTAAACGGACCAATAACAAAGGAAGAAATAGAAGAAGCCATCAAAAGACTACCAACCAAGAAAAGCCTTGGACCAGATGGGTATACAGCGGAGTTTTACAAAACCTTCAAAGAAGAATTAATACCAATACTTTTCAAGCTATTTCAAGAAATAGAAAAAGAAGGAGCTCTTCCAAATTCATTCTATGAGGCCAACATCACCCTGATCCCGAAACCAGACAAAGACACTTCAAAGAAAGAAAACTACAGACCAATATCTCTAATGAACATAGATGCAAAATTTCTCAATAAAATCCTGGCGAATCGAATACAAAAGCATATCAAAAAAATTGTGCACCATGATCAAGTAGGATTCATCCCTGGGATGCAAGGTTGGTTCAATATATGGAAATCAATAAATATTATTCACCACATCAATAGACTTAAAGATAAGAACCATATGATCGTCTTGATAGATGCAGAAAAAGCATTCGACAAAGTACAGCATCCCTTTATGTTCGAAAAACTGGGGATAACAGGAACTTACCTCAACATTGTAAAAGCTATATATGCTAAGCCTCAGGCTAGCATCATTCTAAATGGAGAAAAACTGAAGGCATTCCCGCAAAAATCTGGAACAAGACAGGGATGCCCTCTCTCACCACTTCTATTTAATTTAGTCCTTGAAATACTAGCCAGAGCAATTAGACAGACAAAAGAAATTAAAGGCATAAAAATAGGAAAAGAAGAACTTAAAATATCACTATTTGCGGACGATATGATCCTATACTTAGAAGACCCAAAAGAGTCTACAAAGAAACTACTAGAACTAATAAATGAATTCAGCAAAGTGGCAGGATATAAAATCAACACGCATAAATCAAAGGCATTCCTGTATATCAGCAACAAAACTTCTGAAATGGAAATGAGGAAAACCACCCCATTCACAATATCCTCAAAAAAAATAAAATACTTGGGAATCAACCTAACAAAAGAGGTGAAAGATTTATACAATGAAAACTGCAGAACCCTAAAGAGAGAGATAGAAGAAGATCTTAGAAGATGGAAAAATGTACACTGTTCATGGATAGGCAGAACCAACATCATCAAAATGGCGATATTACCCAAAGTTCTCTACAGGTTCAACGCAATGCCAATCAAAATCCCAACGGCATTTCTGGTAGAAATAGATAAAGCTATCATGAAATTCATATGGAAAAACAAAAGACCCAGAATAGCAAAAGCAATTCTAAGCAGGAAGTGTGAATCGGGAGGTATAGCGATACCAGATTTCAAACTGTACTACAGAGCAATAGTAACAAAAACAGCATGGTACTGGTACCAAAACAGGCAGGTGGACCAATGGTACAGAATAGAGGACACAGAGACCAATCCACAAAATTACAACTTTCTTATATTTGATAAAGGCGCTAAAAGCATGCAATGGAGAAAGGATAGCATCTTCAACAAATGGTGCTGGGAAAACTGGAAATCCATATGCAACAAAATGAAGCTGAACCCCTTTCTCTCGCTGTGCACAAAAGTTAATTCAAAATGGATCAAGGAGCTAGATATCAAATCAGAGACTCTGCACCTGATAGAAGAAAAAGTTGGCTCCGATCTACACATTGTGGGGTCGGGCTCCAAATTCCTTAATAGGACACCCATAGCCCAAGAGTTAAATACAAGAATAAACAAATGGGACTTACTTAAACTGAAAAGTTTTTTCTCAGCAAGAGAAACAATAAGAGAGGTAAATAGGGAACCTACATCCTGGGAACAAATTTTTACTCCTCACACTTCAGATAGAGCCCTAATATCCAGAATATACAAAGAACTCAAAAAATTAAACAACAAGATAACAAACAACCCTATCAACAAATGGGCCAAGGACCTGAACAGACACTTCTCAGAGGAGGACATACAATCTATCAATAAGTACATGAAAAAATGCTCACCATCTCTAGCAGTCAGAGAAATGCAAATCAAAACCACCCTAAGATACCATCTCACTCCAGTAAGATTGGCAGCCATTATGAAGTCAAGCAACAATAAGTGCTGGCGAGGATGTGGGGAAAAGGGTACACTTGTACATTGGTGGTGGAACTGCAAACTGGTGCGGCCAATATGGAAAGCAGTATGGAGATTCCTAGGAAAGCTGGGAATGGAACCACCATTTGACCCAGCTATCGCCCTTCTCGGTCTATTCCCTGAGGACCTTAAAAGAGCATACTATAGGGATACTGCCACATCAATGATCATGGCAGCACAATTCACAATAGCTAGACTTTGGAATCAACCTAGATGCCCTTCAATAAATGAATGGATTAAAAAACCGTGGCATTTATACACAATGGAGTATTACGCAGCACTAAAAAATGACAAAATCATGGATTTTGCAGGGAAATGGATGGCATTAGAGCAGATTATGCTAAGTGAAGCTAGCCAATCCTTAAAAAACAAATGCCAAATGTCTTCTTTGATATAAAGAGAGCAACTAAGATCAGAACAGGGAAGAAGAGCATGAGGAAAAGATTAACATTAAACAGAGACGAGTGGGGGGAGAGAAAGGGAGAGAGAAGGGAAACTATGGAAATGGAAGGAGACCCTCATTGTTACACAAAATTACATATAAGAGTTTGTGAGGGGAAAGGGAAAAAAAAACAAGGGAGAGAATTAAACAACAGCAGATGGGGTAGAGAGGGAAGATGAGAGGGAAGGGGAGGGGGGATAGTAGGGGATAGGAAAGGTAGCAGAATACAACAGTCATTAATATGGTATTATGTAAAAATGTGGATGTGTAACCGATGTGATTCTGCAACTTGTATTTGGGGTAAAAAATGGGAGTTCATAACCCACTTGAATCAAATGTATGGAAGATGATATGTCATGAGCTTTGTAATGTTTTGAACAACCAATAAAAAAAAAATCCACATTTTCTACACCTCAAATACAACTTTTGATTCAGTGATTAGAATCTTTCTGAACATTTATCATTAATATACTAGTAGGTAGAGTAGGTAGAATATTTTCCTTCTAGGTTTTAGGAGGAAGTAGCTAATAGATACTATAACTAGAGATTATTATTAGATACCATTAATAAACATTAGATGACCTTCCCAAGGGATCGGAAATAGATGGAAAAAATCTGTACCTTTCATTCAACGTTTCTGTAAATCTGAAACTACTCCCCAAATAAAGTATATTAACTTTTAAAGGGTTTAGTTGTTATTTTGTTTGTTTGTTTGGTGCTGGAGATCAAACTCAGGGCCTTTTATATGCTAGGAATGTACTGTGATTTTTAAGCAAACAGTACACAGAGTTTCCATATACTCTATAAACCCTGTCCCACCCTTCCAGCTCCCCCTTGTTTGAGTCAGGTGTTTTTTGTTTATTTGTTTTTTGCCACTGTGACCAAAAGACCTGACAAGAATAGTTTTAGAGGAAGAAACATTGATTTGGTACTCACTGTTTTCAAAGTCTCAGTCCATGGACAGCTAAATCCATTGCTCTGTGTCCAAGTAAGGCAAAATATCATGGTAGAAGGTTGTGACAGAGGAAAGCAATTTATGCAAATAAGGAACTATATGCAGTATATGCAAATAAGGAAGCAGAGAGACCTCTGCTAACCAGGAACAACATGTCTATTCCATGGGCACGCCCGCAGTGACCTGCCTCTCCAACCACACTCTACAGTTACCATCCAGTTAATGCATTAAGGTGGATTAATGCACTGATTAGGTCAAGGCTGTCATAACCCAGTCATTGCACCTCTAAACTTTCTTGCATTGTCTCACACATGAGCTTTTGGGGGACCTCTTATATCTAAACCTTAACACCCCTATTATTAACATCTTGCATTAGTGTGATCAATTTTTTAAAACTGATGAGCTACTATGGGTATATTACTATTAACTAAAGTCTATAGTTCACGTTCAAATTCACTCTGTCTTGTACTAATGATCCCATGTATCCAACATTATAGTATTATACAAAATAAATTTACTGTCCCGAAAATCACCTATGCTCTACTTATTGATCCTTCCCTTGCCATCCTCTCCTGAGTCCCTGGAAACCAGTGGTCTTTTACCATCTCCACATTTTTGCCTTTTCCAGAGTATCATATAGATGTAACCACATAGTGTATATGGTTTCAGATTGGCTTCTCTGACTTACAAATTTTCTACACATTTTTTCATAGCTTGATAGTTCATTTCTTTTTATTGCTGAGTAATATTTCAGTGCATGGATGTATGACAGTTCATCCATTCATCTATATTGGATGATTTCAAATTTTGGCCATTATGAGGAACATGCTGTGAACATTTGTGTGCAGGTTTTTGTGATACATAGTTTTAAACTTTTTTGAGGAATACAACTTCTTAATCATATAATAAGAGTATATTTAGCTTTGTAAATATTGCCAAACTATTTTCCAAAATGGCCATGTTATTTTTCACTTCTGCCAACAATGGTTGAGAGTTTCTGTTGCTCCACATCCTTACCAACATTTGGTGTTCCAGTATTTTGAATTTAATGTGTATTGTAGTATATCATTGTTGTTTTAATTTGTAATTAGCTAATGATATGTTGTTGATCATCTTTTCATATGTTCATTTGCCATCTGCAAATATTCTTTGATGAGGTGTCTGTTCAGAACTTTTGCCCATTTTTAAGTTGTTTGTTTCCTATTGTTGAGTTTTAAGTTTTTTGTTGAGTTCTTTCAATACAGTTCTTTATCAGATATGTGTTTTGAAAATATTTTCTCATAGTCTATGTCTTATCTTTCCATTTTCTTAGTAATATCTTTTGGAGGCCAGAAGTTTTTAATTTTAATGAAACCTACCTTATCAGGGTATTTTCTTTCTTTCTTTTTTTTTTTGCTATCATATCATGTCTAAGAAATCATCACCAAAGCCAAGATCCTAGATTTTCTCCAATTTTATCTTATAGGAGTTTTGTAGGTTTGCATTCTACATTTGGGTCTATCATCTATTTTTAATTAATATTTGTGAAATACAAAAGGCCTGAGTCTAGATTTTTTTTTTTTTGGCATATAGATGAGTATTTGTTCAAAAGACTTTTTTTTCTCTATTAGATTGTCTTTGCCTCTCTGTCAAAGATCAGTTAACTATACTTGCTTGAGTCTATTTATGGGCTCTTTTTTTCTGTTCTATTGAATTATTTGTCTGTTTTTTCATAGTGCCTTGATTACTGTAGCTTTATATTAAATCTTAATTTCAGGTAGTATCAGTCCCTGACTGTTATTTTCCTTTAAATACTTTGTTAGCTATTCTGAGTCTGTTGTCTTTACATGTAACTATAAAATCACTTATCAATATCTATGAAGTAATTTGCAGGGATTCCTATTGGGATTGCATTGAATCTACATATAAATTTGAGAACCATTGACATCTTGAAAACACCAAGTTTTTCTGTCTATATAAATGGAATCTTTCCATGTATTTAGATATTCATTGAGTTCTTTCATTAGTCTTATATGGTTTTCTTCATATAGATCTCATATATATTTCATTAAATTTATATTTATTGCTTTTTTCTTACTGCTAATACAAATTACATTGTTTTTATATTAAATTTTAATTTTTCATTGCTTGTATATAAGGAAGCACTGTTCTATATATTAACCTTGTATCATTCAACTTTCTCTATAATGACTTTTGTGTTCCAGGGCTTATTGTAGTTGTTGATTATTTGAAATTTTCTACATACACAATCATGTTTTTTATACGAACAAAGATAGTTTTATATCTTCCTTCAATGTATGTATACTATTTATTTTCTTATCTTATTGTACTAAGATTTCTAGAACCATGTTGTGTAGGGGCAGTAAGAGCAGACATCCTTCCATTGTTTCTATCTGATCCATTAAGTATGCACCACACAAATGAAACATGTTAATATTAATAATAGTGGAAACAAGGCAGTGGATTGGGGTTAATGGACTATGTGGGAACTCTGTTCTTTTGGCTCAATTTTTCTGTAAATCTAAATATTAAGTATATTAATTTTTAAAAGAAGTGTGTTAGGATTAATTTTAGGCTTACAGCAAAATTGAGCAATAGGTACACATATTTCTAATATGTATTATACCCCACACATGTATAGCATCCCCCACTAGAGTGCATTTATTACAATTGATGAATCTGCATTGACACATCATTGTTTCTCAGAGTCCACAGATTTCATTAGGAGTTAGCATGAGTGGTATATAGTCAACGGATTTGGCTACAGTGACATGTATATAGCCTTACACTTTCAAACAGAGTATTTTCTAAGCCCTAAACATTTAAAAATAATTTAAATTAAATTTATTTTTCCACTGATATATTAAGAAAGCAAAAATTGTACATATTAATGGGATGTCATGTGATTCAATACATGTATACATTGTACAATGTTTAAATCAGATTTGGTTAAACACATCTATCTCTTCAAACATTTATCATGTCTTTATAATGCAAGCATTCATAATCCTTTTTCCTGTTTTTTGAAACACTCAGGACATTTTTGTTATCTGTAGACATCCTACTATACAATAGTACATCAAAACATCTTGCTCCTATCTAACTGTAACTCAGTGCCTATCAATAAATGTTTTCCTGTTCCTTCATCCCTAGCCTACAAATTTTAATGAATCTTTTTTTCAAAAAAGAAAGCCACAGTAGTGAAAATAGTGATTCTAAGCCTGCTCCAAAATTTACTGACCTATTCATGGTGGAGAGTGACCATCTAGAAGCTTTAGTTAACTCCAGCCCTACTCAGAAGACCATGGAATGCAATGTCTCAGTACCTCAGCTGCCAAGTTGCAAACTAGGCAACAGAAGATCTCTTGGGAAATTTTGCTTTGAAAAAGTGCATTTTAATTATAGTGTCAATTATTTTTCATTATGTAAAAGTCATAAGCTATATTCTGATGAATTAATAAATTTGGAAATAATCATTTATATTGCAAGATGTGATGAAACCAGAATGCTCTTAATGTAAGATTCAGAATTAATCTGAAACACCTTATCCACAATTTTTCATATACTTATATGTACGCTGTGAAAACAATTTCCTCTACTTCAATGCCATAATTCTGTTAATTGGTAAATTTTGCTATAGAAATGAATTTAATAGATTAAACTATTGTGCAAAAATATTTATTGCTACATTATTTATAATGGCAAAACATGAAAACAACCTAAATATCTATATAATAGCAAAATGATTAAATAATATTTGTGCAGCAACACAATGAGATTTGATGCAGCTACTACAAATCATGATTAGGAAGTTTGATTGTAGTTGGAATTATTGTTACTAGTTAATTATGATTATAGTGAGCTCAATATGGCACTTTCCAAAAAAAGAATGAATATAAAAGCTTCAAACATCACATGCTTCCCATCTAACTTCCACAGCTTTGTCCATCCTCACTCCTTAACTTGGAATAAATGAATCAGTGTACAAACAGAACTATTTAAACGTTTGACCATTTCAATGGTGGGGCATTGAAATTGAAAGCCATATGATGGGATTTAAGATTTTATTTTTACGTTTTAAATTTCTAGTGTTGTTTATATATAGTAAGTAATTTATATCTAAATAATGAGCTGTCTTTTGTCTTTCCCAATTTGTCAGGGACTTAAGAGACATGAGTGATTACTCTTGTGCAGTCATCATGAAAGTTCCTATGCTGGAAAAAAAAATCTGAGAATTGAGGTACTTATCCAGATAATTCAACATCCTGACCATTCCTTCCTCTACCTTCCAAATAATCACTTTTTAAAAATCACATAGATGATTGAAACAGCTATTCCCTCCTTTGGCAAATTGTGTCAACTTGGCTGGTTGAAATCTGTTAAAGTAATGCTTCTCAAACTTGAATTACATATGAATTATCTGGGGATCTTGTTAAAAGATAGACTTTAATCTGGTAGATTTGAGGTGAACCTGAGATTATTCATTTCTAATAACCTCCCAGGTAATGCTGATGCTGATGGTTCAAGAACCATATTTAACTAACAAATTTGAGTAATCCATTTATCTAATGAGTCCAGATTATTCATATGCTGATATGCTTGTGTGCACATATATAATTCATATATCTACATGTGTATATATGTAATTAATATATGTATATGTACATATATACCCACATATAAGTGTGTATATGTGTACATCTTACATATATACACATATAAGTGTATTTATATGGACACTTTACATATATACATATATATACACAAACACACATATAAGTGTATGTATATATGAATACTAATATACATATATTAGTATTCATATAAAATGTTCTGTCAGGTTTGGCCATCAAGTTGAAACAACTTCTGGAAAATGCCCAGTTTTCACTGCAACTTGTGCTATATAGTCTAGTTTCCTTAGTTTTCTCATTTTTTGAAATACAGATAATAAACAGTAGTTAACTTACCTATCATTTCTCGATTCTGTGGGGAAGAAAGCAAAGAAATGAAATGTTGTTGAGTAAGGTCATGCTTCGCAGAGGCTTGGCTTGTTGAGCAATAAAAGCACAATCTGGTTGTAAATGTTTTAAAAGCATCTATAAACTCTAGTAACTCTTGCTGATAGAATTGACAACAAGCAGCCTTCTTTCTCTTAGACTATGCTCCGTGAATATTTGCTCTGTAAATGCCACATGAACAAATTCATGAACACCTACAACCACATCTTAGTAATGTAACCTATGCAGCAATTTCAGCTACTGGCTAAAAATATTCTTTTTTTACATTGTTTTTTCAAATGGTAACCTGATTGACTCCAGGTATGATTAAAGTATTCATTTTTGTGGAAAGTCTTAAATCAAGGAGATGCTATTTTATCTGGCATAGTATTTGAATAGATGATATCTTCCAGAGTCAGTGAGTAACTCTCAACAGATTTTTATTTTCCAGACATTGTCCTCTGCAAAAATAATGCTGAGAGGTCAGTGCACATCTGTCTGCAAGGCATAAAAAGCATTATCTGAAATACTCTTTTCTTACATCTTTCTTTGCATAGATAATGCATTTCTTTCCCCCACTGAATGGGGACTGTTGCCATAGTAATGTTTTAAGAATACTAATAGATCAATGTTAGAACTGTAGAAAGTATCTGAGATATTCTATGCAATTTGTGAGTCTAATGCTATACCCCCACTGTTGTTTATTTGCTCAACTGTAGAATAAATCTTCCAGCAACGCCTTACAACTGGGCAGTTCTGGACTGTGAAGAATTAGTCAATCAACCAACAAGTTCCCTGTGACTTCTTCCCAGCCAAAGACTATGCTAGATACTAAACAATAACAACAATGTCAAATGCAGAGACTGTGTCTGCCAATCTGGAAAGAAGTGCAGTGCTGAATGCACCCAGGTGCCAGGATCCCAGCTGTCTCTTGAAATCTGCACTCTGCTTTTTTTCCATGTTATACTCCTAAAGTTTACCTAAGAAAATTAAATAGCTCTCTCCTTTCGTTATCCTATTCATCTTGGTCTTCCCATCATAATTCCCAACTTACCCATATAAATACTATCTCAGTACTACACACACCCTGCACAAAATATGAGAAATGAGTTGCAATTTCCTCCATTACAGAATAATTAGAAACAATTCAGATGGTTTTGAATCAAAATCTAGAGGGAAAACAAAGATATATATAAAAAGATGTGTATGTGTGTGTGTGTGTATACCAATTATGTGTCTGCTTCCTTCTTTAACAAAGCCACACACTCACAGGTAGTGCTTATTATGCCTAGATATAAACATTTATTCCAAGAGAGCCCATTATCTTCAAGCGCTGTTGCACAGGGCTCTTCAAGTTATCCCAATAATCAGTATACTTTTTCTGAGGAGCTGGGTGAGGAGAGGCCTGGGTTCCAGCTGCTTCTCTGCTTCCATCTGCGGGTCCCTGAGCAAGTCATTTCACCTTTCCTGAGTCTGGTTTCACATGTGTGAAAAAGACAGGGCTGTACTTGACAGATGCGTTTTCATCTGACTATGAAACCACATGGATCCATGACATAGAATTAAAGTAAGGGATTCTTTCATTTCTCTTTAGTCTTTAGTTCCCCTTTTATATCCCTTGCTGATATCGTGCAGTACTCTTATCCCTTCTCCCTGAAATTGCCAGTAAACACATCCTGTCATCAAAAATATTTAACCGTGTTTTCCCAGTCATGAATATTATTAGAAATGGATTCAGGGATTCTGGGAGGCTGAGGATAGACTTATTATTTCATATTCAAATATATGTATATATAAATATGTTAGATAACTAAAAGATGAACTTTACCAATCATTGGCCCAGTTGCCATAATATTTCAAATATCCACATTTAGAAATAAAATAATACCCTGATATAAATGGCTTCTACCTATGTGTCCTAAGTTCTTCCTCCATTGTGACCTTGACTGAAATTACATGAATTAGTCCATTGACTGTAAAATCATATTTGGCCTTTAAAGTGCTAACTATTCCCAGTGTAAATAATTCTTTCTTTTAACTAGTTGTAATGGTCATTTTAGTAATATGAAAGGTGCTAAAAGTATGGATTCCGAATGCTAAATTATAATTTAAAGTTAAACATTATTTGGCACACAGTTGACTCTTACTTGGTATATTCCTGGTGATCTGTACTATTGCAAAGTGCCATGTGCTCAAATGACTGAAAATTAACTCTTATCTTCATTAGTCAAAATTTTTCCTTGGTCTCATTTATTTTCTCCCAGGCATCTCTTGACAACTGAGCTTTTCCTCACCAGAATATATTTCTGTAGTTGGAAAAATTCTGAAACAACCTTGTGCAAAAATCCAAGGTATATACGTTAGAGAAGTAATGATATTACATAGTAGGTGAATCCAGGACTATTTGCTTAAAGTAAGTGGAATTAGTAAGTATGACAACTTCTATAATTTTTTTTAAAGAGAGAGAGAAGAGAGAGAGAGAGAGAGAGAGAGAGAGAGAGAGAGAGAGAGAGAATTTTTTAATATTTATTTTTTAGTTCTCGGCAGACATAACATCTTTGTTTGTATGTGGTGCTGAGGATCGAACCCGGGCCGCACGCATGCCAGGCAAGTGCGCTACCATTTGAGCCACATCTCCAGCCCCCAACTTCTATAATTAAACAGAACTTTATTCTGTCCTATAACTGTCAAGCAACATGGCAGAATGAGCTGGCATGAGCAGGTTCCCTCTCAGCACCACTGCCCTTTCACCCAACTCCTAAAACATAGAAACACTGGAGAAAATAGGACGACAGCACAATACCATTTTAATACCAGCTAACCACAAAGAAAGGCAAAAAGTACAGGAGGTTAAAGCCAGAGCAGGGCAACATGCAGTGATGGCGTGACACCGTGTTGGCCTAGAGGGTGAACAGGATGGAAGCCTTTGGCACTGCTGATTCAAGAGCAGGAAGTTCAGCCTGGGCTCCACAGGAGGCTGGAAATCAAACTGGGCACTGGGCATGAAGGTCAGAGCTGCCTCTTCTAGAGAAAAGGAGTCAGGAACACTCTCCACCTATTCAGGCAAGGCCTGAGGAAGGTTGTCCCTGGGGGGCCAGGGATTGGAAAATAGCCACCAAAAATCAAAACCCCAGTTATGTAGCATAACTGGTGAATTCTTTTCTGTACCTGCATGATGAAAGAATCCTGAGCCAATAAACAAGCCCAGGACCACTGGGACTCTGAGACCCAGATGAAGGAAGTCTTAGGGGATCTGGAAAGGTTTTTTAGCCAACGTGGGGCTTGAAAGAGAATTGCAATATTCAGAATTAGTGGAGAAGTGTCCTTGATGGCGACCTACTTATGCAAAGACACATGAGGAAATGAGTGGCATAAGATTCAAAATTCATGAATTGGATAGAGTGACAAAAAAAGGCTGAAGGAGAGGGTAGATTAGAGGGACAATTGCATGTCATCATGTATGAAACTAGTAACTAGGGCTTTTCTGTTCTGCCATGTAATGAGAAATATAAACAGTGAATGGCATGAGTGAGGGAAAGGGTTATTTAATGCCAGCTAACCACCTCTGTGTTCACTTGGACAAATTGTTTCCTGTCATCAGATAAATAAATCGTTGGTGCTGCTCCCCTACAGTTTGCTATAGAGAAGGCCAGATGAGAAGCAGCTCCGTTTTCCTGTAGTTTGGAGCATTAGTCCTTGTTATTTTCAATTTGGGACTCCTAGTGGCAACCATTGTATGTCAGGTACATTTCACTCGATCATAAACAGTCTCTCACTGAATCTCAGTTGCAGCTACTTTGGGAGATTCCTAACTATCTTTTCAGATTTCCCTTGGGATCTCCCTAAGGTATAGTTTGCATAGTCTTCATAGCTTACTCTTATAGTCAAATCATACCAAAGAATCTCTAAATTAGGAGGACATACAGCTTGATGTTTTGCATGACGTGGTATCACATAGAAACAACTTATTAATATAAATCAGGCTTAGGTAAGTTTTTTTTCAATAAAGAACCAGATGGTAAATATTTTAGGTTTTGTTGGCAACATACAGTGCCTGTCACATAGTCTTCTTTGTGTTTTGTTTGCTTTTATAATACCTAAAAAGTGAGGGGAAAGAAGTCTCTGCTCACTGGCCATACAAAAAGAAGCCAGGGCCTAGATTTGGCCTACCGGCTACAGCGTGCAAGCCCTGATATTGATTAACCCAAGGAATACAGCATTTTGGGCACTTAATTACAAAGAAGTGTGGAGGTAACATAAGTAAATGACTGAGACCCTGAGGGGTGACTGTTGGAATGCTGAGACCAGCTGAAGAGAATGTTAAAAACACAAGACCATGCTTGCCTGAACAACCAGAGCATCCATCAAAAGGAAATCATTTTCAGAGTGAAATCAAGCTTGCATGACGAACAGCAGAATATCAATCCAAACAGATGTGTAGGAGGCAATGGAAAATCAGAACCATGGAACAGTAGACTATTTAAAGCAAATGAAGTCAAATGTTAGAGAATGGAAGTTTAAGGAAGACCCTATGTCAAAATGAAACAACTGTACCATGCTGCAATGCCTTTCAATTTCAAGTCATTTAAGACTAACTGTAGTTTACCTATGTATAATTATGAACTTATACATAAAATATAAAGCTATTATCCTGGGGGCAAAAGGAAGAAAGATGAGAAAAGAGAGATAAAGGAAAAGGAGGAAGGTCTGATGAGTCAACTTGGATGGGTCACAAGATGCCCAGATAGCTCATAAAACATAATTTTTGATTGTGACTATTTTTCCAGAAGAGGTTAGTATTTGAATTGGTAGAATAAAGACCATTCTCACCAATGTGGTTAGGCATCATTCAATCAGTTGAGAGCCCCCATAGAACAAAAAGGAAGAGGAAGGGTGAATTCTTTCTGTGCTTGAACTGGGTATGTCTTCTTCTGCCCTCAGACATTGGTGCCCCTGGTTTTCAGGCCTTCAGACCTGGACTAGAACACCACCACGGGCTCTTCTGGCCTTCAGCTTGCAGATGTTAGATTGTGGAACTTCTTAGCCTCTGTGATTGTGTGAGTCCGTCTCTTACAATAAATCTCTGTGTATCTATATTTATTCTACTGGTTCAGGTTTTCTGGAGAACCCTGACTAATACATAAGGGAAAGGAAAGGAGGAGAGAGAAAGAAAAGTAAAAGGAATGAGTAAAGGACAATGATATTATAACATCTACTAAATTTTTAAGTATAAAGTGACAGTAGCTTTGGTTAAGACTAAACATTCTGAAAAGGGAGGAGGAAGGGAAGAAGTAAAGAAGGAAGGAAGGGAGGGAGGGAGGGGAGAGAGGAAGAAAGGAAAAAAAATTTTTCTTCTTTTATTTCCCACAAGGCATTGTTGACAACTTTTTTTTCTAGGGTTAATCACATGGTCACAACCCCAGCTGCAAGGAAGCAGGGAAACCTATTGTAGCTAAACACATTGCCTTCTCTGATATATCAGCAGAAAATAGGCAATAATGTTGGGGTAGGCCATGGCAGATAATTAGCCCAGGGAGCTAATCTGATGCTTTCACTTTACTGTGTTGTTTGGAATTTCACTCAAGCCAGGGATATAAAACCACAGAACTTAAGAAGCATTCAGAGCCACAGGTATGTGACTGACTAAAGTATTATGGTCAATGAACATTAGTAAACATTAGTGCATTAAATGAGCAATAGAAATGCATTCTCATAAAATGCCTTACTTTTTTAAGGTACTCAAAAGGAAGTGGTATGAACCTTGAAAGAACATGAATATCTATAGCTCATAATCTCAAAAACATCCACAAATAATCCAAGGGTCTATCAACAAGTGAATTAGTAATCAAATTATAGTATATACCCACAATGAAATCCTATGCAGCAGAAAAACAAATGAAAACTACTGCAACTCAACAACATAGATGAATCTCAAGAACATTTTACTATACAAAAGAAGCCGGATACATAAAAGTACTGATGATTCATTTTATACCTTTCCAGAATAGTCAAAGCTATTCAACAAGAACAAGAGCAGATCCGTAGTTTTCTAGATTGGAGGTGGTAGTGGTAAATTAAGAGGTTCAATGTGGCAACACAGCCCCAGGAACTTTGGGAGAGATTAGGAAAGTTCTGTATCTTTTTTTTTCTTCCTTTTATTTTTGATACCAGGGATTTAACCCAGGGGCACTTAACCACTAAGTCAGATTCACCAGCCCTTTATTTTATTTAGAGACAGGGTCCCACTAAGTTGCTTAGGGCCTTGCTAAGTTGCTGAGGCTCGCTTTGAACTTGTGATCCTCCTGCCTTAGTCTCCAGAGCCACTGGGATTACAAGCATTCACTACCACACCCTGCAGCATCTATATCTTGATTGTGGTGATAATTCATCAAAGCATATATACTTAAATTATTTCACTTTTGTAAATTATACCCAAATAAACTGATTTTAAAGAAGCATTAATGCTGCTGGATTGTAATGTCAAGGTAAAAGCTATATTTATATAATGAAAAACTACATTAAAATCTTGGAACATGGTTCATTCATTCATTCATCAAACACATGTCCATCAAACAACTGCTATGTGGTAAAAATTGTCATAGGTACAGAGGGTAATCAAAGGAAGGAATGCCACATCTGCTTGATGTTGTTAGAGAAAGTCTCATCATAAAGACATGCTAGCGATGGGCTTTGTAAGATGAGGATGAGTTTCTCAGAATTATGTTGAAGGAGTGTTCTGTCCCTACACAGAAGCATATGAAGAGCATACAGATGAGAAATGACTTGGTGCAATAAAGCTCTGGGATTGATCAGTCTGAACTTTATCCTACATGAGCTGAGCAACAAATGAAAGGCTTTAAACAAGAGAGTGATGTAGTCACATTTGCAATTCTGACAAAATAGATAAACGGGTTAGAGGGCAATAAATCTAAAATGAGATTCAGTGTGGTTAACTTATTAGTGAGCTGGACTCAGATGTTAGTAAAAAACCTTAGAAAGAACAACTTACTTTATCAGAGCCTACAGTGCTCCATATGACCCAGCCATTGCCCACCTCTCCAGTGTAATTTCACCCCACTCCACTTCCTTCTTACTCACTGTCCTCTAGTTGCAATGGCTTTCAACCTTTCCTCAGACCTTCCCAGATCATTCTTGCCTTGGGACTTTGAATTCATTTTTGTCTCCCTTTTTCTCTCTGATTCATTCTTATTATACTCGTCTTCATTCAAATGTCATTACTCCTCTTCCAGCATCAAGAACCATGAGATTCTATCTTACTTGCAAATGAAGAATTTAGATTGGCAGGTGGTCTCATGATGCTGATAGAAGACGCAGAATTCCGGGTCAGACACAAAGGACCTTGTTACTCAAAGTGCAACAAGCAGCATGAGCTTTATGTTTCTATCACTATTTCTTGTTTGGCAAGTTCTAGAGGTGAAAAGGATGGTCCAGATAGATATTGCACACACAGTGAGTTATGTCATAGCCAGGGAACCCAGAAATTTGGGAAGCTGATTCTTTTATATTGGATTCAGCTTCTTCATATTCAAGTAAGAAAATAGACCTAACCATTTCTCTAGAGGGAGATTATTTTTAGTGAACTAACCTGTATATAAGCTTATCCTCTGTTCCAGACAAAATAATTCCTTTATTATTCAAGGTTGTTTGCTATGCAGACATGCTTACGAAGATAGTCTAGAACAAAAGGGCTATTAGCATCTTTGCTTTAAAAGACATACAGAAACTTGCGAGAACTTTGGAGAATTGTTTCCCAACAGTATCCTATCATCATTGCTATAGTGTTTGGGATTCTGAAGGATTTTCCCGTGAATGTAATGCTCTATCAACCATTCAGAATAATCTGAACAACAAGGTCTGAGATCAAACCCATCTGATTTGTTTCATACAGTATTAAATTAAGGCTACTATCAGCAATACTCCAAACAAAAAAAATGAGGCTAATTTAATAGCATTTATCTCAACCATGCCTCTAATTTCACAGACCTAACCAGGTAAAAAGTCTCACAAACCATTAATCAGGGTCTACCTTAGAAAGCAAAGTTGTTTCAGGTTTCTGCATTGGTATTTCCATTTCCATATGCACTTTATATGTGACCTGAAGCATTAATCCAGATACAGCAGGATCTATTAGCAATTGCACAGATTTTTACCCTGGCCCACAGAGAGGAAATTTAGTAACCATGGCAATTCTTAGCAACCATAGGTAGAGAGTTGAGGCTGGCCTTAATGCCTTCCAGGGCCAAAGTAGTGTTTTCTCAAATAATTGAAGGTCCCTTATGATTAAAAAAGTGCAAGTCACTGTGTTTTCTGGGGGAAAAAAAAGACATTAATGCTGGATTCCTTCATTAAAGAGGAGCACAGATAGACAGTGCTTCCAATGTGGCTTCTAGGCCAGCTTGCAGGTCTTAGGGCATCCAGTTTGATTGAAAGTATTTACACTAGTCTTTATTTTTGGAAGGACTAGTTGAGAGAAGTCAGTCCACCCTGTCTTGTCTGTGTAAATCACAAGTCATGTGGCACTTACCTTCCTCATAGAAGGACTGAAAATGTGAGCACAGATCTAGAGATGGGAGGGTTGTAGAGGAGTATAGAAGCTGGGGCCACCCTCTACTGTGTCTGGTAGATTTATCAGAAAGTTTTAAATGAATTATGCTTGAAATTATTTAAAAGAGGGATGTTTGCAACAGTTTGGAGAAATATGCCAACTGTTTTCCTTCATGAGTAAGGCTTTTAAGGTGGTTCTGATAGACAAAGACCATTATTGCCATCCCTATCCACCTGCATCTCCCATCTAAATTATTTCTTCCATAGGTTCTGAGGTGATTGTTCTGCATTGTCAAAATCGGTGTGTTCCATTTCAATACCTATAATATCTTTTCTCTAATCATCCACTACTGTTACCTAGGTCTTTCATCTGATAGGGACCATGTGCACAGAGTAAAAACACATTTTGTAAAAACAGAGATCTGACATCTATTCATGTTCCCCATTTTGGCCTGTGAGTCCTGGGGACTCAGCATGCAGCAACTTTGTCCAAGTGGTCATTATCCTTAAAATCTAGGACCATATCAATCCAACAAGAGAATCCAGAGGTATAAAACTGAATTAAGTTTTAATTTTCCAAGTCACCTTTTGGCCAGGCTGCCACCCAGAGTTCACCAACCAAGTTAGCCCAAGGCAGCCATTAGGGGAACAAGAAGCATCAGGCTCAAAAATGGTCAGGGCATAATCTGAAACTTCAAAGTAGGACTCTCCTTGTCCATTCCTTTCATCATGATAGTTCCCCAGGAAGTGGCCAAGAGTAGGTAATCCCTGCCCAGGTATGGCCACATTCAGTGATCAACTGCCTTACTAAGGAATGTGGACCAGGAAGCATTAAGGGAGGTTGTATCTACTTCCTAGAGCTTCCATAACAAATTACAACAAACTGAGTGGGTTAAAACAACCTAGAATTTATTTTCTCACAGTTCTAATGGCAACTTGAGCAGAGCAGACTAGATCAGTAGTTTGATTCCAGTTGATGTCATCAAACAGTTAGGTCCTTAAAATGGACACCTACATGAGTCATATTATTTTGTTAACACTGTCCATGGCCCCAAAGAGGGATTTTTTTAATCTTTCAATCTGTGGTTTTCCAAGTGGCAGACAAATAGCTAGTCCACTCACAATATCCCAAGAATCAGTAAAAATATAAGAGTCTATCAAGGACTCTTTGGCCAGAGCTATAGGAGTCTTGAGTTCTCCTCACTGATAGGACCAAACACAAACACATCAGCTTTGCCACTGAAGTTCAATGGACACTGTTGGCTTCACCTTTGCCAAGCCATCAATGAACCAGACCCTGGCAACTGCACTGGGAATCAGCAAACTCATTTTTAAAGGGCCAGAGAATAGGATTTCTGTTGTAATTCAACTCTCCCGTAATAGAAAAAAAAGTAAATAATACATAAATGAAAGGGCATGATTGTGTTCCAGTGAACCTATTTTTAAAAAAACATTGTCAAGTCTATATGTTATAGTTTTCTAACTTTTGATCTAGGGGAAACTTGAAGGTCTTATTGATTTAATGACTTTGTTTCCAGTGGTAGAGTGAGGGATAAATTTGCCCCTACAAGTTGCCACTTTTCCATGCAAGATTAAGAAGTTGACAGGGCCAGGTTGGCTACATTCCATTTTTGTTTGACACCAAGCCTTGTTGGGCTGTTCCATCTTGTTAGTGGTTGAGTCTGAACTGGCCTACTCCACAATGGGAGAATCAGATAAGAGTCAGAAGGTCCCCCTGAGTCAGACATTCAGAATTGACAAGAGACAGGTTGAAAGTTATTAGCTGCCTTTCAAGAGGAGTGTATCTAGTAGTCATGTGACAGAGGTGAAATCCCAAGGGGCACATCTAGGTGAAGGCTGTTCTTTGTCAGAAGTTCCAATCAACAAAATTGTCAGTTACAGAGACTTAGAGCCCAAAGGGCTTATCATAGACCTTTTGTTACTGTTTCATTCCCCAACCCCCCCTTACAGGACGCTGATTTGCCATTAGCCCATCAAAAGAATGAAGTAAAATACCCAAGTAAGACACATAATACCCAAAAAGTATTATAAGGGGCTGTATCTACTTTTGATGGTGATTGTCTAGAGACAGCAGCTTTTCCTTGACCAATGGAGGGATTGAACATTGTGAATCCATGCCATGATCAAGAAACCTTTACTCAGAGAGTGGGCCCCTGAATTTTGTCAAGGTTTATGAGGTACCTTTGCTAGTGTTATGGCTTAGATATGAGATGTCTGCAAAAAGCTCATGTGTGAGAAAATAAAAGAACATTCATAAGTGAAATGATTGGGTTATGAGAGCCTTAGCCAAATCAGTGCATTAATCCACTGATAGAGATTAACTACGTGGTAACTGTAGGCAGGTAGGATATGACTGAAGAAGTTGGGTCACTAAGGGCATGACTTCAGGGTATGTATTTTATTTTGTCTCTGGTGAGGAACTTGCTCTGTTAGGAGCAAGCTGTTATGTCCTGAGCTGCTTTTCTCTGCTACATACTTCTGCCATGATATTCTGCCTCACCTTGGTCAGAGAGCAATGGAGTCAGCCGTTGGACTGAGACCTCTGAAACCATGAGCCAAAATAAACTTTTCTTCCTCTAACATTGTTCTTGTGAGGTTTTTTAGTCTCAGTGATGAAAAACCTGACTAAAACAGAATGGTGTTTAGAGTGGGGTCATTGCTGTAACTAATTTGACCATGTGGTTCAGAAGCTTTTGGAAATTTTTGTAGTTTGTGGGGGAGGAATTTTGAAAGTTTTAGAGACTTCTAAAAGTTTTAGAATGTTGTAAGTATAAATTAATGGGCAATTCTGTTGGAAGCTCAGAAGACCAGAATGCTGATAAGACTGGGGACAATAAAGACTGGGTTCATGGTAAAAGGAGGACTCTATTGGAAAATGGAATAGAAGCCATTCATGTTACATTCTAAGAAGTTTTCTTCATTTTTCCCATGTCCTGAAACTTTGTGGGAGGATAAATTTAAAAGTGATGGGCTTCTCAATATGGCAGAAGGAATTTCTAGGCAGTGTAGCATTCAAGTGGTGGCATGGAAATTGCTGGTGGCATTTAACCAAATTTATTATGACAATCAGAAGCAGAAAGAAAAGCAGAAATATTTCAAAAACTTTCAGTTTGGCAAAACAAAACAAACAAACAAAAAACCTGAGACAACTGGGGACTAAGAAAATTGTGGTAGTTAAAGAAATTACAGCCACTAAAGAGACAGTGCTAAGTACTTTACCCAGAAACAACAGAAAATATGGCTTGAGGGTATCTTAAGCATTGGCAAGATCATACCCATCTCACACTCCAGGGTGTAAAAGTAAAAATTCCTTTGAGAAAAGATCAATGGGGCACCCTTCTTATATAGAGGGGCTTTGGAAGTTGTTTCACCATGAATAGCCATCCAGGCACTGAGACTGCTATATCCAGGGTCCTAGAGACATGGTTCCTGCTCGAGATGGTGGCAGATGTTAGTGGCAACCACATGGGTGCTTATTCTGTAGGATTGCAAGATGCTGGAGTTAGAGGGTCATGGAGGCTTCCACCAAGATTTCAAAGGGAGGAATTGCAAGCCAGGCAAAGTTTAACAGAGTCACAGTCTGTCCCTGAGAAGGCAATGCATGCATAAATAAGGAGGAAGCCAAAGCTGCATTGGAAAGAACTGAAATTAAGAAATGCCAGTACCATGGGACATCTGCCAAGGAAAGCTGCATGAATTGAGCAGAGACAAGTCCAGAGAGATGCAATGTGGGCTGAAAACAGCAAAACCATAAGAGCAGAGCTTCATAGGCCCTTTGTCATGTGCTGCAGATGCTGAACATAGAGTACAGAATTTATAGCTCAGCTGAATCTCAGTCTCACTTTGGTTCCATTCCTTCTTTCTTTGTCCTATTTCTCCTGTGTGGAATGGAAATGCTTACTCTGTGTCTTTATATATTGGATATATGTAATTTGCTTTTGATTTTTTACAAGGAGTTCACATCCAAGAGTTTGCCTAGAGTCTCAGAGGATGTGGTGAGCTGTTCCTATAGACCGTGGCCGCCATTAGAAGATGGCGCCGGCTTCCACTGTGGCCTGTGATAAACAACTCCTTTTTTGGAGAGTTGGCACGTAATCCCTTATCACCCTATGAGAAAGCTCCACGTGGCAGCTTTGCATTGGGGCTTGAGATGCTTTATTAAGGCTGGGAGGGGCATCCAAGAAGGAGAAGAAGAAATATCAAGGACCTGAATAAACTGCTGAAAGAAGATTCCTGAGTTGCGTCTTCCTTGCGGGCAAGGGGTCGCGACAAGTGGTGCCGAGACCCGGGAACCAGAACTTTCAGCAGTCAGGGGTGGTGCACCGGTTAGTCCCAGGTAAGTGGGATCCGCGACCAAAGCGGGGTTAGTCCCTAGTAAGTGGGATCCGCGACCAAAGCGGGGCAGCTCCTCTGTAAACACAGAGAGAGCCTTACATTTTATTGCAGCTGCACTGTGTACTTTCGCTTTTGTTTTTTGTGCTTCCTTTGTTGTTGTGTCATGGGTGCCGCATCTTCAAGTCCGCTTCTCCTGGCCCTAGATGGCCTGTTGCGTTCCAAGGGCCTGGAAGTGAAACATAGTACTTTACAGAGATTTTTACAGAAGATAGATATCGCTGCACCGTGGTTTGCATTTTCGGGCAGCCTTACTGTACCTAGTTGGGATAAATTAGGCAAAGATCTTGACTTTGCTTCTGAGCAGGGCATATTAGAGGGTGGGGTGATACCCCTTTGGAAAATGGTCCGTAGTTGCCTTACAGATGGTAAATGCCAAGAAGCTGTGAGTGAGGGTCAGGCCGTTCTTGAACAACTACATGAGGAAAAATCTGAAGGATCACATAGTGAAGTGGCAGAGAGTATCAAAAGTAACAGTAGTGAGAAGGCAAAAGAGCCTGAAGATAAAAATAGGAGAAGGCTCTACCCAGACTTGACCGAATTCAGAACGCCTGAGAACACAAGCGACTCAGAGAGTTCTGAGGACCTTGATATATTGTTACAACAACTACATAAGATAAAAATGAAAAAGAAGAAAAAGGAGACACAAGGCGCGCATGCCTACTGTAAGAAGGGGGAGGGATCTAATATTGGTCAACAGAATTCTGAGGAGGAGGAGGTTGAAAATTTAGAAGAAGATATGATGCCTGTTGCCCCACCCCCGTATGTGGGGGGGAGCCAAGGTTCCGGGAGGTCTTTTCATGCGCAAGTTTGGAGGACAGTTAATATAGATATGGGACTTGCATACCCTGTATTTCAGGACAATAACAGGGGAAGATATCATGAGCCTTTAGACTTTAAGATAGTTAAAACCTTGGCAGAATCTGTCCGCACTTATGGCATAGATGCCGCTTTCACTCTCACTCAGGTGGAGGGACTTACTAGATTTTACATGACTCCCTCAGATTGGGCTAGTCTGGTGCGCGCTTGTGTCTCCCCAGGCAAATACTTGGACTGGAGAGCATTTATGCTAGAGGGCGCGGTAGAGCAGGCTGCACAAAATCATGCAGCGGGACGCCCTGCCTGGGATAAGGATATGCTTTTTATCTAATGCTACATTACCTTCCGCAGCAGTCTGTCTCCAATCTCCGTTCCTGTTTATTTTGGCTAATGTTACATTACAGGGGATGCTTAATTGTTCTAATGTTACTTGCTACTTGTCTGAGTGTTGGAATGGCTCCTGGACTATGGCAGTGATTATGAAAATTCCAACCTTTGTCCCGATCCCGGTTACTGCAGATCCAGAATCCTTTCCTATTGTTGAATTGATTAGAGCCCGTAGAGATTTTGGAATTACGGCAGCTATAGTGACAGCTGTGGCGGTATCTGCTGCTGCAGCAGTTACAGCTGGAGTAGCCATGGCCAGCCAAGTACAAACTGCTGCCACTATTAATCAGGTTATTCAACAAACATCCACTGTACTTGAATCCCAAAGTAGAATTAATCAACACATTTTATCTGGGATTTTGGCTGCTCATCAGGATAGATCTGCTTCAAGCTCAAGTTGAAGAATTGGCTGACTTGGTGCTTTTGGGTTGTGTTGACCAACGTGCACATTTATGCATAACCTCTGTCAGATTTAATGATTCCAGGAATGCCTCCCGCATCATTGGCGAATATTTGGCCGGAAATTGGTCCATGGCAGCGGAAGACATGATCCAGTCTCAACTAACCCAGATAGCTGTCTTGAACAGTACCCGTGTCGAACCAGTGACTTTGGGTCGATTCACTGATTGGATATCTTCTGCCTTTTCCTTCTTCAAAGAGTGGGTGGGGGTAGACATTTTTGGGGCAATGTGTTGCTTCGGTGTTGTGCTTTGTTTGTGGCTTCTCTGTCGCCTTAAAACTCGCCATGCGCAAGAGAAGGCTATGATCGTACAGGCTCTTGCGGCCTTGGAAAATGGCATTTCTCCACAAATCTGGCTTGCACATCTTAAACAGTGATTTTCTGGGCATGGCCATTGCACCCCAAGTTAGTTTCACATTGCACTGGGATTGGCATGTCCTCTTCTTTATGCTCTCCCGGTACTGAATAGCCCTTGCACTCTGCAGGTCTTGTTACCATTGCAAGCAGATGGGTTTCAGGACTGGTCTTTCTTCTCGGCTACAGACTCTTTACCTTCCTCTGGGGCTTAGGGATTGTGTTGCCAACTTAAATTTTGTTATTATTACCAGGCTACCTGTGTTATCCTACTTCTCATCGTCGTCACGATGCAGGATGCGAGGCAAAGCACTGCACTTGAGTGATCCCTCAACGGACCTCAAGGAAAGCATGTCCTATTGCATGCGGGTTTGACGTCCACGCCCCGCCCTACGAAAAAAGGCGTCGGCTGATATGGGATCAGGTCTGGGGAAGGCGCCTCCTTAGGACTGAACCATACATTGCAGCCACTTCTGCACAGTGGGATAGGACCTCTACTTTCGCCTGCATTGTTTTATAAAACAGAAGGGGGAACTGTGGTGAGCTGTTCCTATAGACCGTGGCCGCCATTAGAAGATGGCGCCGGCTTCCACTGTGGCCTGTGATAAACAACTCCTTTTTTGGAGAGTTGGCACGTAATCCCTTATCACCCTATGAGAAAGCTCCACGTGGCAGCTTTGCATTGGGGCTTGAGATGCTTTATTAAGGCTGGGAGGGGCATCCAAGAAGGAGAAGAAGAAATATCAAGGACCTGAATAAACTGCTGAAAGAAGATTCCTGAGTTGCGTCTTCCTTGCGGGCAAGGGGTCGCGACAAGAGGAGACTTTGGATTTGGACTTTTAAGGGATCCTAAAACCGTTGAGATAATGGGAGCTCTTGAAAATACATGAAATTTATTTTGCACCATGATATGGGCATGAGCTTTTGAGGGTCTGAGGCAGGATATTATAGATCAGATATGGAGTGTCCTCTAAAAGCTCATGTTTGAGATAATGCAAGAAAGTTTAGAGGTGAAATGATTGGGCTGTGAAAGCCTTAACCAAATCTATGCACTAATCTACTGATAAGGATTAACTGGGTGGTAACAGTAGACAGGTAGGGTATAGCTGGAGGAGTTGGGTCATGGGGGCATGCCATTGGGGTACAATTTTGTCCCTGGCAAGTGGAGCATTCTCTCTGATCCCTGACCATTATGTCCTGACCTGCTTTCCTCCATCATGCCCTTCTCCCTTGATGTTCTGCCTCATCTTGGGTCCAGAGCAATGAAGTCAGCTGTCTATGGACTGAAACCTCTGAAACCATGTGTGTCAAATAAACTCTTCTTCCTCTAAACTTGTTCTTTCAGGTTTTTTGGTCACAGTAGCAAAAAGAGCTGATTAAAACAGCTGGCAAATATGTGCTAATACCAGTCAGTGCCACTGATTCTCAAGCTTCTGACTTGCTAACCAAAATGATATCATCTGTGTAGTAGAAATTTTTCAGTGTCAGATGGTAGAGGTATTAATGCTAAATCCCAACTCATTCACTAGTGGTAAATCTCAGGGTTGTTTATCTCAATAACTCTTCTATACATAAGGCTCTTCTAATTAAGAGAATCCCTTCTGGCAACTTATGGGACAGAAAAGTATAATAATATAAAACATGTAGAAGAAACAAGACCAAAGGGTCTTATCCATAGGTCACATTAGCTTACTTCCCCCACCACCACCCAGCCCAAACCCTATCAATTGAAACTTCAGTGGGTTTGTTGTCTATGTGTAATAGAACTTAAATGGAGGGAGGCCTTTCCCTCCCCAAAGTTTCTCAACCTAATCAGATGATTATGCATTGCCTCCAGGTTCCCTTGGCTCAGACCCAGTCATTTTTCTTTTTAATACAGCTAAGGTCAAGGTTGAAGGAGACAGTGGAATAAGAGGGGTGCAGATGGAAAGATGATTCTGCCCTAGTAATCAAGGCTCTCCATGTTCTTTCAGTGTTGGCAAAAGCCAGATAGCAAGTTAATAGTGGCTTTTCAAAAGAAGTTTATCCAGTAGTAATCTCAGGGAAGGCAAAATCCCAAGGGGCACATCTAGGTGAAGGCTGTGTCTCTTACCAAACATTCCAAAAGATAAGAGCTATGTCTTTGTTGAGGGATATAGCTACTCCAAAGTGAGCTTGTAGGGAGGGAGCTAGGGAATAATACTCTGAATTCAATTAAAACTAACAAAAAGTATGATATACTCTTTGAGCTAGAATTCTCTTATCTCTGTAACAAACCATCTCCTATGCAGTATAACTAAGTGAACTTTGAATGCTTTTAGTCTGTCTAAACGTCTATATCTTCATTGCTGACATAATTTATTTTCAGTATCAGAGTATTCATTGCCGTAGTAACTGTAGCCATATTGCCCTTTGGTTCTGGCCACCGGACTTGCTTCCCCATTGCCACCAGAGCATTTTTTCTTATTCACACCTAGAGGCAAGCAAACAACAAAAGCCCTATTATGTTGGCTTGTTTTAATTACTAAATTCCTTAACTTGAACTCTAAACATACACTAATAAGTAGATCATACACTAATAAGTACTAAACATACACTAATAAGTACTAATACCCCTTCAAACATTGCTTACCCATTGGGTAAAAGAAAACTACTGCTGGATTCTAGGGAGTCCCTTTATATTCCTGACCCTAGCCCATGAGATAGAATTCCACCACCTTCTTTAAGGACTTTTCCATCTGGTCAGAGAAACATGAATACAAAGAACTATAACACCTAAGTTTCAATTACAAACACTTTGCTAAAAGTATAAGAAGCTTTATGAAAGCCCAGATACCTAAATAGGAAATCTCAGTTACAGACCCTGGTATGGATCCTTTAAAGATAAATCATTTAAGCTGGGTATGAAAGGACAAGAAAGATTTAGAGATTTGTTTGTTGAACAAACATTTACTGAATGTCTACTATGTGCCAAGTAGAGGAAGAGCAGAAACAGACTCTGTGATGGAATCCTATGTCTTTCCAGAAAGACTTGTCTCTGTCAGCAACCTATACTGTCACCAAAAACTAATGAGATATATGGAGGGTCTGAGATTTTACCCTACTTGTAAACTAACAAGTTACTTTCATGGATGCAAACAAAAAAAACCCACAAGACTCCTGGTTCAGAGACAAAGTACCTTATTACTCACAACACAGCAGACAACATGAGCTTCATATTTGTGTTTCTTTCCTTTGTCCCTCAAATCTAATAGGAGCAATGTGGAGGGGACCTAGTGAATGCTGCTCTCACACACTGAGTTATATTATAGCTGAAGAACCAGGAGTTTAGAGAACCCAAATCTTTTATGCTAGATAGTAAGCAAATCTATCTACCCTCTGCTTCAGAGAAGGACACGACATCTTCTAAAGTGATTGGCTATACAAAGATTCAGAAAAAGATAGTTCAGAACAAGAGGGCATTTAGTACCTCTTCTCACAGGACATGAAAAAAGAATTGCAAGACACCCATGGAATATTGAGTGTTCGATAGCCAAAGAGTATTGAACCCTCAATACTCTTTCTGCTTGATATTCTCTCATTTATTTACTTTTTAAAATTGTCTTTTGATACCCCCAGAACATAAGCTTCATGACAGCAGGAGTCTGTCTCTGTTCTTCCTCTACATGGCACACAGTAGACATTCAGTCAATGTTAGTTCAACAAACAAATCTCTAAATCTTTCTTGTCCTTTAATACCCAGCTTAGATGATTTATCTTTAAAGGAGCCATACTAGACTCTGTAACTCAGATGTCCTGTTTAGGTATCTGGGCTTTCCTAAAGCTTCTTATACTTTCAGCAAAGCATTTGTAATTGAATCTTTTGTGTTTTATATATATATATATATATATATATATATATATATATATATATATATATATATATATATATATTTAATTCATGTTTCTCTGACCAGATGGAAAAGTCTTTGAAGAAGGTGGTGGAATCCTATTTATGAGGTTAGGTCTAGGGTGAAGTAGATGAAAAATCTCTGCAAAATTTAAGGAGATACTCACTCTCGAGTTCATGCAAGTATGCCCTAGACCAGCCTTCCTTATGTGAGTTTACACCTTCGGAACCCACTACAGTGGCTCTCATCTGATAAAAATTCCAACAATATTCTCTCAACCTGATCACGAAATATGAGGCTTATTTGCTTATTCTGCAGAGGCATGTTCTATCATTGTCTAATCTACTTTGTGCCACAGAAGCTGATCTGTATAAACTGCATCAAAAGAATTTTTGCCTCCAGCTTCTAATTAGTTTGGTCAGTGAGAACTTCTAAAGTGAGTTGGGGAAGGAAAAAATGAATTCAGAGTATTATTTCCCAGCTCCCTCCTCACAAGTTCACTTGGATTACCTATGTCCCCAACAAAGACACAGCGCCTGTCATTCAGTCCTCTCTTAATGGTTTCGTAACTTTCTTCAAGTTCCAATAATCACTCCCACCCATTGCTATCTTCATACCTAAGATGGGTAATAGCCCCCCATTGTGGCTAGCTCTGGAATGCATTCCCCTACTCTTTTGATCCCCTTAACTCTGCCTGTGCTCTTTGATGCAGCTCATTTATTAAAATTCTCAATTACCTCATTAGAGTACACCATTTTTTTTTCCTACTGAGACCCTTAAAGAATATAATATGGGGCTCAACCAATATTTTATAATAAATGAGAAAAGGCAAAGTTATAAAACATATCACTTAAAATTTTTTATATCAAAGATACCATTTTAAAAGAAAACTTGACAGCAACTGTATGGTATTTTATTGATTTCAAACAAAGGAATTTAATTTCAATGGATTGTGATACCCAAAATTGATGAAGCAATGAAGTTAAGCCAAAGGGAATCTTTTGAAGACTGGAAAGACTGACTATGTATTATAGATGGTAGGTGCTAGAGGGCAGACATATTTTTATAATTCACCTTTATGTCATCAGTAAGATAATAGCAAATCCATACATCAAAATGAAAATGCTCAATTAAAAGATTACTTAGGGCTTTAGGTGACTCCAAGAATTATTAGGGAATAAAGACTTTAAAAGAGTAAAAACTAAAAGAGGCCTTGTCAAAAATAATTTTAATTATTTTAATGATTAACAATATAAGCCTGAAGAGTTTGAATACAAAATGGCATGAATGGTTCTGGCTTGTGAAAAGAGAGCTTTAATTGAATTGAAAAGGTTTAAGGTTGATATACTGTTTCATCTGGGAAACTCAATTACCAAAAAAGCAGAAGAGTAAACTGATTAATAGGCAGTTTTAGCAACGGTTTTGTGCTTTGGTCACTACAAATAGAGAGAAGGGTGATGGAAATCCTACTTACTCAATTCGTAACATCTTAATAAACCCAGAGAATTTTGGATAATGACAGCAAGTTCATTTTGGTGTGGGGCTGACATGTTACATTACATGTTACACAGCCCTTCTGAGAGTGTTATTTTTAAAAATCTTTGAACAAAGTGGGATAGGACATCCCTTAACCCTTTCTTCCCTACAGAAAGAATCTGATTGCCTCTTAAATTTTAAACTTGTTTATAAGACTCAGCATGGAATTGAGTAATTGTGCAGATAATTAAATCCTTGAGGCATTCTCTTTATGCAAGAGACCAAACAATTGATGCAAGGATGAATAATCTAGATTCATTATCTCATTGCTAGACTTCACTTTGCTAGTTGCAGATTAAAATTCAACACTTACTGAACAGCAGCTTATTCCATGTTTTTCTGTCTGCTGTCTCAGTTAATCTTCTTAACACCTTTGTCCTATAGATGTCATTAATTGCATCTACCAGATGAGGAATCTCAGGTACAATGTTCTATAACTTGCCATGGATCTGAACTCACATCCTTTTTTTTTTTTAAGTCTAGCAGAGTTCCCTTTATATGGATAAATAAATGAGAAAAAAAGATTTAAACCTGAATGTGGAAGCCACAAACTAGGTAAATACCACCACCCCAGAAATGAATTTGCATTTCCTAAGTTCTAACTGAACAGACCTAGAACATTCCTAAGGAGCCTATTATGAATCATACTCCACACAGAAAGTTTACATCAACATTTCTTTCTTTTTCTTTTTAGTTGTAGATGGATACAATATCTTTATTTATTTATTTTATATGGTGCTGAGGATCAAATCCAGAGTCTCATGCATGCAAGGCAAGTGCTCTACCACTGAGCCACAACCCCAACCCATATTTCTTGGTGGGTTTTTTTTTTTCCCCATCAGCTATCTGTCACTGTCTCTGGAAACTATTTACTCTTTCTGACTGATTTTTTAAAAGCAGAGAAAACATTATGACATTAAATGGTCACTAGTTATAATTGCAATTCATGATTTATCTAAGAAAGCTCTCTGTAAGATTACATTTTCCTTTGCCAACATGACATTTTATTTTACGTATACAAAATCAAAATCTCTGAAAGGAAACAAACAACAATTTAAAATTCCAAAGCCTCAGAGAAAAAAAAATGTATCCAGAAAGATAATTCCTCAGGCATTTACTGTCTCTTATTCACAGAGAAAAGAATGCATACGATTGAAAATATATGAGAAAACTGAAAGAAGCAGGAGGTGGAGAGAGCCAGAACAGAAGAGCTGTTGTCTAGAAAAGAGCAGATGGTCCTCGGTTGGTAGGAATACCAATTGCATTCCAGTGGTGTGTGACTTAGTAGAACCAAAATAAATGACATATTGGTCCAGAGAGAAAGCTGCTGCAAATCTAAGCTGGCCAGAGAAAAGAAGAGCTATAGGATGTGTTCAAGGAGACATGACTCATTTGCATTTTCCCCTTGGTTTGACTTTGTAACCTCAAGCCTCCAGCCTCCTGCACATTGATCAATGAAATTAACTTTCTAGACCCTCCTTAGCACCCCACCCAAAACCTGTCTCAGCAAGTGCCTTGCAGAAATCAGCCTGTATTAAAAAAAAACAAAAACAAAAAAACAGTGAGCTTCATGATGTTTCTCCCCCATTTCATATCTTACTTTCCTCCTTGCCTTTCTCAGTCCAGGAATTGCTATGACCTTCATCAGAAGTAGTCTTGAACAAAACCTAGACTTCCATTGTTTTTCTTCAAGAAGCCAGTAGTGTAAAACTCATAAAGGATCATTCATCTATTGAAGAGCATCTAGGTTGGTTCCACATCATTACCCTGGGTACATGTATGAAAATACAAATGGTGTGACTCTACTTTGTGTACAACCAGAGAAATGAAAAATTGTGCTCCATTTGTGAACTATGAATCGAAACGCATTCTGCTGTCATGTATGACAAATTAGAAAAAATAAATAAATAAACAAAACTTATAAAGGATCACCTGTGCTTTCCAGATAAACCTATCACAAAGAAGGCAATTTTTCTGTATACTCATTAATTCCACAGTTGTTCAACTAGTGCTTTCTCGTTTCTAGACACTGTTCCAGGAGCTGGGGATTTGGAGGAATGGTGTGACCTGGCTTTTGACCTAGATGAAAAGACAGAATACACAGTAGATTATGGCTAGGGTATTTCACAGACAGGAATGCCCATATAAGATAGCACAAACATAGGACTTTTCTAGAATTATTATTCAAAATATGTTGTTTCATGATGGTGTTTCTCGTAAATAAATGTGTTGCAAATGCAAACTGGGCTCTGGCTACAATATTGCCTGCAACCCTCATCCTATCTATAATTCTAAGTTTACTTCCAGGTAAAGGGAAAGAAGTATTTGTTGTGAGAGTGGATTACAGGTGTGTAAGCAATGCTCCTTTAAAGACATTTGTTTTGTCTTTGTTGTTGTTGTTTATCTGAGTAGTTTCCAAATGAGCAAACCCTTGATTCAGTTGTCACAGTCTCTCAAAATATAATGAAGTGACATCTTTTTTTGTTTGTTTGATTTTTAGCACTTAATAGGGGGTGGGACTCAAATCAAGTAAAAAAAAAAGCACAAAAGTATTTAACACTAAATATACTCTAATTTGTGTTGTATATCAGAGGAAGTATTATAGGAAATGTGCATGTTCTCCCTTTAATAAAACTGTAAATAACTCCTGAACAGGAGATGATTTCTTCTTCTTCTTCTTCTTCTTCTTCTTCTTCTTCTTCTTCTTCTTCTTCTTCTTCTTCTTCTTCTTCTTCTTCTTCTTCTTCTTCTTCTTCCTCCTCTTCCTCTTCTTCTTCTTTTTTTATCTTTTTGTGCCACATATTGAACCCAGGGATGCTTAACCACTGAGTCACATCCAGTCTCCCCCCTTTTTTAAAATTTTTATTTTGAGACAGGAAAATCCCTCAGATTCTCCTTCTTTTCCTAAATAGTTTCTACTTTTGCTAGGCTTTCAAAGAAAATACAATCCTTCCTGACCACTAAAGATCCCATGTCCCAAGTGTTGACTAAGGCTTCCCTGGAGGGAGTGGGGAGAGGAGGGAAGCAGGAGGGTGGATCCCCCTCAGCTTTTCCTCTGGGAACCTCCATTCTGCTTCTGGCCTAGCAAGTGTGGCAAATAGGGATAGTCCCCTGCCTTCACCACCTTTTCGTTCTACTCTCCTAGCCTTGAAAAAAGTCATAGGTCACCGGGCGCATAATCCATCACTGCATTTTGACAGAATACCCTTAGCCCTGCTGAGAGAAGACACCAGGTCATTAAGGGCTTTCAACACTGACGAGGAGGAACCAGATTATATATGAGCCAAATTACTTTCCTCGTGGCCATGAGGGATATTAACGTTGAAATGGATGTCCTAGAATCATCCTATCTGCATACCTTGAAGGGGGAAAATGGTACTGCCTTCTAACACGTGGAAGGATGAGAAGAGCTTGGGAGTGAATGGAGTGGCCTGCAATCTTTCCTCCAGTTTAGACTTCTATTAGATATTGATCACAAAGTGTTATTTGGAAATTAGTAGGTATGAAAGAAAAAAAAATTGCTGATCATTTACCGACACTTAGATCACCCTTGGGTATATATCAATTGTTGTTGAGATAAAACATAATTAATGGGCACTGTCTCCTGAAGAGAAATTGCAGCCTACCTTTCCACTCCCTATAAGTTTCTATAACTAGAAGAATCAGTTATCAGAAAGCCTGCTGGGGAAATAAAGTTAAGGGACAAAAATAAGAAAAAATGATCTTTTAGTCAGTGACCCCATTTTATCTTCCAAACCACCATAACCACACTCAACATTTCTATCGACTTAAGTGAAAATGTGAATTGGGCCCCTAGTTCTCATTGATTAATCATACTGAGAGACAAATCAGCTAAGAAACCAATTGAATTAAAAAGCTTATTTATTTGCTGAACAAGATAAATAAAACCTAGGAACAATCCTTTTACATAGACAGTTATGACTCAGTTGTGAATCTCAGCACAAAATGATCCTGAGAATACAGAAAAAAGTGACAGCTATCATTATTGTTAACACTATAAAGTTGCTATTATTACCACATTTTATAAAATGCTCATGATGACAAAAAAATAGATCTGCCACAGTAAAACTTATCTTGAGAACTTAAATATCGTTGGAGAAAGAGAGAAGACTCAGGCTTCCATGAATGTACTTCAATTAATATTTAAAACATTTTAACTTAAATTTTTCATTTTTTATTTTTTGCCTATCACAAACTAAGCGGTTAAAAGGACTTACATTCTCAGAAAAGGAAGATAAAGAAATCAGGATGCTGTGGCAAAATAAATAACATTCTAGTTGATAATTATCTATCACACAATACAGTAACTTTCAATTAATTTGGTCACAGTTTAATTAAAAACTAAGTTTTATTTGATCAGATCTCCAGGAAGCAAGTAATTTGCATTTGCATTGTGCTCAGAATGCATATTTTGTACACCTCCAGTTGTTATTACCAAGTGATTCAATAATGATTGCTTGGGACTAGGCTAAGCCTTGATATCAGTCACAAAATTTATCACCTCACTGTGGAATGACCTCTGCTTGAATCTCCTTGGGTTTCTCTAGCTTGTTTTATTCATGAGGCACTCTGATTCCAGGAGACCAAACACAGGTACCACTGGCAAAGGTCAGCACCTGTCTTTAGACGGTCTCATGAATAAGTGGGTTTATAGAGGGTTATTACATTGCATTATACATGTACGGAAAAGGCAAGTAAGTATGTTTTTTTTTTTTAAAGAAAAAAAAAGCAAGGCATTGCCCTTTCCTTAAGAAGTCTGTGGCATGGTCTAAAAAGGCATGTTCATGTCCTACCCCCTCACAAGAGCATCTAGCCAGTCTTGTGCCTCTAGCCTCCACTCTCTATCTCAGATCTCCCTGACACCCTCCAACCTCATCAATACTACTAAAACCACTTTCATCAGTCACTCTCCCCAGGAGAGCTGAGTCCAAATTTCACAGAACCCACACAATGTGATCCCAATTACATAAATCTCTTCTCCAGTCTTCCTCAATACCCCATGACAAAGTTGGTCCTAAGCATAGTTCCCACTTGAGCCACTACCTCCCCATCCTCTCTTTACCCATATTCTACCTGTAAGTCAAGGTCTGCTCCTGCCCCAAACTTGCCAGAACATCCTAGCATTGAGATCTCTTTCCCATTCATGGATCTTTCTGCTTTGGCAAGGCTTCATTTAGCCATTCATCTTCCAGATTATATCATTGGCTTCCCTGCAGAGGCCAGGATTTACGCTATCTTGGTATCCCTACTCCAGCATTATTTTTCCCTACCTAGAAGTCCTTCATGAATGTTAGTCATGGGTGATGATAAAAGTGATAAAGAATTGATGATACAATGCCTTAAAACATTCCTAGTATATTGACATGTATAGTCATTAAAATTTACCTTTAACTTGCCTCTTCCAACTTACAGTGTATTTTCTCTGAGAATCTAGATCATGTCTACTATTTTGTTTTATTACAAATGCTCAGCACAGCACTGTTCATAATGTAGAGATTGATTAAATAGTTTCTGCTTTAACTTAATTGATTTGGCATTCCTGATGCAAATATCTGCAAAACCGGATACAAATATCTATGCCACTAGTAAAGACTATAAGTTAATTACTATTTTTCAACAATATTATCCCTATACTGACACTTAATTTCTCAGTATAATGGGTTATTTATTTAATTAATAGCTACTAGGCCATTAGGATCCATTAGTATATCAAATTGTTTTTTTTTTTCTGAGCCTTGCCAAAAATAAATAAATTATTATACATGTGTATACTCTATGACTCTTAATTGTATTACTTTAACATCTCTGACAATCTATGAGACTCTAATGAAGATAAGAAATCAAACATTAAAACATTAGGTTTTCATCTCCTGTGTGAAAATAAAGGTAATATGTGACTTTGCTAATGTCTTTACATCTTTTCAGAAGTAAATCAGCATAAAGCAAATCAATTTGATTCTATAGAACTTTGTCTTGCACAGACAATAAAACATACAAATGCATAAAGATATACTTGGACTAATTTTAGTTGTGTTTCCAGGAGTTTCTGTGATTTAGAAATTCTTGTCAGTTATTGCTTCTGGAATATCAAAAAATATGTTTTTCTTAGCTGTAATAAAGTTCTGTGTTGGCATCAAGGCTTCTACTCCCTAAAAACAGTTCATTCTCCATTAGGATGAGAACCTGCTAAGAAAGAGGAAAGTTAAATAGCAACAGGCAAATTTAATCAATGTTCAAGCTGACTTAGTAAGCAAATGAACCAGGCCATTGCTTTGAATTTGAGCAGGCTGAGCTCAAAATAGTTATTGTAAGACACACTGAAGAATTGAATATCATTTGTCCTATTTTTTGAAATTCATATGCTAAAGGACTTTATTTTATCTTGAGACCAAATAGATAAACATGTACAAAAGTAGCCCACAGTCTTGTTTTCAAATGAGACTAAAGTACAATCCAGAGTCAAATCTCTCTCTTCCTCTTTTTCACTCAGGACCAGATCATTTAATGAAATTATTGAATTATTAAAGAAGCACTTCTCACCAGCTCATCCATCACTGTTTAGGGATTTATATTTCACAAGCAAAATCAATAGTCTCGTGAGGACATCGCTGCTTATATTGCAGGGCAGCACCATCTGTCAAGATTGAAACAGGAAATTTTTATGACTTGCTATGGAAGTAGTATCTTATATGCAGAGACCTTAAGGAAAAAAACTTCCTATGAATGCCTCCTAACTACACACTTATTAGTCTTAAAAAGGTCATTGTTAATGAAAATCACTGTTAACATTCTCAGGAGTCAAATCCAGAAAGAATTTTTACCTCCCTGGTCAGTCAAATACAGCTAATGTCTAACACAGGAAAACTGCAGATTCTCATTCTGCTAAGGGCCAAATGCCATTCCTCCTCTCACAACCACACTAGTGCCTGTGAGCATTTGTCTGCTCTGTGCAGAATCAAGGCTGTAAGAGGAAGGTCCAAGAGCCAACATTCACATCACTCAATACCAGTTGTTTTTCTTACTCTGATGCCAGAAATCATGAGAGATGTACATTCATTCCTCAGTGGGTGCAGGAAGGTACTTCAGGAGAAAGAATTTTTCTGTGGAAGTCATATACAAAGTGAAAGCCAATTCCAATTGTAACACATCTCAAAATGGTAAAGATACTCTCCACAGAGGATTTTGTCAAGAGCCGGTAACAAACTATTTAACTTCTACTATGTCATTTAAGGTAAAAGCATCATAGCAGATGTTTTTTGGACTCTGGGTTATGAATGGTTCCTATGGCTCATCCACATGAAAGTATTTTCTCTGAAAATCTAGATCGTGTCTACTTTTTTCAGCTCAAAGGGTGGTATAAATGGATTTTGGGGAAAGTGTTTGGCTCCATTGAAAATTTGTGAAAATCACTTCAGACATTAGAACATTGAAGCTTCAGATGGGTTTTAACAGATGTCCCAAAATCTCTTCTAAGAAAATACAAGTGTATAGAGTCAATTGGCATCCATCCTTTAACTCAGTCAAGGTACTAGTTTTTAGAGGAGAAAAAGGATATAATATTCTCTAACCACTTAGACCTCTTTAGTACACTGGGCTAATATTTGCTAGCTATAGATCATTCCTTCTTTTGGATGTGTACAGTGTATCAAGCACTATTCCTGGTCTGCAAATAGTGATGAGCAAAGCAGACAAAATACTTGCCTTTGTGGAGCTTCATTCTGATTGAGGAAATGGACAATAAGTGTACAAGAAAATATCTAACAATGATAAATAAAATAAAATAATGAGGCAATGGCATTCTGAATTTAAAGAAACTAATAAAGGCAATAAAATTCATTGAGCATGAAATCCACATCCCGTTTCCCCTAAGTTCCCTAGCGTCTAATACTTAGCAGGCTTGATACTTAGCAGGTTTGTACTTCTTTTTTGTAAGCAATTGAATTATAAATGCATTTAAAAAAACAAGTCATCAACTGAAGTAAGAACTTTGAAAGAAGAATTAGAAATTCACCAACAAAGCTTAAAGTCTTTGGCTATCAAAATTCTAATGCAAATAGAAAGCTGCACAGAGAAAGCACTTAGAACTGCTCTCTGTCCAATAAAGAAGTGTCCACGTTTCTGATTAGAGAAGTGCACAAAGTCTTCTCATCTGTCTAGGTCTCAACGCACTCTGCTCACCAGAAGGAAGGGGCACCAGTTTCACTTTGATTCACATTTTATTTTGCTTGGACATACAATTGCTTTATTTACTGCTGGATTTGAAGTAGTTTCAGGATGAAACTTAGGTGTTAAAAGTCATTTGATGATGGATTTTCAGTCACTACCCACCAAGTAGAGAAAGAGAAGTCATCTCCCATGGACAACAGGCTGCTAAGCAAGGTCCTTTCCAACTTTCCCATTGGTAGCACATTACAGGGACAGTCAGAGAGAAGCCATAGATCCAAGCAGCAGATCCAAATAGGTTATTTATTTATTTGTGTAGGTTGTTGGTATTAGTTCCTCTAAACATTTTTTAGAGAAAGAAGGGTGTGACTGGGTTTCATAGTTCCTAATTATAATAATATTCTGTGTTTGAATCATGCTGGTCTCTGCCAATTTAGTTATAGTTAAAATACACACACAAACACACACACCATGCAGTTTCCATTATGCAAAATTTTTTTTTTCAAAATCATTAACTAATTAACTAGTGCATCATTTACATCATGCATAAAAAATTGCCCATTACAATTTAGGTTTACTATTCATTAACATCATTAGTAGGAAATAATATCATTACTTTTACAGGGCACCTGATGTCACAGACAGAGCACTGGAATCTGGGTTACTATATGAGCTCACTTATGCACTTGCTCTGAGAGTGCTGGCTTTTTGCTCTCATCTGGATTTGAATTTGGGCTCCTTCCTTTCTTAGAGCTTGGAGAAAATTCCCATCTTTTCTGAGTTTCCACTCCTCCATAAAATGAGGATGACAATATGTACTTTAAAGTTTTTATGACAATTAAATAGCCACATATATTAGGCTTCCTGGGCTGCCATAACAAAATACCACAGACTGGATGGCTTAAACAACAGGAATTGTCCCCACAGTCCTGGAGGCTGAAAGTGTGAGATCAAGATGGCAGCAGGACTGGATTTCTCTTAGTTCTCTCAGCTTGCAGATGCCTATCCTTTCCCCACTTTTTCACATAACTATCTCTCTTGTACTTGAGACTCTTTCTATCTCTTCCTCTTCTTATACGGACACCAGATATACTTTAACTTAATTACCTCTTTAAAGAGGTAATTACTTTAAATTAATTACCTCTTTAAAGATCTTGTCTCCAATTATAGCCATATTCTAGATGCTAGGATTTCACTATGTGAATTTTGGAAGGTCACAATTCACACCATGTCACAGTGTTATAAGATACCTAATAAATATGAAATTACTTATCTTTTCCCTAAATTTGTATAATTAGAGGTTGGCCTAGATAGAGTTGTTTCAAAATGTGGGCATAGACCCCCTAAGGGTCAACAAGATTCTGGGGCATTTGTGAGATTCAAAAGTATTTTCACAACAAAACGATGACATTATTTGCCTTTTTTCCCCTCATTCCTTTTGTGCTGATGGCATTAAAAAAAAATGAGACAACTGGCCACTTGGATTTGACAAATCAAGGCAGTGGTATCAAATGTTATTTTTAACCATGGTATTCTTCAATACCATGCACTTGTAGTTAAAAGAAAATAGCCAGTCTCAATTAAGAATATCCTTGGGCTGGGGGTGTGGCTCAAGCGGTAGCGTGCTCGCCTGGCATATGTGGGGTGCTGGGTTCAGTCCTCAACACCACATAAAAATAAAATAAAGATATTGTGTCCACCTAAAAAAAACCTAAAATAAATATTTTTTTTAAAAAAGAATATCCTTGATGAAGCAGTCACACATTAGCTATTAATTTCATTAAATCCCAACCCTTGAATGAATATTTTTTAATATTTTTGAGTGACTAAATGGGGTGCATACTTAAAGAACTTCTGCTGCATGCCAAATACAATGGCAGTCTCAAGGAAAAGCAGTTGTGTGGTTAAGTTGCAAGATGACATTGCTACTTTGTTCAAGGAACACCAGTTTACTGCTAAGACGTATAGACAATGTTTTGTTAAAAACATTGATTTGAGAAAGTGTGACTCATAGAAAAACTATGATTATTGAGACTCTGGTATGTAATGACATTTTTTAAAAATGAACTAAGTAAACCTGTGGATTCAAGAGGGAAAAATGTTTTTTATTTGTTGCCAATGATAAAAATGGCAACATTTTTAGGCAAGTAGTGGAATTTTGGAAAACTTGTATCTGCCACTATGAGCTTAACAGATTTCCAATGTTTAACTACTTTTCCTGATGTGAACAGTGGTGATATTTAAAAATATGATTAAATTTTTTTTGGTTAAAATTTGGAAGAGCTGAATAAGTCTGTGATAACAGCATTTTCTTTTTTTTTAATTTTTTTATTGTTGGTTGTTCAAAACATTACATAGTTCTTGATATATCATATTTCACACTTTGATTCAAGTGGGTTATGAACTCCCATTTTTACCCCATATACAGATTACAGAATCACATCAGTTACACATCCATTGATTTACATATTGCCATACTAGTGTCTGTTGTGTTCTGCTGCCTTTCCTATCCTCTACTATCCCCCCTCCCCTTCCATCCCCTCCCCTCTTCTCTCTCTACCCCCTCTACTGTCATTCATTTGTCCCCCTTTTATTATTTTTCCCTTTCCCCTCACTTCCTCTTGTATGTACTTTTGTATAACCCTGAGGGTCTCCTTCCATTTCCATGCAATTTCCCTTCTCTCTCCCTTTCCCTCCCACCTCTCATCCCTGTTTAATGTTAATCTTCTTCTCATGCTCTTCGTCCCTACTCTGTTCTTAGTTACTCTCCTTATATCAAAGAAGACATTTGGCATTTGTTTTTTAGGGATTGGCTAGTTTCACTTAGCATAATCTGCTCTAATGCCATCCATTTCCCTGCAAATTCTATGATTTTGTCATTTTTTAATGCAGAGTAATACTCCATTGTGTATAAATGCCACATTTTTTTTTATCCATTCGTCTATTGAAGGGCATCTAGGTTGGTTCCACAGTCTTCCTATTGTGAATTGTGTTGCTATGAACATCGATGTAGCAGTGTCCCTGTAGCATGCTCTTTTTAGGTCTTTAGGGAATAGACCAAGAAGGGGAATAAGGGTCAAATGGTGGCTCCATTCCCAGATTTCCAAGAAATCTCCATACTGCTTTCCAAATTGGCTGCACCAATTTGCAGTCCCACCAGCAATGTACAAGTGTACCCTTTTCCCCACATCCTCGCCAGCACTTGTTGTTGTTTGACTTCATAATGGCTGTCAATCTTACTGGAGTGAGATCGTATTTTAGGGTGGTTTTGATTTGCATTTCTCTGACTGCTAGAGATGGTGAGCATTTTTTCATGTACTTGTTGATTGACTGTATGTCCTCCTCTGTGAAGTGTCTGTTCAGGTCCTTGGCCCATTTGTTGATTGGGTTGTTTGTTCTCTTATTGTCTAATTTTTTGAGTTCTTTGTATACTCTGGATATTAGGGCTCTATCTGAAGTGTGAGGAGTAAAGATTTGTTCCCAGGATGTAGGCTCCCTATTTACCTCTCTTATTGTTTCTTTTGCTGAGAAAAAACTTTTTAGTTTGAGTAAGTCCCATTTGTTGATTCTAGTTATTAACTTTTGTGCTATGGGAGTCCTATTGAGGAATTTGGAGCCCGACCCCACAGTATGTAGATCGTAGCCAACTTTTTCTTCTATCAGACGGCATGTCTCTGATTTGATATCAAGCTCCTTGATCCATTTTGAATTAACTTTTGTGCATGGTGAGAGAAAGGGATTCAGTTTCATTTTGTTGCATATGGATTTCCAGTTTTCCCAGCACCATTTGTTGAAGATGCTATCCTTCCTCCATTGCATGCTTTTAGCCCCTTTATCAAATATAAGATAGTTATAGTTTTGTGGATTGGTTTCTGTGTCCTCTATTCTGTACCATTGGTCCACCCGCCTGTTTTGGTACCAGTACCATGCTGTTTTTGTTACTATTGCTCTGTAGTATAGTTTGAAGTCTGGTATCGCTATACCGCCTGATTCACACTTCCTGCTTAGCATTGTTTTTGCTATTCTGGGTCTTTTATTTTTCCATATGAATTTCATGATTGCTTTCTCTATTTCTACAAGAAATGCCGTTGGGATTTTGATTGGCATTGCATTAAACCTATAGAGAACTTTTGGTAATATCGCCATTTTGATGATGTTAGTTCTGCCTATCCATGAACAGGGTATATTTTTCCATCTTCTAAGATCTTCTTCTATTTCTCCCTTTAGGGTTCTGTAGTTTTCATTGTATAAGTCTTTCACCTCTTTTGTTAGGTTGATTCCCAAGTATTTTATTTTTTTTGAAGATATTGTGAATGGAGTGGTTGTCCTCATTTCCATTTCAGAGGATTTGTCGCTGATATGCAGGAATGCCTTTGATTTATGCGTGTTGATTTTATATCCTGCCACTTTGCTGAATTCATTTATTAGCTCTAATAGTTTCTTTGTAGACCCTTTTGGGTCTGCTAGGTATAGAATCATGTTATCTGCAAATAGTGATAATTTAAGTTCTTCTTTTCCTATTTTTATGCCTTTAATTTCTTTCGTCTGTCTAATTGACTTGGCCAGTGTTTCGAGAAGTATATTGAACAGAAGTGGTGAGAGAGGGCATCCCTGTCTTGTTCCAGATTTTAGAGGGAATGCCTTCAGTTTTTCTCCATTCAGAATGATGCTAGCCTGAGGCTTAGCATAGATTTCTTTTACAATATTGAGGTATGTTCCTGTTATCCCTAGTTTTTCTAGAGTTTTGAACATAAAGGGATGCTGTACTTTGTCGAATGCTTTTTCCGCATCTATCGAGATGATCATATGGTTCTTATTTTTAAGTCTATTGATGTGGTGAATAACATTTATTGATTTCCGTATATTGAACCAGCCTTGCATCCCAGGGATGAATCCTACTTGATCATGGTGCACAATTTTTTTGATATGTTTTTGTATCCGATTCGCCAGAATTTTATTGAGGATTTTTGCATCTAGGTTCATTAGAGATATTGGTCTGTAGTTTTCTTTCTTTGAAGTGTCTTTGTCTGGTTTAGGTATCAGGGTGATGTTGGCCTCGTAGAATGAATTTGGAAGTTCTCCCTCTTTTTCTATTTCCCGAAGTAGCTTGAAAAGTATTGGTATTAGTTCTTCTTTAAAGGTTTTGTAAAACTCTGCTGTATACCCATCCGGTCCTGGGCTTTTCTTAGTTGGTAGTCTTTTAATGGTTTCTTCTATTTCCTCAATTGATATTGGTTTATTTAGGTAGTCTATATCCTCCTGACTCAATCTGGGCAGATCATATGACTTAAGAAATTTATCGATGCCTTCACTATCGTCTAATTTATTGGAGTATAAGGATTCAAAATAATTTCTAATTATCTTCTGTATTTCTGAAGTGTCTGTTGTGATATTGCCTTTTTCATTCCGTATGCTAGGAATTTGAGTTCTCTCTCTTCTTCTCTTCTCTAGCATGGCTAAGGGTCTGTTGATTTTGTTTATTTTTCAAAGAACCAACTTTTAGTTTTGTCAATTTTTTCAATTGTTTCTTTTGTTTCGATTTCATTAATTTCAGCTCTGATTTTAATTATTTCTTGCCTTCTACTTCTTTTGCTGTTGTTTTGCTCTTCTTTTTCTAGGATTTTGAGATGAAGTATGAGATCATTTATTTGTTGGTTTTTCTTTTTTTAAGGAATGAACTCCAAGCAATGAATTTTCCTCTTAGAACTGCTTTCAATGTGTCCCATAGATTCCGATATGTTGTGTCTGTGTTTTCATTTATCTCTAAGAATTTTTTAATTTCCTCCTTGATGTCTTCTATAACCCATTGATCATTCAGTAACCTATTGTTCATTCTCCAAGTGATGTATGCTTTTTCCTTCCTTCTTTTATCATTGATTTTCAGTTTCATTCCATTATGATCAGATAAGATGCATGGTATTATCTCTACTCCTTTATATTGTCTAAGAGTTTCCCTGTGACATAATATATGATCTATTTTTGAGAAGGATCCATGTGCTGCTGAGAAACAAGTGTAACTGCTTGATGTTGGGTGGTATATTCTATATATGTCAATTAAGTCTAGGTTATTAATTGTGTTATTGAGTTCTATAGTTTCCTTATTCAACTTTTGTTTGGAAGATCTGTCCAGTGGCGAGAGAGGTGTGGTGAAGTCTCCCATGATTATTGTATGGTGGTCTATTAGACTCTTGAACTTGAGAAGAGTTTGTTTGATGAACATAGCTGCACCATTGTTTGGGGCATATATATTTATGATTGTTATGTCTTGTTGGTGTATGGTTCCCTTAAGCAGTATGTAGTGTCCGTCTTTATCCCTTTTGATTAACTTTGGCTTGAAATCTATTTTATTTGATATGAGTATGGACACTCCTGCTTGTTTCCGAAGTCCATATGAGTGATATGATTTTTCCCAACCTTTCACCTTCAGCCTATGTATGTCTTTTCCTATCAAATGCGTCTCCTGTAGGCAGCATATTGTTGGGTCTTGTTTTGTGATCCATTCTACTAGCCTGTGTCTCTTAATTGGTGAGTTTAAGCCATTAACATTTAGGGTTATTATTGAGATATGGGTTGTTCTTCCAGCCATATTTGTTTATTTCTGTTACTAAACATGGTTTGTTTTCCTCTTTGATTATTTCCCCCCCCCCTTTGTTGTCCTACCTCCCACTGTTGGTTTTCATTCTTATTTTCCATTTCCTCTTCCTGTAATGTTTTGCCGAGGATGTTTTGAAGAGATGGTTTTCTAGCTGCAAATTCTTTAAACTTTTGTTTATCGTGGAAGCTTTTAATTTCATCTTCCATCCTGAAGCTTAATTTTGCTGGATACACAATTCTTGGTTGGAACCCATTTTCTTTCAGTGTTTGAAATATGTTATTCCAGGATCTTCTAGCTTTCAGAGTCTGTGTTGAAAGATCAGCTGTTATCCTGATTGGCTTACCCCTAAATGTAATCTGCTTCCTTTCTCTTGTAGCTTTTAAAATTCTTTCCTTATTCTGTATGTTGGGCATCTTCATTATAATGTGTCTAGGTGTGGATCTCCTATGATTTTGCACATTCAGCGTCCTGTAGGCTTCTAGGATTTGGGATTCTGTCTCATTCTTCAAGTCTGGGAAGTTTTCTCGTATTATTTCATTGAATAGATTGCTCATTCCTTTGGTTTGGAGTTCTATACCTTCCTGTATCCCAATGACTCTTAAGTTTGGTCTCTTAATGTTATCCCATATTTCTTGGATGTTCTGCTCATGGTTTCTTAACAGTCTTGCTGAGCTGTCTATGTTCTTTTCAAGTTGAAATACTTTGTCTTCATTGTCTGATGTTCTATCTTCTAAGTGTTCTACTCTGCTGGTAGTATTCTCCATTGAGTTTTTAAGTTGGTTTATTGCTTCCTGCATTTCTAGGATTTCTGTTTGTTTGTTTTTTATAACCTCTATCTCCCTGTATAGTTGATCCTTTGCTTCCTGGATTTGTTTGTGTAATTCATTGTCGAAGTGATCTTTCATTGTCTGATTTTGCTGTCTAATGTCTTCCTTGATACTCCAGATCATCTGAAGCATGTATATCCTGAATTCTTTATCTGACATTCCATCTGCTGCAGCTGTTACCTCTTCTAAAGTTGAGTTGACCTGCATTGCTTGTGGTCCTTTCTTCCCTTGTCTTTTCATACTGCTTGCGTTTCTTTCTGCTTGGTGAAACTGTTGTGTTTTTGAAAAATTTTTCCCCCTATATATTTATATTGCTCTTGTATAGTTGAAAAGTCTCCCTTGCAGGGTCGGGCGGCGTTCTGCCTACCTTGCAGGCGCGGGCGGCGGCTCTGCTCTGCCCCTCCTCCAATTGGTGTGAGGTGTCTACCACGCCCGCGGACCCCTGGGCTTGTTCTGCTGGTCGGTCGCAGGTCTGCCTACCTTGCCGGCACGGGCGGCGGCTCTGCTGTGCCCTTACTCCAATTGGGGTGTCGTGACTACCACTCCGGCAGGTCACTGGGCCTGTTCCGGGCGCGGGCAGCGGCTCTTCTCTGCCCCTACTCCAATTGGGGTGACTTGTGTATCACGCCAGCAGGCCACCGGGCCTGATCCGCCGGTCGGTCGCAGGTCTGCCTACTCTGCAGGCGCGGGCGGCGGCTCTGCTCTGCCCCCCCTCCAATTGGTGTGACTTGTCTACCACACCCGCGGACCGCTGGGCCTGTTCTGGGAGCGGGCGAAGGCTCTGCTCTGCTCCTACTCCAAATGGGGTGACGTGTCTGTCGCACCGGCAGGCCACTGGGCCTGTCCCGCTGGTCGGTCGCAGGTCTGCCCACCTTTTGGGCACGGATGGCGGCTCTGCTCTGCCCCTACTCCAGTTGGGGTGACGTGTGTACCACGCTGGCAGGCCGCTGGGCCTGATCCGCCGGTCTGTCGCAGGTCTGCTTACCTTGCAGGCACGGGCGGCGGCTCTGCCCTGCCCCTCCTACCATGCCCGCGGACCACTGGGCCTGATCTGCAGGTTTGGTCGCAGGTCTGCCCACCTTGCGGGCGCGGGTGGCGGCTCCGCTACGCCCCCTCTCCAATTGGGGTCCCACGACCACCACGCCGGCGAGCCGCTGGGCCTGCTCCGGGCACGGGCGGCAGCCCCGCTCCTCCCCTCTGGCTCGACGACAAAGCGAGAGAGACTCGGGTGTCTGTGACTCACCCTCTCTACCAGGAGACCAACTGTTTCTGTCGCCGCTGATATTAATGAAGTTCTCTCCTCCGCCGCTTTCTGATAACATCAAATCTCTGCCATGTTGGTATTCTATGCGAATGGCAGCATTTCGTTCCCTTTGCCGGGTGACCAAAGCAACGGGTGAGTCCTGACCGGCCCTCACAGGCCCCGTCTCAGTCCTGTTGCCACTGCCCACGAAGGCTCTGTTGGTATTTACCTCCACAGTACTCAGCAGGACCCGGACCGAGAAGCAGTTTCCGCTGGCTCCTTAGCCCTGGGCCAGAGCAGTTCCGGGAGCCGGAACTCGGCCGCTCCGTGCTCGGTGTATGCTCTGATAAGAACAGGCTCCAAGAAGCAGTTTCCGCGGGTTATTTAGCACTGAGCCTGAGTAATTTGTCTGCAAGCCGCAGGCGAATGGCAGCCTGAAATTACCTGTTCTATGGCTGAATGAGCTGCTATCAGTCGAAAACAGGGATGGTGATGTCAGCTCTCCAAGATAGTGGCCGCTGGCCTCCTCTGTGGTCTGACCGGTGTGGAGAACTGAATTGGACCGCTTCCTTCCCCCGTCTCAAACCCAGAATTCAGCACTTAGTACGGTAATTGCACAGCTGGCAGAAGCCCACGGAAACTGCAGCGCTGTATCCCTGCGTCGCTATCTCCTCGTTTCCCAGCACGCGCCACAGACTCTAGCCGCGGGGTGATTTGTTGAATAAGCAGTGTGACCCTCCGTGCGGACAAATCTCTCGTGTTTGAGCCCCCGTAGCCGATCCTCGTGCGATGGAAATCCTTCCTCCAGGTTCCGGAGCACCCCACTATTGCTGGAAATTCCTAACAAGATAGCCTTTAGCCGTCCTTACTCGTCATTCTCCCACACAGTGACACGGCACACGGGGGCAATGCACTCCCCTCGCCGCCATCTTCCCCTTTCTCCTTATGATAACAGCATTTTCTAAATGATTGATTCTTTTAATATAGCCTTTACAAAAAAGATGCATGGGTAAAAAGTCCATTCAAAGTGCAAGGTTGACTAAGACATTTTAAAGTAAATTTATATCATATAAAACTTTGTTGTAGTATCGAAAAAATGTGCACATTTATATTAGACTATTAAAATGCACTTTTCTTTTCCAACTACCTATCTGTATGAGCCTAGATATCCTTCAAATATTTCAACCACAATATATTGTAACATACTGAACGCAGACACAGGTATGAGAACCCAGCTATCTTCTAATTTACAAAAATATAAAACAATGCCACTCTCAATACTTTTTATTTTTATTTTTTGCTTTGAAAAATAGTTACTTTTAATAACAATTATGATATTTATATTACTACCTGATGGTTTATTATTATTATTTTAGGTAAATTAACATATACTTTAAATAATTCTAATGTAGTAAGTACTTATAAACATAACCTATAAATCTCTCTAGAGTTCTTAATAATTTTTGCAAGTATAAATGGTTCCTGAGTCTTTTCTTCCCAACTTCTAAAAATATTGATAACTTCTGGCCTGGATCAATAGTCTAGAAGACACAGAACACACATTAAATCAGATGACTCTTACAATACTACAGATAAACTTTTAAATTTTAAAAAATTATTTTAATAATTTATGCATTTATTGTATAATTAAAGATTTTTAGAATTATGAATTTTACTTATGGGAAATAATACTGATTTTCCATTTTTTTTTTAGTTTCATGAAATTTTTTTCATAGATTTATTTATACAAAAAATCAATTTAATAGAAACATATAGCTATGGTAAAATGGTGGCAAATGTATATGAAAAACTAAAATGTAAAAAATCTTGGTACCAGAGGAAACCTTGAAAAGCAGACATCGTATTGATGACTTCTTCTTCTTTTCTCCTCCTCCTCCTCCTCCTCCTCCTCCTCCTCCTCCTCCTCCTTCTTCTTCTTCTTTTAACTTGGACCTTCTCAAAAGGCCCCAAATTTTTACATATTCACAATTATCCTGAACAAATAGAACTTAGTCAGATTTAAATATATATATATTATCCTTGACATTCAGACTTCAAAGTTCTATTTGAAGCCTGGTTAGTTTGGTTTCACTATCTACAGTAACAATTTTTTTCTTTTTCTGTACTGGGGGCATTGAGCTCAGGGGCACTCTGCCACTGAGCTACAATCAGCTCTTTAAATATTTATTTATTTTTTAAAATTTTGAGACAGTGTCTCACCATATTGCCCAGGTTGGCTTCAAACTTGCAATCCTCCCACCTCAGCCTTCTAAATTACTGGGATTACTAGCATGTGCCTCCACATCTGGCTTACAGTAACAATTAGAAGTTCTCATTTTGTTCTGGGTCTGAAGACAGTTCTAGTTCTACAACAAAGTAATATTACTTGATGAAGAAAACATTAGTCATTAGTTCTTTTGCTGTAATTTCATGTTCCACCTATAAGCTATGTCAACGGCTAGGCTTCATTGAAACCAGGAAGCACACCAAACTCATGCTGTGTGGACATTGACTAATACCTCCCCTCACTTTCTAACTCTATGGAATGTGACTTTGGAACCAGTTTGAGACACAGGATGGTTCAGGGAACAGAGTGCTGAGCCATGGTTGGGTTTTCCCCTAATACTGGTCCAATTTGCATTGAGGCCCTAGGCAAATCTCTTAATCTCCCTGGATCTAGCTTTCCTTATCTTCAAAATAAGGAATTGAACTAAATATTCTTCCAGTTCAAATTGCCTGACACCAACAGCTTCTCAGGGAGTATTTTTTTTCTAGGGCATTTCAAAGGAAAGAGCCCCCAGCCCCACATGAAGGAAGGCACTGAATGACCAGCATTCAGCCTGTACAGAGTCCATTTGTACTTAAATTGTGTTATTTTATCTTATTCTGTGACTCTGAAATGGCACTGAAACTTAATATCATTAAAAGCAGGGGGCGGACACATCAGATGGGTGACAAGACATGGCTGCCCAAGCCCCAGGAACTGTGAATTCTAATCTTGGCTGTCTCAGGACACATCATGTACCCTTTCTAAAACCTAGACAGTTTCCGGACAACATCATTAGCCTATCTCACAGAACTGTTGTGAAAAATAATTTACAAAAATAGCAGTGTAGAAGAGTTTGCAAAATGAAGTGCTAAGCTGAACTTGGGACACATGCTGAGTATCCATACCCTGCCCAGCTAACTGATAAATATAAAGTTGCTATTAGTTGAAAAGTCCTTAAGAATATAACTGCTTAATCAATATGACACAAGCAGCCTGACAAATTAGCATGAAGCTGTAGGCCTGAGACCTGAAAGAAATAAATTGGTGCTTAACAGAAATTTGACTGTGAGCAAGACAATTTCTGGAAATTTAAAACTAGAACCATATTATATATCTTCAAGTTCAGGTCTACACTGGCACACATATTAAAATTATCAGAAATGTGAGAAGACTAACAAAAATGTTTCAGGCAGCCCATGAGTTTCTTAAAGCTATCTGCAAGCTTGACATGTAAAATATGCTTGTATAGTGAATTTATAAGGATATCTTAAAAATGAAACAATATTGCTGATTTTACGCTAAACACACTTGTTTTCTTTTTACTAGTGTCATTTAGACTGTAATTTAAGAATTAAGAGATGCTTATTTTGTTGCTGGTCTCTCTTTTCTCTAAGTCCTACAAAAGAAATTTAGCAGAAGAATTGCAATACAAAGGTTGATAAGGGCTGTGCATGTGCACACGAGTATACAACACCCACACAGAAATCAGGAAGACAGCTGGAATAGACCTCTCCTAAAAGTCATGGTGGGTCACTCCTTGGCTAGCTGGTGAGTCTGTTTACTTTCTCCTGGTGCTGAATGCCAACTACAGTTAACCTAAGGGCAGCCTCCTTAAAGAAAGTTTTTCAATTCTGGCATAACAAAAGGCATGAATAAATGAATGATAAGCGTTTTTTGTCACCTCTGCATTCCTAAGGACTTTTTTTCTGGGAGCCTAACATATCTCAAACCCAGCAACAACAGTCTGTCCTCCTAAAGCCAGCAGAAAATTTCCTTGAATGTCCTGTGCTCCTTTGATGGATCCAAAGGTTTAGGCATGGTCAGATTCCCTCGCCTCATTTCCATGGAGTTAACTAAAGGACAATGTGTCACTCTGTCTTGTCTCTAGGAGACAGCAGGAAATGGCAGCTCCACTGAGACCCTTCTGAAGGGAAAAGAAACTTTTTTGCTAGCACTAGCCAAGACACTGACATTTCTTATTCCACAGGTAGTCAATAAAGTGTTAATGGCTGCAGAGACTGAACAGGCCCCAAACAAAAAGCTTTTCCAGACTTCTACTTCCTAGTTTGCCCTTTGAAGAACTTTGCATCAATAGGTAACTATTGTAACAATGTAACTCAGGAAAACAAACTCCAAAATAAGTCATCCCAGAGTCTGGGCCACATGAACACAGGTTTTAAAGAACACAGAATAGACTTCTCTTTCACATGATTCCACTGTGGGGACTGAAAAGCAACTATGTTTTACAACTTGTGAGGTCATGATAAAAGAAAACTCAAAGGGAAGAGAAGGAGGAAGACAGGAAGGAAGGAAGGAAGGAGAATTAAATTTCTTTAATGCGCAGTTGAAAATAACTGAGACAACACCACATTTGCAGGTATGCTCACAAAGCTCTCTGTGGAAATTCATCCCTTTATGGGTTTTTAACAAAGATTATATCAACAGCTGTTCCTCTGAATGACTTGTTGGCAGCTGAAAACATGTCAGAGGCCAGAGAAGAAATGTCCATTTTATCAAAGTACTTACTGTTTTCTTTAGAAACTTCATAACCAGCAAATGAGAATTAGGTTAGTTAAGCAATGAAAATTAAAATAGGATCAAAGTCCAGTTCACAAAATGCATCAGATAAACTAATTATATGACTCAAACTTACCACAATTAAAAAAAAACAACATACTTATATACAATTTTTTATTTGTGCTGGGCATGGAGAAACAAATGCATCTCCAGAGGACTTTTGTCTCTGTTTATCAGATGATCAGGCAGCATCTTCTCCATTAAAAAAAAAAAAAAAATCCCTCAAAACCAAGGGGAGAATCTCCATAAAAGTTAAGAAGTTGAATGTTTATTTTTACTATTGTTTTCATACTAAATAAGAACATGAAAGAATCTTTCACTCAGCAGCTGCATCTAATTTAATATAAAGTTCCCCAAAGAGGAGTGAACAGGATGTGGTGAGGAGCCATTAAACATGGATGATAATAGTTTGTGAGGCATCTGGTACTATTCCACCACCTAGAAATCTAAGAATCAAATTAGCAGATTCAATTCTGCCAAAGTTATCAAATTATTTGTCAAAAGGATTTTTCAAAACAGGCTCCTCCTTTCCAACATCTGCTCTAGCCATCCATTGAGCACCCAAGATGACCATCTATTTGATTTGTTGAGATGGTACATTTACCAGTTGTTGGTCTGGCTGAATACTGCACCTGTTATCATAAAAGCCTCCAGCTATTGAATCAGTCAACAGAGAACTTTAATAAACTAGTGCATCATTAGGTCTATATAGAGGTGATTATATCTGATTTGAATTGTACAATATTGAATTGTAAAATATTTATATATTTTACAAATATGTTAGAAGTGTTTGCACCCATATGTCATGATTTTAAGTGAATACCCAAGAACTGCATGTGCAAATAAAACAAATGCAATACATTTGCCTTCCTTTCTTTCTTTTACTTTTTCTTTTCTTTTTTTTTTTGCCATAAAAGGACAAGAAGGGTTATTCTGATGTAATATCAGAGCCTTTAAATCTATTTGAGAAACATTATTTTATCCTCTAAAATGTGGTAATCCTACCAAGTCTGGCTGTTCATATTTGCTATACTCTTGGAATCAAATGACTGGCACTGAGCAAACTCCTACTGGGGTTGGTGGGGGGCTGGAATAAAAAGTTGCCAGAAACATGGCAGCCAATGTAGCAAAAGAGCTAAAGAATGAATGAGAGCTATTTGTCTGGGATATGTGCACTTTGGCTTTATAGTATAAGACATTTCTCTTCCCTCTAATCAAAAGGAAAGCTTGAGTTCAAGCATGCACCAACCACACTGGACTCCAAGACAAGTGACTGGAAGCTGACCAGTAAGGATATGGCTTGTGTCGATCAAATTTATGATGGTGCATCTGCTGTGAGTGGTGTCTTGAATGGAGGCCAGGAGCTCTCCCATCAGCTGCATCCATATGCTATGCATGTGTTCACTGCTACGCACATTTTTTAAATTTAGCTCTTGTGGGTACATGTTCTACACTTTTTTCCCCTGTACGTGATTTTTTAAAAATATGCTTTAGAAAATATACACAATCTTTTCAGAGTCTTTGCTGACTCACTGTAGGTTCTTTGGAATGTTTTCCTTTCAAAAGCCCTAAGTTAAGTAGTCAAAAGTACCCTTTGTCCTTTGTCTTCTAATATTAAATCCTATTGCTTAATATAAAACAGTTGTTTGTAATGCACTATTAGAAAATATCTTTTTTTCCACCTCCTATCCAGAAGCAAGTGACAGCTCTTTTTGCTGGACCAAAAATGAAGAAAAAAGATAGGAAAACAATCTCCCAGGTCTGTGTGGGGCCAGCTTATGTTCGTTTTCCAGACATGTTTGATTTTAAAGTTTAGCCAAAAGACAATCCAGGTTTCAATATTGCAACTATCAGACTGACTGCCTAGGAATTGTTACCTGTTAATCCATAATTCCAGAGTCAGAGATGCAAACATCTTTCATTTTAAAATTTAAGCAACTATATCATCCAGCAGGTTAACTTCCATTGCTCCTTTTCTCTACTGACTGAGTGGTGAATCAAAGTCATCACTAGGGTCAGGCATTTTGAAAACAAGACTGAGATCCAATTTACATCCATGGCAGGGGTCGGGGATGGGGACAGCTTTCCTGGAAGCTTGAGTTTCATCTGACTGACATTTAGTGATTACATTTTATCATCTTCTTTGTACTTTAGATTATTATTATTACTATGATTATTATTAGGATGTTTATAAATATTTTCTTATTTAGCATTTAAGTGCACATTTGCAAAATGTTCAATTTGGTTTTCCTTAACTTTGAAATCAAAGCTCTATTTTTCTTTTCCTATAGGACAGGATAGATGCACCTATGCTTTCATCTCACTGTTCATAAATCCTTAAGGGCCAGGACTATACTTTCTTTTGATTTGATTCTTTTTTTTTTTACTTCCTTCTCTTTTTATCTTTCTCCTTAGCATCTCAATCCTATGCATACAGAAAGCTGATTTTTTTTTTTTCAGTATCAGAGATCAAGCCCGGGGCCTCGAAAAAGCTACGCAAGTGCTCTACCACTGAGCTACATCCCCAGCCCCCAGAGCATTCTTAATTGACTTTGTTTCCCCTACTCTAATTATCAAGCTTAAGATTTGGAAAACAATATGAATAGCTTCCAAAGTAGATTTCTTATAATTTTTTGAATTCTTCAAAAAATGTATTTAATCATATAATGTACAATACAAAATTTGCACTAATACACGTTTGGATTCTTATCTACTTTGAGTCACCCTTTAGAAGACAAGCTGCCACAAACTTTTCAAGGGAGATAGTGTTATTGGGAAAGTTCACACTTTCAGAGTGGTTGATGGCAAAATAATTGGATGACAGTAACATACTTGATTAATTCAGTCAATTCAGCCTGTAAAATAATCTGGTTTGGAATAGCCAATGGAACAAAACATCTAAATATTTCACATTCAGCCAATTATATTACCATCATGTGGTTAGCCATGAAGAAATGGAGAAAGAAAGCAATCTCCAAGAAATGGCTTGATAAGGTATATTTTCAGATGTCTTCCTTTAGGAAGAATAACCCTCTGTGTAATTTAGCTGATATCTTCAGGGTTACTGCAATCGATCAAATGATAAAGGGGAAAACTATTAAAGGATTTTACCCAAGGCTGGGAATCACTGAGAACTAACACCCTGAGACAGGAGTTAAACACAACGCTCACTTCATGAATCTTTCTTGAGGCTACTATCTAAATTCAGCCATTTTCAAAAGCAGTATCCAGAGTAGCATGAAAGGATGCATGCCTGACTATTAGTGAGTTCCTGTAGAGTCTAGGGACTCCTCTCATACTCTTCCTACCACACGTACATCCACAATGCTCACATTGACAGTCCTGGCCACCTCCTTTGTCCTGAATGCGGCAGAAGTGCTGTGTATTGCTTTGTGATGGAGAGTTAAAGACTGAATTACAGTTCATTTGAAAATCTTCTTCAGCCAAAGGAAAGTCACTTAATTTCTGCGAACATCTGCAAGCATTTGGTCTTAATTCCAAATCTGGTTAAAAACTGTCCTTCCTTCTCCTACTAAAGGAGGAACATTGTCCCTTTGTCCTGTCTTCAGCTGCTTTTTTTCCTCTCATCCACCCTCTTTCTAGGCCCACTGCCACTGGCTGACTTCAGACCCTCCTCACCCTGGACTGCCGCAGTATCCTCCTCCAGCCTTCTTCTTACTTTATCCTCCATGCTGCTGCCAAAAGGATATGTTTAGCTTTCAATTTTGAAGTAAGTTTAGGCTTAAAGAGAAATTACAAAACCAGTAGAGAGGTTCCATGTACCATTCATTAGCTTGCCTTAATGTTAATCTCCTACATGATCATAGTACTTTTTGTTAATATTAATTAATTTGCTATAGAATTTTTATTAATATTAAGTTGATAAATCATAATTATATACATTTATGGGTATAAGGCAATATTTGATACAGGTATACAAAGTGGAGTGATTAAGTCAAGCTACTCCATCACCTCACTTACATTTTGTGGCACAACATTTTTTTATTTACTTTAGTCATTTAAAAGTACACAACATATTGTTATTGATTATAGTACTCTGTTATACAATAGATCTCAAAACTTATTCCTCCTGACTAGCTGAAACCTTCTAACTTTTGATCAACAATTCCCCATTTTCTCCTCCCACCTACCTCCGCAGCCTCAGATAAGCATCATTCTACACTATTTCTGTGAATCCAATTTTGTTAGATCATACATATAAGTGAGACCAAGCAGTGTTTGTCTTTTTGTACCTGGCTTATTTCATTTAGGAAAATATCCTCCAGGTTCACCCATGTTGTCAAAAGTGACAGGAGTGTCTTCTTTTTTGAAAGGTTGTAGTATATACACCACCTTTTCTTTGAATGTTTAGCTACTGGTGGACACAGGTTGATTCCACATTTTAGTGATGGTGAATAATGCTGCATTGACCATAGAAGTGTGAATCTCCCCACAACATGCTTCCAACCCATATATATAGTCAGAAGTGGGATCTCCGTTGGATTATTAGAACTAACTAAAATTTGTTAGCACAACTTTTCATTTCTCTGGCTGTATACAATATAGATCATACCATACCTGCAGTCATACATGTACCTAGGGTACATGCCTCCTCTCCATTATGGATCAGCATCCACTTATCAGACAGAACATTTGATCATTTTTTTTTTGGATTGGCTTACTTCGCTTAGCATGATATTCTCCAACTCCATTCCTTTCCTGCAAATGCCATGATTTTATTCTCTTTTAATGCTGAGTAATATTCCTTTGTGTATATATATACCACAGTTTCTTTATCAAGTCATCTATTGAGGAGCATCTAGGTTGTTTCCACAGTTAAGCTATTGTGAATGGAGCTGCTATAAACATTGATGTGGCTGCATTACTGTAGTATGCTGTTTTTAAATCCTTTGGGTATAGACCCAGGAGTGGGATAGCTGGGTCAAATGGTGATTCCATTCCAAGTTTTCTAAGGAATCTCCATACTGCTTTCCAGATTGGTTGCACCAATTTGCAGTCCCACCAGCAATGTATGAGTGTCCCTTTTCCCCCACATCCTCGCCAACATTTATTGTTGTCTATATTCTTGATAACTGCCATTCTGACTGGCTTGAGATGAAATCTTAGAGTAGTTTTGATTTGCATTTCTCTAATTATTAGAAATTTTGATTATTTTTTCATATATTTTTATTTGCATTTCTCTAATTACTAGAAATGTTGAGTATTTTTCATATATTTCATATATATATATATATATACACACACACATAAATATATATATTTTAAATTAGAGAGTGTAATGACTCCAGTTTTGTTCTTTTTCTCAAGATTTTTTAGCTACTCAGGGTCTTTATGGATCTACATGAATTTAAGAATCATTATTTTATATTTTTGTGGAAAAGTGAATTTTTGTGTGTGTGTGTGGAGTAAAGTGAAATTTGGATGGGAGTTACATTGACTCTGTAGATTGTTTTGCAAAAAAAAAGACATTTTAGTAATATTCAGTTTTCCAATCCATCAAAACAGTATATTGCCCTTTATTTGTTTTTTCTTCAATTTCTTTCACCAGTGGAGGAAAAACTGCTTTACTCTCTACCCTTGTAATATATGAATATTCTGAATATGACTATGTATCACTTAAATCATTTGGGAGACTTTTTTCTTTCATATGGTTTACATTATTAATAAGCAGCCTTTCCTTTTAACTTGAAGAACTCCCTTTAGCAATTCCTGTAAGGTAGGCCTGGTAGCATTGAACTCCCGTAGCTTTAGTTTGGGAAAGTCTTTATTTTTTTCTCTTGTTCCACAGTATGTTTCTTTTTTTCCTTCAGAACTTATAATACAGTCATGAGTCACAAAAACAGGGATACATTCTGAGAAATGTATCTTTAGGTGACTTTGTCATTGTGCAAACATCATAGTGTCCTTACACAAACTAAGATGCTACAATGTCATTAGGCAAAATAATCTTATGAGACCCTCCTCATACATGTGGTCTATCGTTGACCAAAATGCAGCACATGACTATACATTCTCTCCTGGCCTGTAGGGTTTCTATTGAGAATCGTGATGATAGAACTTCCTTGAATATGGTATGTTCTTATCTAGCTGATTTCAGAATTCTTTTGTGGCCTTTGATTTTTAATAGTTTGTTTATGTTGTGTTTGAAAAACTTTTCTTTAGGTTGTATGTTATTGGATACCTTTGAACTTCCTGACCCTTCCTGAATGTTACAATCTTTCCCCTGACTTGGAAAAACTTCAGCCATTACTTATGTAAATATGCTTTCTGGGTCTTTTCCTCTCCTCATTTTTGAAGTCCTATTATGCAGAGATTAGTTCTCTTGATGCTGTCTCAGAGTTCCCATGGGGCCTTTCTTATTCATTAATTTTTATCTTGGCTTCAGTCTCACTGATTCTTAAGTGTGCTTGATCGAGTTTGCTGTTGAAGATTTCTATTGAATACACAGTTGAGTTATTATATTCTTTATTCCTAGGATTTATATTTTTTAAAATACTTTTTCTGTTTATTTGCCAAACTTCTCATTTTGCCTGTGACTTGTTTTCCAACTTTTATTTGACTTTCTATGCATATTGTCATGTGGTTCCCTGAACTTCTTCAAGAGGATTAGTCTGAATTCTTTGTCAATTATTTCCTATGTCTTCATTTCTTCAAGATCCATTATTGGAGCTTTACCAGTTGTTTTAATAGTTTACCACCATGAAATCATTTTTATTAGTTTTTATAACTTGAATAGTTTCTTTTGATGGTATCATAGTTCTTCAGTTCTGCATAATCCTTTTGTTCTCATGTTTAGTGTCTACACACGAGGAAATGCCCACCTTTTCTGGCCATTGCAAGTGTTCTTTGGTGGAATTTCACTATTTTGCTATAGCCAGGAATTCTAGGTTGGACAGGTAGTGGCAACATCAGAGAGGCAGACCTTGGGATTGGGCTCTCTACTCGGGCTGGGCTGCTGTCTGTGCTTTGAAACAGCATAGTATTGCTTGTTATATGCTCCATAGGACAATGAGACCACCAACTAGACTCTGGTCAGGTGACCCTACTGGCTGGGCTCTGTGACTGCCTCCAATCATCAGGGTTGTAGGCTTTTCTTCTCTGAACCTATGAAACTGCTATTTGGAATTTATAGTTGGGCAAGTCTAAATTATGGGCTCTAAGGCTGTGCAAGGTCTCTGGGGTCACTCCTCAGTCACTTAAGATGGACAGGGCTCAGAACCTTGCAGATATTTGTGGATATACACTTACTTTTTGGCCTAGTGAAACATTAAGTAGAACACTGAGGCTTCTCTGAAGAACCCTAAAACACTGTCTGAGCTCATATAAACTATAATAAACTACACCTATTTTCTGGAATGTGTTCTTATTCTGGGCCTTTGCACATGTTATTTTCTTTCTCTCAGATGCCTTGCATGCTACTACCCCCCACATTCTAAACCTTCTTGTTTTCACTCAACAATGCTTATCTGGCCTTCAAGACTCAGCTCTGTCCTGTTGTCTGATATTCTCAGCAGCCTGGCATCTGTTTATCATAGTATTTGTCACACTTGCTTATTGTTTCTGCTTACCATATTATCTCCATCACTAGATTCTACGTTCTAGTATCTAGGACAATGGCTAACTTATAATGACTGTCCATCATGTCTAGAGCTGGGCCAGTAAACTATGGCTCATGGACCAAATCCCACCCTCTGTTCTTTTGATAAATAAAGTTTTGTTGGGCCACAGCCATGATTATTTATTTCTGTATTTTCTATGACTGTTGTTGCACTACAGTGAGAAAGTTGAGTAGTTGAAAAAGGGACATTGTGTCCTGAAAAGCATAAAACATTTACTATCTGGTCCTTTTCAGATGAAAGTCTGTGAACCACTGGTTTAGTGGGTAAACCAAGAAAACACCATATTTTACATTTGATTATCCATGGTAATGTGTATTAGAAATGAATGAATTGTCTAAAAAGAGACCCATTTAATGCATTAATCATGATCATCATAAATTAAAAAGTGGGAATCAGCAAAGACGTTTTAAAATAACAACTCCCTGACAGCATGCCAGGAAACATACGCACTGCTGGTGTGAATGTAAATTATTACATTATTCCTGGAGGAAATTTAACAATATGTTTCAAAAGCATTAAAGTCATGCATAAACTTTATTCAAGAAATTTCTCTTCTAGAAATTTGCCTAAAGAAGTAATCAGAGACGTGCACCAAAATTCATGTAGCACCTTGCTCACCGAAGCATTGTTTACACTATGAAGAACTAAATACCACCTGAATAACTAGGAAAAAAAAATACTTGAATAAATTATATTATATCCAGAGGTTGGGAAATTAATGCAGCCACTACAAATCATGCATAGAACATTTATTAGTGTAGTGAAGTGCTCACAATATACTGTCAACTGGGTAAAACAGGTTTCAAAACTCTAAGTGCAATATAATGTCATTTTAAATTTTAACATATATGCAATATATACATAGAAACAAGTAAGAAGATTAAAAGGAAACACGACAGCAGGCTCATAGGAGTTATCTCTATTATGTTTGGCACTTATTTTTTTGCTGTTCATCATTTAAATCTGTATATTCTGTAATATAAACTATATTATCTTGGCAATTATACATTTTTAAAAAACAAAAATGTGCCAGTTTTTCTATTTCCTATGACTTGGATGGGTTTTCATACTGTTTTAATTACAAAATTTCAAATAAAGAATATAAAATTAAGATGCTGTGCCTGAATTGAGTCAAAGTATCAAGGCTAAGTCTTCTACAGGATTGTTGTGGGGTTTTTTTTTCCTTCACTATCCTACTTTATATTTCTGAACTTATTTTTTAATCAGCCACCCTTCAGAAAGTCTTTTGATTGAAATAATACCTTGCTTGGATTGCTGATTGGAGTTTTGTCTTTAAAACTTAATTTGAATGGATGTGCTATTAGATGGGATGGGGTATGACATTAAGTTTGGGGAAGCAATACCCTTCTTGCTTTAGTCTGATACAGAATGATTGGCAAAAATGGTTTTCTTCAGGGAGAGAAAATCTCTTTCCTTTCATATGCATACATATGAATTTCAAGTGCAGTAATTACAACTCTGCAACTGTATCCTCAGTCTTGGTCTACATTTATGGATAGAAAAAAAGTTGAACATATTATAATGTCAAGTTATTTTAAATTGCCAGTGGATTCCATTAAATATTCAACTGCTGCACAATAACCTTTATCTAGCCGCCATCTTACTTATTCTCAAAGGTTTCAAAGATGATCTATTGCTCTTCATGAATATAACAGTTGACAAGGTACAGAGTGCTGAGTTTGATCTTAATCGGAGTTGAAAGATATTCATCAGACTAGAGCCTTGCTAAGGTTCTGCAGTAGATAACAAAATTGTGAAATGCTACATTTGAAAGAACAAAGATTGACAAGCCCATAGCTATTCCCATTTTCTTGGTTCAGAGGACATTTTGGTATTGCTCTGATGGGAACATCTCTGCAAATGAGGATATTGTAAAAGCTTTGTCAATAAACTGTAATGCTTCCAGACCTGCAGGTCAGTTTGATACACTGCAGTTTCTGTTGCCATATAAATGTGATGAGCTGTGATGGGAGTTTAGACTCTTCACTCCTGAGTTATATATTCATTCTTGCTAAAGACACGGCATTAAGTAGGTCCTGCACATGCATCTACATGTATGTATTGCATGTGAGTGTGTGTCTGGGTTGTAGATGTGATCATTAAAAGGACAGTATTGAAAGGGAATGAAAGTACCCAAATACTATTCAAATCAGGTGTTATAACAAATAGGAATTTTGAAACATTACAGACCCATGATATATTGGATACACAATGAAATTCAGACAATTTGACATGAACAAATACCTTTTTAATCTTCCATTAGAAAAAAAAGACACTTTCTGATTGACTTGTCCATGGATAAGTATATACCTTATTATTGTTTTATTTGTATTTTTTATTTCAAGCACTTTACATAGAGCCTTCAACTCAGAAAATTCTGGTAATTGGGAGCAGTTCTCTAAATTATATATTCAATCATAAATAAAATTAAATGGGATTTTCTTTGACTTTCTAAAGTTAAGGAAAATGAGGAGGCAAAAAGGAGGTGGAGTGGGTGTGACGATGGCGGGAGCTGAGAACTCTGACTCTTCTTTGAATGTTCTAGGAACTGTAGTGTAACAGTGCCAGCCAGAATATCCCCAAAGCTTTAAAGGATAACATAATAACTCCAAATACAAATTCAACATAACCTTGTCAGATGGGATGTGGGCTAAACTCAGCAAAATAAAATTTAGCAGGATATAGAATCCTATATTTTATTTTAAAAAAATTAAATAAATATAGACTAGAAGAGCATTGACTAGACTGCAGTTCACTGAACTATCTAGGACTTAACCTTGGCCACACTTTAACATAAACTAATATTACTGTTGAGGCAGTAGCAACTTATTTCATAGCAAGCAATGGCTGACAAATCACTTCCCCATATATTATCACATTTGATTTTAAAGATGCTATGAGATAAGTATTTTAATCCCTAATTATAAAAATTAAGAATACTAAAATTAGAAAAAATTAAGAACCTTCTCCTGAATGACATACCTAAAACTTGGGTTTAGAAGGCAGAATAGATAACTGAAATTTATTAAAAAAAAAAAAAATATATATATATATATATATAATTTAACTTCTAAATAATTATATATATATTTGAACTTCACAATATTTATGTATATATAAAGTTCAAAACAATACTATCTTGTACTAATTGTTGCCTCCAAATTGTCAGTGAAAAAAAATTGAGGCTCATATACTTGCTTAAAATAAAAGTAATAAGAAGTTAAATGGGCAGAGTGGTGGCTATGAGAAGTATCAGGTTCTAATCCCATGAATCTGTGAATATTACCTTATTTGGGGAAAAAAAGTCTTTGGAGATGTGACTAGTTAGGGATTTTGAGATGAGGATCTAATCCTAGTTGATCAGGGTGGGCCCCAAGGTTATCACAATTGTCCACATGAGAGAAAGCTTTCAAGAACTTGGAAAACACACACAGAGAAGAGAAGGTGATGTGAAGACTGAACAATGAGAGACACAGACACAGCCAAGGAACACCAGTAGCCCCAGAAGATGAAGTAAACAAGAGACGGATTGTCTCCCAGAGCCCCAGGTCACACTGCCGCCTACTATTACCTTGATCTCAAACTTCTGACCTCCAAAACCATAACATGTGACCTGCTATTACCTTGATCTCAAACTTCTGACCTCCAAAACTATACAGTCTCCCCATTGTAAGGAACACAACAGCAGAGCTGGATGACCATCTGTCAGAGATGCCATCTGTAAGATTTCAGCATCTCTATATTTTAAGGTCTCCTATAACTCCATGGAAATATTAAACTTCTGCTGTTTGATGCCAACCAGTTTATGATAATTATTTACAGCAACCTAAGGAGAATAATACAGTGGGGAAGGCCAAGTTTAAAACCCATGTTTGCTATAAAATCTATGTTTCTTTGTATTCTGGAGTTGCCAAAGAAGGAAGATTGTGGGAAAGAGGAGTTAGACGACATGGCCAAGACTTGGATCCAAGTAGGATTTCTAGGGAAGAAATATGGAGAAGTAAGAGTGAATTACACTGCCTTCCAGTGAACCAATCACCCCAAATTGCATCTGCAAGGAGAAATAAGACCCATAAAAATGTGCTGCAAAGACAAAGAGTAAGCACAAATTGTGGGTTTGATAAATACATAAAAAGTTTAAAGGAGGAAAGCAAATTATCAGAAACTAAGAGAAAAGCAGGTGGAAACTCACAGTCAAGGGTCAACTCACATACTTATGGTTTAAAGAAACCTACAGAGAAATGATAAATGATAGTAAATACACAAGCCAAGTTATTATAAGGTGCCAAGAATGTTGGGTCCATGCACAGGAACAAAAGCATCACCTGTAAGAGTACCACAATAGAAGAATAAAGAACTAGTTCAGCATTAGAGGTTCCAGTCTTGCCACGCCTACTCAGAGCAACATCCCCCACAAAAGCTAACACAGGAAAAAGTGATAAACATAAAGAAAGAGGCCTACCCCAAGACACATGATTAAACTTGTTATGTTGGTTTCATACAGATTAGTAGGAGGGAAGTTACCAGAAATCCACTGTGACCAATGAAAGGAAGACATTTTCAACAACCACAACTTTTCAACAATGAAATAGGCTCCCATGTATTAAGAGTCATCTCCACATTGTAAGAAACAGGACAGCAGAGTTGGATGCCATCTGTTTGAGATGCTATGTGTAAGATTACAGCATCTCTATATTTTAAGGTCTCCTATAAGTCCATGGAAATATTATTAGAAAAAAATACATAAATTATAACAAATAATTCATAAAAAATGTCTGAAGGAAAACAGATTTGAATGATGTTTAACAGTTGTCTAAAGAGAATCAAGATATAATTTAAGTCTTAATGTTTAGTTTACCTTAAAACACAATAGTGGTTAATGAAAGGTAGAATGTACATGTAGTTGATATATTTTAATAAAATTTAACATGTAGGCAGAAGTTAAATAGCTATTCAACTACACTAATGGTGTCTACATTTTGCAGATCATTAGTGGTCATCATTATAGAGCTGGGATGTAGCTTAGTGGCAAAGCATTTGCCTTGCATTTGCAAAGCCCTGGGTTTGATACCCAGTTCAAAAAAAGAAAGAAAGAGAGAGAGAGATGCAGAAGTCATCATTGTATAACTCTTCTTGACTAGCAACACACAGTGAAGAGGTAGAAACAGATAGAGTTTTAAAAACAGAGGTCTAAATTATAGGCCAAAGGCACTAGTCCCTAACTTTGGCTCTTAAATTAAATGCCTTAGCATTTAATCCTACTGAGTTACTGATAGCTTCATTGTTAAATTGGGATAATAATAATAAGCATCCTAACTCACAAATGATTATAAGAATCTTGTGATTAAGTCCTTTGTAAGTTGATTATATCAGAACTTCAAAGCCTCATTATCCTTTGTTATCCTTATAAACCTTTTAATGGCCTTAGCTGAGACTGACCTAGCAGCAGGCCCTGCACAGGGATTTGGGTACAAGTGGTTTATTAAATGAAAATCTCAAGAAGCTCTATTAGGAGAGTGGGGGAGGGAGTGAGACGGGGAGAGAAGGAAATCAGGGTGTATATTACCAGACAAGTTACTGCTGCAGGTAACTGAGTTGCTGTCTTGCTAAGGATTGCTGGGCGGCTGCCTTGAACCCATCCAAGAGGTAGGAAAGCTGAGTTCCCATAGTCCTTGGTCAAGTCTACTCTCAGGGCACTAGCTCCCCCTGGCTTCTAACCTGCCCCCACATAGGTGGACCATGTTCATGCAGTCAGAGAACCCACAGGCAAAAATGTCACAGGTGCTTACCACAGAAGTCATTGGGTGTTTTAACTCCCATATGAGAAGCACAGGGAGATCCATGCAAGGTACCGACAGCATTCACTCCATACCCCTATCTTCATTTGTAGAAATTTAAAGTTCAAAGAAGAAATTTTAAGACTTGGTTATAAATACATAATTGCAAATAAAATATATGCATCCCAACTTAGCTGCTCAATTACAAGTACTGTCAAATTTCACCTTACCAATTCATCATAAGCTTGCACATATGAATTGGCAGTGTTTTGGTAGTTTTTAGACCAAAAAAGAATCAGTTTGAGAAATGTCAAGTTATGAAAAGCATAAAAGACAATTAAATGGCCCAGTTATCCCACTCCTCGGTTTATACCCAAAGAACTTAAAATCAGCATACTACAGTAATGCAGCTACATCAATGTTTATAGCAACTCAATTCATAATAGCTAAACTATGGAACCAACCTAGGTGCCCTTCAAAAGATGAATGGATAAAAAAAATTGGTTATATGTACACAATGGAATATTACTCAGCTTAAAGAAGAATTAAATTATGGTATTTGCAGGTAAATGGATAAAGCTGGAGAATATCATGCTGAGTGAAAAAAGTCAATCCCAAAGAACCAAAAATCAAATGTTTTCTCTGATATGGGGAAGCTAATTCTCAATTCAAGGGTGGGGGCTAGGGATGAATAGAGGTACTTTGGATTAGACAGAGGGGAGTGAAGGGAGGGAAGGGAGTATGGAGACAGAAAGGATAGTAGAGTGAATTGGATATTATTATCCTATGTGCATATATGATTACACGACCACTGTGATTCTATACCATGTACAACCAGAAGAATGAGAAATTATACTCCATTTTCATAGATTTGTCAAAATGCATTCTCCTATCATGTATAACTAATTAAAACAAATAAATAAATATAGACAAAATCAAAACTGAATGGCAAAGAATGATGCAAATTTTTTCAATATGGAAAGAGGGTGTCAGCACTCAGATTATAAATGTTCATCAACAGAAATTCCCTATGTTTGCCTTCCTCCTCCCCCATCCCAATTCATATCTTGGTAAAGGACTTTGCAAATCCCTAGAGAAGATTTCATCCATTTCTGGTGAAATCCAGGCACTTCTTACATCACATGGTTCTACAGAACATTGCTTTCTCTCTTTCCAGAGACCAGGTCTGACCTTCGAGAGACAGCATGCTAATCCTTACTTCTTTCAGCTATAAAGTACCATCTATTAGAGCCCTGGCCTGTCAGTCAGCCTTCTTAGTGGTGCAAAGAGTGAGATTCGGTTCAGCAATCTATGGTGAGGTGTGGGACCTGGGAGCCCCTTGGTTCTGAACGTTTTATGTCATTGACTTCCAGTGTGGCCTCTGAGCAAGTCATTTAACCTCCTTGGCTCAGTTAACCATATGGAAAATGAACATGATAATATCTCACAAGGGTATTGTGAGATTACTCAATGTTTATAAAGTGCTTGGGAAATGAAAGGCCCTGGATGTGCCTAGCAATGTCATTAATCTTGTGGCTGGTTGAGTTCAGGCAGCTGGAATGTTACAAAAGTCTTGACTTCCTGGATGATTTTAGTGCAATACCTCACAAATCACAAGGCTTAAAACTATGAAAATTTAGATGATGAATTTCACGCTGTAGTGGAGGAGTCTGATTTTTTTTCTGAGCTCACTTTTGAACCAGCTTTTCACAGACTCCATCACTTCCTTCTCAAGAGCAAAAAATTATTCAGACGCTCCATTCTTTGATGTCAGGAGCTGTACCTCTTCCTCAAGTACCACAGGCCTTTCCTTGTCTTCATCTTCCCTGTTGCCTAGTTTGTTTACTAATTCATTCAACAAGCAATTGTTGGGCCCTAGCTGTATTCCAGATGTGCTGCTAAGTGTTAGCAAAATAAGAGGAAGACACATTTCCACTTTGGAGGAGCTCCCAGTCTAGACAGACAAGAAAACAAACGATTACCATGGAATATGAACTCCAAAGAGCTAAGGAGACCCAGATAAATTTATTTTAAACTATGTGTCAGGTAGTTAATGAACCTAAGCTCGTTTTCAGGAGCGATTGAAGCTTCTCAACACCTCTTCCTTAAACCGGTGGGATTACACTATCCATCCTTCTGTTATTACCACTGTTTTCTTTCCCTTTATTTTCTTTCCCTTTCTCTTTACTTTCTTAAATGTAGATGTTACCTAAGGTTCTTTACACTCTTCTCTTCTCTTTCTACCTTTCTTTCCTTGATACATCTATTCCCTGATGTCAGGGTTATTAGAAGTGTTCAACTCTAACTCTGACCTCTCTCCTAAGTTCCTGATCTATCTGGAGATTCAGGAAATCATTATAGGTCCCACCAAATTCACAATATTCTAATAGTATTTCCTTCCTCTGCTGGATCTCTCAAATCCTCGATAATAGTTTTGTGATTTCCCTCCTAACCAGGCTTTAAACCTGAACACCATACAAAACTCTTCTTACTTATCCTTGCATCAAAATCTCTGCCATGGTCTTTTGAGATTCTACAAATTTTCTCAGAGACTATATTTTACTGCTAGCTATACTTCATTTATATAAATGAAGTATTTATATATTACCTTTATTTATATATTACCTTGTTCTAAAAAATATCTTAAATATAATGGCTGGACTCACTAATGTAAAGAAAACAATCAACAAAGCGCTGTTCTGTTTGCTTTGATAATATAAATATTTACTCCCTATTTCAATGTAACCATGAAACATTTTTCTGAGTCCCTGGGACTGTGCTGTTTGTTCAGTACTAGAATACCTAAATGTATAAGACCAAGTCCATGCCCACAAAGAAGACGTAGGCAAATTCAGGAGACAACCCTGTAAATGGTGCATTGTAAGCAAATGCATTGTGACACCAGTGAATAAGTAGGACATTAAAAATCCAAGCAAGGCCGAGAGGATGGAGGCATGTTCCAAGGGAGCATGAATGTGAGAGAAGACTGGACACTGGAGAAGTCAGGTAAAGTTGTCCCAGAAAGCTAATATTTCATGCATTTGTATTTGCAAAGCCAAGAGACTTGAAGTACAGTGGCATTCCGTGGCCAGTTCTGTACTGCTGCTGCATGAAATACATATAGGTGTGGAATGGGATGAGGAGAGAGAAGTCATGGAGAGCTACATTGCAAATAGCCTTTTATATCTTGCTAAGGAGTTTGAAATTTTTTTCTATAGATGATAGGGAGCTGGCACAGGATTTTAAGCAAGGCTAACGATTGACTTTCTTAAATTGGATTTTCTTATAAGGGGCTAAATTCCCATTTAAAAAAAAAAATACTAGCACTGGCTAGAAAAAAGAGGTCAAGGCCAAGACCTGGAGAAAAAGTACTATTTTTTTTTTTTTGAGGAATGAATATACTTACATTTATGTTAAAATTGCAGGCGGAGGGCCCATTTCCTGTTAACCTCATCTTCTACAAAACCAACAGCAGCCACGAGACTGAAAGCTTATATGCATCAGAGAGTATTCTACACATTTTTTGATTACCTCATTTAATCTGTGCAACAATCATAATGAAGTTCACCAATCAGAGGGAGAAACTGAGGCACAGAGAGGGAAAGCAGCCCATTCAAGTTTCCCTAGTTGATGAGAAGGACAGCCAGGGGCACCAAGCAGCCTGTGCATCATAGTCTCTCTCTATGCTTCAAAAACTGAGCCTGTGTTTGTTTTCTTCTTCTTAATGTGAGAACAATTATGTTTACTATGTACTGTAGGAGATGGTTGTGCAGCGCTGTGTTTATAAAGAAGGATTCTGAGGCAGACGCCACTGAACCCCCCAAGAGCATTCTGGATGGGAAGGGCTCCCTGTTCCTCAGCAGAGGCCTCATGCTGTAGAAGGGAGCGTGATTGTTATTCAAAACGAAAATATTCTTACCAGCACTGGAAACTACATTTACAAGTTAAGCACACGTTTTCTAAAAGTAGAGAAAAATTCTAGGAGGGGAGCAGCATCTCTTGCAGCCTGGAGGGAGGAGGCATCTAATTGCCTATTCATGAGGGAGCTGGTCTCTCAGGGCCTGTAACATTTCCAAACAGGCTATGCAGAGAACAGCAGTGACAATGAAAACAGCAGGTCCCTGAATTCAAAATCTTGATGTAAACATATACAACACAAATCTCAAAGCTCACTCTTCACCATCTTGGTGCAGTCTCTCTGATGTTAGCACTTTGGATCTTGTGAGAGTATGTGGATGGGCACATGTACACTTATATGCCTAAGACTCACATATGTACAGACTGAGTTATTAATGAAATGAAGAAAGATTCCAAAAACCACATCTGACAATCTGCTGCATTTCTTTTGGAGTCACGAATCACATTCTGTGTGTGTGTACTCTCACGCACACACACATACACACAGAGGCATAAAATCTGTATCTATGGCTCTCTCTATTTTGGGGTGTGAAGGTCTAAGGTAAATTTTATCTTTTTTTCTCGTACCTTCCCTTCCACTGTCCCCATCTTTGCACCTTTGGAAAAGCTCTGAGTCCTTCTATGTCATCTTTGTGCCTTTTTGAAAGAAAGACTATGTAACAAATTAATTGAAACAGACCTGCAGAAAATGGCCATGAGAAAATTTCTGCCTCTTTCTCAAACTTTTAATGTTGGCTACCTACCATTACTGGAGCAAGAATTCTAGTGGGCCTGAAGTGTGGGACATAGACACTGGTTTAATCTTATTGTGCCTAGGTATGATAAAAGCCACCACCTTTCTTCACTAGGAACTTCCCCAACCCATTGCTTCCAGTCCAGACTCATGATGATGAGCACCAAAGCGAGAGGTACCCTGTTCCAAGTGGCAAATGCACTGAATGTGGCTTTGACAGGGCAAAGATGCTGTGGAGAGCAGGCTCTGCCCTGCTCAGAATTACTCCATAATGTATAGAACAGCATTTTCAGGCTGTGCTTAACCCTGAGTCACCCCTTTTTGAAAAGTAGTAGTTTGCCATGAGGTACTCTATTTTATGAGTACTGTAAGTGCCAGATAGACTGAATCCACATCTTGTTTATAGATGCAAACTACTATCATCTGCCCAGCACAACCATAAGGCACAAATTGATTTAAAAAAAATTATGTACTAACTTATCAAACTAAATACTAAATCAAGGAGTACCTGGACATATGGACATCCCAACTCATATCAGGAACACCAGACATGGGAGATTATGGACCTCACCAGACAGAAACCCCTCACCTAAAACCCATAAAAGCTGAAACATCCCCAAGACTAGACGTGAAGGCACCCTGACCCCATCACCTAGTCACTTGTGGCCTTGCCCAGGAAAATCACCACAGCAACAAATGACAGATTTCCTGTCCCACTGGGCTTCAGCCCAGCACAGTTTCTCCTGCCTTTGACACCAGGCACAGCCCACTCTAAGCTGACACCTTGAGCTGACACTCCAAGCTGACAGGCTGAAACTGAAACAGCCATCCTTTCAAACCCTTTGCTTTGACAATTCTGTGGAATATGTGTGTTAAAATCCTTATCTGTCCACCTACAGTGACTCTTTAATTCTGAATTCTTCCCTCTCTGTCTATGTTCTTGGTATAGCATCTGCAATCATGTAGTCATCTTTACACTTCATTAGTCTTTCTGTGACTTACCTACATCATCATGTGAAGTGTTACTTGAGTGTTATAGATTTAGAAATTAAGATTGGAGTAAAAGAATTTGTGTGTGCCCAACTTATGACAACCAGGTGTGACCCATGCATATTCAACTGCCATTGCCGAAAGTGGTGTAGCCTGCAAATTTATTGTTATTCAACAAATTTTGACATTGTGGAAAGAAACAACTGTGTTTGGTCTTGTCAATGACATAATTCATACCCAACAGATGCACACTGGGACTGTCAATTTGTGATGCTAGATGAGTTTATAGGACCTTATGGTGGGCCTGTAAGTGGGGTTTGGGGAAGAAATCAAATTGCTAATAGGAAAACTCTTCCAGTTTATTAAAAAAAAATGTATCACATAGATTTGGAGGTGATACATGAGTCAGGAAGGAGGAGTCCTGGGGCAAAGGAAGGCACCTTGGGTACAAATATCAGAGCTCAAGGGTATGCCATGCTTCAAAGATGAGGAATGACTTGATACTACTAAGGATCATGGAGCTCCTTAGCAATTTGCTAAAAGAAAAAGTATTCACTGCCTGAGTATTTTAAGAAAACAAAAGTTATTACATTAATCTAAACAATGAAGAGAAGTCCAGAGATAGTGGGGAAAGGGAAACCTACAACAATCAATACAGTAGAGGGGGGGCATCAGAAGGAAAGCACCCTTTGCAGCCTAGACAGCTTCCTAGGGTGTTCTAAACTGATGCTGAAAAATGTTAGAGTGAACACCAGTAAGCATGATCCAGTGCCAAGAGGATGTAAGTGGCATGAGAAAGAGAAGTTAGTTGATGGCAGTTAAGCAGCCCAAGGAGACCTGACCGAAGACAAAGGTACTTGTGACCAGCAACTCATCACATCTGCTCTCAAACTCATTTATGGTCTCCACTGTGAACCCAGAGGTATTAACCACCACCGATAAACCAGGTTATCACTGTAGACTCTTCACAAACACTGGCATGAATACTATAAGGTTGTCCATGCTTGAACTTGGTGGAGTAAATTCCAGTTGAACTAGTGATTACACTTTTTGGCAAAGGGGCTCAAAACCTTCAGGGAACAGGAGGACAGAATGTGTGGTGCCCACCCTGTAACCTGCTTCCCTCTCAACATGTTTGTTCATAGACATCACTGCAAGCAAAAAGGCACAAATCCATCTTTTACCTCAGCATTAAAATGCCTTTCGTAATCCCCTAGGGACACTCAACTGGCAATGGTGAACAGATTTGTCACCACCAAGAATCAATTCCTGGTCATTTACTGGGGACTGGGAAATATGTAGCTCAGATAAATTAAATCCAGAGTTAATCTGAAAGCTTTTATAAGCCAGCAGTTACAAATACTTGCTGACAAAATCCTGTACCAGGGCTATTTTGATAAAGGTGAATTTCCTCCTTTCCCTCCTTATTTCATTTCCTCCAAGAAGATTTACTAATGAACTGAGCAAAAACTTGGTAACGGGTAGAAGATGAAGCAAGCCTCTGAAAATTCAAGGGCTGGCTCTCACTGGAAATAAAACTATGTTACGACTTCCCTCCAGAACTTGAAAGTTAATTATGGTCATTTTTAAGGTGGGCCAATTAGTTCAGAACAGAGTTAATCAATGGGAATGTACTGAGCCCTGAAGCTGCCATGTACTTCAGAAATGGGCCAACTGGTACTCTGGGGTCCTCCTTCCCAGTGCCTGAGCCTATCCCATGCATCTGGAAAATGATTTTCCAATGCTCAGTCAGGGCGCATCTTAGTGAAATGATTGCTGTGCAACAAAGTGCGTTTTGGGTCCCCCCGCCTCAACTCTTCCTAAGTTCTTGCTCTCTGCTGGATGCCAACAAGTCTTTTTATTTTTTGGCACTGGGAATTGAACTCTGGGGCACTCAACTACTGAGCCCCATCCCCAGCCCTATTTTGTATTTAGTTTAGAGACAGGGTCTCACTGAGTTACTTAGCACCTTGCTATTGCTGAGGCTGGCTTTGAACTTGCAATCCTCCTGCCTCAGCCTCCCCACTGCTGGGATTATAGGCGTGCGCCACCATGCCGGCTCAACAAGTCTTTCTAAGGTTTTCTTCTTATCTAATTAGAATTGAAGATGTGCTCCCTCCCGGGAAGGAGGAAATATGAGACCAAAAACCTACCAGGACCACAAAAGACAAGGGTAGAGTTGCGAAGTGACAATAGAGCTGGGTTTTCTGAGAAGAAGCCCTCAATTCCACCTACCCACAAGGTTGGCTTGGCCTCAGCAGCTCGGATGCAAGGGGGAGAACTCAGCAAGAGAGGCTTGTTCTAAGGAGCTCACCCACCACTCCCCCTCCACATCATGCTCCCAGGGTTGTTTTGGAGGGGAGGTTGGTGGGCTGTGGGCAGGCCCCACGCCCTCACCCATTCAGCAAGGTGGGAAGGGTGCTCCCCCATGCCCCAGTGAGATTTCTATGAGATCATTCCTAATAGTTGGTCTCCAAGCACATCCTTATTAAATTCAATGTTAAAAACATTTCAAATGGATCAAGGACACGTTCAATTGACAATGCTTTCTGTAACAGCTTTGTGCCCTGGGGTGTCAGACCACATTTCCTGCTTATTCTAACACCAAACCCCAGGTGTGGCCACCAATACTTCCACTGAATTCCAATTATTTCATTTTGAAAGATGCCACCCACGGGCAGGTACATAGGGAACCTAACTTTGAAGTTAGGACTTCTCTAAACCATGCTGGTTTAAAATCCCAGGGAATTCCTTTTTGCAGCAAAACTCCTGGGGTGTTTTTACACAAGGAAATGAAAAACTAAAATTACTGTATAAGGTATTCAGCTGATTTCCCTAAGGGTTTGGTTGGGGAAAAAAGGTACTACTGTGAAATTTTCATCTATCAGAGGCTTGTAAAGATTCATCTGTTTCACCCCTAAGCCCACATAAGCTATTCAAAAACCTCAGATTTGGGGCATCTTTCTTGCTATTTATTATTTGAGAATAATATGTTTTATTAATTTTTCTATTTTTAACCTCTTTGTTTCAAATATTTGTTCATAACCATTTTTGCTTTGATATGAGTTTCACTTTAATTTTTACAGATAGGTCATGCCCATAGTACAAAATTCAAAAAGTACAAGATGATGTGTTGGGGAATGTGAGTCTCTTTCTCATCTCTGTCCTCCAGTCACCCCAGTCTCAGAGGCAACCACTGCCTACATACTCTATGTTACTCTTATATATTTCAAGGATTTACAGATATGTGTGGATTTCTTTCAAATGTAATATATTAAACAAGATGTTCCAAACCTTGTCTTTTTCATGTAGCAATATAGTTTAGTGAGTACTCCAAATTAATATGTTGGTTTTAATTGCTTCAGAACACTTAATTGTATGCATATACCAAATTTTATTCAAGTAGTTCTTTATCAATAAAACTTTAGGTTTTTATAATCTTGTGTTAATACAAACTTATTGCAATGAGTTGTTTTTAAAAATACAGCTATATCTGTAGATGTACATATCTGAACATTTAGAAGTACAACTATTGGGTCAAAGGTTGTATTTGTTTCTTAATTTGAACAAATATTGCCATTTGTCTTTCACAGAGACTATAACAACATGAACAATAGACAAGGGTGCCTGTTCTCCACCCCCAACAATTCAGTACATTATCAGTTTTGTAAAGCATTTTTTGTTTCGTACCAGGATTTGAACCTAGGGGTACTTAACCACTGAATGACATCCCCACCCTCTTTTTATATTTTATTAGAGATACGGTCTCACTGAGTTGCTTAGGGCCTAAGTTGCTGAGGCTGGCTTTGAACTCACAATCCTCCTGCCTCAGCCTCCTGAGTTGCTGGGATTACAGGCATGTGCCACTGTACCTGGCTTGTAAAGTATTTTTCCCAGTGTGATGGAAAATGTGTCATTGAAACTTTAGTTGGGCTTTTTCTTGCTTATGTGAGGTTGAGCTCCTTTTCATATGTTGAGCTATTTGTTTTCCCTTTTTTGGGAATTGTTTCCCTATCTGTTGCCTGGTGTCTAGTGGATTTAGGATCTTTCTCTCACTGATTTATCAGCTCTTTACATATTAGGAAAATAAAGCTTGTAGAGATAGATTTTTCAAATGTTTCCCCAGGTGCTCATCTGCCTTTTTACTTCTGTAAACCAACTTTTGTTGGTTTTTGCCTTATATAAATGTTTGTTATTTTTTTCAATACGATTTTTAAATTTTCTTAAGTGCTTTTAAAATCATTATTAAATAATTTTCAAATATCATATATGTGATATATATCCTCTTAGACCAAGACTATTAAAATTTTATATCAGACCTTTGCCATATAGCACATTATCTTATCCTTAGCAGATTTAAGTGTCAAAATTTAGTATGTCAAAATTTCTCTAGACCAGAAGTCTGAACATGGCATAGCAAGGTCCTCTACAAAATGTTTCAGAGCACTGCAATTAAAATATTGGCCAGGGCTGGAGTGTCATCTCAGAAACTGCACTGGTTGAGAGTCTACCTCCAAGCTCTCACAGGTGTTTAGAGAAGTCATTTCCTTGAGACTATAGAATTCACATCAGCAGTCTCTTCAAAGCCAGCAATGGAAATTGATACAAAAGTCTTTTATAATGTAACATAATCATGAGAGTCAAAGTGCATCACCTTTGCCATTTTCTATTGGTAAAAGCAAGTCACAAGTCCTTCCACAGTGAAGGGGAGGGGAGGATATGAGGCCATCGAGGCTATGAATACCAGAAGGCAGGGATCATTATTGGATCACCTTAGGCAGAGATGAAACAGTTTGAGAGGATTCCCTCAGGAATTCAGAGTCTGGTAGAAGGATAAAAATAATTTAAATATGAGACATGATATAGAAACGTCCACCAAAAATGGTGCAAAAATTGGACTTAGTGGTGCATACTATAATCCCAGCAGCTTGGGAGGCTGAGGCAGGAGGACAGTGAGTTCAAAGCCAGCCTCAGCAACTTAGCAAAGCCCTAAGCAACTCATGAGAACCTGTCTCTTAATAAAAGTTTTTATAATAATAATGTTTTAATAATAGTTTTTTAAAAGGGCTGGACATATGGCTCAGTGGTAAAGCATCCCTGGGTTCAATCCCTGATACCAATAAAATAAAATAAAATACTATGAGAGTTTAGCAAAGGAAGAGGGAGCCTGAGAAATCTTGAAGAAGGCAGCATTGGATTAGAGCTTTGTAATGGTGGCTGTGGTTATTGCTACGCTGAGTGCTAATTGTATGTCAGGCAAGGTACTGGGAAAATGCGAGTCCTCGTATTTTTCCATACAGAACAGCTCCATTCATATCTATTTTACACATTTCACTTTCATTTGAGATTTTTATTTCATCAAAGGGTTGTTGTAGCTTAAAAAAAAATGTGAGCCATTGGTTGGAATTGGGAAGAGTCTTTGGGAAGGGCAATACAATGTCAGCTAAGTTCAAACTGAGTTCAAAATCTACAAAAACTGAGGCCAAGTACACAAGACCACAGGTCCATGTTGTGACAATCACATCACATCATAGGGAGACAGTGTCTGGACATCCAGGAAACCTGACCCTCATCTGATTCTGGGCTAGACTTGGTCACATGGGAAACAGGGTATCCAAAAGTCAGTGGGACGAGGAGTGGGAGAGGATCAGTGCAAAGCCCTGATCTCAGTTCAGGGGGTAGAGATCACAGACTGCCCCCAGAGACTGGTATTGAGCCTAGAGGTGACAATGGGTGGAGGGGCTAGGAAAGGGGTAAGGGACATTACCTGTGCAGATTGGAGACCACAGTGGCAGAAGAGCAAGTAAAGAATAGTGAGCTGGTCTTCCCTGGGTGGCTGTCCTGAAAGCTCTCTGCTCACTCTGTCTAATATGATTGATCATCAATTGCTTTGAAATCACCATTCCTTTTGGGTCAGGAAGCTTTGATAATAGCCATTTACTATTCGAAATCCCTATGGGTGACCTGCCGTGTGTGTGTGTGTGTGTGTGTGTGTGTGTGTGGTGTGCCCTCTCATTACAGGGGACTGAATCCAGGTCCTTATGGTTGTTAGGCAAGTCCTGGGTGACCTGTCTTTTAACATCTGTTTTTTTTTGTTGTTGTTGTTGTTGTTTTATTGTTTCTCTTACTTTCTATCATTTCAAGCAGGAGTTTTCTAACTGTTCTCCTGTGTGGAGCCTCAGGGCACCTCAGGAATTGGGGACAGTGTGAGAAGAGGGCACAGGTTCTATACCCCTGAACTAGAGCAGTTTTGTTTTCACCATTTTCATCTGCTTAACAGGCCATGTAAGATGTGTTGACTCAAGAAAAGTTTTCTCAGTTGTTGTTGTTTTTTTAAAGATGATTTTTAAAGTGTCTGTTAGTTTCCTTATCTTTACCAAGAAAAATCACTTTAATTTCTTTCTAGCTACATTTTGTTTTTGACCACAGATGGTATTACCCAGTTTGACTTCCCTCTTTTTCATTAGACTGAACTCAAAATGATTTTAACTGCTGCCAAAAAAAAAAAAAAATCAAATCTTTGTTCAAGGATAAAGATCAGTCATTAATGTGAAGATTCAACAGAATGTGCTATAGTTAATCTTTGAAGAAAATTCCAGCAAAGGACTTATACAAATGTTTTGAGCAGGTGCATTTTTTAGATAAAAGTACAACTCTTCAAGATGAATACTTTAAAAAATATAGAGCTCAATAGTGGGGAAGATCTTCATTTTCAGTGTGCACATTTATAATTTTTATTGTTTGGAAGAAATTCCAGAGTTCTATAATATAAGCCCTAAATTTGAATTAAAAATTCTGACACTGGCATATGGGATCAGCTCAACCCAACTTTATTACCCTGTGAATTAGTCAGCTTTCCATTACCATATCAAAATACCTGAGGCAATTAACTTATAAAGAGAAAAGGTTTATTTTGGCTCATGGTTCTCTAGGTTCTAGTCTAAGATCGAGTGTCTCCATTATTGTGAGCCTTTGAAGAAGGTGGCACATCATGGTATAGAACACATGGTAGAGCCAACTGCAGAAGAAAGAATGGGCTGGAGTTCCATAATCCCTTTCAGGGACACACCTACAATAACATAAAAACCTCTCTTAAGACTCTACCTCCTAAAGATTCACAGCACCTCCCAGTAGTGCTACCTTGGGGACCCAGCCTTAAAGGCAGGGACTTTTGAAGGTCCTATCTATATTTAAGCCATAGTACCCTGTAAGAAATACCTTCCAGAAAGGGTTCATTTATGTATCCTTGTGAAGGAGTCTCTTGTGCTTTTCAGTTGCAACTTGCTCAATTTGATAAAGAAAATATATGCAACCAATTTCTTCTGACAGGTGCCTCAATCTTCTCCAAGTCCAAGACTGCAATCAAACCTAAACAAGCCCCGTGATTTTCCTACTGTGGGACTTTAACCAGAGAATAAATGCGTAATGAATAAAAATTTTAAATCACAGACTCAGACACCAAAAAAATAAATAACAATATTACTTTATTTTTTATAAAATTCAACTTAATTTCTATTTCAACCATCCAATTTCAAACACTCAATCTCAATCAATTTAAGGCTTTTCCATCATGGCTCCTCCACCCCTAGTTCTTTTCCTTTTCCTGTATGTCACTTAGTTCCAATGGACATTGCAGGGTCAAGACATGGTGAAGGGACAGTTCTTAATTATTATCACTCATCACAGCTCTAGGGAGACCTTATACCCTATCAGAATTCCACACAGCTATGGCATACATGATCTCAGCTTTTACCTTAACCCATGAGAAAAAAGAATAGAAGCTAAGGTAAACAGAAAAAAAGAATATTCAGAAAACCTGGAACTTACCATGGTTTGATTTATAATTTTTTATCTAGGATTGTATGAAAGCAACACTCATAAAACTGTACTTCTAATTTTGAACTTTGATCTTTTCCCAGGCTAGTGATAAGCAGTATGATACTCTCTCATGATGCCAGCTGCAGTTCCTGGTCAACTACATGACCACAAGGAACCAGTCCTCTACAGGGTAAATACATTTTTTACCTGCAATATTTTCATCTTGCAATGGATTTATTGTGATATAATCCTATAATAAGTCAAGAAGCATCTGTAATAAATAGTGAAGAAGTACATAAAATAGAAAAAAAGACAGAAAATTTGTTTTAAATGTGGTATGTATACTCAATGGTATATTACTCAGCTTTAAAAAGAATGAAATTAGGACGTCACCAGAATGCGGCAGAGGAGATAACTTCATTGAAACCAGCGGCAACAGGTGTGTAACCCCCTAGCCTTCCCTCTCCACACAGCAGGGGAAACCGTAAGGGCCCCTCCCAGCTCTCCCGTGAGCACGATAGCCAGACCAAGGGAATCAGGAGTGGCGCGGGACCCGCGGTGGAGAACTCCCGGCTACTGCTCCCACCAGTGCTGACAACTGAGGTCTCTTGCACCAGCTACCAGGGGCGTGGCTACTGGAGGGCAAGCAAAATTCACTGAGGGTTCTCAGCCCCAAGCTCTACAAACTTAGGGTATGAGGGAATGGCAAACAGGGAGAGTGTGCCCAGTCGTTCAAGAAAATAGGGCTCCCGGGAGCAGCAGACCTGGCATGTAGCCAGTATTGTGGTGAGCGTCACCGGTGAGCGGGGCCTGGCTTGAGGAAGAGTGGGGAAGTGACTAGACACAAGAGAAGGCCCTAGGCACTCAGGATTGGAGACCCACCCAGTCTGGGAGGAGGAGCTGCTGCACGGTGATTGGTTCCCGCATATTGAGAGGAGAAGCTTGGCACAGCTCCACCTACTGGAAGAGAAGTTAATCAAACTCTAAGACTGCATTTATTAATTTTTTTTTAATTTGGGTTTTTTTTTCATTTTCATTTTTTTTTGTTGTTGTTTTTTTAAATTTTTTTATTGTTTTTTTAAATTTAAATTTAAATTTTTTTATTTTTTTAAATTACTTTTTCTTTTCTATTTTTTTTCTTTTGTATTTTCATTTCTTTTCAATTTTCTTATTCCCCCTTCCTTGAATTCTACCTGCTTACTCTCATTCTCTTTAGTGACTTCTTCCCTTCCCTTCTAATACCTTTCCTCCCAAGCATCAAATAAATTTATAGGAGTAAACAGTAACTCAGCAGTCAAGAAGTAACATGAACAGCATGAAAAAGCAAGGAAGAAAAGGAGTACAAACAATGCAGGACAGCCTAAATATTCAGGAGGACCTAGAGTCATCAGAAAAATGGTCAAATAAAGAACTCAAGGAATACCTTAGACAGATGGAATGGAACCTTAAAGAGGATATGAGACAGCAAATTCAAACAGTGAAAGAACACATTGAAAATGAAGTACATAAACAGATAAAAGAAGAAGTTAAGCATCTTTATCAGGAGATAGAGATTATAAAAAAATCAAACAATAATTCTAGAAATGAAGGAAAATAAAAACCAAATTAAAAACTCAAATGAGAGTATCACTAACAGAGTGGAGCAAGTAGAAGCCAGAACGTCAGATAATGAAGACAAAATATATCATCTTGAAAAGAGTCTAGCCAACTCAGAAAGGCTGGTAAAAAATCACGAGAAAAACATCCAAGAGATATGGGATAACATAAAAAAAACCAAACTTGAGAGTCATCGGGATAGAGGAAGGTATAGAGATTCAAACCAAGGGAATGAGTAACCTGATGAATGAAATAATTACAGAAAACTTTCCAGAAATAAAAAAGGAAACGGATATACAAATTGTAGATGCATACAGGACACCGAGCACACAAAATCACAGTAGACCAATGCCAAGACACATTGTTATGAAGATATCCAATATACAGAACGAAGAGAAAATATTAAAAGCTACAAGAGAAAGGAGGCAGATTACATTCAGGGGTAAACCAATAAGGTTAACAATGGATTTTTCATCACAGACGCTGAAAGAGAGAAGATCCTGGAACAACGTATTTCAAACACTGAAAGACAATGGATGCCAACCAAGAATTCTGTATCCAGCAAAATTAAGCTTCAGGTACAACAACTAAATAAAAATCTTTCATGATAAACAAAAGTTAAAAGAATTTGCAGCCAGAAAACCAGCATTGCAAAGCATCTTGAGCAAAACACTACACGAGGAAGAAATGAAAAACAATAACCAAAACCATCAGTGGGAAGTGCCTCAGTAAAGACAGAGGGCGGGGGGAAAGCTAATCATGGAGAAACAAACTAAATTTAAATAAATAAATAAATAATCAAACATGGCTGGAAGTACAAACCATATATCAATAGTAACTCTAAACGTTAATGGCTTAAACTTGCCAATAAAGCAACATATGCTGGTAACATGGATTAAAAAAACAAATCCAACAATATGCTGCCTCCAGGAGACACATCTGATTGGAAAAGACATACACAGGCTGAAGGTGAAAGGTTGGGAAAAATATACTATGCACATGGTCCTCGTAAACAAGCAGGGGTGGCCATCCTCATATCGAATAAAATTGACTTCAAGACTAAGTTAATCAAAAGGGATAAGGAAGGACATTATATACTGTTAAAAGGAACCATTCACCAACAAGACATAACAATTATCAATATTTATGCACCAAATAATGGTGCTGCAACGTTCATAAAACAAATTCTCCTCAAGTTCAAGAATCAAATAGACCACAACACAATAATTATGGGTGACTTCAACACACCTCTCTCACCATTGGACAGATCCTCCAAACAAAAGTTGAATAAAGAAACTATAGAACTCAATATCACAATCAATAACCTAGACTTAACTGACATATATAGAATATATCAACCATCATCAAGTGAATATACTTTTTTCTCAGCAGCACATAGATCCTTCTCAAAAATAGACCATATATTATGCCATAGGGCAACCCTCAGTAAATATAAAGGGGTGGAGATAATACCATGCATTTTATCTGATCATAATGGAATGAAATTGGAAATCAATGACAAAAGAAGGAAGGAAAAATCCTACATCACATGGAAAATGAACAATATGTTACTGAATGATCAATGGGTTACAGAAGACATAAAGGAGGAAATCAAAAAATTCTTAGAGATAAATGAAAATACAGACACAACATATCGGAATCTATGGGACACAATGAAAGCAGTTTTAAGAGGGAAATTCATCTCCTGGAGGTCATTCCTCAAAAAAAGAAAAAAACCAACAAATAAATGAGCTCACACTTCATCTCAAAGCCCTAGAAAAGGAAGAGCAAAACAACAGCAAATGTAGCAGAAGGCAAGAAATAATTAAAATCAGAGCGGAAATCAACGAAATTGAAACAAAAGAAACTATTGAAAAAAGTGACAAAACTAAAAGTTGGTTCTTCGAAAAAATAAATAAGATCGACAGACCCTTAGCCATGCTAACGAAGAGAAGAAGAGAGAGAACTTAAATTACTAACATACGGGATGAAAAAGGCAATATCACAACAGATGCTACAGAAATATAAAAGACAATTAGAAATTATTTTGAAAACCTATATTCCAATAAAATAAAAGATAGTGAAGACATCGATAAATTTCTTAAGTCATATGATTTGCCCAGACTGAGTCAGGAGGATACACACAATTTGAACAGACCAATATCAATGGATGAAATAGAAGAAGTAATCAAAAGACTACCAACCAAGAAAAGCCCAGGACCGGATGGGTATACAGCGGAGTTTTACAAAACCTTTAAAGAAGAATTAATACCAATACTTTTCAAGTTATTTCAGGAAATAGAAAAAGAGGGAACTCTTCCAAATTCATTCTATGAGGCCAACATCACCCTGATTCCGAAACCAGACAAAGACACCTCAAAGAAAGAAAACTACAGACCAATATCTCTAATGAACCTAGATGCAAAAATCCTCAATAAAATTCTGGTGAATCGGATACAAAAACACATCAAAAAAATTGTGCACCATGATCAAGTAGGAGTCATCCCTGGGATGCAAGGAAGGATCAATATACGGAAATCAATAAATGTTATTCATCACCTCAATAGACTTAAAGATAAGAACCATATGATCATCTCAATAGACGCAGAAAAAGCATTCGACAAAGTACAGCATCCCTTTATGTTCAAAACATTAGAAAAACTAAGGATAACAGGAATTTACCTCAACATTGTAAAAGCTATCTATGCTAAGCCTCAGGCTAGCATCATTCTGAATGGAAAAAAATTGAAGGCATTCCCTCTAAAATCCGGAACAAGACAGGGATGCCCTGTATCACCACTTCTATTCAATATAGTTCTCGAAACACTGGCCAGGGCAATTAGACAGACGAAAGAAATTAAAGGCATAAAAATAGGAAAAGAAGAACTTAAATTATCACTATTTGCAGGTGACAAGATTCTATACCTAGAAGACCCAAAAGGGTCTACAAAAAAACTACTAGAACTAATAAATGAATTCAGCAAAGTGGCAGGATATAAAATCAACATGCATAAATCAAAGACATTTCTGTATATCAGCGACAAAACTTCTGAAATGGAAATGAGGAAAAACACTCCATTCACAATATCCTCAAAAAAAATAAAATACTTGGGAATCAACCTAACAAAAGAGGTGAAAGATTTATACAATGAAAACTACAAAACCCTAAAAAGAGAAGTAGAAGAAGATCTTAGAAGATGGAAAAATATACCCTGTTCATGGATAGGCAGAACTAACATCATCAAAATTGCGATATTACCAAAAGTTCTATAGGTTTAATGCAATGCCAATCAAAATCCTAACGGCATTTCTTGTAGAAATAGATAAAGCAATCATGAAATTCATTTGGAAAAATAAAAGACCCAGAATAGCAAAAGCAATTCTAAGCAGGAAGTGTGAATCAGGCGGTATAGCGATACCAGATTTCAAACTATTACAGAGCAATAGTAACAAAAACAGCATGGTACTGGTACCAAAACAGGCAGGTGGACCAATGGTACAGAATAGAGGACACAGAGACTAATCCACAAAGTTACAACTATCTTATATTTAATAAAGGGGCTAAAAGCATGCAATGGAGGAAGGATAGCATCTTCAACAAATGGTGTTGGGAAAACTGGAAATCCATATGCAACAAAATGAAACTGAATCCCCTCCTCTCGCCATGCACAAAAGTTAACTCAAAATGGATCAAGGAGCTTGATATCAAATCAGAGACTCTGCTCCTGATAGAAGAAAAAGTTGGCTCCGATCTACATATTGTGGGGTCGGGCTCCAAATTCCTTAATAGGACACCCATAGCACAAGAGTTAATAACAAGAATCAACAAATGGGACTTACTTAAACTTAAAAGTTTTTTTCTCAGCAAGAGAAACAATAAGAGAGGTAAATAGGGGGCCTACATCATTTTTACTCCTCACACTTCAGATAGAGCCCTAATATCCAGAGTATACAAAGAACTCAAAAAATTAGACAATAAGTTAACAAATAACCCAATCAACAAATGGGCCAAGGACCTGAACAGACACTTCTCAGAGGAGGACATACAATCAATCAACAAGTACATGAAAAAATGCTCACCATCTCTAGCAGTCAGAGAAATGCAAATCAAAACCACCCTAAGATACCATCTCACTCCAGTAAGATTGGCAGCCATTCTGAAGTCAAACAACAAGTGCTGGCGAGGATGTGGGGAAAAGGGTACTCTTGTACATTGCTGGTGGGACTGCAAATTGGTGTGGCCAATTTGGAAAGCAGTATGGAGATTCCTGGGAAAGCTGGGAATGGAGCCACCATTTGACCCAGCTATTGCCCTTCTCGGACTATTCCCTGAAGACCTTAAAAGAGCGTACTACAGGGATACTGCCACATCGATGTTCATAGCAGCACAATTCACAATAGCTAGACTGTGGAACCAACCCAGATGCCCTTCAATAGATGAATGGATTAAAAAATGTGGCATTTATACACCATGGAGTATTACGCAGCACTAAAAAATGACAAAATCATGGAATTTGCAGGGAAATGGATGGCACTAGAGCAGATTATGCTAAGTGAAGCTAGCCAATCCCTAAAAAACAAATGCCAAATGTCTTCTTTGATATAATGAGAGCAACTAAGAACAGAGCAGGGAGGAAGAGCAGGAGGAAAAGATTAACATTAAACAGAGACATGAGGTGGGAGGTAAAGGGAGAGAAAAGGGATATTGCATGGAAATGGAAGGAGACCCTCATTGTTATACAAAATTACATATAAGAGGTTGTGAGGGGAATAGGAAAATAAACAAGGAGAGAAATGAATTACAGTGGATGGGGTAGAGAGAGAAGATGGGAGGGGAGGGGAGGGGGGATAGTTGAGGATAGGAAAGGTAGCAGAATACAACTGTCACTAATATGGCATTATGTAAAAATGTGGATGTGTAACCGATGTGATTCTGCAATCTGTATTTGGGGTAAAAATGGGAGTTCATAACCCACTTGAATCTTTTGTATGAAATATGATATGTCAAGAGCTTTGTAATGTTTTGAACAACCAATAAATAAATAAATAAATAATAAAATTAAATTAAAATATAAATAAAAAGAATGAAATTATGCCATTTTCCAGTAAATGAATGGAGTTGGAGAATATCGTGCTAAGCAAAATAAGCCAATCCCCAAAAACCAAAGGCCGAATGTTTTCTCTAATATGCAGATGCTAATTCACAATAAGGCGGGGTTGGGGGGCACTAGAGAAGAATAGTGTTACCTTACATTAGGTAGAGGGAAGTGAATGGAGAGGAGGGGAGGGGATGTAGGAATAGGAAAGATAGTAGAATGAAACAGAAATTATTACTTTATGTATATATATGACTGCATGACCAATATGATCCTACAACATGTACAATCTAAAAACTGAGAAATTATATCCCATCTATGTATGATATATCAAAGTGCATAAATGCTTTCTACTTTTATGCATAACTAATTTTAAAAATTTTAAAGTATAATCTTTAATGATATCAGTAATATTGATAACCCTCTAACCAGGCAGATCAGGTAAAAGGGAACAAGACACAAATTATCTGTATTAAAAATGGGAAAAGTGACATTACTTCAGATTCTATAGGTATTTAAAAGATATTAAGTGAATATGATGAATACTTTTATTCTTATAAATTCAACAACTTAGAAAAAAATGGCCAAATTCCTTTAAAGCACCACTTGTCAAAGTACACTCAAGAATATATAATCCAAATAGCTTTCTAGTTTTCAAAGAAATTGAACCTGTAGTTTAAAACATTCCTGAAGAAGAAAATTTCATGATGCAATGATTTCGGTAGTAAATCATGCCAGATATTTAAGGACAAATCAATTTAAATCCTGCACAAACTCTTTCAGAAAATGAAAGAAGAGACAATATATCCTAAATCATTGTGAGAGGCTAGGATTACTCTAACAAAAACCTGACACTTATAAAAGAAGGAAAAGACATTTATAAACGAAGAAAACTACTGATCAATATTGCCTATGAGCATTTTGTAGATGCAAATTTTTTTAATTTAGCAAATAAATCCAACAATATAGTTAAAAGGATTATGTTACATCATGACCCACTATGGTTTATCACGGGAATGCAAAGTTGGTTTATCATAAAAATTAATAAATGTAATTTATTATATTAAAATCTAAAAATGAATGGAATTCTGTCATTTGTGACAATATATATGGAACTGGTGAACACTCTGTTAAGTGAAATTAGCCAATCACAGAAAGACAAATATCACATGATCTATTCCTAGGTAGAATCTAGAAGAGTTATTTCACAGAGGGTTAAGAGTACAATGGTGGTGGTCAGAGGCTGTGGAGAGGAGAAGAGAGAGGGATGGAAAACATTGGTCAATGGGTTCTAGGTGGCAATCACATAGGAAAAGTAAGTTCTGGCATTTTATTGCACAGTGGGGCTACTACAGATAATGGTAATATGCTATATTAAAAAAAAACTAGGAGAAAGGATTTTGAATGTTTCACCACAAAAAAAAATGATAAATATTTGAGAAAATACATATGGTGACCCTGATTTGAACATCACACACAATGTACACATGTATTGAAACACCACATGGTACCCCATAAGTTGCATAATTTTTGCATGTTAATTTTTAAAAATAAAAGAATATTTTTAATTTTAAAAAATCCTCCGACAGCAAGAGATCACAGATAGTTTAAGAAATGAAAGAATATAATTGGATATTACATTTTTAAGCAATCACAGTTTGGGACTCTAATCCTTGGACTAGACATTTGGTATTCATTTGATAAATAGTTCCCAACATTTAAATTCTGGGTTCTTATTCGACTTCAGGGAACATTATTCTCTTTAGATCCAATCTTTTAAAAATGTTGGTAATAAATCTTTCCTGGTTGAGATTGATTCTTTTTTAGAGTTCATAATAGCACTTAATATTTCACACAATTATATTTTATTTCATTTATTGTTTGCATCATGCGATTGGGAAAAGAAAGCACTAGAGCTAGGGATCATAAAGATATTGATTATTTCAAACACATGGAGTCTATTCAACAAAGCTAAATCTCGGGCTGGGGATGTGGCTCAAGCCGGAACGCGCTCACCTGGCACGCGTGGGGCACTAGGTTCGATCCTCAGCACCACATAAAAATAAAAATAAAGATGTTGTATCCACCGAAAACTAAAAAATAAATATTAAAAAAAAACAAAGCTAATCTCTTATCAATCAAAAGCCCAAGAAGAAATTTAGCAGGAAGACATCCCTGTTAAGAAACCTCTAGTAGAATAGAAATTAAATGTTAGCATAATAAAGTTTACAAATGCTTATCCCCAAAATAAATAAATAAAAATCTAAAAAAGACACAAGCCATATAGTCATCTTAATACATATAGGAAAAGAATATGAAAAAACCTAAGACTCAATCCTGAAAAAAAAAATTCTGCAATCTAGAAATAGAAGGCAATTTCCTCCACTTAATAAAGGATGGCCATGAGAAATGTGTAGTTAGCATCATACTAATAATGAGAGAATGAATGTTTTCCCCCAAATCAGAATCAAGGCAAGAAAGCCTGGCTATCACCACTTTTATTCAATACTACACTAGAAATTCTAGACAGTGCCATAAGTCAAGAAAAAGGAATAAAAGATGTTCAGATTAGAAAGGAAAAGTGAAAATGTTTCATTCAAAAATGACATGATTGTCATATAGAAATCTAATAAATAAGCTTAACAAGGTTGCAGGATACCAGGATATAAGATCCATATATAAAAATTAATTGTTTTTTGCACAGTAGCAATGAACATCAGAAATGGAAAATTTTTAAAACAATACAATTTACAAAAGCATTAAAATACAAAATACAATTCTCAGTAATATTAAAGAAAAACCTTTTTAAAAGGCAGAAATTCACCTTGGTTTTGAGAAGACACTGTTAAGATGTATATTATTCTTAAATTGATCTGTAGATCCAAAGCAATCCCAATTTTAAAAAACCAACAGAATTTTTATAGTCTTTGGTACACTGATTCTAAAACTCCTATGGAAACATAAATGACCTAGAATAACACCACCTGCCCCGAAAAAAGATCCAAACAAACAAAAACTTTTTAAAATAAGAAAAAAAGGGGACTTTCAGCACCTAATCTCATGACTTACACATACTCCAGTAACCAAAGCAGTGTGATGATATTGCGGAATTTCATATCAGTGGAACAGAAGAGACTCACCACACACAGACAACTAATTTTTGACAAAGATGGTTCAGAGGATAAAGAAAAGTCTCTTCAACAAATAACAATGCAATAATGAGATATCCATGGACAAATACATTAACTTCAATCTATACCTTTCACCATATTAAAAAATAGTGTAAATGGGTTATTAATCTAAATGAAAGCCTAACATTATTAAATTTGCAGGTGAAAAATATAAGAGAGAATCTATGTGATCTTGGGTTACAATAATAGAAGTACTATTCATAAAATAAAGGATTGATTTGCAGGATTTCATTAGAATTAAGAACTTCTTCTCTTTAAAAGACATTTTAAGAGAATAAAAAGATAGCCAAGACACGGACTATGAAAAAATGCTTGCAAATTGTATAGATGATAAATATTCTTGTATCTAGAATATTTAAAGAACTTTCAATATTCTATTTATTTAAAAAAAACTTCATTTGAAGAAGATTTAAATGGGCACTTCACCAAAAATATATACAAATCACAAGTAAATATATGAAAGGATGCTCATCACTATTAGTCACTAGGGAAATGCAAATTAAAACCATAATAAGACACCACTGCATACCTATTATAATGTCTGCAATTAAGATTGGCCATACTATGTATTGGCAAGCATGTGGAAAAACTAAAGCACTCATACACTCACAGTGAGAATGTAAAATAGTGCAAATGTTTTAGAAAACAGTTGTGTTTGCTTAAAAAAAAATTAAACATGCACCTACTACATGACTGTCCTTCCACTCCTAAGTATTTGCCCAATAGAAATGGAAATACATGTTCATACAAAGACTGGTTCACAAACACACACACATGCTTTATTTAAATAGTCGAAACTTGAAAACAACCCAAATTTTCACCCATAGGTTAGTGATTAAATAATCCTTATTATAGTCACAATGAAATATTACTAAGAAATAAAAAGGAATGAACTATTTATACATTAACCTGGATGAATCATGAAATAATTACGCTGATAGGAAAAAAGCTAAAGAGAGTAAATACTGTTTGACTTTATTCATACAAAATTCTACAAAATATGCAAACTAGTTTATTGTGATAGAAAGCAGATAAGGGGTTGCCTAGAAACATAAGGTAGGGTAAAAGAGAGGAAGGGGAGATTACAAAGAGGCACAGAGCAACTTTTGATAATGTATATTATCTTAATTGCGATGATGGTTCTTTGGGTGTATACATATGTCCAAACTCATAATATTGTGTAATTTCACTATTTATTTCATGTAAATAAGGCTATTTATAAATGCCTTGACTTCTGAAATTCAAATGTAGTTCCTCTCTTTTTTTGGGAAAAAAAAAAAAACAACTCTTCTCTGTGACTGAATGCCACCCAACTGAATGAAGGAAGGAACCGCATCTAAGTAAATGCACAAGGAAATAAACCTAAGTTTCTATCTCCAAGTGCATCATGGAAGTCAGCACTATAGTCCAGTGGAGGGAACTGCACCATTGGGGGCCAATCGCCTGTGTTACATAGCTTCCATTCTGAGAGAGCTCTCTCAGTATTATACATATGTCCAATTTGGTTGTGAAAAAGTTATGAGTCAGAGAGCTTGCATATAGAAAGCTTGTGAGGTGAAGGAATCTTGTCCTTAGCAGTCCCTAGTTCTCCTCCTTGAATGTCTCTTTACCTAACTTTTTATATCATTCTTTCTTCGCTCCAATCTTTACTTCTTCTCCAATAAAGAAACACACACACACACACACACACACACACACACACACACAACACTGCTATTCTGTTATTATGCTTCTACCAGCTCTCTTACAACATTATATTCTGGCAGATGCCAAAATGTCATGTGATAAATTTAGGCTGGTTAAGATACTAGTAATTTAGCATGAATCCCTCTGTATGGCATAGACAAAGAGCTAGGCAGCCTGGGTCCAAGTCCCAGTTCCAGCATTACTGGTTGTGTGACCTTGGACATGTCACATAACTATTCAGAGCCTCAGTGTCTTGGTCTGTAAAATAAGTATAATTTACCTCCTCACAGTTTAGTTATAATGATTAAATGAGTCAAAATCTGTGAAGTACTTAGAACAGAACCTAGCACATGACAAGCAACATAAATTCTGTGAAACAAGTTAAATATCACTGCCCAGGGACTATTGTTTCAAAATGAAAAAGAATGTTTACCTCAAGAAAACTAACACTTAATAATTTACCAAGAGATAAAATCATCTTCCTGGTCCATCTCATTTCCCCCTACCTGGGCGCCCATGGCTTCTGCCTCTGCCTCAGCTCACCGTGGGATGGTCAATGCCCACATTATGAATCCACGGAGGTGCTCATGTCACTCTTCCTCATTTGGGCCAACAGAAGTCTCTCCTGCCCTTTGAGCTGTCATCCCAGTGCTCTGATCTGCCCAAATGTCTCAAAATCCTAAGCCCCAGAGCCGCTGCTCAGTTCAGACAGGAAGCACACTGCTGTGGCTTCCAGCAGGAATAGCACGCTCCACAACCTCCCAGGTGAAAGCTTAACTCTTTCAAGGATAGGTACGCCCAGACTGAAGAGTTCATTAAGAACATTTCTGAGCTGTTCATCACAGTGGTTTTTAAAAGGCAGTAGAGCTGCACTGTCTGCGGAAGGGAACCCAGACTTTCTCAGCTGGCATGAATTCTTCTGGTGCCTAAGTCCTCTTGAGGAAGAAGCTCTATCCAGAGGATTAGGAGATTTCTCTTGAAACTCTTTCAACCCAGTATTGGCAGGAGTGGGATATACTCTGAGCCACTTTATTCTCTTTTAGTTTCGTCCTTAGGAAGAGTGTCAGGCTTCCGGCTCTTGGGTGCCAGACAAGCAACCTAGGATGCAACACAGTGGATTTCCATCTGAATCCTGGAATCGAAGACCATAAGGTCTCTTACTCAGCGTTCTTCCTATAATCCTTTAATGAGTGCTGGTTTGGGGCGAGGCTTTGTTGGGAATTCAAAGAGCTTTGGAGTACAAGCCCTATCCTTCCAGAGCATAGTAACCATATTTGAGGGGAACTGTCTTTCCCACAAACCCCATTCTCAAAACTCTTGTTGAAGGGGAGAAAGCAATGCTTATGACATAGGCCTGGGAGCTGCTGGTTCAAGCAGGTGGACGTCCACACCAAAACCAGCCCTTCTAATGGTCAGTTTGGTGTCTTATCACATTTCTCCCTCAAAAATTAGGATTAACAAGGGCTGTATTTAGCTGAAGCTATGAAAAACACATTGATCTGGACTGCTGGCCATTTGGGGCCACATGTAAACAGATAAATATGGGAGAGGAGATTGTAAAAACAGAAAGGAGATTGTATACAGCAAGCAAGAGTGAGCAGCTGCTAGGCAGAGGCTGCTGAGGCCCAGCTCCCACAAGTTCTCTCTGTCTCCAGGCCTGCACCTTCATTTACCTATGGTTTTGTGAGCTTAATTGGGCTCCTGTTCCTATCAAATGCATTCTGATTGAAACTCCTAAGCCTTATGATTGATTTTTTTTTTTGTCTACATTGTGTCTGGAAGCAAAAGATTCATAGTTTATCAACTTCTGTATGTATCAAGAGTCCCAGCTTAGACCTAAGCCTTATTTAGCTTCACACGCTGAGATAACACTGGTGAGGCCAACTTACCAGGAATCTTTTCATATCAGAAACCTCATTGCCTCCTGGGAAAGAAGTCATCCCAAGGAATGAAAGAATTAATACATGAAAGTCTGAGCCAAAAACAATGTCCAGAAGAGAGCGGAAGCTAAACATTTCTATACAGCAAGGCATCTGCTGCAAAGCCCAACCTGAGTCTCCTGAAGAAGGGATTGAAATGAAAGGTTTGCTTTCAAACACAAAACCAAACAATATAAAAACCAAGAGAACCTCTCTGGCTTTTAAGTACATGAACCGCATTATTTTGTAATCCTAGTAATTGAGTATTTTCTACACTGGGGACAGAGATTCCACCCAGCTCTTCATCATGAAACCTCTTAGCAGCAGCAGTTAGAGCCCTCCAGACAGCATCTGTGGCCACAGCCTGGGAATTAGTGGCCCTGTAACCACAGGCAGGCCTCCCCAGCTGCGGCAGGCATGAGCAGCCCCACCATCTTCATTGGGGTCATAGAAGACACAGGTGGTAACTGAAAGCATCTGACCCATAAGTGTATATGGATATCCCCCACAAACCCTCAGAATTAGAAGGAGGATTGGAAAAGGGAGCCTCAGAAAAGTTGTGAAAATCCCATATTCCCTAGTAGGCACTAGAGGAAGGACACTGCTGTTACTGTTGTTCTAGAAGCCTCTCCTTCCCATCTTCCTTTTAAAAATCTAGGTTTGTAGCCACATAGCAAGATCATACATGGGAAGCAAAACGGAGGGAGTATTCTTGCATTTCTCCGCTTCTCAGATTTGATGAACAAAGCCACCCAAACTCTGGCTCATATTACAAACTTTCCCATCTTCTATATGGATTGAAGTCTCCTTCTTTATTTTCTTCATCTTCAAGAAAAGTTTTATATCCATAGTGGATGATGGTGACGCCATATCCAAGCAAAGCCCCTATAAAACTGGGGCTTCATTAGCACCTTCAATGTCTCCATCACCTGAAGGTCAGAGTGTCTGCTATAGGGTAGCAGCATGGCTGGGGAGAGCTCCAGTTAAGTTGTAAACTTGAATCTAAACTAAATAATAAACTCAAGAGCATTTGCAGCACCTTGAATATTTGTCTTCGCTCTAACCATGCCTCGGCGGAGCACTGAGGCTCCGGCTCTCAGCAGGCTGGGATTTCCTTGCTATGCTAAGCACATGTGGGAGCGATGTGAAATCTGAATAATGCTTTGAAGGAATGTGGCTCATTCTGGGAAGATGAAAGCATTTCGCAGACAGCATTATCTCTTTAATTCACATCCATCCCCTATGCCAGCAGTAGATAGGGAGTAGGTATTTATTCTGAGATTCTGGCTCTATTAGTGTTGAATGATTTGCATACTTATGTGAGCAGACTGACCCCTGAAAATGAACACAGTGAAAGGAGGAATACATAAGACCAAGATGGGCCACCATCAGGGTGATGGGGTGGCCACTGGACAACCATTTGTCTACCCCAGTGTCACAGTACTAAGGAGAGAACACATGGGCTCCTTCCTGAATGAGCAGACAGACCCATTTGGCTGAACTCTGAGGGGGTGTGAAGAAACAGTGCAATTTGAAGAATGGAAAGGATGAGAGGGCCACAGGAGAGAGAAAACCCAGGCAAGGGAGATTGGGGCCAGAATAGAAAGAGCTTTGTACACCTGTATAAGCAGAGTTTTAACTGAATTGGCTAAGCCATTGAAAATTGCTGAAGGTTTTAGAATAAGGAGGTGATGTGTCAGAACTAATCTTAGGAAAACTAACCTGGAAACAGTGATAGGTTTAAGGAGAAAGAAGGACCAGAATAGCTTTTGTTCAGACAAAAGCCAGGCTTTGAACTTGAGATCTTGGCTTCTGAAGCATTGCTGAGCTGCCTCCCACAAGCCACTGACAGTTCTGAACCTTTAGTGCTAGAAGCTTTTAGAAGGGAAGGACAAGCATCAAAACCATTTCTTCAGGATTCAGAGCCTCTACCACATTGATGTCTCAGAGCTGCCTCGGGAGACTAAGGCAGTGCTCAGACCCTCTAGACATTAGGCTACTCTTTAGACAGCCAATACCATCAAGTCTCCAGCCTTACTGACCTTCTGGCTCTGCCCTACACTTGAGCTTCTTGACCTCACTTTTCCTCGAGTCCTACTTACCAGGTAATGAACTGAGTCAGTTTCCTAATATAGATACTGTAGTCCCCAATAACACCTTTTAATTCAACAAATATTCATGAAGCATCCTACATGCCAGGCATGGTGCTACAGACGTTGGCTGAACTGTAGTGGACAAGCTCCAAATGCCCTACCCTTCCTAACCCAAGACTGTGGACTCAGTAAAACTACAGGCCTCCAGATGGAAGCTATTTGACCTTCCTAACGCTGAACTCCACCCAGCAAATTGGAACAAATTGAACTCACGTGGGCCTGCCTGTACGCTGTTCTTTGCATTTCATAGGGAGGCATCTTCCACACTGTGGGACATGTAGCAGTGTTCTTGGTTTCTACCCATTAACACTGTAGCATAGCCTCTGCCCCAATTGTGATTAAAAAAAAAATGTCTCCAGGCATTGCAAAATATCCCTTGGAGGGCAAAGTTGCTTAAGGACTGAAAAACACCAGTTTTTATATCACTGAATATCTATAGATAACAGGCTACATACTCGGGCTCTTAGCCATCTGGGCAAAACAGGGAGCATGGAACTCTGTACCCACAAGAGATGCTGCTCCCTGGGACTGGGACAAGAAAAAAGATCCCCAGAGGATGGGCACTACCTTTACTTCCTAGCCCAAAGCTTGGGGAAGGGTGCCTCCATTATGAGGTAGTCAAAGGTCTTCTTCCTTTTCTCCTGGCATGATTGCAACACAGAGGGCTGTGATCACTCTGAGTGGGACAGTCTTCCTTGGGGAGGAGGTACTGACTTCTGCTACCCACTCATGAAAACAAGGAGAGAGAGAGGAGAAGGGTGTCAACCTCAGGATGTTCTTCTAGTATTGTAGATTATGTTTCCCTCCCAGGAATGCCATGAGTTTCCAGCTACTTGGCTCCAAGAGAGGTGAAGTGGCAGGAATGAGGAGAGAGTACCACGAACATAACTGTAATTTACATCTGCATCTGAAGGTGAGCCTGCTGAATTTAAAAGAGAAAAAAAAATATTAATGATGCTTTGGTTTCTCAGAGCCTCAGAAAGACATCAAGGCCCACAATCTGTCCTCATCTTTATAGACAGAAAAAAAAATATAGTTTTCAGTGCTTCCTGGAGTGAATCCAATTCAGGAAGACCAACTTAAACTAATTATACTCACCAGAGACAGATGCATAAGCCAGGTCAATATATTCATTCATATTCATATAAAGTGAGAAATATACCTTCAGGGCCTAGAATATTTGTATTTCCTCTCCAGTCTACCTCTGTCTTAATATCAAAGTTCCTAAGGGTTGTTAAATATACAAATTTATTCAACAAGTTTTTACCAAGTGCCTTCTGTATGCCAGATTCTGTGCTCGCAAAAGAGAGAGGAATGATTTTTGCTCTCTTGGAAGTTTCAATCTAGTTAAATTAATAATTATAAGCTTCCTTGCTGGCTAGTAAATCAGAGGAAAGAGTATAAAATGGTTTTAAGGAATATATTCAGAGTAGAGAAAAGCTGATAAGCTATTCCCACAACAGAAGAGACCTGGTATCTCTCTTTCAACAGTGGTGTTTAAGGTCTAATAAATTCCAACTTCAACAATTACTTGCTTATGAATAAAGACAAATGATAATGCCTCTCAGACTAGCAGCTTCTTCATTCGTAGAATGAGGTAGATCCTTTTATGTTTTCTGTAGCTCAAGGTTTTTTCTAAGGAAAATGAATATAAAATCCTTTGTAAGAATAAAGTGGATGGTGGTCAGAGTAGCTGCTTGTGTTACATTTAGTTCCATTCAATAAACAGTTCTTAGGTGTCTACCCTGAGCCCAGCCCTAGCTTACTCTTAAGGAAACAGGACCAGTGTAAATATTGCAGGTTAGTAAGGACTGGGAGTCTGGGAGTCTGCTGAGGTAAAAGGAACAAGTTATCACAGTACACTAAAGGACTTTACTCAGGAAGGGCACCTTGAGAGTGTAAGTGTACCAGGAACATCACATCTATTTACACAAGAACAACTAGAAAATCTGGGAGTCATTTCCACAGACCCAATAACCACCTTCCTCCTACTGTCTGCAGATTAGTTGCTTACAACTAATAAATTGCTAAGTACGTACAAAGTTCTGTGCTCATCCACTAAAACAGCAAAGAAAATATTTAAAAAAAAAAAATTAAAACCCTCTCTCCTGTCAACTCCTACAGCCAAATCTTTTCAAAGGGCTATTATTAAACTTCAGAAAATCTTGCAATATTGTCCTATATTAAATTTCAGAGATCCATTAAGTGCCATTTTGCTGCAGTGAACGGCGAGATAGAGAGGACGAATTCAAGAAGGAAAAAAAAAATCTTGGAAGAGAAATTATTTTTAAAGGTCAGTTTTTCTTAAGAAACAGCTGAAAAATCCCTCCATAGGAAGCAGTAGCTGCTTTTAGCAAGTTCACTTTCTTCTCTTGAATGTTCAGAGCCAGGGGTGACGTCCCTGTGTTCAGTGAGACCTGGGCAAGTCATGAAGATGTGAAGAATGTCATGCTGTGTGCGTTTTTAAACCACCCATCCCCTCAGCCTCACATCCTAATATCAGACCCTGTTAGCTCTACAACAAGCTCCTGTCAAGCAGGTCACTGGGAAAGGGAAGGTGTTGGACATCAGAAGTCAATAGATTACTTATTATATTGTACTGCAGTTCAGTAGGAGACATATCTGGAGTCCTTTCTGGATGTCACACCTCGGAAGGAGGGAGCAACTGGCATCTAGTTGGCAGAGGTCAGGGATGTCGCTAGATGCCTTACAATGCCAACGACAGTCCCTCACAACCTAATTATCCAGCCCCAAATCTACAAAGTGCCAAGACCGAGAAGCCTGCTGCACTGTGATGTTCTTTCTTTGTCTCCCCCAAGTGCTGCCCTCTGGATAACGAACTCACATGTTCATGGTTGCATGATCCATTAAAGACAAGGTAGCCACCTCAGAGCCTTGAAATCAACTGACAGCTCTAATTAATTTGTTAACTTCTTCCTCATTCATCCTCTGTTCGTCTTGGGTGGAAGCACGAGGAGCAGCATATGGATGTCTTACAGCCAGCAGCTCACATGAAGCAGGGTAGGACTGTTTCTGTAACCATGCTGTCTGGGCTGCAGTCCAATCAAATTTCAGTATTTTTCATGGCATTCTCTTTGCCTCACTTTGCCAGGGATCATGGAGTCGAAAAACAAGTCCCCGCAGAATTTGCTCAAATAGATCTCATCGTGGGAGAGGAATCACAGAAAACTGGATGATGTAATATCACTGTCTGTTAGTAAAGAGACTAAGAATGTGTGCCAAAGAGTTAAGCCCAAGGGCAGGAGATGAAGAGGAAACGACAAGAGGGCTGACATGGCCAATGAAGTCATCGAGACGTGGGACATGTGGACTGAGGCACAGAGGTGGCATCTGGAGCCATTACAATCATCTCTTCTAAAATGGTTCCAGATTTTCTCTCACGAGATTTGAATCTATACATCACACTCTTCTGTTGATCTTTATTTTTGTACATCTACGGGCTTCCATCAAGGGACACTGTCAGAGGCAGATCACAAAGGCTGGCTGCCATGCTTCAGTTAACCGAGCAGGTTTTATGCCTTAGCCTTAAATTCCATCTAGTCAAATAAATGCTTTCATCATAGACCATGTTTGTTGAGGAGGAAAGGGGGCCTATGCTAATGCTCAAAGTAGCATTGCCTCTCTGCTGTATGATTCTGTGTATTTTCTCCACAGATGTTTTCTAACTGCTTTACCTCCAAGAAGTACTGCTTAGAGGCAATTTCTAAGTGTACGACAAGCCTCTTTTCCCTTCAGCACATTTTTACTGCATGGTTTGTTTCCATCCAATCCCTTGTTGATATTTGCAGGGAGGGGAGAGGAGCAGGGTGGGAATGGAGCTAAGCTGCTGCATCTCAGGTTATTTACAGCTGAGTAAGTAACTGAGCTCTGAGAGCCGGGAGCCAACACAGGACCAAGCATTTGAGGAGCTGCCCGTGTAGTCCTGACATCCTCCCCACACCACCCCTCCCCACAACTAAATCATCATTATAAAAAATGCTTGGTATTCAGACTGCTTCTCTCTCTGCAGCACCATGAGAAAGCAGGTGTTATTCTCACAGCTAGTTGGAAGCTCATGGGTGGAGTTCACCTCTCTGGCTTTGCTCCATGGTAGCATCACTGAGATTTTTCACAGAGACAGAACATCATTATTTTCTTAGATGCCTCCATTTTCTTCCCCCCACCTGATATACCAGTGCTCTCCTGTGATAAATATTCTAAATATGCTATATTTACAAGCACCAGGGGGGGGGGGCACTAAAGAAGAACTTTTTTTGTGTTAAAATTGACTTGGAGCATCAGGGATTTAAACTCTCTTCCTGGATGTCCCTTCCTAGGTCTCTTAAGTATGCTTTAACCCTTTCTCACCAGGGTCTGATGATGGAGCCCCAGGGCCATCCTGACTGACGGCCTCTGCACTGAGAACCAGAAGGTCCATGTTGGTAAAATTTCTCCAAGATTTGCACCAAGGCAGTTGTATTTTTTAGTCTCCCCCCCCCCCCAATGTCATATCTCCAACCTGATTGCAGCATGATGAATGCCTGGTATAAACGTTTTAGTCAGAAGGAGACTCACCTCCGTCTTTCTGTCATCATTAGTTAATCACCAGATATCAATTAACCACTTGTGTTTATAGTAGAGCACATTTGTAGGTACTTGGAGGACTTAAGAGAGGGGGACAGAGACAGAGACAAAACAAAAAAGCTCACATCCTAAAGGAAGAGGCTTCCATTAAAAATTGGATCAGTAGAAATATCAAAACATTCAGTGACTTGGTCCTGTACCCCTGGCCCTGGGTTGGGCGTGTTCTGTGTTTGGGCTCATTAAGCTCAGAAAGGCCTCGTGAAAGCTTGCTCTTTTTACTTCAAAGAGATACCAATAGACTAGTGCAAGATCACCTAACAGTAAATGACCTGATCAGGACCAAGCCAGGATGGGTCAGTTTCTACCTGCCCTGTTGCTTCCTAAAATTAGTGCATTCCAGATGAGACCCCAAACCCCTAAATCCCAGGAAAATAAAATGGAACAGCACCAATGATCCCTGCGGTAAGTTCTTACACAAGCACATCTCAATAGGGTAACTGTCCATTCCTACCTCTGGCTTAATCTTACACATGTTACCTGTCTCTGAAGATGAGAAATCTCAATTTCCTATGTTGTGCCAAAGGATGGCATGTCAATTCTGGGTTTCCCAACAAGCAAGCAGTGAGCTAGCTTCCAATTGCCTCTAGATGAAAAGCACAAGTCTACAAGTTAAGAGATGTTCTAGTTTTGCCCTAACTGGATCCCAGCAAATCACCTAAGTTTTCTGATCTTGGTCTCTTCCTTGGCCAAAGGAAATGGATTCAATAAATAGATTTTTAGCAGCTACTCTGTGCCAGGCAATGTTCTAGATGCCAGAAACATAGCAGTAAACTACAAAAACAAAGCCCCTTCCCCTAGGGTTCTTATATTCTATGGGAGAATAGAGGTAATGAACAAATAAAGGCAGTAGTTTCAGAGAATGATAAGACCTTCAAAGACAGTTAAGAAGGGAAGGTAATAGCAGGTACTGGAATGGGTGAATGAGGATAGTGTTTCTTTAGAGTGGCAAAAAAGGTTTCTTTGAGTAGGAGGCATATCACCTGTGAGCTGTATAGTGAAGAGTTAGTCTGTAAAAGGCCCAGGGGACCCCAGCCCAGAACCACCCCGTCAACAGGCAGACCCACACCAGACCCCAGCCCCAGGACAAGGACCACCCATACTCCAGCCCAGGACCACCCACAGTCACCAGCAGACCCAGGGAGCCAAGAACAAGGTTAGTCTCAAGATCAACCAGCCAACCAGCAGACCCACACTGGAACCCAGGCCCCAGCCCAGGACCACCCACACCCACCAGCAGACCCAGGAGGGAACCCAGGCCTACCCATCTTGGGACCCTGCAGCTATCACCATAGCCTTTCCCACGCAATAGCCTCCACCTTGGCACAACAGATAGGGCCTAGAGGCAGCTGCATCTTGGAGCAGGCAGCCCAAAGCCATTGTAAGGATAAACCTTTCAGCCCCATCTCTGAAAGTGGTTGTATCCATCTTGGGACACCCTCGCTGCTATCTTCAGTTATCTCCACTATTGCCACCACCACCTTTAGTTGCAGTAGCATTTATCACAGGGGTCTAGAAGCCCAACACCAAGATGAGGTACAGGTAATCTGCAGGGACACTATAAGATTATAGGGTAGAAATTGAAATACCTCAGATCCGCACTGCAAGAAAGGAAGATATATAGACAACATGAAAAAAAAAATAAGGGAGGAAAGTGCCCCAAATAAACCAAGATGCTACAAAGATAGAATCCAGCTGATGAAATGTCAGAGAAGGAATTCAGAATGTACATACTTAAAATGATCCATGAATTTAAAAATCAGTTAAGTGAGCAAATATAGATAAAAATTGATCACTCCAACAAAGAGAGAAGGGAGCAAATACAGGTAGCAAAAGACTACTTCAAGAAAGACATAGAGATTCTGAAAAAAAAATCAGAAATCCTTGAAATGAAAAAAACAATAAACCAAATAAAAAACTCAATAGAAAGCATCACCAACAGACTAGATCACTTAATGTCAAATAATGAAAACAGTCCTACCAGCAGTGTATGAGTATACCTTTTCCCCACATCCTTGCCAACACTTATTGTTGTTTGTTTTCATAATAGCTGCCATTCTGACAGGAGTGAGATGAAATCTTAAGAGTAGTTTTGATTTGCATTTCTCTAATTGCTAGAGATGATGAACATTTTTTCATATATTTGTTGATTGATTGTATATCATCTTCTGAGAAGTGTCTGTTCAGGTCCTTGGCCCATTTATTGATTGGATTATTTGGTTTTGTTTGTTTGTTTTTAGTGTTTAGCTTTTTGAGTTCTTTATATACCCTAGAGTTCTTTGTATACACTTAATGCTCTATCTGATGTGTGAGGGGTAAAGATTTGGTCCCAAGATGTAGGCTCTCTAGTCACCTCACAAATTGTTTCTTTTGCTGAGAAGAAACTTTTTAGTTTGAACACATTCCATTTATTGATTCTTGATTTTAATTCTTGCATTATAGGTGTCCTATTAAGGAAGTTGGGGCCTAATCCCACATGATGACCTACTTTTTCTTCTATTAGATGCACAAAATTATAATTATTTTATATTAGACAAAGGTGCCAAAAACATCATTGGAGAAAAGATAGCCTCTTCAACAAATGGTGCTAGGAAAACCTGAAATCCTTATGCAACAAAATGAAATTAAACCCCTATCTCCCTCCATGCACAAAACTCAACTCAAAGTGGATCAAGAACCTAGGAATTGAGTTGAGAGACAAACTGCATATTCCTATTTTATTTTATTTATAATCTTTTACAAGATGCTTGCGGTTGGTAATTTGGGGAACAGATAAAACCTTTTGAGAGAAGAAAACTTTTCCAAATCCTCTATCTTCTAATGAAGTTCAAATACATGTGCAGACAAGAAACAGGCTGCTCTCTGTATCTGTGAAGGTACACAGAACAGAACCCAGGCTGCCAGGAATGGCAACAGAACTCTGGGAACCAGGAGGTTCATTAAAAATGTAAAATAAATGCAATGATTTCATGTGGTTGTCTTTGGGGCATTTTGCTTTAGACCTCATATGTGTTGGAAAACAGTACTGCAAATGCCATAATTATTTTAAGATATAAAATTATTTAAATTGGCTAATGAATGCAGACCCTGACACAAGTCTGCATAAATCTGGATTCATTAGTGTGTTCTTGCAGAGGGGGATGGGGTTTGGAAGCTGTTTTATTCATTAGCAGCATTATTTGCACTTTCTTTTCCTCCTCAACCCTCTAAGACAGAATGTCCTAAACCACATGATCATCTGGAAGCAAAATACATGTTCACATACGTTAGCCCAATTAATTCTTATAACTGGTGTTTGTGTATGTGTTTGTGTGTGTGTGTGTGCAGCAATTATATAAATTTCATCCATAAGTAAATTAAACTCCAAGAGTTTAAGTGTCTTGCGTAAGATCTCACAGCCAGAAAGAATCATGATACACACTTGAAGCTAGGTGAAGCCAGGTGTTTAGTTATCATACCCTCCCTGCACTGTTTTATGGCAATGGACTACTACCACCTAGAAGATGGATTTAAAGTGATGGGTTCTGTTAGAAGACAGACTTTTTTTTCATTGGGTGTCTGCAGTTTCCAGGACAGAAAGGAATCTGTGCAGAAGAGCAGCTCTGTACACAGAAGTCTCTGCTTATTCATCAATGTGCCTGATGGAATTTTGCCAAAGATGTACTTTCTCTCTCCCCTTTCCCTTTCTGGCCCTTCCACTGGAAACCGAGGCTACCTTGGTTTGCCTGTCGATGTCCAAGAGCAGGACTCACAGAGGTGATGGGATTCCACAGCAGCTTTCTTCTCTAGGATCCTTCCAGTTTGCAGCTTCTTCTGTTCTCACTGCCTCATCTTTGCTGGCTCTCTGGGAATCCTTGGATTATGACCATTGCAGAGGGGACAGATGATATCTCCTGGGGTCAGTGACAAAAACATATTTTTCTCCCTTTCATGATTGTTAACCTTATCAGTTAGTTTTATTGAATACTTACTAATGCATGATATTAAATAGACTTTGAATTCTATTCTATCTCAAGGACCTTGACTCTGACATTGATCTGTGTTAAAAGTATAAGAATGTGATCAACCAAGGAGGAAGTCCAGGTGACATGAATTCTGGGGACCAGCATGAGGTAGCAGCCCAACTTCTGAGCCAGAGGCCTCTGAGAAGAACTTAGCAGCCAACTACCATGTTGCCAGTCCAGATCCTCCTGGTTGTACCAGAAGGAGTAAAATTCAGGACGACTTGACCCTCTTTGTTATATGTGACCCACCTGGGGAAGACTAGATTGACACCACAGATTGCTACAGAGACTAGGGACTGAAGGAGATCAAAAAACTTAAATGATGCCCAGATTCACACCAAAGAGGGCTTCACAGCTTCTCTATCCTAGTAAGCAGGGATCTTTAGCAATTTTCTGCCGCAGTCTGGCTGGGCACAAAATCACGAGCCACTCAAGCAGGAACAAACTTTATTTTTTGAAACTGCCACCAATGTCCGGTATGCACCCGGGAAGATTTTTTCCACCCACGCGGCCTCCTCTCGGACCCGCAGAGAGAGCTCCTCCCCCGGAACTCCCTCCTACTGTACTTCCCCAACCAATGGGAACTCTCCAGGAGTCCCGTAGCCGGCCTAGGTGAACAGCAGGAGTCCAATACCCATATGAATGCAAATCTTAACATAATCATATCATCTCAATGGCTAGCTGGCGTCACCTTTCGACCAAAAATGCCATGCATCATATACTTGGCTCTTAGCATCTCCCCCCTTCTGTTTAAGTAACAAGCAATCTGGCTAGGGACCGTGCCTGTTAGGTTTGTCCAATTCAACATATGGTTCTTACCCGTCATCGGAAAACTGACTTTTAGGCGTCAGCCTCCTGTCTTAGGTTGATACCACTGCAATTGGATCATACCCGTCACTGACTACCGGTCCAGCATATAGCCATACTTGTGGATAGGCCTATGTACCAGTGGGGGGGTGAGGTTCTTTGCCTCACCTCTGTTGACCCCCAAATTTGGCCTTGGTGCCGGTGGGGGGTGAGGTTCTTTACCTCACCTCTGTTGGCCCCCAAAATTAGACCATCACTAGTAGAAGGGAGGAGGATACAGAAATGTCATGACACCAAGTCAATTAACGGCTCCTAGGAAAAATTGCATCACTGGTGACACATCAGCAAAGATACGCTAGCACTACCATAATTCGCTGCATCAACAAATAGATCACAAAGCATACAAGTGATACATAGTCCAGGCAAGTTCTGTAAGCAGTTCAAAGCAGAGGAATCTATCAATATGTCCATATCCTCCCAAAATAAAGCATACAAGTGATACATAGTCCAGGCAAGTTTTGTAAGCAGTTCAAAGCAGAGGAATCTATCAATATGTCCATATCCTTCCAAAATAAATAGACTCATTGATTGAGCATTACTTGTTGAGTTATAAATCATTGATGTATCAGTTTACACGGTTTGTTGTGATAACTCTCGAAGAAGTTGTAGTTTGGTTTTATCTTTGTCTTCACCGGCACTGGGATGAAAATAGGAATTTTGACAATGATGCTAAAAAAAAATATGTAACATTTCAACAGGTACTAAGAAAACAATATTTAGAAAAATTTACATTATCCTGAACAGAATTATTAAATATAATGAAAAGGAAAGGTGAAAGTAAACAAACAGATCTGTTAACCTTCTATATGTTCATATATTAAAACAATCCTCAACAGCTGTTTACCCAAATTAAATTAAACTATTAAAATCACGTGAATAATAAAAAAAAAATTTTTGGATCCATGTGCATGAGCGCTCCTCATATGTGATATATGGACATACGCACATACAGACATACAACACAAAACAGAAGTGTGCACACGTAACATATAACACATAAGACAACAGTAAAGGCCTTGTAGCTTTACCTAGGTGAAATCTCCATTGCAATGTTCAAAAACTCCACAGTCAAAAAATAAAACTGATCAGAAAAAACATTAACCTAGGTCTGTATGAGCTCAAAAATAAAATAGAACTTTATGATGTGGGAAAAAGCAATAATAAAATAGATATTGAAAAAAGCATCCTAGTTAATCACTGTCGCAGATGTAAGAATAGCCAAGCTGGAGATCTGGATATCAGCTGTTATGGATTTGAGTCGAATCATCTTCCTTTTGGTCTATAGAAATTGTTTTAGTTAGTCTCTCTGGAATCCAAATCGGCTGCTGTTCTTCCTGTGGAAAAACACAAACAGAGCCCCGACTCCAGACTATCACTGGGTCAGGACCTTTCCATTGTCCTGTTAGAATATCTTTCCAAAGTACCTTAGGCTTATGTACATTTTTTGGATACAAATGTCTTTCTGCAGCACTAAGCCCTGATGAATCCAAATTTAAAAAGTTTAGAGTAAAAAGGGTTATTTTAAGTTTATCTTTGGGGGATATATACCCCTTTCCAGTTCCCTCCTTTTGTTTTAATAAGTACATTTTAATAGTTTGATGAGCTCTTTCAACTATGCCTTGTCCTTGTGGATTGTATGGAATTCCTGTTATGTGAGTAATGCCAAATGATGAGCAAAATTGTTTAAAAGAGGTGGACGCATAACCAGGACCATTATCGGTTTTTAACTGTTTTGGAATGCCCACAGTGGCAAAATTTTGTAAGCAATGAGCTATAACATCTTTAGTTTTTTTCTCCGGCATGAAGGGAGCCCATCAGAAATCCGGAAGAAGTATCAACTGTAACATGTAAATATTTTAATTTTCCAAATTCTGGCAAGTGTGTGACGTCCATCTGCCAAATATGGTTAGGTATCAGTCCTCTAGGATTGACTCCAAGATTAACTTGTGGTAAAAATGTCACACAATTTTGACATTGTTTTATTATATGTCGGGCTTGTTCTTTAGTTATTTTAAAACACTTTTGTAAAGTATTAGCATTGACATGGAACCTTTTATGAAAATTTATAGCTTCTTCTATTGTGGAGAAAATATGTATGTCATGTGTAGATTTATCTGCTAACTCATTGCCCAAACTAAGGGCTCCAGGCAATCCTGTATGTGCCCTGATATGTCCTATAAAGAATGGATCTTTTCTGTCCCAGATTAGACTTTGTATAGTGGAAAACAAAGAGAAAACAGTAGAAGAAGGGGAAATCCTACCAGCATCTTCAAGGGATACTATAGCATTAACTACATACTGACTATCAGAAAATAAATTAAATACAGAATCTTTAAACATCATAAAAGCTTGTAATACTGCATTAAGCTCTACCTTTTGAGCTGATTGTTTGGGTACTAAAAATGTAAAAGTTTGATCAGGGGTAACTACTGCTGCTGTACCATTATTTGACCCATCAGTGAATATATTTGGAGCATTCATGATAGGGTTTTTTTTTTTTTTGTCATCTTTGGAAAAACTACAGGATGTTTAGACCAAAAAGACAACAAAGGATTAGACGGTAAGTGATTATCAAATGAAACATTAGATTTACACATGATTATTGCCCAAGTATTTAACTCATTAGCTAACTCATCAATTTGATCCATAGTATATGGAGTAATAATTTTATTGGGAGAAATCCCAAACACTCCCTTGGCTGCTTTTATTCCTTTAAGTATTAATTGTCCTACAGCCTCAGGATATCTAGTAAGAATAGTGTTAAGAGAATAAGATAAATGTATCCACAATAATGGACCTTCTTGCCAGAATACTCCTGTAGGAATATTTTTTGTTGGCAGTACAATAAATAATAAAGGCAAACTTATATCAATTCTATCCAAATGCATATTTTCCATATATGTTTCAATGATTTTTAATGCCTTTCTTGCTTCAGGCGTCAACATGCGGGGTGAATTTGGATCTGATGGACCTTTTAGAATATCAAATAAAGGTCCCAACTCTCCTGTTGGTATGCCTAGATAAGGCCTTATCCAATTTATGTCTCCTAATAACTTTTGAAAGTCGTTAAGTGATTTGAGTTGATCTACTCGTATTTGAATTTTGGGTGGACGGACCATGGTTGAGGATAATAAAACCCCTAAATAATTAATTGGAAGATTTAATTGTACTTTATCTATTGCTATCTCTAGATTATAATTTTTTAATAAATTTGTAAGTGTGGCATAACATTCTAGCAATGTGTTTTTATCTTTATGTGCCAATAACACATCATCCATATAGTGAAATATTTGTAGTTCAGGATTTTGATTTCTAAGTGGCTGGATTGCTTTGTTAACATAAATTTGACACATAGTTGGACTATTAGCCATCCCTTGAGGGAGTACTTTCCATTCATATCTCTGATCAGGACCTTCATGATTTAGTGCAGGGATAGTAAATGCAAAATGTGGACTATCCTCGGGATGAATTGGAATTGAAAAAAACAATCTTTAATATCTATAGCTAAAACATACCAGGTTTTTGGTAAAGCAGACAATTGGGGAATCCCTGATTGAGCAGGTCCCATAATAACCATCTCATTATTAATGGCTCTTAAATCTTGCAATAATCTCCATTTACCAGATTTCTTTTTAATGACAAAAATGGGAGTATTATGGGGAGATACAGAAGGTTGTATATGTCCCTCCGCTAATTGTTGTTTGACCAGGTCATGGGCTATTTGTATCTTTTCTTTAGTCAGGGGCCACTGAGGAACCCACACTGGTCTTTCTGATTTCCAAGTAATTTTGATTGTCTCAGTGGCCCTTTCTGAAAACCCAATCCATGTCTATTTGTTTCTTGATCTATTTGAATTGGTGCTGTCATATCTTGTTCTTGTTTTCTTAATCTTTCTTCTTTCCTAAAGCCTTGTCTAGCCCTAGTAGTGGGCGCATTAGGATTGATGTTATTTGTTAACGTCAAACCTAATTGATCTAGGACATCTCGTCCCCATAAATTTATAGGAAGATGATCCAATACATAGGGCTGTATAGTTCCTTCACATCCTTCAGGATCCTTCCAATCTAATACCATTGCACTTCTATGGGGATTAGTTGCCACTCCTAGGCCTCGAAGAGTTTGAGTGGCTTGTTGTAATGGCCAATGTTTCGGCCATTCTTGATGAGATATGATGCTAAGGTCTGCACCTGTATCAAGTAGCCCATTAAAGTCATGTCCTTGAATATTTAGTTTTAGCATGGGGCGAGAATCTAGATTTAAAGACAGCATAGCCCAATCTACACCTGTGGAGCCTAATCCCTTGGAACCTCTTTCTACAGTACGACTGGAAAATTTATCATGTAGGCTGGGTATTATTAATAACTGTGCTATTCTATCTCCTGGTGAAATTACTGATATACCTCTTGGAGAACTAGCTATAATTTTTATTTCACCCTCATAATCAGGATCAATTACCCCAGGACTTATCATAAGTCCTTTTAGTGTTGAAGAACTGCGTCCCAATAATAAGCCTACTGTTCCTTGGGGAAGAGGTCCTTTTACTCCTGTGGGAATGATTTGAACTCCCATCTCTGGAGTTAGTACTGCTCTGGCAGAGGCGCAGATGTCCAACCCTGTGCTACCTCTAGTTTGTCTGATGAGGGATTTAATGGATAATGCGTCCTGGGCACTACCTTGATGGTGCTGCTGGGTTCCTCCATTGCCCCGTATATTTGTGGTTTTGGGCCCCGGAGCATTGGGCCCTCCAGTCCGTTTTTTGGCAATGGAGCCTGATGTCTTTCTCCACGATATCATGGGTAAACACTTGGTCCTTGTCTGTTTTTTGATAGCGGAATACCCTCTATGGTGGTTTGAGAACGGCATTCATTAGCCCAATGTTTCCCTCTACGGCATCGTGGGCAAATACCCGGTATTCTATTCCTTTGATACCTAGCCTTGTTAAACCCTCCTCCTATGGGGCAACTCCTTTTAAAATGTCCTGTTTGATCACAATTATAGCATGTTTTTGGCCTGGCATCTAAAGCCTGTTGTACTGCTGCTAAGACTTGCCCTTGTTCATTAATGTCTCTACATAATTTAATATATGTGTTTAAATCTTCATGTTTCCATGGTCTGATGACCTCTCTGCAGCAACGATTTGCTTGGTCATAAGCCAGTTGTTTTATAAATGGCATTGCCTGTTCTGTATCTCCAAATACTCTAGAAGCTGTCTGAATAAGCCTATCTACAAATTCAGCGTAAGGTTCATTAGCTCCTTGTATTACCTTAGATAATTGTCCTTGTAAATCTCCATGCCCCTGTAAAGTTTTCCATGCCTTAATTGCATCTACAGCAATTTGTGCGTATACGCCAGGATCATATTCAATTTGTTGCCGTTGACCCTCATAAGGTCCTTTTCCTAATAACATATCTAGATTTCTTTGAGGGTAACCGGCTGCTGCATTTCGCCTAGCTGTCTCCATGCAAAATTCCTCATTGGCAACCTTCCATAACAAATATTGTCCTCCATTTAGCACAGATCGACACATGTTAGCCCAATCTGCTGGCATCATGTCTAAGTTGGTAATGGATTCGACCATGCTCACAGTGAAGGGTGCTTGTGGCCCGTAGGTTGTTACAGCCTCCTTTAATTGCTTCACTGTTTTGAAATCTAAAGCAGGGTGAATTCGTTGCCCTCCTGCCTGCTCAAGTACAGGGCATGCTAATCTTTGGGGTCCTGCCTCAGGATTCCGTCCATCAACTATGGGAGTTGAGGGCCGCTCAGCTGTAGATGGAGCTGTTGGTTGAATTACGCCCTCTGGTGATAGAACGGGGTTAGTAGCAGCCTCCTGTTGTAATTCCCCGCCTGATGGTTGTTTTTCCTCTAAGCTTTCTTTCTTCAAATCCTCCTCTGTCTGACTAGCTTGAGAGACCTTCTCTTTCGCTTGACCTAACATGTTTTCTACCATAGTCTGGACCTCTAACAATTTACTTAATAGTCTTTCGGTTTGTTTTTTACTAGTTTCTAATCTACTGTAAAGGTAACGCAACCCAATAAGATAGCATAAAACAAAACCGAAACAGAATGAAACAAAAACCGAACAAAGAATAGTTGTATCAATTTTCTCTTTCTCAGGGCCGAACAACTTCAAACCTTGAGCCAACCATTTTTCCCAGTTTGCCTGAGAAAATTCTAGGGATAGGCAGCTTGAAACAAAAACAAGATAAATCAAAACAAGAACACATTGTTTTTTGAAATGGTCACCCATTTTGTTGCCTTCCCTCAGGGGCGAGCAATTTTACTCACTTCCAAGCTTCAGGCGTTCCCCGTACGGGCCGCCAGTTGCCGCAGTCTGGCTGGGCACAAAATCACGAGCCACTCAAGCAGGAACAAACTTTATTTTTTGAAACTGCCGCCAATGTCCGGTACGCGCCCGGGAAGATTTTCGATCCACCCACGCGGCCTCCTCCCGGACCCGCAGAGAGCGCCCCTCCCCCGGAACTCCCTCCTACTGTACTTCCCCATCCGATGGGAACTCTCCAGGAGTCCCGTAGCAGGCCTAGGTGAACAGCAGGAGTCCAATATCCATATGAATGCAAATCTTAACATAATCATATCATCTCAATGGCTAGCTGGCGTCACCTTTCGACCAAAAATGCCATGCATCATATACTTGGCTCTTAGCAATTTTCCACTTCTTCTTTCTAGGGACCTTCATAAAGCCTGTCATTCCTGCTTGTTTCTACAGCACTGCCCTCTCAGGGGGGAGATATGACCTTCATATCTCCCTTAGAGGCTTGGACAACATATGAGGCAGGACTAAGGGATGAAGAGAGAATCCAACTTCCACAGAAAGAACGAACCTCCTTCATCCAAGCATTCAACATAAGGACACAGCTTGCCCAGCACCTGTCCATGGGATTGCAGGTGCTGGATTCTTGGTAGTTTCATTTCTCTCTCTTCATTTGAAAATCACTCAGTTTTCTATTTCAGCTGGGATTTAGTTTTTAACCTCCAAGTTATATCTCTCTTCCCTAGTATAACCGGAAACAACTTGAATTTATATGGAGAATATGATCACAAATCTTGTGAATTTAAAGAGCCCCAGAGATGTTATTGCCATGTTTGCAAACACTTAAGGCACCTGATTTTAAAGGGCAAACCTACTAGACAGTTCAATTCAGTACAATAAGTCTGTAGAATGTTCTTGGCAATAAATACTTCTTAACACACTTACACACAAGGCTCACAAAGGCGAATAAGTTAAAGCCCTTGAGGAGCCCAGTCTAGTGGAAGAATATTCTTTCCATACACGGAGTCACTTACATAATTGATGAAGCAGAACAGGAAAGAGGAACACTAAACCCAGCCTTTGGGTCTGGAGAAGGTTCCCAGAGCTGAGCAGGGTCTTAGAAGACAAGTTACAGAAAGCCAGTAAAGAATGAAAAGAGAGAGTAGACACAGAGAATAACCCTGATCAAAACCAAGTGAGGGAAGCAAGATGGCATGTGAGGAAGAGAAGCACAAAATTGAGAGCCACCAAAGCATGGAATGTAAGACACAGGAGGGAGGACCTTGTGAACCATGCTAAAGAGCTTGGGTTTTATTTTATAAGTAATAGAGAGCCACTGTGGGGATTTTATAGGAGAGTGGGGTAGTCAGATTTGCATGTTAAAAATGGATTGCCTAATGAAATGGAGAATGGAAAGTGAATTTAAGAGGGACAAGATTGACAATAAGTAAGATACCTTTTACTGAAGGAACAAACTAGAATCATCTATGGAATATTTTAAGTGGGAGATTTCCTCAACTCATTCTAGACCTTTAAAAACATTATATATATATATATATATATATATATATATATATATATATATATATATATATATATATATATATATATATATATATATATATATATTTTTTTTTTTTTTTTTTAAACGCAACACAGAAATCCCCAAATATACCCAGCTGAGAACCACTAAATTGGGAGATGACACGTCCAAATAATCATGATAAGGACCTGGACTAGGATCATAAGAGTGGAAAAGAAATGAAGAGGCAGATTTTTTTAAGAACTATTTAGGAAGACTAAACACTAAAATCTATTCATTCATTCATTCAATAAGTATTAGGTAAAGCACTGTATTGAGAGGCAGAAATCCAATAACAAAAAGAACTCAGTCCCTGCCAGTTAAAGATTGTACAGCCTAGTGCAAAATTTCTCCAACATAACACTACTCTTCTTAACAGCAGGAAAAATAAGGAAAGAAAAAATTCTGAGACAGTATGGCCTTGAACCAAACCTGACATGAATTTGAAGCTTGGGTAGTCCAAGGAATCTCAAAAGAATTTGGTTTAGACACCAGATGGAATAAAAGTAAATCCTCCATGGAGAAACACATTTTTTATCTCAGATCTTAAACAACCTCCACAGATAGTTTTTTAAGAAATGAGCTATACAAAATTAAAAGAATAGAGTAAAAACAAAGAAAATAAGCACATGGGAAGCAGACTGCAAAAACAGACCTGTAAAGACTACAGACACTAAACAGGAACAGGAAACTAAAAAGTGACCTGTCAGATTTATACAAGGATCCATTTGAAATTACATCTGTATATAATATCAATCCACATACATGCACATATATATGTATATGTATTTATTCACAAATTCTCTCTTCATCTGTCTTTATTCTGCTGTTAAAAATGTCCATTGAGTTCTTTGTTTTGGTTGAAATATATATATATATGTATGTGTGTATATATATATATATATATATATATATATATATATATATATCCATATGCATATATGTATACAGACATGTATATGCATATATACATATATACACACATATTCATGGACTAGATCATGACAGTGGGAAAGAAATTAAGTGTATATGTGTGTACATATGTGTGTGTATAAATAATTTCAAACAAAACAAAGAACTCAATGGATATTTTTATTTATTTATTTTAATTAGGTATATATGACAACAAAATGAATTTTGATTTATTATACACAATTTTAACACAACTTTTCATTTCTCTGGCTGTACACAATATAGTGTCACATGTATCTAGGGTAATGATGTCTATCTCATTCCACCATCTTTCCTGCCCCATGCACCCTCCCCACCCTCTCTTCCCTTTGTCCAATCAAAGTTCCTCCACTTAGCCTATGCCTCCCCCTCCCCATTTTGCATCAGCATCCACTTATCAGAGAGAACATTTGTTTTTTTGGGATTGGCTTACTTCACTTAACATGATATTCTCCAGCTCCATCCATTTACGTGAAAATGCCATGATTTTATTCTCTTTTAATGCTGAGTAATATTCCATTGTGTATATATACCACGGTTTCTTTATCCAGTCATCTATTGAGGGGCATCTAGGTTGCTTCCACAGTTTAACTATTGTGAATGGAGTTGCTATGAACATTGATGTGGCTGCATTACTGTAGTATGCTGTTTTTAAGTCCTTTGGGTATAGACCCAGGAGTGTGATAGCTGGGTCAAATGGTGGTTCCATTCCAAGTTTTCTAAGGAATCTCTATACTGCTTTCCAGATTGGTAGCACCAATTTGTAGTCCCACCAGCAATGTATGAGTGTACCTTTCCCCCACATCCTTGCCAACAGTTATTGTTGTTTATATTCTTAATAGCTGCCATTCAATTGACTGGCTTGTGATGTAATCTTACAGTAGTTTTGATTTGCATTTCTCTAATTACTAGTGATGTTGAACATTTTTCTCATATATTTGCTGATTGATTGTATATATTCTTCTGAGAAGTGTCTGTTCAGCTTCTTGGCCCATTTATTGATTAGATTGTTTGTTTTGGGGAGGGTAGATTTTTGAGTTCTTTATATATCCTGGAGATTAGTGCTCTGACATATGTGTGGCAAATATTTGCTCCCCAAACATAGGCTCTCCATTGACCTCATTGGTTGTTTCTTTTGCTGAGAAAGAAGCTTTGTAGTTTGAGACCATCCCATTTATTAATTATTGATTTTATTTCTTGCGCTTTAGGAGTCTTGTTAAGTAAGTCGGGGACTAAACCGATGTGATGAAGATTGGGCCTACTTTTCCTCTATTAGGCAGAGGGTCTCTGGACTAATTTCTAGGTCTTTGATCCACTTTGAGTTGAATTTTGTGCATGGTGAGAGATAGGGGTTTAGTTTCATTTTGTTGCAAATGGATTTCCAGTTCTCCCAGAACCATTTGATGAAAAGGCTATCTTTTCTTCAATATTTTTTTGACACCTTTGTCCAGGATGAGATAACTGTATTTATGTGTGTTTGTCTCTATGTTTTCTATTCTATACCATTGGTCTACAAGTCTATTTTGGTGCCAATACCATGCTGACTTTGTTACTATAATTTTGTAGTATAGTTTAAGGTCTGGTATTGTGTTGCCTTCTGCTTCACTCTTCTTGCTAAGGATTGTTTGGCTATTCTGTGTCTCTTAGTTTTGCAAATGAATTACATGATTGCTTTTTCTATTTTTATAAGGAATGATGTTAGGATTTTAATCGGAATCACATTGAATCTGTATAGAGCTTTGGGTAGTATGGCCATTTTGACAACATTAATATTGCCTATCCAAGAGCATGGGAGATAGTTCCATCTTCTAAGATCTTCTTCAATTTCTTTCTTTAGTGTTTGTGTAGTTTTCATTGAAGACGTCTTTCACCTCTTTTGTTAAGTTGATTCTCAAGGTTTTTTTGGGTTTTTTTTTTTTTTGAGGCTATTGTTAATGGGGTAGTTTTCCTAATTTCTCTCTCATAGGATTCATTACTAATGTACATAAATGTATTTGATTTATTGGTATTGATTTTATATCCTGTTATTTTGCTAAATTCATTAATTAATTCTAGAAGTTTTCTGGTGGTGTTTTTTGGATCCTCTAAGTATAGAATCATGTCAATAATGATAGTTTGAGTTCTTATTTTCCTATTTGTATCCCTTTAATTTCTTTCATCTAAGTAATTGTTCTGGCTAGAGTTTCAAGGACTATGTTGAACTGAAGTGGTGAAAGAGGGCATCCCTGTCTTGTTCCAGATATTAGAGAAAACGCTTCCAATTTTTTGCCATTTAGAATGATGCTGGCCTTGGGTTAGAATATATAGCTTTTACAATGTTGAGGTATGTTCCTACTATTCCTAGTTTTTCTAGTGTTTTAAACATGAAAGAGTGCTGTATTTTGTCAAATGCTTTCTCTGTGTCAATTGATATAATCATATGATTCTTATCTTTAAGTCTATTGATGTGATGGATTATATTTATTGATTTCCACATGTTGAACCAAACTTGCATCCCTGGAATGAACACCACATGATCATGGTGCACTATTTTTTTAAATATGTTTTTGTATGCAATTTGCCAGAATTTTATTGAGAATTTTTGCATCAATGTTCATCAGGGATATTGGTCTGAAATTTTCTTTCCTTGATGTGTCTCTGCCTGGTTTTGGTATTAGGATAATACTATCTTTGTAGAATGAGTTTGGAAGGGTTCCTTCCTTTTCTATTTTATGGAATGATTTGAGGAGTATTGGTATTAATTCTTCCTTGTAGGTCTTGTATAACTTGGCTGAGAATCCATCTGGTCCGGGCTTTTCTTGATTGGTAGGCTATTGATGGCATCTTCTATGTCCTTGCTTGAAATTGATCTGTTTTAATTGTGTATGTCCTCTCAACTCTGTTTGGGTTGATCATATGCCTCTAGAAATTTGTCATTGTCTTCAAGGTTTTCTATTTTATTGGAGTATAAATTTTCAAAATTGTCTCTGATTATCTTCTTTATTTCAACGGTATCTGTCATGATATTTCCTTTTTCACCACAAATTTTAGTAATTTGAGTTTTCTCCTTCCTTCTTTTCATTAGAGTGGCTAAGGGTTTGTCAATTTTATTTATTTTTTCCAAGAACCAGCTTTTGTTTTGTCAGTTTTTTAATTGTTTCTTTAGTTTCAATTACATTGGTTTCAGCTCTGATTTTAATTATTTCCTGTCTTATACAACTTTTGGTGTTGGTGTGTTCCTCTCTTTCTAGGGCTTTGAGCTATAATGACAGGTTGTGTGTTTGTTGACTTTTTCTTCTTTTAATGAATGAACTCCATGGAATGAACTTTCCTCTTAGCACTGCCTTCATAATGTCCCAGAGATTTTGATAAGTAATATCAGAGTTCTTCTCTGAGAATTTTTTATCTTCTTCCTGATGGCTCCTGTTATCCATGCATCCTTCAATAGTGTATAGTTTAATCTCCAGGTATTAGAATAGCTTCTCTTTTTAATTTTATCATTGATTTCTAATTTTATTACAATGTGGTTGCTAGAATGCAGGGTAGTATCTCTATATTTTTGTATTTGCTAAGAGTTGCTTTGTGGCATAACATATGGTCTGTTTTGGAGAAGGATCCACGTACTGCTGAGAAGAAAGTGTATTCGCTTGTTGATGGATGAAATATTCTATATATGTCTATTAGGTCCAAATTATAGATTGTATCATTAAGTTCTATAGTTTCTTTGTTTAGTTTTATTTTGGAAGATCTATTGAGTGGTGAGAGAGATGTATTAAAGTCACCCAGTATTATTGTGTTATAGTCTTGTATTTGAGAAAGTTTTGTTTGACATACATAGATGCCCCATTGTTTGGGCATAGATATTTATGATTGTTATGTGTTAATGTATGAATCCCTTAAGCAGTATGAAATGTCCTTTTTTATCCCTCTTCACTAGCTTTGGTTTGAAGTCTATTTTATCTGATATGAGGTTGGAAATCCCTGTTTGTTTATGAGGTCCATGTGAGTGGTATGTTTTTTCCCACCCTTTCACCTTTAGTGTGTGGAAGTCTTTTCCTGTGAGTTGAAGGCAACATATTGTTGGGTCTTTTTTTAATCCAATCTGTCAGTCTATGTCTTAATTGATGAGTTTAGGCCATTCATACAGGGTTATTATTGAAATAAGATTTGTATTCCTGAATATTTTGGTTTATTTTGGGGTTTTAACTTAACTTGGTTTCTCCTTTGATTAGCCTTTCCTTTCGTGTAATTCCTCCCTTTGCTGATTTTCATTGTTGTTTTTCATTTCCTCCTCCTGGAAAATTTTCCTGAGGATGCTCTGTAGTGCGGGCTTTCTCACTGTAAATTCTTTTAACTTTTGTTTATCATGAAGATTTTTACTTCACCCTCAAATCAGAAGCTTAATTTTGCTAGATATAAGATTCTTGGTTGGCATCTATTTTCTTTCAGAGCTTGGTATATGTTGTTCCAGATTCTCCTGGTCTTGAGTGTCTGGGTTGAAAAATCTGTGGAGATACAAATTGGTCTCCCCCCATATGTGATCTGATTCCTCTCTCTAGCAGCCTTTAAAATTCTATCCTTATTCTATATGCCAGGCATTTTCACTATAATGTGCCTTGGTGTGGATCTGTTGTAATTTTGTACATTTGGTTTCCTATAAGCCTCTTGTATTTGATTTTCCAATTCATTCTACATGCTTGGAAAATTTTCTGATGTTCTCTCATTGAAGAGTTTGTGTATTCCTTTGGTTTGAATCTCTGTGCCTTCCTCTATCCCAAAAACTCTTAGATTTGGTCTTTTGATACTATCTCATAATTCTTGGATGTTCTGTTCTTGGTTTCTTACCATCTTCACTGTGTGGTCAACTTTATTTTCCAAATTATATACTTTGTCTTCATTATCTGACATTCTGTCTTCCAAGTGATCTCATCTGTTGGTGGTGCTTTCTATTGAGATTTTTGTTTGATTTATTGTTTCCTTCATTTCACAGATTTCTTTTTTCTTTTTTTCAAAACCTCTATCTCTTTCTTGAAGTAATCTTTTGCTACCTGTATTTGCTCCCTTATCTCTTTGTTGGTATGATGAATGGTTTCCTGTATTTGCTCTGTCATCTCTTTGTTGGAGTGATCAACTTTTGCCTGTATTTGCTCATTTAAATCATTTTTAATTCACAGATTATTTTAATTATGAACCTTCTGAACTCTTTCTCTGACATTTCATAAACTTCACTGTCCATGGGTTCTGTTATTGTAGTATCCTGGTTTGTTTGGGGCACTTTCTTCCCTTACTTTCTTCCCTTGTTTTTTCATGTAGTCTAGTGTCTTCCTTTCTTGCAGTGTGGATCTGAGGTATAACAGTTTCTATCTTATAATCTTATAGTATCCATGCAGATTATCTGTATCTCACCTTGGGGTTGGTCTTCCAGACCCTGCTGGAATCCAACAATTGATGCTACTGCCAGTATAGGTGGTGGTGGCAATAGTGGAGATAACTGGAGATATCAGTGGAAGCATCTCAAAATGTTTGCAATGTCTTTCAGAGATGGGGCTGAGAGGGTGGGCCTCACACTGGCTTTGGGATGCCTATTCCAAGAGGCAGCTGCTTCTAGACACTGTCTATTGCCCCAAGGTGGAAGCTATTGCATGAGGAGGGCTATGGCAATGGCTGCAGTGTACCAAGAAGAAAGTGGGTTAGGCCTGGGTTCCTGGGGAGATATTCTGGGCCTACACTGGGCCTGGGCTCCCACCAGGTTGGTGAGGGCCATCCTGGGCCAGGGCATGAGCTCCGGAGGGGGTCTCAATGTATATTTTTAACAGCAGAGTAAGAACAGATGAAGAGTGAATTTGTGAACTGGAAGATAAGGAATTGTTTACCACAGAGCTTCAAACTTTTCCTGAAAAACGCCATGTAGTAAATAGGTTTGGCTTATAGACTAAATGGTCCCTGCATCAACTACTCAACTGATGTGAAAGGAGCCACAGATAGTGTATGTAAACAAGGGAGCGTGACTGTGTTCCAGGAGAACTACAGTTACAAAAGTGGGCAGTACACCTTATTTGGCTAGCAGCTAATAATTTCTCTACCCTGCTCTAACATGAAGCACAGAAAAGAGAAACATAAACAATAAGAAGCAGATATTAAGAAACAGAGAAGATAGAAAGAGAAGGTCTGAAATCAGAGTTACTGAAAGAAAATGGAGAGAGAATGAGGAAGAAGCAATATTTGAATATGTCTAAGAATTTACCGGAATTAATGGGACATATTGGTTTGCTATTGGCAAAGCTCAATAAGTCCCACATAGAATAAAGAGAAACTCACATTTAAATACCTATCACAAAACTGAAGAATATCAAAGACAAAAAAAATCTTAAAGGAATGACACACAGACGTTGCAGAAGCTGTAGAGACTCCCAATTACTTAGAGGAGAGTATAAATAGGGGTCCCCTGGAATTGAAAAGTTAGAAACTCTACTTAAATGGGTAGCTGATTTCTCAATAGCAATAAATGATCCCAAAAAATAGTGAGATGATGAAAACCTGTTTTGAGGGATGAGAGCAGCAGGGAAAGTTGCCATATGGGTGATTTGGGGTCTAATCCAGGGAGGCCATGAGGTTCATATAGTTTGGAAACCATTGTATGAGGACAAATAAAAACATGGAGAAAATTAAGAACAATATTTTACCAAAGAAGAAATAAAAATGGTCAACAAATATATGAAAAAAATGTTTAACATTTCTAGTAATTAGAAAAATGTAAATCAAAACTACACTGATATTTTATCTCACTCCAGTCAGAATGGCAATCATCAAGAATACAAGCAACAATAAGTATTAAGGAGGATGTGGAGAAAAATGTATACTCATACATTGCTGGTGGGACTGCAAATTGGAGCAACCACTATGGAAATCAGTATGGAGATTCCTAAGAAAACTTGTAATGGAACCACCATTTGACTCAGTCATCCCACTCTTAGGTTTATACCCAAAGATCTTAAAATCATCATATTCAGGATGCAGCCACATCAATGTTTATAGCAGTTCAATTCACAATAGCTAAACTATGGAACCAACCTAGGTGCCCTTCAACAGATGAATGGATAAAGAAACTGATCTATACACAATGGAATATTACTCATCCATTTGCCAGTAAATGGATGGAGTTGGAGAATATTATGCTAAGCTAAATAAGCCAATCCCAAAGAACTAAAGACCTAATGCTTTCTCTGATATGCAGATGCAAATTCACAACAAGGGGTGTGTGGCGGGGAATAGAGGTAATTTGGACCAGACAGAGAGAAGTGAAGGGAGGGGAAGAGGTATGGGGGTAGGAATAACAGTAGAATTAACTGGACATTATTACCCTATGTACATATAAAATTACAAGACCTGCATTACTCTACATCATGTACAACCAGACGAATGAGAAATTATACTCCATTTATGTATGATGGGTCAAAATGCATTCTACTGTCATGTATAAATAATTAGAACAAAGTGTATATATATAAATTAAGAACAAGTCCTTGGAGAAGACCTGTTCAAAGGAAAGGGCTTAAATCTGGAGCTCCGTTAGCTTCGTGGTAAATCCTCCTCTTTTGGTACCCTGTGTTCCTCCCCTCTGTATCCAGCTTCCCTCTACCAGCATTAGGCTTCCCAAACCTGGGTACAGAGCACCATGCCTATCCTGGGAGTGGCCTTGCAGCGCTGACCCAGTGCCCCTCTTGTCCCACCCTTATTCTGAGCCAACCCAGAGGGAACCATTAATCCTAGTCTCCATCACTTCTCAGGGACCCATAAACCAACGGGATTCAGAAGTTCTGAACAAATTCGTAAAGTATTAGTAGACACATGTATACTTAAATTAGGCTTGAACACCCCACGTGCCTCTTGATGAGTTCTGTGACTCTTTGGATATTTCTCCATTATCACTGCCTCTGTTTCACATGGCTCTCATCACTTCATAGAAGCCAAATTTGCCTCACTACCCTCATCCCAGGTTATACCAAGTTTATGCTGCAGAAGCCTGTTCTCTATAAGTCTCCCTCAACCACCAGCTGAGGGATGCAAAGCAAGAAATTCAACCCCTGTGAATTTCTCCTTGTGGTTCAAAAGATGGGACAACTCCAGGGCATCATCACTCTTGTTGCTTTACAGCCTTCAGCCCCCCAATTACAAACACTGCCCTGGAACCCTGTGGACATGTGCATACTTCTCAGAGAATCCACACTGCTGCTGCTGCTGCCACTGTCATTGCTATCACTGCTACCCCCAAGCAAGCCGTGATCTGGTGGAGTCCCCCCATAATGTTGTAAGAAGTGACAAGTCTGCCCACAGGAAGGCCTAGGAAACTCACCCTATACTATGGAGTACTAAATGGTCTCATGGGTGCCTCCTAGGCACTCATCAGCACCCAGAGACCTATCCCATACAACCTGAAGGTGCCACCCATGGGTGTCCCCCATATGTAGAACTTTTGCCACACCCAATTTCTTTCCTTCTGGAACACAGCTTTGGGCTCTGCAGGCTCTAGGTGCCAGGTGGATCAGTTCCCCCTGCTTCCTATTTTCTCCAATGTTCAGTCTTCTGACTTGACTCTTCTCATCTGAGAATCTTGTACTTCCTTTTTTCCAGAGAGCAAAAGCTTCTGCAAGTTCATCCAGATACCCTGGACAGTTGAAAGGAAATGCTTCCCTCAACAGTGAGCACTGCACATCAGTTACGTGAGGTCTTTAATAAAAGAATGTGCAAACAGTTCTAATTTCTAGAAATAAGTTCCCCTGACTGACCTTGGAGACCCTGTTCCTAACTGCATCCTTCCCTTCCCTGACCTCCCAAAACCCCCTGTAGGAACCATTACTCACCAATTCCACAGGCTCTCCTCTTGTTCTCAAGCCCCTGACTCTTTCCTGGAGTCCCTCATGTGGTTTTCCTCCATGCCCATCCCCACGTATCCAAGTCCCTTCCATCCAGCCATAGTCTTCAGAGACCCCTGACCATGCCAGCTCACCCTGATCTTGCCATTATCCCTGGAACAGTGGCCCTACAGTAAAGTGTGTTACTTTGCAACTATGCTTCTCAACCCTGGCCTGGGTATTTTTAAAAAACACACATGCTTTGGCCTCCACTTCTGAAGATCTTTATTCTGAAAACTTCTAGAGCTATGGAAGCTTCTTGGGCAATTCCGATGTGCAGCTAAGGACAAGAAACACTGCTTTAGCAGGATAACATCTTGTGGTTTTATGTAATGCCTTTTGTGTCTAAGCCTTGTTGCCCCCAAATAGACAATATCTATGGAGTCCATAAGCTGTAGAGGCAATGTTTCAAACCCTCCATATAATCTGGCCTATCAGACACATAGGAGGTGCTCAGGAACAATTTAAATGATTGATTCAGCATGATGTTGAATACCAATCATTTGAACAGGAAGGAACAAACCTGAGATCTGTTCCTGGTTCCATAACTAACAAACCACTATCCTCCCTGGATTTCTGCTTCCTCGTTAGTAAAATGAGGGTGATAATTAGGTTTCCAAACTCCTGGGAGCTCAAAGGAAATAAAGAAGCTCATGAGTTACTTTCAATATTTCAAAAAGTTATTGGTGAATATGCATTTCATGCCAGTTTTCAGATTATTAGCCTATCAAAATATGCATTAATGGATGATGGTAAAGAAATAAAAGGAATCTTTATCAGTGAAAAGGTTTAAAGCTATTTTTAAAATGCTAGGACTCCTTGACTCTGTTTATTCAGTATGAGCCACATCTATTAGGAGATGAAGTAGAATATAGCAAATAATTTGGAGTTAGGCTTACTTGGGTTCAAACCCTACCTCCACAATCTGGTTCATTTTTTCATCTGTAAAGTGGGCATGTTTGTAGTGCCTATCAATACTTATTTCATGAAATTGTAATAGGAATGAATAAATTGATAGATGGGAGTCCTTTAATGCATTGTCTGGCATATCCCAAGTGTTCCATAAATGCTGGAGAGGGTTAAGACAAGTGTATTTGGGATAAGAGACACACTTGGAGCTAATACCATGGAGAGGAAGAATAGACCAAGCCACAAGAAATATTCCTCTCTGTAAACAGTCTCTCTTGAGCTGAAGAAGTTCACAACAGGCTCATGGTTGGGATATCCCTTCAGTTCCAGAACACACAGGCAAAGTGCTCCACAGGCCCTGGAGATGCAGCCTGCACCACAGAGTATGGAACTCTCAGGGGGAGCCACGGCTCTTCCCCAAGGCCAAGTTTCTCCATTTCTGTGTGCAACTGGATCACCCGGAAAACTTGGTAAAGTGCTCATTCCCAGGCCCAACCGCCAGATATTCTGAGTAGTTCAGGAAACTATTTCCTGTATTTCTAACAAATCCACACAAACACTGCTGTAAGGAAATTATTCCAGAAGAAAAAAATGCAAAGCCTAGTGGAGAGGTAGAGGGCGAGCTGATGACAAGAGTTACAATGCTACAATGCCTGCTGGGGCCAAAGTGTTAGGTGAGACCGGTGTGCATGTAATCAGGCAGTTCAGACAAGAGGCAGAGAGACAGGCAGGACAAGGGAGGTCAAGAGGACCAGCTGGGCTATGGATGTGGCCACACAGTACACACAGGGGACAGGAAGAGGGCTAACATGTGTGTGAATGCTCTAGAAGAAGGCAGCCCTCAAGATCCTATCCTATCACACATTAGCCTGCACACTGGTCCAGAAGATTCAGAGAGGGTACATCAGTCACAGAGAGTCACCAGCTGTGGTTTTCTTGCAGGTAGCTTCGTTTACTGATGGACTGGCATTTTTTCCTTTTACTGTGAACCCAATAGATGCACTTAACCCACTGTCATCTAACGTTTAGAGCATTGAGAGTGCTAATGATGATAATGGTGGAGGTAGTTCTAGCCCATCACCTACTGCAGTGGCCTCTGGTATTGAGACCTAAGAAACAGCAACATGACCCAGTGAGAGGAAGACACAGTTTTCATAAAGACACATTCCATTTCCCTGGAATGCTTTGCCTTATTTTTCTTTTCTTGTCAATTGGTTGTTAAATTAAACTCCCCCTTAATGATTGAATGTCATGATCACAGGCAAGACAAATGTTTGATGGTTTGGTTGCTTGAGGTATGCGTGATCCAAACCTTATTTGCCTTTCTTAAAATTTATTTTTGTAATCATTATGAATCTACATAATATTAAGAGAGAATTCTTGGCCCTGTACTTTACCACCGCTACTGGCCGTTAGAGTTACTATATTTTCCATATGCACTTCAGCGTGAACTTTTCTGAGCCATGCTTGGGAAGAAAATGGCCCTGAATTGAAATGGAACGAGAACATTATTACTTCTGAACCTTTTCTCAACATCAGTTCTTATCTGAAATTGGATCCAAGTTAAGAATTTTAAAGCTCAACAAAGAAAATTGGGTATAAGTGTTACTAATTCTCCACCCAGCATCCATTTTTATTTAAAGCTGCTAAAATGAAGCTATTCTTGGTTAATGTTCAGATTAGTCAGATGGACAGTACTCTGAGTTAGATAAGTAGCAACAGAAATGTCAAAGGGGTCATTTAGTTGGAAGGACTTTTTCATCCCCATTTCCACTTTGACTTATACTCACAAGCCCTGTTTCTACACTCTGTTGCCCGCTCATTTACCCAGAGGAAAAGGTGCTAATCTGCTGCTCAAAGAGCCTGACCTTCACTGGGAAAAGCCACTGCACTGAAAACTGATGGGTGGCTGCCATCACCGTGACTTACACTTACTGTAGCTAAATGGGGAAGCCAGTCTTCAAGGGCAGGCCTGGGCCTCTTGTCCTCTTATTGTTCGTCCAAACTCTTATATGGGAATCAGGACAATTGGAACCTTCCTCCTTTTGTTTCCCCTGTGGCCATAAGCCTAAGCCACATGTTCCAATTCAATTTAACCAAAGACACCTTGCAAGAGGCAGATGGAATGGTAATGTTGCATTTGAGAACTTGTTCTGATATTAATAAATCTGGTTAGTATTTCCCATTTGGCTACTGATCTTTGTAGATATAATTTTCACTGAAAGAGGAGTGAGTCTTAGGATTTTTCTACTTTGAATTTTCATTAGAATGCTCCTAAAGTGGTTAAATATTTACTAAAAATCACATTGTGATCCTTAAATCCTGTGCAATTTTTTTTCATGCACTCAAAGTCAAATCTGTACTGTACATTATAAAAACTCAAGATATTTTCTGAGACCACTTTAGGTCTCAGCTTGCAAAGACAGAAGTAAAGATGGACTATTTCATTTAAGAACATCACCTATAGCTAGATGCATTCCTGAAAAATTTGTGGAAATTTTGTTTTTAACAGTGCTGAGACTGTAAGAATCTGGTATATGCCCAAGATTTCATTTAGGGGTTTTTGTCAACTTCAAATTCAGATCTAGCCCACCACTGAGAAGCTTCCAAACAGTTAAGTCTCAAAGGCAATCTTGTCACTACTCCACTCAACTCAGGAATTCCTCTTGATGTATCCCTGATAGTTGGGAGTTACCAACATCTATACACACTACCATACTGAAGATATTTGGAGGGCATCAACAGAATTTGCAAATGCATGTTTTTTAAAGTAAACAAATAATCTGAAGAAAAATAGCAGAATTTTGGAAAAATTCAAATTTGAAACTTTGAAAAAAAATATCTGGGGGGAACATGACCATTTGATACTTAATATGTTTGAGTTATATGTATTTCATGAATGACCAAAATATTTCATGATGAGAAAAAAATATTTTAGTGGCTGATTGCAGAAATCAAAAATAGAATGGAACTAACATTCTTATTAATTATCTTAAATTGCAGCCCCGTAGGCACATAATGAAATTGTGTTCAATACTTCTTCCCCTCAAACTAAGGAGATTCTACAGTTTCTCAGTATTTACCCCAAGAGCATTCCACAATCTTTAGACAAATGGTCTTCTCTCCTAGTATAGATCTTATTTTATTTCCTTTATTCTAACAGTTTCTTTCAAGTTTATAAGCTTTCATTTGTTTAAAAATCAGTAATGAATTCATTCCCTGTCTTCTCTCTAGTATGTCTGATATAGATTCTGGTAATCAGAAGTTTATACAGGGTCCTTAACCATCACTCTTATCTAGACCTGTTCCCTCAAAGATCTACATCTAACCTAGTCCTGATAGATGAAAATCTCTGCTTTCTGAAAGATCTTTAATATAAACAGTCCCACCATTTTCTGGGGGAAACATACCAGGGATTAAATATTCTTAGTACCAAAATCCTTTATACTTACTTACTCTCTTTAAAGTTCCTCTTCTCCTATACCATGGAAACACAGAATAACTGAGAATTGTTCTCTGTAAAAATAACCCTTCATGCATTGTACATAGTCTTTTCTTAAAGTAGCTAGATCACCCTCAAAAAATTACTTTTTATTACCTAGAGTTTAACAGTAGATCCCACTAAGAAAGGAGAATTGAATAGCATGTGTAAACATAGCAATTATTTAATATAAGAAATAATTCTGGTTTACAAACCACCTGTGGTTCGTTATTTTCTTCAAGTTCCTATCCTAGCTTCCCCACCACCGAAACCACCATCTCAATACCAACTTACTCTGTCCAGCGTATTACTATCAGGCTAAATCATTGGCTTCTCTATGAAATTCACCTCCTATTATCCTATTGATTTTGTTTTTCTGGAAAGCTGAAACTGCTTCTTACTTCCATGTCACTAAACTTCATAACATATAAAGAGTAAGTACTTCATATATATATATATATATATATATATATATTATTGGTTCAAAAAATTAATGCGCAGATCAAGGAATTTGACACACCCAAATCCAATCACTAGATTAATTAAAGATGCCTATATACCATCACCGGATTGTGTTCAACCCAAGCAGATAATTAATAGCTACCCAGGTTGAGCTCTGCCCACTAGGCTTGTTGCCTTACCGACAAAATGTCCTTCAGCTTACAACCTCCATATGAGGTCACTGAGTTAAGAGATAGGACTAGGAGAGGTTAAAGAATGACTAATGTCCTCATCCTTTAGTGCTTCCTGGTCTTGACCTCCTCCCTGACTCTCTGCCTTTTCACCACTGAGCCCCTACACTCCATGCAGGCTTCTGTATCTTCATGGGCAGCATCCAAATGCACCAACACAGAGGAAGCCAGCCAACTGAACCTGCACTAAATTCTGCTCCCTCTCTTTGTCCTGGGCCAAGGCATGTATGCTGGTTCCCATGTGCCACCTGCTGGTCTCCCACATCACTGCTCCCCAAGTGCCTCTGGAGTGCCATGTTGTAATTGAGGAAAGAGAAAGACGAACCCTTTCACAGCAAAGCACCAAGTGATCCAGGAATTGTCTGGGGTGTCAAATTAGCTCATTCTTATTGCATGTCAGTAGTGGAGATGAGGAACCCGAGGCATTGAGGGAAGAGGTCTCCCCCAAATCCATAATCTGTGCTTAAAAAACGTCTCCCTCAGAGGATATTTAGTCATGCAATCCCCAAGATCTTCACAAAATGCTGCTTAAGGGGCTGGGGCTATAGCTCAGTGGTAGAGCACTTGCCTAGCCTGTGTGAGGCACCAGGTTCAATTCTCAGCACCACATAAAAACAAATAAAAAAAGACATTGTGTCCATCTATACCTAAAAAAATATTTTTTAAAAATGCTGCTTAAAAGAGAGAAATCAAGAAAAATTCTATATTCATATCACAATAAATACATGTATGGGAGGATGAATGGCTCAGATAAATCAAGAAAGATTATTTGAGTGAATATTGTAAACCTATGTCAGTCTGAAATAAAGAGAGGAGGGAGGGAGGGAGGGAGGAAGAGAAAAAGAGAAAGGAAAAAAAAAGCATTCACCAAAAAAATATCGCTTAGTATTTATTTAATTATTCCTAAACACTTTCTAGCTAAAAATATTCAGGCTTGTTTTTTCTTAACTAGCCTTTCTGAAATTATATTTGAAAAATAATAAGCCATTAAAATGATGGATTACAAGCTTATGAAAAATTAGATACAATCACCAAGATATAAGGTAGATCTAGAGACTTCGTGGCTATGGTCCAGCAGCTTCCTCAGGGGTCTCCTGAGTGTGGATTATGACCTCAGCTCATCGGGCTCCTGTGCCAACATTCAGCATGAATGATTCTGTTCAGAGAATTCTCACATCTCCTCCCATGTATTCTTCATCTGGATCATTCTTACAAGCATTTCTAAATTTCCAGAGACATGTGCTTTGCCTTCTGTTTGAAGACGTATTTATTTCTTGCACGCTGATATCTGCCAAACATTTTTATGTAAAATAATCTCCCTCCTGAATATTTTCCCCTGCTCTCTGTCCTCAGCCTCAGGCTCTAAGATTTGTACATGGAAGCCATGTCAAAAAAGGATGAAAGACTACTGTTCATTTCTTCCTCAAAGAACAGAGGATCTACTGAGGGAGAAATTCCTCCCCATCCTCCCCCTGCCTGAGCAACCATCAAATTCCACCTGCTTAAACACGGTCCGAGTAAAGTCTACAACCACAGCCCTCTGGCAGAAGCCCTATAAGTACTGAATTTTAAAATCTGAACAGGAAATGAAGATTTCAGGGTTTTTTCCCCTTGGCACTGTACTTGGTCTTCTGGGTTATCCCAAGGGCAAGCCAATTTCCTCAGTATCTTGGTTTCTCTGTGCTTAAACTGGGACACAAATACTGGAGTTGGTAGGTTGATGATATTATATAACAATGATTAATGTTTACTGAGTGATGACTATTTGCTAAACATGCACAATGGGTTCTCTCTCATTTAGTTCTCATAAAACCCTATGAGGTAGATATTATTATACCCATGTTATGGTGAGGATGAATGAACTCCAGTGGATTGAAACACCTTAGTTCTTGTTTCTTCACCATACATTCCTTCAACATAAGTAAACAACTATGTTCTGACTGATAAGCTGGATGCTGGGAGCTCAGAATTAAATAGGCATGTAATTCCTATTTTCAGGGAGGAGAGGGAGACCATAAAGGCAAACTAACAGGTTTTGAAAAGTTTTGAAGAGATTGGAAAGAAGTGCACATCAAATACAGTGGGTGCTCCTGGGGAGGAGTGGAAAACTCTGTCGGGAGTGGGTGTCAGAGATGTTCTCAAGATGAGCAACATCTTAGGGGAGTCTTCAGCAAGGAGGAAAATGAACCACAGGATTCTGGTGATCAAAAGAGGCCTTTAAGGGGCTGGGGTTGTAGCTCAGTGGCAGAGCACTTGCCTAGCACATATGAGCCACTGAGTTCGATCCTCAGCCCCACATAAAAAATAAATAAATAAAGACATTGTGTCCATCTATATCTAAAATTTTTTAAAGGGGGGCAGGGTACTTCAAGAACACCTACCCTTAATTTTCCATTTTCAGATGAAGAATTTGAGGTCCTGGTTTGCAGGTGCTCATCTGCCAGAAGGTATACACCCTCATTAATGGCAGGATGGGTCAGTGAGAAGGTCCCCACTGTGTTAGTCCCCACTACAAGGGACTCCAACTCTCTGCCCCCAAAGTTCAGAAGAAGCAGTCAGGAAAAGGAACCAAGCTGCATGCTACAGTGGCACATGCCTGTAATCCCAGCAGCTTGGTAGGCTGAGGCAGGAGGATCACAAGTCAATGGCAGCCTCAGGAACAACAAGGCACTAAGCAACTCAGTGAGACCCTATCTTTAAATAAAAGACAAAACATGGCTGCGGATGTGGCTCAGTGGTTGAGTTCAATCCCCAGTACAAAAAAAAAAAAAAAGTGTATATTTGAAATTAGAAGTAAATTATAAGTAGTCCTCTATCTTTTCTAAGTAAACTCAGATGTCACAAGGAATTTAAACACTTAATGGAAGGATCTCTTCTACCTAGTTTTAATACTGCTTACTGATTGAATTCCCTTCTAATGACAAGACTTTGCTGTCATTTGAACTCAGTTTTGCCCAGGGGGTCATCTGAGTGCCTTGTCATGTCCTTGTTAAGGAAGTGAGTTGTGGTCTGGTCTGTGGAGGTCACGTGTTAGGCCATGGCAAGAGAGGACTAATGATCACCATGCATGATCTGGGCACCAGGGGCTTTATATTTATGACCTCATCTCAAACTGACTAACCTCAAATGGATACTGACTAGGCAAGGTGACTCTCGTGATCCTTCATTCCAGCCTCAGAGGGATGGAATAATTTACTCAAAAGGAACCAGTTGGTAATTGATGGAACCAATACTGGGAATCATCTCTCCCTGACCTTGGAGCCTGGGATTATTTCCTCCCTAAAATGCCTCTCTCTCTCTACCCAGGGCCTGCATTTTCCAAATGATTCCCCAAAAGATGTCAGATTTATGAACAGAGGTAGATTGACTAAAACATGTTTCCACTATAGGAAAAACAACTCCATGTCATGACTTAAAAACGGTGCCTCTGTAGTGCTACCTCCATACTCAAGGTCAACACAATCTCCTCAACAGACAGTATTTATTTACTGCACATCTACTTTGTGCAAGCCATTGAGTTGACAACACACACAAAATCCCATTTACTCTTATTATGTCTATTTCATAAAGGTTCAGCAGAACCATGACTTGAGCCTAAGTCATTCAACCCTAGGATCCATGTTTAATGGCTATATTCTTAACCACCATTCTTTACATCCTCTCCATGAATAGAAAACAAAAAATGTATATTTGTATATATATATTTGCTTATATGTGTGTGTATATATGTATATGTGTGTGTATGTGTGTGTGTATATATATACAGTTTTATGTATTTATATATATACACACATTTATATAAATACATATATATATACACACATTTATATAAATACATATAATATATATATATATATATATATATATATATATATATATATATACACATACATATATAAAATCTGTTAGCTGAAAAGTACACCAGGAAATAGTCAACCTCAGTGCTTTGACGATTTTTAAAATTCTAATTTCCAGTTCCTATTTCCGTTACCAGTGTGGGTGGTAATAGCCTGAAGCACTGGTATTAATAAAATAGGTCCCCCATCCCCTAAGCAATCTTGAGGGCTGGGATGAACTCTAGATAAATGAGGGTAGGCTGAGCATTTTGAATTGGACCATATGAAATTGGTTGGATTTATGATCAGAAGAGAAAAAGCAAGGGCTTTAGGAAGACTCACTTTCCCCATAGACTTGTCTCATGACTATGTGGCATCACCAGCCTTAATGGAAGGGGACAAACACTGGAGTGGGGCAAACCAAAGTTCAAGCCCTGACTCCAATTCTGGTCAGCCGTGTGAACTGGCTGGGAATTTTCATCTCCCCAAGCCTTAACTCCTCAGGTGGCATGCTTGGCCCTGTGCCTGGCACCTAGTAAAGGATCAGATACATGACATCAAACAATAACAATGAGGGCCTGGTTTCAGGGCCATCAAGGATGTTCTGATCTCTAGTGTAAGCTTCTCCCCCAGTGCTGCCTCCAGATCCTATACTGGCACTTTATCCTGCATGTCTCAGGGCAGGTGGCTTTTTCTGCTCACCCCAGGATAGGGGAATAACTCTGGAAGCCAAATGAGACCTGTCTTTCACTAGCATGGGCTCTGCCAGGCCCTTGCTACCCCCAGAATCCTTGCTTCTGATAGTGAAAATTCATTTCTCATCCCACTGTCAGGTGGTCAGTGGGGAGAGGTAGAGGTCAAGAGCAGAAAAGGCAACAGCTCTGGTCTCAGAGTTGACAGCTTCAGATCCCACAGGGGTTCAACTGTCTGCAGATTTATGGGCCCATTACAACAGAAAACTGCCTCCTGGTTGAGCCTGGTGCTGCCTTGAAGCCCAGGGGCTCCTGGCTGATGCTGTTTGTGAGCCTCTTTATCTCTCTAATGCCATGTTCCCTAAATCTGCGGTATTAGAACGATGAGACAGAGCGGAGGAGGGTGATTCATGTGCGGGTTACACTGACAATGAAATTCATCGAAATCAAATTTCTCCTAAGCATGCTAACAACATCCCGGCTGGTGCCTGCCTCAGCTGTGGGGCTGGGTTTGTTTGGTTTCTACAACAATTTTTCTTTTTAATGTCATTATTTTTATTATTTCACCTAATGTTTTTATAATGTGCTTACCATGGAGGTTGCTCTGAGCCTCCAGCTCTCTGGGGACAGGGTGGGCCACACTTGTTAACCCCAGAGGCTATTGTTTTGTACATCCCTCCAACACCGGAAGGAAGCAGAGTCCCTGCTCCTTCCCTGCAGCCCTGCCTTGAAAAGGAACACTAAAACACAGAATCACTAACTTGTTGAGCCCCACTTGAAATAGATCTCCAATATGAGCCCAGCCCTCTGCTTCTCCTACCCATCCCAGCCTCCCAGGTAGACATCTCTGGTTGCTTCCATCCTTCCATCATTCCCTCCCATCATGACCCTGGTTCCATCCTTTACCATCCTGCCCTGGGAAGTCATCCCCTCCCCCATTTTCCCCTTAACTGTGACTTATTAATAAATGATAACACACCCATGCTATGGGATATTGAGCATTTATAAAATACTTTAGATCTCTGCATATTAACCCAGAGAGGCATCAATGACATATTTTTAAGTGAAGAAAGTAAGTTGCAGAGTAAGGTTTCTACAGAATCCACTTGATGAAAAACAAACAAGTCCAACAAAAATCTTAAATGTGTTGTTTGGATGTATTTGTGTGGACAGGAATAACAGTGTGGAAGCTTGCATGCCTGGCTGTTAATATGGATTAACTGGTGCAGGGGGTGTTGGAAGAAAGAATATTGATTTTTTTAAATAAACCTACAACATTTCATTAGCTGTAGTTAACCCTTGTTACTCTGATAATTTTTTAAGAGAAATTGATAATTTTTCAATCAATCAATCCATTCTTCAGTAAGTGACATATGCTTTTGTTTTTGTTTTAAGTGTGACAGACACTCAAAGTCCTGTGGAAGGGATTGGATCTTTGTAGGGCTCAAGGGGATGGACACTGTGCCTTTATTCATGCAACCTAATTAGCACCCTGTTTTGGTCAATTCACATTGAGGCCCTCATCTACCAAAAGCCCTTAGTTGCTTCCTTCAGAACTGCTACAAAGACATGTCTCTTCTTCCCACCCTATAGATATATCTGAAGCAAATTTTTATTTACCTCAAATGCATGACCTCAAGTTTCTTATTACATTTTTCCTGTTGGTTTTAGCTTTTTGTTCCACTTGTCAAGATCTTTTTAAAATCTGCTCTTTTTATCTAGCCTATTAACCAATCTGCCCGGCTTGGTGCCAACTTCAAATTTGATCAGCGGGTCTTTTATGTCTTGATCTAAATCCCTGATAAAAGTGTTCCACAGGAAAGAGCCAAGAACACAGTCCTGAACTTGCCTGTTTTAGATAAATAAAGACAAATGATATTTATTTGTCTTTCAATGTGTTCCTTTCATTGTATGCAAGGCTCCTAATAAACAGAGAGGTTCGTACTGAGCAAATCAATAGCCATCACCATTAGCTGACTTAGTGATGATAGCAATAAACACTAATCACAGCCCAACCTGAGCTAATCCAGAAGCACAGCAGCATTAGAGCGATGGAACATATGGCTCTGTCCACATCTGCTCTGAGGCATCCAGATGGAAGTAGGAGGCGGGTTGGGGTGAACAGACAGTCGAGGCAAGGGTGAGGGAGGAGGGAACAGGCAGGTGAAGACAGGGGAGGGGTCCAAGGAGCAGGCTTCCAAATCAATCTCCACGATTGTATGGTTAATGTGCAAACAGCGCACAACAGCTGCTGATGGCACCCATCCGTGACAGCACAACTGTATGACAAATACTTCCCATCACAGAGAGAGCTGTGTCCCCTGCTTTTTGGTTAATGGACTTTGACGCGCATACTCAAAGCACTTCTTCACAGCTCTTACAAGTCTTTGTTACAGAAGTGTGGGCATGCTTTTCTTCTCCATGTGGCTGTTTCCTCAGTCCTATAACTGAGTGAGTGGCCTAATGCTCCTGGCAAAGTCTTTCAGAAGCTGCCAGGCTCCTGACTTGTACCTCTCCCTGTAAAAAAAAAAAAAAAAAAAAAGAATAAACACTCACCTAAGCAACCAAAGATGCAAATTAAAGAGCAGTCCTAGCTGAGGGTTTGTGGTATCACTTGAAGCAACATCTTAACTCTGTGTCTCAGTTTCACAAACTAAAAAAGAAATAACATGAATGTTGTATTTTGTAAGACTAAATGAAATAATGTGTGGCAAAGAGGTAGATGTTAACTATATATTAGCTGAATGGAGTCTGTGCCTCTTGAAGACATGGCATGGCTTACTCATACCTCTGGCTTCAACCATTTGTAAACAAGGGGAGATTTGCAGGTGGGTTTTGCAATCCTCAGTGTTTTTTGCCATGACTCTTCTGGGCCTCCTGAGAATATTTTGAGGACCTTTTGAAGGATTCTGACATTTGCACTGATTCTATCATACCCCCAACATTTGCTGACTGCCAGCTCTATGCCAACCCTGGTCTGAGTCTCAATCTACAAAGATGATCACAGCATGACCCTGGCACTCAAGTAGTTCACAGTCTAGTGCTCATCACCCACAGTAACAAATACCCCTCAGACAGAGTACACAAACACACATACCCACACACATACACACCCAGAAGCAGAAACAACAGCAGCAAAAGTCCACATATCAGACCCATACCATATGCAACATACTGTAATATTTTTTCTTCTGTTTATTTTTAAAAATGACTTCACCACCCAATAATAGGATATTGACTCACACTTTTAAAAACTCCACTCCAGGGTTGGACAGGTGTGCCAAGTTCTATTACCAACATTTATTAGGCTACTATGGGAATGCCAAATAAGAAACTCCCAACACTTAAGCTCCAAGGATAGTCAGGTCTGCTCAGGGCATTTGATGTTCCTGGAAAAGGGAATGACATAGGCAAATAAATGGAGGAATGAAAGCAGGGATGCTGATGGAATTTAAAAGTTTGGAACGGGTAGAACACCAGGAAGCTTCGAGGGAGAAGAAGGAAATATGAGGGTTTGGATAAATAGGAAATTTTTTAAAGATTAATGTACCAATGATTGAACACTCCATGTAAAAAAATTTTATTCTCAAGAAGAAAACCCAGTCCAGCACAAAGTCTGGGAGATGAGATTTCAGGGAAATTAAATAAGTGGTTTGGGGTTTTTTTTTAAAGCTAACAGACAAGTCTCTTAACTATGGATGATTGGTTGGCAGCATCTGGGCATGGAATCATGGCACCAGAGATCGTTTTAGCAGAGGCCATGCACCACCAACAGCCAGCTTGGCAGCCCAGTGGAATCTACCAGGGATCAGACCATAAAGGGGTGTTGGTTCTGCTGAAGAGTCTGCACAATGATGCAGCCAAGGAGGCCAGAGGAGGATTTAAAGCAATATAGTACCTAACACACTATAGAAGCATCAATACCACAATAGAGTAGCAGATGAACTGGAAAGAAAGCTTAACTGAAGGAAGGCAAACCAGATAAGCCACTAGTGTTACTAGTTCATGAGATAATGGTAGTAGCCTGGCAGAAAACAGGGTTAAGAAAGGTGAAAAAGATTGATTAGGAAATGTAAAGTTGGGGAATCAACATGACCCAGGAAATGATTAGATGTAAGTAGTGAGAGAGAAGGAAAATCCCAGGATGATGCATCAGGTTACAAATTTGGGTAGCTGGGAGGACTGTAGAGCTACCCTCCCTCCTGAGCCCCTGAGGAACCATTTTCAAGGTCAGGGCATGTCTATCCACTGGTATACATGGCATAAATGCTGTTCTTCCCATCATCCAAAGAGCAGTCCCTTTTCCTGCAGATACCAGACGTAGTGGGGGATTTGGGGGGCTGTCAAGTTATTCCTCCCTCTACTTGGGCATAGAGCTAGATGCATAGGATAATATCAGAGAGAAGCAAAAGAAAGCATTTTTCAACTCTGCCTCCAGAAATACTTGTCATCAGTCTACCTAAATTCACAGGACAGACTCAGGTGGACAGTGTCCAGAGATTGAAATAGCTTCTTTGCAGACCTATGATTTGAGGGACGACACCTGCAAGGGGTGAAATCGTGTCTCCAAAAAAGACACATCCAACTTCCAATCCCCAGCACCTGTGAATAAGACAGTGTTTAGGAATATGATCTTTGCATGATCTAATTAAGGTTAAGAAAGATGAGATCATCTCTAAAATCACTAACTGCAAAGACTGGTGCCCTTGTAAGAGAAAGAAGAAGGAAATTTGAGACACACACAAAGACCCAGAGAGAAGGTGGCCACAAGAAGATGAAGGCAGAGATAAGTACTGCAAAGCAATGCCAGTAGTTGAGGGAAGCCATCAGATGCTTAAAGAAGGACGTGGAGTGGATTCTACCTCTGATCTTCCAGGAGGAATCAACTCTGTTTACACACTGATTTCGGATTTCTTGTTTGTAGAACAGCAAAAGAATACTTTTCTGTTGTTTGAAGCCACCAATTTTGTGGTAATTTTTTATAGTAGCTCCAGGACACTATGACAGCAAGTAGTTTGCTGTCAGGTCATTTGGGTAAAGGAAGACTAGTGACCATACTGAAGTAATTATTTCTCTCTGGGAGCTTGCCCTTTCTCTTCAGTCTATTTTCCCTAGAGTAGACACCTCCTCAAACTGGTCTGTTTTCTACTATTTCTTTGCTCTTTGTCTATAGAAGCACCTTTTCTTCCCCAAGTTAGATACTATTCTAAGCTCAGGGTAACTAAAGCAATAAAGGGTCAATAAAGCCAGTCTTTATATTAAAATCCTGTGGTATATTGGATGCTATAGGTGCCTTGCAGATGAAAGTGTGACAAAAAGCAGAAAAAAAAATACAATTTTCTTAGCCATTTGGTAAGATATTGAGAAAGACTTCCCACCTGCTTACCTTTGTCCCTGCTTCATCAACCTTCTCTGGGATAAATAAAACACATATTATCTACCCGAATGATCTTCAGTCCAACTGCCACCCTAATTTTCCCTTCTTTGAAAAAGTCTCCTGGGAAGAACATGACCCAAAACCTTTCCCATTCTATGTCTTCCATTTGTACTATCCAGGGCAATATTTAATATGTTCCAGGGCAATAATTCTTATATTTCAGAAAACATTTAAAATATGTTTTCCTGGAAAAAGTTTGGAGACCTCTCCCCTAGGCTGACTTGGTCTGAGCTGGAGATAATGGAAGGTGTCATGATGACCTGAGTGACAGCATTCTCCTCTCCACTTGAAAGCCTAACACTACACAAAGAACAATCATTTCCCCAAATTGCCCAAATTCATCAAATGACCCTGTAGTATGGTATCAAAATTGCCATCTTCAAACACTGGAATTTAAAAATGTGTCTTCCTGCCTGGCAATTCCAAAAAAAAAAAAAATGAATGAAGACTTTAGCCAAATGCCCATACAGCCCTGTATACTCATTAAACCTAGTTTGCTAATTTGTATATTAAAGAGGGATGGTGAAAGGACATCTATGAATTGATTAACTATTGAAAAGGGCTTTTTAAAAGTGCTGTGTAAATGATAAGCGATACTGTAAGGCCAGTGGGAATCTAAAACAAAGCAGGGAACTAAACTCCAAATTGAGGAATGTAACCAAGAAGCAAATGTAAGCACTTGGGAATGTGGAAGAACTATTAATATTGGTTACTATGATATATTCGTTTTTTCTAATCCAGACCGAGAGGTGAGAAACTGTTAAAATGTGGATTGAGTTTTAAAAGCCATGTGAGTCCAGATGCTCTCTAAGTGGTTACACTTCAGCAAACGCCTGCACATTAAAACAAAATCAAAAGATCGAAGCAAACTGGAACTGGAGAAGAAGCAAGTGCATAAAGCAAATGTTGTCAGCATATGTGTGAGCACAAACAATTCATTGTGCCCACATAAGTCATATGATTGGCATTTGCAGATGTATGTATGTCTCTCCGTTTATGTGTGTGTGTGTGTTGTAATATATATATTTAGTTCAAATACTGAAAAAATGCAAACCTCTTAAACCAACCTAATTTGAATATTATGCTCATTAGAGAGAGAAAAACCTTGCTCAAACCAGTAGCCTGTGGGTGGGAGTCCTCCAGGCAAATCAGCTTAGTTTTCTGTTTTCTGTTCCTCAATGATTGGACCTCTGGCTTTACAAGAGCCTGGGGCAGTCACTGATCCTTATAATTACAAGCAAAATGTAGTGTTATTCATTCTTTAAAAAAAATTAATTCAAATTAAGCTGTTGAGATGTGGCTATAATGTGTTCTAAAAGAATAAAAAGCTATCTTAGAAGTAAAAATAACAAAAAATAAAGAAACAACTAAAATCAGGTATTTTTTTCCAATTTAAACAACTTCTGACTTCAGTAATTATAGCAGCATGGATTTGCAGATTGAAAAAGCAGCTTTCAATGTCCAGGCCTGACTTAACTCCTATTTTCCTGCCTGAGTGGCACCAAAGCTTCTGGCATCCTGTGATCCCAGAGGAGAACAAGCTTTTCTAGACTGGCAGCTTCTTCTTTCCAAATTGCCAGGATCCGGGGTAACCAATAGCAATCACAGAGTTCGTGACTACAGGCTGGAAGACAAAGACACACCAGAAAATCTTTCTATCTTCCAAAATGCTTCCTTTTAAAATGAGAATAAATGTTTGATCTTTATATTCCTATGCTGTGTTTGTTGCTGACAATTCTTGTCCCATTGAATAAATAATTATGGCCACAGAGGCACTCAGGATTATCTGGGATGATAATGAACCTATAGTAACAAACTATTGAGCTAACATGGTCCTTGAAAGATGCACAGCTGCTTTCATCACATCCGCTGCTTTCTCCAAAGAATTATACTATTAATTATACTATTAATGACATGCTCAAAAAAAGCATATATGGTAAGTCCCTCTAATAAAATGCCCTTTTATATTCTTTTCTAATATTTTAAGCTCCTGAAATAGAAGGGAATATCAGAATCTCCCTGAAAGGTTAGAATAATTAAGGGACATTTCAACAGAAAAGAAAGAAAGTTTTTAAGCCTTGCTCTAAGTTTTCTTATATTTAAAAAGAAAATTATCCAAGAAGTTAAACCTTTCTGGAAGCCATCTTAGAAAATCAGGAACTTTGTTCCATGTCCTCATGGCTTTAAGAACAGATTCCTTCTACCCATACTCTCCTCTGACCACTTTTGAGAAACCCCTCTGACTACTCACAGGACCTATCTCCTCTGCAGTGGACCAATTACTTTGAGATATTTAGTCTGGAATAAGACCCATGGGCCCCTAGGACAAGAGATCACAGTGGCCTTTGGTGTGCGCTAGGATAAGAGATCACAGTAGCCAAGGGTACACTGGGGCTTTGACACTGAGGCGCTGCAGCAGAATACAGCACGGGCGTGGGCTCCTGGATGCCAAGTGAGCTGAAGACACACCTGTCCCTATTGTCCAACACTGTCAGAAATTCTAATACTCTAAGCCAATGGCAAAAAAGAGAAATATTTTCCTAACTCAGTCTTCACTCACAATTAAGACAGACCCATTTTAATATTCAGAGCAGTTAATTTTTTCCCTTTGTCCTTCCTTTCCTAGCTCTTACCCCACCACACACACATAAATTGTGTCGCACTTTGCAGAAATGGTCCCATTAGAATGCCAGATCTCTTAAAAATCCTTAGCCACAAGAAGCCCCTGCTGAATGTTTCTTCTGCTCATTCATTCATTCCACAGACACTTATTTATCCACTGCCTGTAGGCACCTTGTTTTATATTATTTTAGGTGAACAAACCCCACACTGTCCCTTACTTTTATGACTTATAGGAAGGAGTACAGTCTAATATTTTGTTAAGCAAGATGCACCCTCTTTCCCATCCTCTTGGTAGAAAAGGATAAAGATCTTTCTTCCAGAAATCTTTGTTAAAAGCTCATGTAGAGCTGGGCATGGTGGCACACGCATGTAATCTGAGTGGCCTGGGAAGTTGAGGCAAAAGGATTGCAAGTTCAAAGCCAGCCTCAGCAATAGCGAGGGACTAAGCAACTCAATGAGACCCTGTCTCTAAATAAAATACAAAATAGGGCTGGGGATGTGGCTCAGTGGTTGAATGGCCCTGAGTTCAATCCCCAGTACCCACCTCCCTCCTCCCCCAAAAAAGCCCACATAGAAGCCAGGTGTACTGGTGCACTCTTGTAATCCCAGCAGCTCAGGAGGCTGAAGCAGGAGGATCACAAGTTTGAGGCCAGCCTCAGCAAGGCCCTAAGCAACTTAGCAAGACTGGTCTCAAAATAAAAATTAAAAATGAAAGGGGATGTGGCTCAGTGGTTAAGAACCCATAGGTTCAATCTCTAGTACAAAAAAAAAAAAAAAAACCTATATAGAAAGAACTCACCAAATGAGGTATCATTTTGTCAATGATTTGGACCAGGTTGACTTTTATCCCAAGTGCTTTTGGTAATAAAAAAGAAAAGGGAAAATATTGCTATAACAAAAGGTAAGGAAATAGCTGTCCCTGCAAAGGGTTTTCAAATTGTTCTGATTCTATAATCAATTAGAATGTGATAACTGGGAGCTCAAAGGTTATCCCACCTCCCCACCCAAACACATGCGCACATACCACCCATTTCACGGATGAAAAGCCCGAGAGACAAAGATGTAATGTCTTGTCTGAAATAAAACAACTGTTAACAGAATAGGCAGAGCCAGCTGGGTCTACTGCCTGCCAGTTCTAAGCTGTCTCCACCATGTCCTGCAACCTTATAAAGAAAAGCCTGCTCCTAGCTGTTCTGCCACAGCTGTCAGTCACCACCTGTCGACGTGAGGGGATTTCTGTATCCTCCGTGTTGAATGCTTTCTAATCTACTCACATTCAGGAACAGAATCTAGAAGAAAATTTGAAAATGTACAAAGAGCCAAATAATCGTCTACAAGAAAACAGTCACTTAGATAACAAAACTTGGGGAACAACTACACAATTGGATCCTTAAATTGAAAACCAGATCCCTTTTAAAGTCACCTAGGAAAAAAACACAAAGAAGCAACAAGAAGACAATGTCAGGAGGTTCACAGAACTTGTACTTTTTTATATTTTTTTCCACCAGCAGGTGAGAATAATGATATGTTGTGCAGTATCGTAAAATACATGACATCCAGGTTATAAAGGCTGTTTCCCACATATAACTCTTAATTCATCAGTTAAATCAGAAAACATGGTTTTGTCACTAAAAGTGCATGTGGTTACATTTATTTTTATGTTTATTTATTTTTTTTACTGATTTCTACAACTAGGGCTTACATCTTGAATATAGAAAATATAAATTAGGCATAAGCAATATATTCAGCATTACCATTTCATCATTTAGGAAACAATTTGGAAGAAAAAAAAAACCTTCAGGGGTTGAAAGTGTCCTTTAATTCTTATTGTATAGCTTTAGTTTCATTTCTTTATCCCTGGTTTTCAAACCCTAGTCTTAAGGGGTTAGTAGAGGTTAAAGATCACTCTACCTACCAGTCCTGGAAATGTGTGTGCACACATTTTAAAGTTTTTATTAGGTGCTCTTTTATTACCTTTATGTTCAAATCCCTGGCGGCCACACTCCATTTTTAATAAGCAGGAAATCCTGTAAAGTGATTGTTCAGTGGTTGCATTTAACTAGCAGGCCAGTTGCTGAGCCAAAAGGTCGGCTGCTGAGCTCACTGAGGGAGCTGGAGAGAAAGCAAGCTGGCCCAGCCTCCCCATTTTAAATGAAGGCCCTTTCATTCTTCTGCTCATTCAGAATCAAAGGGATTTCAGAGCTCATTCACCACTGTGAGAGAAGGGGCAAAGGGGAGAGAGTGCATTTTGCCACTGGATATCAGGAAAACAGAAGACAGCTGAGCTGGAGCTTTCTTAAGGCAATCGGACAAAGTATTATTGTTGTTTCTGCTATACTTTTGCTTATGAATGTGGAGTTTTATTCAAAAAATTAAACGTGTCTCTCATTATTGAGAGAGATGCACCCAGTAATCCATTTCTTGCTTTAAAGACACACAGGAGTCCAATCTGTGTCCCACAGTCTTTATCTCTCTTACACATAGAACCATCTGAGCTGGGGAGTAAGCACAGAGTTCAGGAGGACCTCACCAGAATCCTGAACAAGCCAAGTCATGAGTTATACCTGCCACTAGAAAGGGAGGAAGATGGAAAAGTCTCCAGCATAGGAAATAACTAGCAAGAAAGAGAAACCCACCAAGCCAGAGAGGTACTTGCCCTATTTTGAAGGATCACAGGGAGGTTGGGGATAATGCTAGCTTTGATAAATATCTGTGTTGCAGGCATATGCTGAAAGGAGCTGTGTGCCTTCACCTCATAACTGATGAGGACTAACTATGGATCTCATTCCTCCCAGCACTATGCTGCTAACATGTCACATCGGGTGCTTCTGGGGAAAGCCAGGATGTGGAAGATGGCACACAAGTGACCTTTGCCACAAGGTAGATGGGAGTTTAATACTGCTTGTGGTTGGCCAAGAGGGTTTGAAGGGAGCATAATAATGTAGATGGCCACAAACCACAAAACATCTTAGCACATCTTGCACAAATTGACAGGTTCCCATCAGCATCAATGTAGGCAGTTTTGATGACTGATTTGAACATTTTGCCCAAATGCTTGCTCCGTGTAGCCATGAAGAAGAGAGCCTCTACCACACACCCACATGTATATGTACACATGAAGACCGACATTCCTACTAAAGATTACAGGACAATATTTACTAAAATTATACAACCATCTGGTCTACCCATTGTTCAGACTTACATTAGGGGTTTAAGATAGTGTTCAGAGTCACTCATCTTCCTCTCCATTGCTGTGGACAATAGAGCAGATGTACCAGAACTGACATCTGAATAAGAATCTGAATAGTGGCTTTATCAATGGATTAAGCAATTACCTAAACAGCCCTGCCTGAGGGTTAGTCTTCCTGGAAATAGCTGGATTGAAAAATGTAGATTGGCTTCACATCTCCTTTTCCAAACGGAGGACAGATACACTGACAAGAAAAGGGAGACTTTATTAGTCTCCTGGATGTAGGTAGAAAAGCTGGCATAGGAAGTAAAAATGTCTGTCTTCCCACCTCATCATTATCAATATAAGAAGATCTGGAGCTGGGGTATAGCTCAGTGGTAGTGCTCTAGCCTAGCATGCATGAAGCCTTGGGTTCTATTCCCAGAACTTTATTTGTATGTATATATTAATGAAGACGCTTCCAATATAGGAAGAAAGCAAGGAGGAGGTAACCTTCTCACAGATCAATAAGTTAAAAAGGATGGAGTACATTTGTGAGTGTGTATGTGCACACACACAAAAAAAAAAAAAAACACATGCAAGACATATATCCTTTTATTTTTTTGGTGCTGGGGATTGAACCCAGGGCCTCATGCATGCTGGGCAAGTACTTTACCACTGAGCCACATCCCCCGCCCAAGACATATATCCTTTGAGGAATATAAACCCATCCTTTTACAATTTGCCAACAAGATTTGGGAGCTTGACCATTTGCATTAGTCATTCATTCACCCAAGGGGAGAAATGTGTGGGAGGGTGGAGAAAGTGTTGGGAAGAGTTGACTCTAAAATACACTTACTTAGGAAGAGAGCAGAAGTTCCATTTTCTATTAAAACATGGGAGAGGGGTCAATAAATATTTCCCTACCACAAATCACAGCTCAGTGAAATCTGGAGGGACCAGCAGAGAACGGCAGGATGTTTTTAAGGTTCTAACATGATGTAGATGCTGTGGGAGATGCCACAGAAATGAAGACGTTTCTAACTTTGTAGATTAGGACACATAAGTATTAACAAGAAAAACACTTTTGTACATTCAGGATAATAGAATAATCAAGTTCCAATTGTGTGACACAGATCCTACTCGTTCTTGGGTTCAGAAAAATGGAAGAATGGAAGAATAAAGGAACGTTCTTCAGAGGAAGTGACACTTAAGCCACCATGAGTAGGAAGAAAGGGGGGGAACTGTACAAACAAGGAACAGTGGAACAATAAGGGCAGCAGACAGCAGAATAAGAATAAATGAGGCTTCAGCATAGAGTAGAGAGGCCAATATTCAGAGTACTGTGAGAGAGCACAAAGTTGGGAATAGAGACAGTTGTTGGGGATGCAAAACCCAGGAGGAATCATTGAGGCTGGTATGTGATAAGCATTTAAGATTATGTTAGATGTGCTATCACAAAGATGTCTGCTGAAACAAACAATCCTACCTAAAAATGGACCTGTGCCATGAAACAACATTTGAAGAAGAGGATGCTAAGTTAGGAGTGTTCTCTGGGGTTTAGAGTTCTTAGTGAAAACTTCTAATTCTACAAGGCATTTGGTCATTTCTCCTCTTCTGATATATTTCAGGGGCTGGAAATATTTGGGTGAGGATGAAAAGCATCACATATCTCCATTTATCTGCTTCCCTTTAAGTGAAATTCCAGGGATGAAGGAGGGTGGGATTGCAAGGAAAGAAAGAACACAAAATAGCATTCCTCCCCCCATGGGAAGTAGTCCATACTTCTTCCTCTCCACCCCAACTCAGGGAAGCCCTAGAGTTCTATATGCCCAGATTCAGCTCACAGACCAGCATCTGGGTACCCCTAGGGAATACCCACTAGGCTCCAAATTTTCTGAAGCAGAGTGATGACAGGTGATCAAGCAGTTGCCAGGGAGAACATTATGGCAGAGGATAATAATGCTCATACTCATTCCATCCCAGAGTAGAGAGAGAAGGAGAAGTTAGGGGGGAAAGATATATAATCCCCAAGGGCACACTGCCAGTGACCTACTTCCTCCAGCCACACCCCACCTGCTCATAGTTTTAGGATAAAATGATTAGATTACAACTATCATAATATAATTATTTCACCTCCTGCATTAACACCTCCTGCTTTGTGGACAACTTGTATCCAAACCATAATACTCCACCTCTGGAAGACTTTTCCAACTAAATCAGAACCACCTTAAATATTACCTAACATCTTTTCCCCTCCTAAACAACTCAGTTGAGGTATAGTTTTCATACAAAAACTTAACTTGTTTCTCAAAGTAGAATGTGCAGGGGTTAGTCAATTTACAGAGTTGTGCAACCATCACCACAATCCAGATTTAGAACCTTTCCAGCACCCCAATGAGATGCCTCATGCTTGTTCTTACCTGACATCTTAATGATACTATTTGACGGGATGTTGGAAGTAAGGCTAATGCACAAGGAGGAGGCAGGGAGAGAAGTGAACCCTAAAGGGTGAAAGAACACTGGAGAGAGGCGAAGATGGGAAATGCAGGAGGGGTCAAAGGTTGTACATGGTTCATAGCTTTACTGCAAGCTTCAAATAACTAGAAGGCAATGTTGGAATTCATGCCAGGGGAGACCATACTTCATCTCCACTCCTCAATAAAAGCCAGGAGAAGGTATAGTCCCACTAATTGTAACATAACTGGCAGCAAAGTATAAAATACCTTCCCCCCTGCGTCCCCCACACCTAAAATGGTGTCACATTCAGAGTTGATAATTAATATCTGTTGAACTGAACTGGGTGGGAGAGATGAAGGATTGAGGAGGAAAAGTGCTTCATCATGGACATTTGTCTCCCAGCATCCTTAGGGCTCTCTAAGATCCTTTTTGGTAATTATTTCGCTCACCATGTGTGTTCTTAAAGAGATGGGATCCAGGAAACCACGGGATAAGATTTTCCTTCTTCCTACCCAGACACATTTACAGACCAAAGGTCTAATTTGGACACTCTTTACACCAGCAGTGGCAGGTCAGAAGGCATGCTAGACATCATTCATGGCCACAGTTGTCCTGACCCTGGGGCCAGATTCAATCTTCTGTGAAACAGGTGCTCTGCTCCCCGTTTCCTGTTCTTTCAGAGATGGCTCGTTCCCACTATTTGCAAGCCCAATTGTCTATCCTTCTGCTGATTTTATGTGTTCTTCCAGTAATTCCTTTATGATACTCAGAATTTGTTTCTGTTGCTTGCAACCAAGGAACTTAAATCCCTTTATGCCCTTTAAAGGCCATGGTGACAATATAGATGCAAAGTTACAAGGGTCATGGGGCAGCTTCTATAGGAGGTATTTCAGGGTGCAAAACCATGTGACTAAAGAGATTACTTCTGACAGGAAAGGGTAAGTAGTTAAAGTTGATCCCAAATTTTCATACTTTGTATGTGTTTCTACCACAAAGGGTTTTCAGTCATTTGCAACTTTCACCCAGGTGGGCTAAGAAAACTGGTTGCATGTTTCTTAAAAATGAATCAAGAGCGCAAACTATTTTAAGGCCTAACATATGAGGATGAATAATTTTCACATGCTTTTCACTTCACTGAGAACCATCACCACGGCTTGTCGAGCAGTTGGTTTCACTGTTCAACCTCATGCACGCACGTGCTGCCTGGGCAAGTGACTCAGTCTCCTCTGAGTCCTGCTTCCTTCTGCATTGGAGAGCCAAGGTTATGAGTCAGCACTGCTCAAAGCCAACAGGACTGTTATTCAGTGTTATTTTCTGCCTTACCACAAGGTCCAAAACGTCCAACATCTTTTCTTTAGTGCTAATGCCCAGGCAGCTAGAAGTCATAGTCCAGAACTGCTTTATTAAAAACATTCATTTTCAGAAATCATTGATCCTGAAATTGTTGCACTCCTCCAAACTGAAATAAATAAATAAATACGCAAAAAGAAAGAAAGAAAAATTCATCCAGAAAAATAGCAAAATGGCAAATGGTACAATATAACATGTGAATGCTAAATGCCAACTTCGTGGTTCAATGCCCAATTTATTATGATAAAAGCACTAGGTAGAAGACAGGCGTCAGATGAAATGAGGATTGAATAAATGTGCTACTGCATGAAAATTATTTATGAATTTCCATGCTGTTTGTCACTGACTAAAAGCTATAATCATTTGATAGATACACATTTTGTTAGTGCTACTTCAAACTGATACTTCATCAAATTGCTACAACCCTTTCAGCAGGTAGAAGCACAGAGCTTCTTTGAGGGAAGTTATGACTTAATGCACAAGAGCTGAAAGAGCAGCAAAAATTACAGGGCAACAGCCCTTCACTTACTGACAGGCCATGGTCTGAGAGACATGCAATACATTTCCGCTGGAAGGGATCTCTGAGATCATGTCCAAGTCCATTCCCCCCACCCAAAGCTGAAGACTGCCAGTTATAACACACTCATCAGATAATCTGCAATGGTGTCCTATCGTATACTAATGCTATGGCAATTCTCCTCATATTTCAAAGACTGGGAATCTGAGCCAAGAACAGGAATAGATTAGTCCAGTTTACTCAGCTTGTGCCTGGATCCTCTCATTGCCCTCTTTAGAATGGAAATATGTCATCACGGTTCAGTTTCCTGAGGTCATAGAGATAAGACAATATCTACTTTGATTTCAAACAGAATCATTTATAGATAAAAGAAGCCTCCTTCATAAAATAAAACAGCTTTTCAAATAGCCTCTCACCACCGTTAGTAATAATTTATGCTTGGTGAACAGGAAAATATGCTGAATTTATTCATTTTACTGCGTGTTGCCTTTCAAAAGGGCAAGCTGATAAAGAAAAAAATGGGGGTGGGTAACTTATTGGTATTTGCAAATCTGATATAAAAGGTTTCTATAATTCCTCCTGATTTCAAGCGAAAAAGAAAATTGACTCTGAAAATGGCAAAACTGAAAATCACTATTATTATCAGAGCCACAGCACCTGACTTTTTATCACACAGATAATTCTAGAGGCTGGCTTTTCTTTAGTCTTCTGAAATAAATTTTGATCCATTTTGAACCCTAATCAAAAGATTATGTCAGAGCAGATAGTCTGTGGAGGTGAACTGAGAGTCTGGCCTTGTCTTATTGCCACAGGCCTACAGCGTCTCAGCTGCATAAACACCTCCCAAGCAAGACAACAGTTTATTCTCCTCCTCTGCTAACCAGGACATATGAGTTTCAATCCTAATTTTTTCTGAAGTTAAACTTTGTTTTCTTGCTGATTTCAGGTTATATTTTAGGGTGTTTGGATTTTCAAAATCTACTTTGAAATGGGGGTGTTTTTTATATGCTCATCTCATGCTCTCTCCTACTGAGTTATTGAGGCTCCTTACATTTAAATAATCGTTTGGAGGACAACTATAATTTTCTGCTTCATGTGGCAGACAGAGCACTAGTGCAAAGTGTAGGAAATTAACCGGAATTAAAGCTCAGGTAAGTGGAAGTCTTAACTCATATGGCCCTCTCTCATCTTTCCAACATATCAGAAAATAAACTCTTTATCATAAAACAAAAATACAGCATGAAGTTTGGGGCATTTTAAAAGGGGAAAAAGTTATTTGGTAAGTTCATTTTATAGACCTGATATGTGTTGTTTTTCTTTTTTTTTTTAATTGCAAAATTCTAGCTGAATATCCTTAATAATATGGATCAATGATGCTGTCTATGGCTCATTATAAAAATTACAACTTACAAAAACATTAAATTTTAGAGATAAAAGCTTCTTTCCAAACCTACTTCTTTTACCATTTAAGTCTCAAAGAGTCTAGGCAATGCCACCCACTGAGAATTCTTGGTGGTAGTTGGGTTAAACCACAAATTTCAAAATAATCACACCAGAGTACCCACAGCCATATCCTGGATCATCACAAGACAAGGAACCCAGTGATGAAAGTTTTTCTTAATCCCACAAGAATCTGTGGTAGGAGAGAGGAGGGCCATGTTGCTATAGCAATTGATCCCTTGGTTTGGGGCTTTTTTGACCTTTCCTCCCATTAGACCACACCTCCAAATTCAGCTGCAGGAGGCAATGAAGGTCTTGTGGGGAGTCAGTCCATCTGTGAGCCCAATAAAAAGAACTTCTTCAGAAAGATCTCCTCTCTGGAGGCCCAGTCAGGAAGCAGAATTATAACTCATTGTTATATGGTGGTATAAAGCCCAGAGGGGATGCAGAATGAAATAAGTTTCTGAAGTACCATCCAACCAAGGCTCCCATATCTTCCAAGATTTCTTGGAAAGAAATTGCTCAAAGAGTTAGAGGTTTGGTGGAGTCTTTTGTTTTTGCATGTTTGATTTTTTTATCACTTAGGTGGTATCCTAGGGACAAGGACCTAGCCACATATTTCCCCTTCTTGACCTTGCTCCTCCATAATATCATGGATATCCTCACGAACTTCCTTTGCATGTTACCTTGACTTTGTTGTAAGGAATTGAGAGAAAGATCTGGCCTGAGTAAACGGCATGTATTCTCCTTACCCATCAGATACAACTTGTCACAAATTAAAACTTGCAGCTGGCTCTCCATCCAACTCCATAGGTGTTTTCAACACAGAGGAAGCATCACAGTACCAGAAATTCTGGGCTTTGGATCAAACATATTTGGATTTAAATTTCAGCAGCTGGATTCAAACATATTTGGATTTAAACTCCTTGAGTAAACTGCCCCATATCTGAGTCAGTTTCCTCAATTACAAAGAGCTGTTATGAAAAAGAAATGCAAACTGAGCATTCAGCACTGTACCGGGCACATATTATGCAAGGGAAAGATGTCAGCTATGATTATGTGCAGAATTAAATAACATAACATCTATGAAAGACTTGGCCTATTAGTAAGAGCTCAACAAACATTATCTCCTTTTCCCTTGAGAAAAAGTAACTTCTTTCTGAATCTGTTTAGATTTCAGGTGAAGACTTTGGATCTGAATCCAAGGAGCTTCCCTGTAGCCACCTAATAATACACATGCCTCCCTCTGCTCGCAGCCCCACAGGGAGAGTGTCTGGAACAGTGTCAGCCCTCTCCCCCTCCTCACCTTCAGTCCAGGTCTATCAAGTCTTCTGTGTCTCACTCACTGTCTGGCTTCTTTTCTCTGACGCTGGGATGTTTTCCAGTTTCTTTTGATAATGCAGTTTGCAGTGAGATCACAAGCCCTGCCTGCCTTTAGCCCACTTACTCCTCTTCCCTCCTCTACTGCTGTATTCTCCCATCCATTCCTGAGGTGCTTGAGATTTATAGCAACAAAACGAACACATTTGCATTAGATTGATTTTGTCTTAGTCAAACTGGGGTGCATTTACAATACAGAAAAGGAAAAGGATTGGTGAGTTTTATCACAAGGAATTGAATCTATTATCCCAAAATCTGATCCATGTGAGCAACCAAAACAAATATTCTGAGAGATTTCTTCCCTCACAAACTGATTCTTTTGCCTGAATTTTCCAGACAATAGCATTTCATGGGAATTTTTCAAATGGAATATCGTATTCATCCCAGCATAATTTTGAAAGAAGATATCTTAGTAAAATTTTAGGAAAATGATAAGTAGAATATAATAAATAAATAAGAATGAATAAACATCCAGATTTCAGAAATGCTGTAATAATAAGGATTAATCTTTCAAGCATCTTCAGACTATAAATGTTATGCTGAGGGAAAATAGATGTATTTGTTTCCCTCTTGCCTTATGGCCAAAAGAGCAAACCATGCATGATTTTTATGACCTGGCTAGTGATGTGTCCCTTCAGGGAGCTATTAACTCCATCCTTATAGATGGTGCCTGATCTCTGTCAAAAGTAGAAATTGCTTAAAACCAGAAAAGAAGCATTTCATTCCTAAATAGGCCATTAGTGATATTGGATAGTTTGTTATACTGTAATGCAATATTGAAATTCCTAGAGGCAACTGATTTTCAGTAGTGAATTAAAGAGACCAAAACTGAATTGTGTATTTGAGAGATGAGTGAAAAGAATCTTGGGTAGCGAACTATTTTATTGGTTATATGTCAGCAATTGACCTTTTGAAAATAAAATCATTAACTCTCCCAAGACAACCAAATGTAAATAAGCCCTGCCCAATTGTGCGGCAGGTATGAAAACAAATGGATGGAAAACTAACATCTGTTTTGACTAGGATGTACAAGGAGCAATATTTATGAAATCAAATATCAGAGAAATGACAGTCATCCTCAAAAGAAAGTAAGTGGACTAAAAATAGCAAGGCCTAGTTTTGGTCCTTAGTGATTAAAAGCACGGATGCCTAGGGTCATGAGAGCACACAAATGCAGTAGAGTTCTGAGTATGTGGCTGGATGTGCTGTCCCTGCCTCACTACCCAGCTAATGTGACCTCTGACTGCTTTTTCCAGGAATGCAGATTTCCGAGAATAATGCACATAAACAAAATAGCATCATTTCATATTCTACATTTAGAGGGAAGTGGATTGAACAGTTAAGTGTTACAATAAGTAAAAAGAACTCCCTGTTTTCATGCCTGTATCTATCATCAGGCTTAACGTAGATACCTGTTTGAAAGATTCCAGCTAAATCAGTGGTGACATGAGAGTGATTCACCACAGAGCTAATTACATAAGTACAGAGTTATGTGTGCCTACAGGCTTCCAAATACCAACTCGTACTTCTCATCATTTATATCCAAAAATCCTAGTAAATGCCCTCCCTAAGTACAATGTTTGAATGTTAAAAATGTTGGAAAAGTCACTGTTCTGGTAAATGTATCTTTTATCAGGTACTTAATTTCCTTTCCAAAGTTATTATAATTATTTCAGGAACTCAGTCTTTTTTCCTGGACTTCTTGTTCTCATCAGGACAGATAAACTCTCCAAGGACATTCTGATATTTCTCCTGGCTAAACTCTGGGGGCATTATCAAACGTAAGGTACAGTAAGTTAATATTTCACCAAAGGTTTGAAATAAAAAAGTTTGGAGAGAAGGTTGTTAAGAAACATATTCAGGTTAAAATATTAAACTCCTAGAAATATAAGTATTTTGAATCAGTCTAGATGAGTTCAACATAGTATATAAATCAAAGTCTTTCCTGTTCCCTGGCCTGATTGATAGGGTTTTCCCATTAAAATTGCCCATTCCTCCCCAAATATGGATAATATATAATTCAGAGTTGAAATCGGGTCCCTTGAGTTTCTTGAGATTGGATAAATGTCTCACAACATCAGCAAATAGTCCTTAAAATGAGGTGGCAATCTATAAAACATCCTGATGACTTGTCAATAGGAGGAGGGAGACAGGATGAGATTGCAATCCAAGCAACCTTTGCATGACCTCAACCCTCCCCCCAGAAAAGTAATAAGGACTAGACTGGTCCTTGGGCTTTTGTTTGAGGAAGCTGAGAATAAGAATCATGAACCCCTGTGTTTCCACAGAGACTTAAAATAACCACAACCCCTTCAATTCAAAATTGCTTTATATTTGGTGACCTGAGATTCAAGTAGATAAGATACTGCCATGTTCAAGAATTCAGAAATAATTCACACTATCACTACACTGAGCAGACAACCAACCAGGGCAACTGTGATCCATGGGAGGTGGAGAAAGTCAAGCCTGGAAGGACATATTTAAGGTAGAAAGTAGACTGGGGAACAAGAACTGTTTGAATGCTTTTCAGGGACCCTGAGATTTTAGCTCAAAAAAAAAAAAGAAAAGGATAACAAAGGTAGAATTAGTAAACCAGGTTTCTAATCAGCTCTGCCACTGATTAATTTTGTGAACTTAGGCTAGTTTCTGAATCTTTCTGGGTCTCAGTTTTCCCTCCTACATATTGGCTCAAATAATGTCTAAGTTACTATCATCTCTCAAAAGTTTATCACTTTGTAACTATTACTTATTCCTCATATATAAGAAATATATAAGAAAACCGGTGTTGACTGTCATCATACAATGGAAGAAGAAAGAAAACAAATTGAGTTTTTTCGGGGTAGATAATGAAACTCTGCTGCTCAGCAGTGGGGCAGTTTGTGAGAGGCAAGGGAACAAAGCCAGCTTCTCAGACTAATTGAATGTGGAAGACCTCTGTGCATCACCATGGAGACCAACGGAAAGGTGTCCCCAATAAAGGTCAAAGACGGGAAGAGTAGATATGGCATTACGATAGATCCCTATAACTCAACGAGATTAATCGCCCCATACAGTGAGACCCTAATTATTTTCTAAAACAGTATTTCAAAGTATGGGGCACACACCACCTGCTTCAGAATCACCTGGTTACAAATATAGATTCCTTGAACTCACCTCGACCCTCTGAATCTGAATCTCTGAGGAAGGGACTAGACAATCAGTGTTTCTAAGTCCTCCTCATATTTCTTTTGCAAAATAAAAATTGAGAACTATTGATCTAACAAATAGAGGAAAAGGTTGGGATGAAATGAAGAATTAAAATACCCAGCATGCTCACAAGATATCTTTCCAAGAGGAAGGTTGTTGGTAACAATGGTTGTGTCCAAGGAGGTCTGAAGTTCAAGGTAGAAGATAAACTTTTCATAAATTCTTTAACGCTGTTTGCATTTTTTATCATGAGGAAAAATTGCATATATATTTCTTATACTAGAAGTTAAAAGGAAAACTGCAATTTACATATTGGTACAATTTTCAGAGCTGTAAAAATCAAGCATGGTTTGTAAAGTGAACGGATAAGTGAATAATAGCAGTTTAAACTTCTCCTTTTTTTAAAATATATTTTTTTAGTTGTTGATCGACCTTTTATTTTTATTTATTTGTATGTGGTACTGAGAATTTAACCCAGTGCGCCAACCATGCTAGGCAAGCACGCTACCACTGAGCCACAACCCCATCCCATAAACTTCTCCTTTTAAAATAAAAATATTTTTTCAAATAACCAGACTTGAAAAGATTAGGCAAAATATAGCCTTATTTTTATATCTTATGAAATAAGGTATGGCAAAGAGGACTGCCAGGAAGAATACTTAATCAATTCAGCTTATGCCTGGTTGATATCCTAGAATTAGTACCTTACTCAGTCCCAGTCCATTTTATGTTGCTAGAACAAAATACCTGAGGCACAGTACTCTATAATGGAAAGGGGTTCGCTTAGCTCACAGTTCTGAAGATTCAAGAGCATGATGCTGACATTTTTCTCAACTCTGGTGAGAGCCTCATGGCAGATGGTATCCTGGTGAGAACATGTGCAAGGAGAGAGGAGTCACTAGTAAGACAAGAAACAAGAGGTTCAAAGGAAGTGCCGTAAGTTATAACAAACTACTCTGACAGGAACTGATCCACTCTATGACCGACATTAACCCTTCCAAGAAAAGAGCCTCCATGATCCAATTACCTTCCACTAGGTCCCATCTCAAAAGGTTCAACCACCTCAATGCACCACACTGGGGACCAAGCATCTAGAAGATGAAAATTTGGGGGAAACACTCAAACCATATCACTTGCTATGCTATTATTTTGTTTTTGTTTCCTGGATAATTAGCATTTCTTGTTAACTAATTTACAAGATCCCCCATAAGAACACACCATAATTTCTATGTCCTTTATATTTCTCAGAGGCTTTTTTTTTTTTTTTGGTACTGGGGATTGAACCCAGGAACACTTAACCTCTGAGCCACATCACCAGCCCTTTTTATATTTTATTTAGAGACAGGGTCTTGCTGAATTGCTTAGGGCCTCACTAAGTTTCTCAGTCTGGCTTCGAACTTGTGATCCTCTTGCCTCAACCTTCCAAGCCCCTGGGGTTACATGTCAAAGCCCCTTTTATGGTACATAGCCATGGGATTTGCTCAGTAAAATTCTTATGAAATGTTTTACATATAATACGTCCCTTTTTTCAAAAAAAAAAACTGAAATCTAATCAATTAAGACATCTTTTTTAATTCAAAGCTAGCCATAAGTTGTGAGGTCCAACAGTCATTAAAGAGGATATGTGAAAAGAATAAGGACCAGGAACCCCAGGACCATTTTTCACAAATGCCCAGGGCTAAGGAAGTCTGTTTAAGAAAACTCCAGGATCAAGAGGCCGATAGCTGTGAGTTGCAATTGGAGAGACTAATCTAACAAATAGAGGAAAAGGTTGGGATGCAGTGAAGAATTAAAACACCCAAGGCAATGGTTTTAAACAAGGCACCATGAACTTCCATGGAATTCATTAGAAAGGTTCCCACCCACCGTTCAAGACAGAAGAGACCCAGTGTGTTCTGGGTCCCTTGTGTGTGCTGGGTCCTTTGTGATGAGGGGCAGGATGATCTGGATATAGTGTGAGGGTGAGAGCAGCAGCACCAGCTCCACAGTCAGGCCTTTCCAGACCCTGCAGGTAATATCCATTAGAGAGGTCAGCTCTCTTCTCCTGCCCACCCAGGATGGGTGGAGACAGAGCGAGGGAGAACACCTGGACACTTACCAGTCATTGCATGGGAATCAGGAGTTGCTTCAGAGGCTCAATAGCCACCAGATGAGTGATGTCCAGGGAGCAGGAGACAACCATTTGATGCAAGATGGACATCTGGGCAATCAGATGACCAATGACATTCCCCCAAAAAGCCACGAAGCAACCCTGGTGGCCAACTACACCCTAAATTCAGAATCCCCCTTTCATGTACAGTTGTGGGCTGTTTCTGGAAAGTACCTGTCTAACCGAGGTCTACTCCCAGTCCTTTCTCTGGGTGAAAACACTGCTGTACATGTCTGCCCTCAGTAACCCATATATTTTGATAAAAAATTATGTGTGGCACTTCTGGACTAAGGCTTTTAAGTAATTATTGTGCCTTGGGTCTGTAAAGTCCTTGCTTAGCATCTGGATTCCATCTAAAGAGAGAAAGGCTCACCAACCCCTCATACCAGCCCCACACTTAACTGACTGCTTTAGGACCCACCTGGGTCTAATTCTTGAACCTGCCCCATAAAAGTCCCAAACCCCAAGCCTGTTTTGCCTCTCTGCATCTATGGAGAGATGTACCTTTATTTGTCAGCTCTGACAAATAAACTCTCTTGTGTATCTCTGCCTGGTCTTCATCTTTCATTTCTCTTGCCCCCATCGCCCCACTTCTCCCTTTCCTTTCAGGATCCCTCTTTCCCATTCCACTGGCTGGATACAGAAGACATGAAACTCTAGGGGTGTACAGAACCACAGGATAGAAGAAGCCTGGGCAGGAATCGTTCCACAAAAGAGACATCAACCAACCAAAAGCTTCTCCCTCAGTGGCTAACTGAGCGAAAATAAACTTCTATGTGTTTGAGATATTAGACCTTGTGGGATGTATTTGGGACAGCCACTAGCATTACCCCAATTCAGGTATTAGTCTAAACCAAGTTACACACTGTGATTTCTGGAGCTAGGGATGGAACTGTGCTTAGATAAAGCTTAGTCCAAAGTATGATTAGCAGAAACCAGGAGCCATCCTATTCTGACTAGATGTTTGCAAGGGACATAAGACTTTTGTGATGAGTCTTACCTGACTTAAAAGGGATGTATTCCTGCTTAAATTTTTTTCTCTCCAAGACACACCCCAGGACAATACCCAGGGAAGAAATAACTCCCCTCCATTCTTTTTTCACCATCAATATGCCCTTAGAGAAGGCCATGCATGCTTACAAAGCCTGGAATACCACCTGGCTGCTAAACAATTTAAAAGTTGATGAGTTTCCTTTTACAAAAAGCATCCAACAAAATAACAAGTCCAGGGGATCCACCATGGCCCAAAACAGAGCCTACAAATTCCCCTGAGAATGTGGACTGATGTATGTTTCCATGCAATTAAAAAGAAAACTGAGGATTTTAATAGGGGCTTGTAATTCTCTCTCTCTCTCTCTCTCTCTCTCTCTCTCTCTCTCTCTCTCTCACACACACACACACACACACACACACACACACACACACACACACACCTTTCAAGATATTTGAATTCCAGACTCAGATTATATCTATGAGGCAAGATCTTGCATTTGGGTCCTAGAGATTGTTCAGAAATAAATAAAGAAGGGTCCTCAGTCTCCAGGAATCGACATAATATAACTATTACCTAAATGGTGTAAAACAGAAGGATGCCCCATATGTTACGGGAACAAAAGAAAGGGAAGGGTTAATTCCACACAGGACATTTGGGAGGGATAAAATGAATGTCATGTGTGTAGAAGGAGAAGTCTCCAGAAGAGCAGACAGACAGCACAGCTCCAGTACAGGCCCTGAGACAGGAGAGGACGGAAGCTTACTTACACTGGATCCTCTTGCTTACAGAAGCATTTAGTGTCATAATCTCAAGGCAAGGGAATATTACACTTTTAATAATTCAGCTTCTTGGCTTTTTCCTTTCCATAAAGATAAAAATGCAATTTTTAAGCAATAAACCTGCCACTAAGCACTGTCTGGGACATTGAGAAGATGAAGGGAGGGACATATTCTAAAACAGCAAAGGACCATGATCCAGGGGAGCCCAAGCCACAAATGGCCAAGGAGATAGAAGTGAAGGCTAGAAAATCCAAATAGCTTTTGCGTAAATGAGCTATGAATCAGGGTGGAGCTATATCTCAGAGGTGCCAGACACCCAGTAGGCGTTCAGTAAATGCTTGCTAAATGAATGGCCCCTACGTTGTGTATACGCTTTGCCATGATAACCTGTGCCAGAAACACTGTTAAAAATTCATTGGTTCTGTCACCCTAATTTAGTGATTCATCCTCTGTCCTTCCCACCCACATGCAATCAGAGCCCAGAAACTTCCCAGGGCTAAACTAGAAAATATGTATTTATTTATTTATTTATTTTTAAAAATTTAAAGGCCTTTCCAAGCTAGGAGTCCCACGCATACCAAGCAATACTTTCCATTCAACTTCCAACTCTGACTTCCTTTCTCAGTCAGGATGGCACATCACTCAGAGAAGCTACCCTTTTAATCGAGGACAATTTTTAAGTGCCTAACATGGCGAGAACTATAAGATCATTTTCTATGGGTACATCTTTAAAGGTCTATATGCATAAATTAGTTTACCATAGTGCTCCAGAGCTCTAATTATTTTTTAATTTATACAAATACATGCAATTAAAGTGCAATTACAATGCAATTAAAATGCCAGTATAATTAAAATGCAGAAAGAAGAAAATTTATAAATCTGTTCATGAATCCACTTGGTTTCTTTTTGGGTTCCATTAATACCACGTATGATTACAGATTGTGAAAAGTCGTATTTCAGTTTGTAAAGCCATTCCACCAATCCATGCACCTTAACATGTGAAATCTCATCTAGACCCACAGGGTGTATCTTATGATGATTGTTGAATGCAAACCGGTCAAAACTGTTGATTGACAAATATATGGCCAAAAGAAAGGGAGCAAAAATCAAGTGCCTACCCTACAGAGGAATGAAAAATGCATGTAAATGAGGTCTTCCAGTTTTTCTTAAACGTTGGCAGGCTACATTTACATATTTCCCTTAGAAGAGCGGTGACCCTCTTTACCCTAATTTCTCTGTAGATGAAGACATTCAGTTAATAGAGACTGACCCGTGGCGCCAGCTGTACACAGTAGACTTTTTAAAAACTGAAGATGATTTCTGCTAAAGGGCTTTCTTTTTTTAGCCTTTTATAGATAGAAGCTTTCAACGGGAAGGGGGGCAGGAAGCCAAACAGAAAGCAGTCCAGTGACATGCTAGAAACTCAAATCTAAAAGGCAAGATTTGATTAAATTATTTTTCATGTACAAACATTTATTAAGCACTTCTAGGCTCTGGGTATATAAAATAACACATGCTGCTAGTCATCTAGGAAACTAAGGCTGCAAGGAGAGAAAAGATATGTGAAAAGCTCATTGCTATACAATGTTAACACATGGTCACATGCATTTTGAGGGTACAGAAAAATGACTAATAATAGAGAGCTCTTCAGAAAGGAGAAAACATTTGAGCTGTGTCTACATTGAACAGTCCCGGAGGGGGACTTTACTATTGTCTCAGTGACTGCTACCCAAACTGGCATTTCATGAGCAGAGGTCAGGGAAGCTAACCATCCACATCCAGGGTCGGTTCCCCACACAAAGAACTGTCCTGCTTTTCCCAGGTCTTAGAAATGTTGAATGTCATGCCAGGCATTTAGGAAGAAAAAAACCTGTTTATTATTATCTGAGCCTAGAGGCTAATTCAGCTTCATATACAAACCACAAAGCATACATTCTGTTTTCTTTTGACATAATTCTAAATTCCAGGAATATTTTCCAAGTTTTCTAGGCATGTAATTATCTTATAAAATAAGGGAAAATTGCATTTTGTTTTGTTTAGAATTTAGCATTCTAACATAAACATACCAATGATGTTTATTCTTTAATATTTTGATATAGTGCAAAAACTGTATTTTTTCTTCAGTATGTGTCTTCTGATAGGAGTGACATTGTAATTCTTGCATAAATCTATAATTTTCAGTATCAACTTCTTAAAGCTGCAGGGGGACCAGAAAGACAATTTCTAATTAACATAAGCCCCAAAGCCCTAGGGCTTTTTCCCCCCATTTTTCTAGAATAATTTCTGTTTATTTGTGAGCATTTTCCTGGGATTTGAAAGATCATGCAGTACACAGCTCTAAGGTATGTGCAGTAGACTGGCCCTAGAACAGACCGCAGAGTGAATTTGCTAGATTATAGAATTTGAGATTCTCCAACTTGATACTGCCAGTTTTTCACAATAGCCATTTTATTTATCCCATTGGCAAAGCTCCTACAATCTTGCTAAGGCTTGGAGCTACTAGGTAACCTTTAATCTTTGCTAATCTCATGGTAACATAATGGTAATCATTGTTGTTTTCATTTAAATTTTCTCAGACAACTAGTGAAGCAGGACATTTCTTATATATTTATTGGCCAGTCAGGTTTCACTATCTGCGAAGTACATTTTTACATCTTTTCTCCATGTTTCTCACAGTTACTTCTCGACTTTTTCTTATTGACTTATAAGAGTTCTAAATCTTTATGTGTGGTGCACATATCCTTATGGGCATTACAATACTTTTAAACCACCCTACTTAAGTTATTTTCAATATCATTATTGTTGTTTTAATAGTCAATGTTTATATTTATTCATGTCTTACCAATTCCTTGTGTCACCATTTCTTTTTGTTTCTCTTCGTACCTTTGGATTTAAGTTCCTTCTTGCTGAAGTTACTCTTCACAAGTTCTTGTAGTGAAGTTCATTCTACTTTATTTTTCTAGAAATGTCTTGTTTCCTCACTTTTGAATGATAGTTTAGCCTGCCAGTTCTAGATCACAGTTACTTTTCCTTCAATGTTTTTTATATCAGTCTACTGAATTCAGGCTTCACTTATTAATATTAAAATTTTGCAAATGAACACAAGGGAATATTTTCAAGTGATGGAAATGTTCTATATATTTTTATTATGGTGGTGGTTACATTACTGTGTATGTTTGTAGGAGTTCATCAAACTGTATACCTGAAAAGGATGAATTTTACCAGATGTAAATTATACCACTATAAATCTAACCCTCCCCCCCAAAAAAAAGATGATAATAAAGACAAGAGTTTCTGATCTTGAAAAAAAAAAATTTTTGCTGTCTTTTTCATGATCTATTCTTTTTATAACCTGACTGTTCTTTTTGGTTTCTCATGAAATCTCTTTCTTTGTTGATCAGTTTCATGATAATGTGTCTGCTTGTGGCCTTATTTGTATTCTATTTATTTTGTCTTATATTCATTATACATCCAAATCATATTCTTCCATCAATGTTGGGAAATTATCAGCCATTACATCTTCAAGTATTGTCTCTTCATTGTTCTGCCTCATTCTTCTTTCTGAAATCTTATTATATCTATGTTAAATCTTCTCATTTCATCCTCAGTATTTCTAAATTTTTCTTTTATATTTTCTATTAGAAATTCCTTGCCTCAGTAGTGTAGCTAACTCTATATTGCTTGCATTCAATTTCTTTCTCAGCAATGTTCTTAGAGAATGACAAAATAAATGTTTGGTGCTTTATTCAGTGCTATAGATTTATAGTTTTCAAAAAGAAACTCTGTGTACACTTTGAGGAAAAGCCACTTCCTTGAACATTGCATTGCACAAGGATCCCTGAAGTGTCCATAGGAAATAGCTTGAATCTTTTCTCAAAAACTTCTTCAAACAATTGTACTTCAAAGAGATGAGATATAGCACTGGCAGCTTCAATGTCTTCTCCAAATTGCACAGCAATTGTCTTAACATCATAGTGATGCCAGTCATGGTTAAAAAAAGAAAAAAAGACTATGTGAGCATGAATTTCTACAAGTTTTTCAATACTGCTAGACATCATGAGGAAGGAATTCTCTCTTCCACAACAAGGATACATTTTGTGATATCTGGGTCCCAAGAACTATACTTAGGGGACAGAAAGGTGAAGATGGTGGGAACACAAGGTTAAGAGAATAACTCTACAAATGGGCCCACTGTGCTGACCCCCACATGCTTTGTTTGCCAAAAATCAATTTACCTGCAGTTCTGCCTGCTCTAAGTACACAGGATATGTCACATTCCTCAGCAAACTACCTGTTATCTATAAGGAAATGCAGGCAGGAAATAACCTTTGATAAGAAGAACCCAAGTTACTTTGAAAGGAGAGACTTTTGTGACCCTTTTTCACAGACAAGATTCCAGAAGGTAAAGATAAATCCTTCTAACCATAAAACCTGTACAAATGATTAAGAATCCAATTAGAACCACTCAGCATGGACCAAGGTGACATAGAGTTGTTATGGCAGTGAGGACTTGAAAGTCTGATGTCACCCTGCTGTCAATCAAAACTCAAGAGGTGGACCTGGGTGGGACTGTCTGGAAACTTCTCTGGGATCCCAAAAAAACTGGAGTGCAGGAAAGACACATTGTCCCTTTCCTCTTTGAGAAGACCTACTCTCTCCTTTGAGAGTATCCCGTTTCCATTTCTCTATCCCTTCTAATAAACTCAATTCTATTTGATTCATTTGCAAGTATGTTTGGTCTTTTCATTGTATCATTCCTGTTACTCTGAGTGACATGACTAAAATCTCTCTGACTTGATTGCAAAAATCTGGATTTGAAGGGGGGTCTTGGCACTGCCTCAGTTTCTTGGAAGTCCCCACTTCTGTAACACCATGAAACAAATTTTTTTAAAACTTCAAGAGCATATTATTTAAGAATAATCTTTATATTTGTAGCATGAAGAACATGAAATAGCAGAAAAAAGGCAGATGCTACCACTTAGAGCCAACACAGCTATACTGGCGTACAACTCAAATTCAAATACACTAAACAGCATTAAGCATTCCCCTCACATGAATATAGTAGCCATTTTCAGGAATTCTATTTAACTCATCTGCAAACATGTTTGGTCTTTTCATTGTATCTCATTTTTTAATATCTTATGCTTTCCTTTACATTTTTTATTATTTTAGATATACTTATTTTATCATTTCCATTGAGTTTCATATTACCTGAAAGTCTGGGGAATTAATTCTCTGATTCAATCTGCCAGGTGACTCTCATTTAGTTTGTTGTTTTCTCATCTGTTTTGCAATCTTGGATTGTGAGTTCCTCTTCAACAAGTTTTGTACTATTAAAGTCCTCTGTTCTGTCAAAATGGTTTCACATTTGCTTCTGTGCAGCTCTTCAGCTCACAGGAATTTTTACTGCAGTCAGTGACTGTAGTGAGCCCAGATAATGTGGCTATTATGATTTCAAAGCCTGACAGAGATTTTTCTTTTTTTTTTTTTTCACTCACAGACATGAACTTTGTCACCATTTGTATAGATAATTCTTTTAATCCATCTTCTTACAGAAGGTGCAGGTTTTCAAATTTCAGACTTTATAGGAGAGCTTTCTTTCAAACTCTCTGCCTATACAAGACCAGCCCTCATTTCCTCTCCCTTGTAGTCATTAAAGTCGTCCTGCCATAAACCTCCAGGGAAGACTTAACATCAACTAAGATTCATACTTCTTTGATTTATAGTTCCTTCTTTGTCCCTGGGAACTGAATGTTTCCATTTCCTCATAAGCATAGTTATATATTTCTAAAAATTTTTATTACATTTTATCTAGCATGTATACAATTTAGAAGGGTTTTCAGATTGTTTGCCAGACTGCTGGTACCAGAAATTCTCAATTTAATTTCTTACATACAAATTTTTGCACTAATATCTCAATGATTTAAATTTCCTTGAATTAAATTATGTAATTATAATAAGTTTAATTGAAATAAATAGATTTAAAATTCATAAACACACACACATCTGACTCTTTGTAAGCATACAATTGGTAGAAGCAGAAGTTTAGGGCATACTGGAATATTCTGCTGGCTGAGTATGTTTTGCAGACTGTAGACAATAGATAGTATTTTTTACAGGAAGCATGAGGGATATTTTGTGGATTCAATCAGGAAGCTAAATGGAGATTAATGGAAAGAGTAACTGTTATTACTTTTAGGAATTGGACCATGAGAACTGATGAGAAATTAGTCTAGAGAAATACCTAAATTCATATCCTGATAGTATAAAAGCCATTCTGAGAAATTTAGCCTCCATCCTTAGGAAATGGTGGGAGAAAACTTATCAAGTATATAGTCTTGTGAGTTTTCAATAAGAAAACAAAACATTCTGTGTAAAGTTTAACACAAATGTAAGATGCTTTCCTTATTGTTTTGGTATCTATAAAAATTCCCCCACAAAACTAGAACTCAGTGAAGCAGTGTGAATATTCTAAACTTTATATGACTATAAGATTTAGACCATCTCAAGTTTGTTGCAGATGCTCTTTTGAGGAATGCTCACACATTTATTTTTCTGTGGCACCTCAGTGAGCATCTCTGCCATCAAGGGACCTCAGTTACATCCTCTCCAAAGAGGTCGGTCGGCCTGTCAGCCCTGGTGACGTTGGGGAAGGAGAATTTTCCTCCAAGTGCATTCATTCCCTATGTCCTCTGCCTCTATGGGTTTTCTTTAGAACTCTTTATACCCTTTAGTAGTTAGACCCCATTACTAGTTAATAATTCTTTATATTGAACTTTCTCTATTCTAATTACTGTGTTGGCTCTATTTCCAAACTGGGTCCTGGTTGATGCCCATACTGAAATTTGAAAAAACTGCCCTAGATCACACAATTACCACTGGTTAATTACCAAGGTTTCTTGTTTCTGTTTTTCACCAAAAGTAAGTAAATGACTCCAATAGCCATATAAATCTCTCTTCTTAAAAGATTAAGAATCATAAATACTAAAAATTTATATGCTCAAATAACTATTTCTCAGGGAAATTCTGACATACAATCACATAATGTATACTATGTGATTATGGCTATATATGTAATTTGTACAAGTGCTGGTGTTTTTCTGATTGTAAAGACTATAAAATACAGATTGTGGGGAGGGAATAGCCCAGGTAATCATCATTCAAAGCAAGATTAATCATCTATGGAACTAAGAGATAATATTAATAATTATAGTTCAAAGTTGTTTGAAAAGTGATATAATTATTCAGTTAAAGAATTCTATTTTAATCATAAAATGAGTATAAAGGTCAGGAAAATTTAAAAAAATATTTTTAATATCTGCTTTATAAAAGGAATATCCTTTTTAACCAGAAACACAAGATCTCACACATAACATATTGTACCCATATTGTAGGGAGACAAATACTGCTCACAGTTAGAAACTCAATCTTAATTTGCTTATTGAATTAAAATAAAAACATCTATTCAATCAAAATTGCCTACAAGTGTTGAAGTTTCTATTGCTTCTCTGAATACATTTCTTAGAAAAGATTAGGCGGTTAAAATGGAAAGTCTAGAAAAAAAAGTAGTAATTGTACATCAAAGCTATAGGTCACAAAGTTTCAGAACTTAAGCTTTTGTTTCCAAGCTAACTTTAATTATATGAACCTGAATTTCCACATGTCCTCTTAGGAATTCTTCTCCCCTAAAAGTGAATCAATGGTAAAAATCATTTTTTATACAGAGTCTTGAAAGATCTGGTATATTCTTTAAGGATCATTTTAAACAACAGATTCATCAAGACACAAAAATCACAAAGGTAGTCATATCTTTTAAGATGTATTCTTTTTATTTTTAAAAATTTTTTTGTAGTTGTAGATGACAGCATACCTTTATTTTATTTGTTTATTTTTATGTGATCCTGAGGATTGAAACCAGTGCCTCACACAGGCTAGAGAAGCACTCTGCCATTGAGCTACAGTCCCAGCCCCTTAAGACATGTTCTTAACCACACTTACATTTATGTGTCTTTAGTTTTGACATTACTCTGAGACAAATTATTAAAAAGTGAGGGTGTTTTCTTGGCAGAACTGCAGCAACTTACTCAGAAACCAGGGCCCCTGTAAGTCTCTGTGTGGGACTGAAATTCTGACTTCTTCTGGTCTTCATGGCATGTAAATCTTAATCAATGCTATGAAAAGTGTAACTCTAAAATTCTTATTCCTGCTTTCAGTTTCTTTTAAATTTTAGTCCCCTTTTTCCTTTGTTGTCTGGGTAGAAAGATCATGCAAGGATCTTAGCCTCTGATTTTTCCAGTGGCACATACATGGAACCCACTTTTCTTGCAGATCCATTGAATGTCTGACTGACATTTGCATCTCATAGTATTGATGTTCTTCCTTCCTTACTATTATGGCTGCACTCAGCCTGATGTCCACTTATTTTCCGTGCTTATTCACTAGTATAGTGGTGGTTGATCTTGGCCTCTGAACTGTTGATGATCCATAACTCAAATCCTTTAAATGTATCTAGAACCAGAAAGATCTTGCTGATTTGTTTTCAACCATTCATTGATTTCAGTTGCTTAACATAAAACATGCTCATTTACTTTCCAGAAAGAAATGCCCTGGGTTTTTAAGAAACGCCTGATTGCCTCAGTAGAATTTTTGACACAAATATTTGAGTGGGAAACCACAAATCTGGATCCCATTCACATCCTAAAAGTGCAAACATAATTTCTAGTTATTTGCTTGTGAAGAGGGTTCCAGAAAGTTCTGGTTGTGCTTATCTGAGAGGAGAAAGTATATTAATGTGTTTCATGGATAGAGCAATCTAGTGATGAAAACTTAAGAACTTGTGTTGGTCGCTCCTGGTTGCCAGAAAGTTCTAATTTCTCATATTACTTAACTGGGATCCTCTGAACCTGTGCTTGTCAAATGTTAATATGCATACTAAGCCCTGAGATCTTTTTAAAATATAGATTCTGATTCAGTAGGTCTGAAGTAGATCCTGAAATTCTACATTTCTAACAAGCTCCTAGGGGGGCCCACTTTGAGCAAACAGGCCTCTAGGTTATATAAGCAAACCAAATAAGAAGAAAATGCATGTGCTCTTCTAATAAATGGGCCTTGAAAGTAAATAAATTTGAAAAGGGAAAATCCTCTTTTCTGATAGAGTGACTTCCAGGGTCCATTTCTGGAAAACAGGAGTCAGAGGAAAAGTCATCAGAAAGTTGAATCTGAAGAGAGCTGCCGATACGGCTCCCTGGCAGGCCAAGCCACAGAGCAGGCCTACTGGTCCCTGCCAAGGAGCTGCCGCGGAGCAGCAGCCCGAGTGGGTTGGAGAGCTGGGATGCGTGAGGCCTGCCTGATGGTTCTGAAACCCGGCTGGCCTGATGTGTAGCAGCCAGTCTTGAGGCCAGCCAAGGCAGCACACTTGCACACAGTGGGGATACCCGCTGCAGAATCATGATCCACGTAGCACTGCAGCCCCATTGGACGACCTCAACCTCTCACTTCCTGACCTGCATGAGAAAATGGAAGTGGGGCAGACATGAATGGAAATTGGGACTCAAAAACTGACCAATAGGGCTGGGGTTGTGGCTCAGTGGTAGAGCACTTGCCTAGCACTTGCAAAGCTCTGGGTTTGATCCTCAGCACCACATAAAAATAAATAAATAAAATAAAGGTATTGTATCCAACTACAACCAAAAAATAAATATTTTTTAAAAATTGACCAATAGCATTAGTACATTTCCAAGCCCCAATTAGCATAAATTTGGACCAATAGCAGTGAACCAAGTTCTATGTACCCCTAGACTAGTACACTCCTATGGAGAAAAACTTGGCATAGGTCCCTGTGGGAAGCCATCTGTGAAATGCCTGAGGACTTTTCTCCTCAACGCAGCCAGGGAAGGGAGAGGCTTGGCACTGGGAACTTCCTGCAGCACTCCCACTGAAATAGACCACCCAATGCATGTGACCTTCCCCTCCACTCTGCTGGAAAGGTCCTGCCCAGCAGCACTGGAGACAGGTGGAACTGTTAGGAACTGAGCACCCACCTACCCCTACTTTATCCTATTTTGGTGAAGAACTTTCCATGAAAGCCTTTGATGTTTTCTGACATAAATAAAGCAAAGGAGGGCTTCTTTGTTTGTTAGAAGCTGGACTCCTCTGGTCAGCTTGCCTGTCCTGCCTCCCCTTTGAAACTACTTTCTCTGTTGTGTGGTTATTTCATCGTTCTATTTTTCCTAGCTTTTTATTTCTTAGCCAGCCTATTCCATTGGAGGGGAACCCCATTTTCATTGCCCACACAAGGCTGGGAAGTAGGTCCCCTCTTGTACTGCAAGAGTTCTGTTCCTGTTCTTCAATAAATCTTAGGGTTACACTCATCTGCTCTGTGGATTTCATTCTTCTAATTCAGGAGACGAAGAACCCAGAAAGAAGAAGAAATTGAAGATGAGCTTCTGGGGTCTGCTGCAACACTGAAAGGCATAGCCCCCCAATGAGAGCTGTAACACTTCTTGGCTGCAGAGACCTGCACCTCATGCAGACCTCACCTGACAGCAGAAGCAGAAAAACTCTAGTCTCACCCACTAGCAAAAGCAGAGAATTGATGGGCTGGGGATGTGGCTCAAGCGGTAACGCGCTCACCTGGCATGTGCGGGCGCTGGGTTTGATCCTCGGCACCACATAAAATAAAAAAATAAATAAATAAAGATGTTGTGTCCACCGAAAACTGAAAAATAATTTTAAAAAAAGCAAAGAATTGAGCTTGAGCTTCATCGCAAAACTCCCGTTTCACTGCTACAATGTACATCTAATCATCCAGTTCAGGTAACATTGAAGACTGACCTGCCTACTTCTACTCTTCCTTTGAACAAGCAATGGGAGAATTTGCCATCCTGCTTATTACCAGCATCACACTTAGAGTCAAAAACTCACCGAGTGAATTTGTTGCACTTTCATATCACTGATAAGATATTAAAGGAGTGGCAAAAGCCTTTTCTCCCAGAGCTTCATTGCGCTATTTAGAAGATACATTCTGATGTCCTCCATGGGGCACTGCCTGGCCTCCCCCAGGTGAAGCTTCCCAACCTTGCAGGCAGTGGTAGCAAAAGGGAGGGCTCAAAAACACAGGCTGCAAGGCAGACAGACCCAACCAGGGTCCCAACTCACCTACCAGTTATGTGACTGCTGGTTTTTGCATCTATAAAATAAAGATAATTCTTACTACACATGATTGTTGAAAGAACTAAATGAAAAAATGCACACAAGAGACCATGTCTGGCACAGCATAAGAATTCAATAAATTGATATTATTTTGTTGTTATTGTTATAATTATAATTTCTAAATATCCCTTCTGAGCTTCTGCCCAATATTTTCAACTACCCATAGTTCTATCTCTCTAGATATCCTTTATGAATACATCACACTCAGTCAAAACAAACCCTTTAGCATTCTCAGGAAATTGATTACTTTTTCCCCTTCACATCATCTTCACCTGCTATTATCTTTATGTACAAATAAAATATCTAGAAGCCACCTTTGATTCCTGTTTCTTCTTCACTTCCACATTAAACATGTTATCTATTCTATCTCTTTAATTAGTAAATGCCTTCCTCTCTCTTCATTCCAACTGACAATGTCCTGGTGTACACTTTTCACTTTCTCTTTCTGCCATAGACCCTTGGTACACATTCCACAAATGTTTTCAAATGACCCCAATTTAAATACTCTGTCCTGTTGTTTCCATAACTACACTAGCGCTTGCTGAACCATGTTCTCATTTTTAAGTTAAGAAATAGAGCCTCTCCACTCTCCATCTGGCCGTGGGTCACTGTCCTAAATCATGTGTTACTCTATCACTGAAGGAATTGTTTTTTTAAAAAAATATGGGACATTGCTCCAAAATGTAAATAAATATGGTGGTATCCTATTACCACAAGCTCCACTTAAAGTATAGAAAATAATTCATTATTGGGGCTGGGGTTGTGGCTCAGTGGTAGAGCGCTTACTTAGTGCATGTGAAGCACTGGGTTTGATCCTCAGCACCACATAAAAATAAAACAAAGGTATTGTGTCCACCTACAACTAAAAAATAGATATTAAAAAAAAAGAATCCATTATCAATTCCCAACCTCCCTTTCAAGCCCGTCTACTGCCAAACCTTTACATGCCTCATTTTATACACTCTAGACAGAGGCAGGTTTTCTCAAATATGAAGATTTGAGAGTGCACAATTCAACCCTAACAAGGCACAGAACCTTTCACTTGTCACCAACGATCCCTTCTCTTTGGTAAGACGTCCAAAACATTTCTCTCAAGGACATGTAGCTACTCTTGGCTCTGCTGCAGATATTACTCTCCCATGAACTTGTTACAGAACAATTCCTTCCAGGTCTGACTTTCACCAGGCTTCGAGACTCTCTCCCTCTAGACTGAGCTATGTAGGGACAGGCCAACAGTTTACTTCTTTCTGTTGAAAACATGTAGCTAATCTTCTATTAAAGTTTAGTGAATAAATGAATGAATGAGCTGGCCTGAAGAGAAGGAACCCTGGACTCAGTTTGGAAGATAAATTGAAGGACATCCATTGGTGTTTTTCAGTAGGGAGGATTATAATATCTCAAATACCAACAGGCTTTATAAATCAAAGCATATCCTTCATTTTTCTCCTATAATAGGAAGGACACTGAGAATTATACAATCATATTAGAAACTCAGATAGTCAAATATATAGATAGGGTCAAAAAATATATCAGAAAGACCCTAGTGAATGAATGTTTTAAAAAAAATATGAGAGGAAATAATGGCAAATGTCCAGGTCATTTGCATAAGGTTTTGGGCAACCAGTGGAACTTTGGTGACTTGAGGAAGACTCATAGCCCCATGAAGAAAGATACGAGTGGGCATTCTTCTATTACAGGTGAGAATTAAGGGGAGGTTATCTTGAGCTAAAATGGGGACCCTTCTCTCCAAACCAGTTCTATTGTGTACATAACAGGGTAGCTTAACCAACAGAAATTTATTGTTTCACAATGCTGGATGCTAGAAGTTCAAAATCAAGATGTTAGAAGGGTGGGTTTGTTCTGAAGCTCTGGGGAATAATCTATTGCACACCTCTCTCCTAGCTTCTGGTAGTTTGCTGACAAACTTTGGCACTCATTGCCTTCTTCTGCCTCACCAGAATCTCTGCCTGAATCTTCACATAGCTTTCTCCAGGATCAAGTATGTGTCCAAATCTCCCCTTTTTATATTTTTAATTTTAATTTATTACATATGACAACTGGATGCATTATAGTTCATATTACACAGATAGAGCCCAATTTGTCATATCTCTGGTTGTACACAAAGTAGAGTCACATCCTTCATGTCTTCATACATGTACTTAGGGTAATGATGACCACCACATTCTACCTTCTTTTCTTCCCCTATGCCCCCTCCCTTCCCCTTTTCCCCCTTTTCCCCTTTGCCCTATCTAGAGTTCATTTAATCCTCCTATTCCCCCCACCAGCATATTATGGATCAGCATTCTTAAATCAGAGAAACCATTTGGCATTTGGTCTGAGAGGATTGGCTAATTTCACTTAGCATTATGTTCTCCAGCTCCATCCATTTACCTGCAAATGCTATGACTTTATTCTCTTTTAATGCTGAATAATATTCCATTGCGTATATGTACCACATTTATTTTTATCCATTCATCTACTGAAGGGCATCTAGGTTGGTTCCACAGTATAGCTAATGTGAATTGTGCTACTATAAACATTGATGTGGCTGTGTCCCTGTAGTATGCTGCTTTTAAGTACTTTGGGTATAAACTGAGGAGTGGGATAGCTGGCTCAAATGGTGGTTCCATTCCCAGTTTTCCAAGGATTCTCCATACTGTTTCCATATCAGCTGTATCAATATGCAGTCCCACCAGCAATGTATAAGTGTGCCTTTTTCCCCCACATCCTCACCAATACTCCCCTTTTGATAAGGACACTGGCCAGATTGGATTAAATGCTCACACTATTCCAGTGTGACTTTATCCTAACTTAACCAATTATAATTGTAACAATCCTCTTTCCAAATAAGGTCACCTTCTAAAGTACTTGTTGTTAAAACTTCAAAATATGAAGCCCTGAGGGGACATGTTTCAATCCATAACAAGGAGTTAAAGGGTGTCCACCCCAAGAGATGTTATTCTCCCAGCATCTTGGTTCTGTTTGTGAAAGACTTACCAGAAAGAGAACTCAGGAAGAAAAGGGGTAGGAGATTACCAGCAAACACTGTCAATTAACCACTCATTACTGTGAACCCTTGCCAGTGGAACTAAGGGACCCCTTGGAAAAGCATTGGGCCAACTGGTTTACCTAAATCCCAAGGTGTTTGAGTGAAAGTCCTATCTAATTATTTGTGTCCAAATTTTAGTTATGCATACAATGTAGACTGTTCAAAGAGGGAAAAGAATTTGACCAAGTTGTCTCTCAATCACAATTTATAGAAGAGGAAATCAAGACCCAGGGAGGGCATATATGCTATGGTTTAGGAAAAAAAGAAAACCAGACCAAGAGGCAGAACAACTCTTTTTTTAAGTTCATGTTCTGACACTAATTCAAGGATCTTAGGAAAACCACTCCATCTCTCTGAGCTGAACTATCCTTATCTTAAAATATGATGCATCCTTTACAAGGGGGCTCAATTGATTAAAGGAGATAATGAATGTAAGACTACCACTCAACTCTAAGAGATGGTTCTATAAATCCTAAGTACAATGATCAAATCGTATCACATTTCAAATCTACAGTAGACAGGATTGGTTGAATGAATGAATTCCATGTCTACGGGCATACCACCCTGAACGCGCCCGATCTCGTCTGAATGAATGAATTCCAGATCTCAACTCTGAATACTGACTTGTTGAGGCCTAGAAAATTAGACTTCCACAAGTCCTGATTTACAGCCTGACAGCTTCACAATCATAGAGACAATAGATTTTGTGAAGGCAGCGTCTCTATTATCCAAGAGAAACCCTTGTGGTTGCTGCTTGTGTTCTAGGCAGCATATTAGAAAGACCATATACCCTGGCAAAACTCATAAGGGTTTTCTGCACCTTGGTTCCCCAGGCCCTGGGGAAGCCTTCCTTCCTGGGTGCTGCTGACCCTATCTGGTACACTTCTCAAGGGATAAGCAAGTGAACCCAGAAAACAAATCCATAACAGCCAGCATCAGCCTCCACAGTGATTACTCTGTGGCTGTGGGGGAGACCTTTGTACCCACTATGATGGCTGAGTGTTATTACTGTATATTACAAGCTCTGACCTGGGGTTTCTTTTTCCATCCGGTGACTCACTCTTTTTCTTAGTACCAACGAGACTGTTTCTTGTAGATTGATCAAAATGTTCACACAAAATCTCTCACTTTAGTACTCGACCAAATAGGGGCTGGGAAAAGGAAGTCAATTTCTGTGCAAATGGGAGAAACTGGCCCAATTATAAAGTAAATCCAAATAGTATGTCATAAAGGGGCATCCTAAAGGGAAATTATCCTTTAAAGCATAGACAATACTCATCACTCTAAATCTGTGGCATCCGTCTTTAGGGTAATTGGACTACAGTGCTTTATCCAAACAAGTGATATTTAAGAAATCATTAGATCCTGGAGGATGTACTTTACAACATTAAAATAAACCTATGTTATTGGGCCCTAAAGAGCACAAGCGGTGATCATTTTTTTATTTGATCAAAATGGTTTGCAATTATTCCTGCTGGGAGATTTATCCATTTGCATCTTGCAGTCGGTTTTAGAATTTTATCCCTTTGATCTTGCCATAATATCATGATTAATTGATTGATTCAAGGGCTCAAGAGTCAATAAACTCAGTATTTGTTATTATTTATTATTTAACTGTCCCCAGTGTGCCGGTTGGCATTCAGAGGCTAAAGAAAATACAGTCCACTCTCGAGGCTTCTTAAAGAATTGGTTATGTAGGGAGAAAAAAGAAAACTCCCTTTTTTGTTCCATTATGTAAATACTAATGGGAAAAAGATAACCAAAACTACATCTGTATTTATGAGTCATTAACATGCGCTAAAGGTTCAGATTGTTGCTCACTTTAAATTGAATTCCTGGTTTACATATATTTATGTGGATCCACACTTATTTCTGTACCTGCATCTGAAATGAAAGCTCCCACTTCAGTTATTCCTCACAATGGAAAAGTGATTTCACTTGGGCATTAAGAAACACACAGAATTAGAAAAAAAACTGAGGGATAAAATGGTTCTCAGTTCAGAATAGTAAAAAATAAGTAAGCCCAGGGATGTTGATTGTGCCCTGGTGACCAAGGCCTCTTCTACCTGAACAAACACTGCTTCACAAATGGACTTAGTAGCAAAGAATGGGTCACTGATCACAAGAAAATATAACCTCCTCATGATGCCCTGATTTGCTGTTAAGAGTTCTAGTCAAGTTCGCCAAATGGAAGGTATCAGGGTAAATGAACAAGTAACCAGCTTTATGAGGCAATTCTCCTATCCTGCATTTTAAAATAAATTATCACCAAAATACATACCTTACAAGAGGGTGACTTGCTTAGTAAATAATGTCCTGCATGGTTATTGTAGCCTCATCGGATGAAGAACACAATGACAGGATGATTATTTTATGACCATTTTATATTTTACAAGGGGTCAAATAAAGACAGAAAGAGCTTAGTGAATTTTTTCCAAGGCTAAAATGAAGTCAGTATTAGCAGTAAAATATAAAAACCCTTGCTCAGGGTTTTCAGAGAACCATCTCTGTAGGCCCTATTTCTAACCATAAACTGTCAATTGCTATAGAAATGCTGTTACACAATATGCTACTCTCACTTGAAGTTCTGGGAGATATGTTTGCATAATCCAAAAATGGAATTCATCACCAAAGACCCAATAAAAACCCAAAGGTGTAAGGATGCCACTGAGCTAAGATTGATGCTATGTCCTTAAAGCACCAGCTGTGTAAAATATGAAACCATCCACCATGCTGCTGTCCCGATGGAACCTGATGAGAGGCACTTGGAATACCACATGTCCTGCATGACAGGCGAGACAACAATGGTCGACCAGATGTTCTTTTCCTTCTCATTTGCATGGTCAAGACATATGGTAACTGGGAAGAATGAAGTCATCCCTTAAGCAGTGATATGAATGACTTGAAATATAATTATTTTAAATCATAGACCCCACACCTGTCATGAACTACTGGTGTTTGAACCTCTGAAAGCAAACATGCTAAGTATAACCTAAACACCTTATGTCATATGGTGTTTTTTTTTAATGCCTTACCACACACATTTGCCATCCCTGAAATAAAGCATAGCTCTTTGGATAGTTCAAGATTGCATAGTTTTATCTGGAGAAAAGGTCTGGTTTCTTTACACATGTTAAACTTGGGAGTATTTCAACACTTGCAATAGCAATATTTGGATGTCAGTAAGATCTAGATTTCAGCACCAAGGGAAGATTTGGTATATAAAACATCTGGTGTGTTTGTGAGAGAGTATCATATTTAAATCAGCAGTTTCCATGTCCCTTCTGGTTAAATAGGCCATTTGATAGCAAAATGAGTTTCTGATTTATGTACCTGTCTTTTTGAAGACTAAAATAAGACTAACATGTAGTTTTAAAGGTTGCCATAAGTAAAAAATAACAGAAAAATAAGGAAAAAGAAAAAAAAATTTTTGCTTGCCATTTTGAGAATCCAAGAAGCCAGACCCCAGCTCTAACTTATTACAGCTGATTTTCACTCTCAAAGATACAGAGAACAAAATTTATAGTGATTTAAGGAGCACAAATAAAACCAAATCCCTGAAATTTGGCTTGTTGAGAATTCCCAAAGAGTATGTATGAAACTGTTTTCTTGGATTAGAAAGAGGGAGGAAAAACCATTTATTCTTTATTCTTGCAGCATAATTAATTTCCAGAACAAGAAGCTATGCTCTATATATGTTTTGACAGATCTCCTAAAATTCTAGTAATGTCAACACTCTATATGTGCCTTAAAGAAATCCTACAAGCAAGGTACATTAAAGGAGATTACCGTGCTATAAAACATATTCTAATTGATTTATATAAAGCCTCCTTTGGTGTAAGTCATCACAGAGTTGTATATTGAAGCCAGTATATGAGCCACACCAAAGAAGGGAAATAAGATTTGAAGTTTTATTCTCATATAAGATGTGGTTCCAAATGAGTAGAGCTTCTAGGTTGGAAACATACTTCTGAAACAATGAGGATGAGATTTTGGAAGGGTAGACCACAGAGATATCTGGCAAAATCCAGAGAAACCATGCAACAGCTTCTGTAGTGGAAATGTAAAGGGGGAAGGTCTTAACTGTGCCAGACAGGTCATAATCCAACACCATTAGGCCCATCTCTACTGATTTCGGTGTTACATAATGAATATGAGATCTCCAGTAGCTTTAAGTGAGTGCTTAGAATTGCTGACAATACCTACCAGCAGAATTCTGAAGTTAAATCAATCCTGAAAAGCCAGTTTGGATAGAGTAGGAGACTAAATGGCCTTTCCACATAATGGAAGCACAGCCGTGGCTGCAGATGAGAGGACAACACCAAGACCACAACCACCCTGCATCCAGGTGACTCCAGGCAAAATTGTGAACCTGGTGTGAATTTTACCACTCACTCACAATCACCGTCTCAATGTTCTGATTTTCATTTTCAGTGTCTCCCTCCTAACAATTTTGGTGTTTTTCCTACCACCCATCACCACATGCCAATACACTATTCCCTGTGGAAATGCACTGCCCTTCCAAGCACACCATCCCCTGTTGTGGGCTTCCAAAAGATGCTTTACCAAAATGAGGAATTTCCCCTCTATTCCTAATTTGCTGAAAGTTTGTTATTGTTATTGTTGTTGTTATCATGAATGGGTGTTGAATTTTGTTAAATGCTTTTTCTATGTCAGTTGATATGATCACATGGTTTTTCCTTTTGAGTTTGTTGATGTGAAATACTTGGAATTTTAAATATTGGACTTGCCCTCATTTGCTTTATAAAATATGAATAGGGAAACAAAACTATATTCAATTAGTACAACAAGTAAGAAAAGCCACCTCAACATTTTCTGACATATGAGAGAAGATTGGAAAAGCTTGCTGATGTTATTTTAATGTGAGAGGGCATAAAATCATTTGACTTACAAAGACAAAAAAGAATGTTGCTAGTTCCTATTATAAAGAATATTTTAATTATTACCTAAAGTATGAAAGCTCTAGAGTTCTTTAAATTCTCTTTTCATGGAGAAAATCCCTTAGTTCCTACACTACAATATCAGGGGTATAAAAGAGTATTTTTATTTTTAAAAACCACAAAAAAAGTTTTTTTCTTTATTTATTTATAGCAGGAAATGATCCACTCTAATGGAACTACATCACCAATTTGTAATTTAAGATTATTACTTCTAAGATCTTAAAAAATCTTACTGTATTTCTCAGAAGTATAAAAAGGATAGTACTTGGTATTTACTCAACAAGAGAGATAAAATGAATCCCATATCTGAGTATTTTAGTTAGCTTTTTGTTGCTGTAGTGGAAACATAAAGGGCGAAGGGCTTAACTGTGCCAGAAATGTCATAATCAAACACCATTAGGCCAATCTCTTCTGATATCAACATTACATAATGAATATGAGATCTCAGTTAGAATACCTGACAAGAACAACTTAGGCTGGGGTATAGCTCAGCAGTAGAGCACTTGCCTAGCATGTGCGAGGCACTAGGTTCAATCCTCAGCACCACATACAAATAAATTAACAAAATAAAGGTATTGTATCCATCTACAACTTAAAAAAAAAAAAAAGAGCAACTCAGAGGAGGAAAAATTTACTTGGGGCTCATAGTTTCAGGGGTCTCAGTTCATAGATGGCTGATTTCATTGCTCTGGGCCCAAGTGAGGCCACACATATCATGGGAGGGAAACAGGAGGAAGCTGTTTCCCTCATGGCACAGTCAGAAAGCAGAGAGAGAGAGAGAGAGAGAGGGAACGGGCCACAGGAAGAGCAACTCTTTCAGGGCACACCCCCAATGACCCACCTCCTCCAGCCAGGCCCCCACCTGCCTACATTTACCACCCAGTCAGTCCATTCAAACTAGGATGAACTGATCAGGTTACAGCTCTCCCAAACTAATCATTTTACCTCTGAATATTCCCACATTAACAGCAACTTTGGAGGAACACATCACATCAAACCATAGCACTAGCCTTGTTCACAGGATTCAAGTCCCCTCTGCTAAACTAATTTATAATAAAATATTTATTAATAAGGCATTCAAGGGTGTTAACATTCAGGAGATATTTAAATTTTGTTTCCTTATACTTATCACTCTCATCTGGAGGTTCACCTCCAAGTCAGGTTTTCAGGCACTAGACTGAATACACGTAGATCAAGGCAGGAGAGCTGTAGAGCTTTTGGGCTCTCTCAGATACCCCATGTGGCCGGTTGCCAAATTCAATGACATATAAGGCTTTTCAGTGTCCCTAGGTAGCTTGTTGGAGGATTGGGGCGGGGGGGGGGGTGTTTTTAATTTTATCCTGAGGTTTTAGTTGTAATTAGTGGGAGGGATAGGCTATGGTGAACTTAGGCTGCCATAGTTAAATCAAAACTCAACAGCTCACTTCACAAATGAGCAAAAAGGCCTGGGGAGATGGACAATAATGACAGAAATTCCTTTTTTATGGTTGACAAAACTCTTCCTCATAGACGGCCCATTACATTGCTCTGGGCCCAAGATGAGGCAGCACATCATGGCAGAGAGAGAGAGAGTGAGAGCGAAGGGGCCATATTTCACCCTCACAGTAATCAATTGTGTGTGTAGCCTTATAATGGCACAGATTCCAGCAAGCTGCAATTTATGTTACAAAATTATGACTGTGCTTAGCATTTCATTTTATTTTTCTACTGTTGTTCCAGATTTATACAAGTAATATAGCCCAACAGACAATGCAGGAGGATGAGGATTTCCAATGTGAGAAAATAAATTTGCAATTAAATAGAAAAATTTTAAGAGAGGTCTCAAACTGAGACCAAACACACTAGAGACAGCCTGTACTTTCCTAAAGGTATCCAAGGGTGAAGTTGGGGATGAAACCAAAAGTCATACTGAGCAGAAAGGAAAGAAAGGGAATTTGGATCAAAAGAAGTAGAAGGTTATTACCAGACACCTTTACCTCTATGCTGGACATATCAACATAGAGAAAACCATGATATCAGAGATCAAGTGCTTTTCTCCACTTGTAAAATGATTCTTTTCACTTATTAGTTTGACTCATGATGTCTTCTATCTACTTTTTTCCCCCAGAACATTCACATATACTCAGTCTCATTTTGACCATAGAATAACATGAAATTGACCAGATAGGCATTTGCTTTTCTGTTAACAGGTTTTTATTGCTACCTTTACAAGGGAGAAAATGAAGCCAAGAGAGTTTTGTGTACTTTACTCACGGTCACACAGCTAGTTTGGAAGTGAACAGGACTTTGAACTTTAAGAAAACATGAATCTTCAAAACATGGTATAGCAGGTTAAACATGGCAGAGCGATGCATCCATAGGACTGTGTCTTAAACCCCATGAAATGACAGTAAAAGGATTGAAAAGATTTCAAATGACTAGCTATGGAGATACATGGAGATAGCAGACCAGAGATTTCAACAAATGTTTCAACAATGGTAAAGGGATGGAAGTATGGTTCTGATATAACACGAGGAAGGTACAGGTAATCTACTGCAAAGAGAGGAGTACTGAAAAGAAATGAGGCCCGTTGGTACACAGAATCACAGTAAATCCATAACATGAAAGCACAAGTGGGCAGAGAAGGCAGGAAGGCCACAAGGCATGGCAACAAACCCACAGGCAGTTTTCCCTGCACCACTACCTCTGCTCCACGCTGAGACCACAGGATTCTTTTCTGGGGAAATTGATCCCAAGTCTCAGGGGCCACCATATTATGTGTCAGTGGAGGAGAGTAGATATGAAGTAAAAATAACAAGATCAAGTGACAATCTGTATTGTGACCGGTGGGACTTCTTAGTCTCTTTTCCTGACTCTGGTTCCAAAAATAATAGCAGACAGTCTTAACTTCCCAGGCAGAGAAGGCAAGGATTCTTCTCTAAAGAAACGGAATAGCTAAAAACAAAAACAAAACAGCACCAAACAAAGCAATAAAAACAAAAAGTGGCCTCAGATATTGGTGAAGGGTAAAAGGGGAAACTCGGATTTCCAGGGTTAAGTCTGACTTTCCATCTGGCCATCCTACACAGGAATCCTACAAGCCCACAAGCTTCCCCCCATACACACCCCAACACACACAGAGACTTCAATCTCCTTTAAGTGTCTCACTTTAAATCTGAATGGACAGTCTAGGGTGACCTGACATTGGAAGCAGGCCTTCAATATGAGAGGGATAAAAACAGGCAAAAAGAATACAATAACAATATACACTGAAACTATGAATAATATCTTCATAAAAATAAGAAAAAACCTTCAATTTTTGCTGCTGCAGAAAAAAAATTAAAAGTGTTTGTTAGGGGGAAGGCATGGTAGAGAATTAGAATAATACATAGAAATTCTTAGAAATTAAAAACATCCTGTGGAGTGACATTGGCCAAATTATGTTGTTATATTGTGTTATATTGTGAACTCTGTGCATGTACTAATATGTAACAACAAATCCTATCAGTATGTACAACTATAAAGCACCAATAAAAGTGTGGGGGGAAAAATAAAATACTGTTCCTTCCCTCCCCTTCTCCCAAAATCATAGCAAAATGAAAAAGTTGGTAAATAAAGTGAAGAAATGGAAGAGGAATAGAGAACAAATAGACAAAGAGATAGAGAAATGGAGAACAAGGGTGAGAAAAGTTAGAAGATAATCCAAGAACCTTGTATTTAATAGAAGCTCTAGAGAGAACAAAATAAATATTGGGGAAATTATGAAAGATTTAATTTTCCCACAACAAAGCTCTCCAGAACTAAAAAAAAATGTCTCTAAACTATAAGAGTCAATCTCAATAAATGAGAAAAGACATACATCAAGGCATTGTTGGGACTCAGAACGTGATACCCCAAAGTATGGCACCCTAATATTCTGAGATGCAGTGAGGGGTAGGTTATGTGTTTCACAGATCCAAAGACAATGGAGGGTGAGAGCAAAGTAACAGAATTTATTTCTGAAACAGAAAGGAAGCGGAGCTCCCACAAGGGAGGTGTGCCAAGAGAGGGTTGCCCATAGGTTGCTACTGTCTAGGAGTTTATATGGAGTTGCTGGAGGTAAGGTTTAAAACTACTGGCTAATAATGTCAGGGGAAGTTGCTACAGATGAGAAACTGTCCAATCAGGATACTGATCATGTGCTGTCATATGCTGTCTGGCTTATCAGATACTTTATACATGCAATGGCTCATTTCGGGATACGAAACATTGATGTGTTGTAATTGAGGTCCCCGTCCTAACTGTGTAGCACATCTCTGGATCCTGCTCTCACTTAGAACTGAAGGACTTTGGAGAGACTCAGAGCAAGGTCTCTCTGGTCTTTCTCTGTCTTCCCATCTCCCTCCCACCCTTCTTCCTTGCCCAAAGTGACTCATAGAAACCAGAATTCCTCTCACTCAAAGTAAGCATAAAACCTAGAAAGGTCACTGTCTCCTTATCCCTCATTTCATTGGTTCCTACTACATGCCAGGGGAGAGCAATGCTATACAAAGAAGCCAAGAAGCATCTGAACAGACAGGCCCTGCTGGGTTTTCCCTCCTTGCTCTGTTGCTGTTACATCATACTCACTTGTCCAATCACATTTCTACACAACTGTCCATTCTTCATCAAACCTATGCATAAAAATAAACAGTTTTCCCTGGGTCTTTGGGTCTTCACATTTTTTTAAGAGAGAGAATTTTTTAATATTTATTTTTTTTTTAGTTTTTGGTGGACACAACATCTTTATTTTATTTTTATGTGGTGCTGAGGATCAAACCCAGAGCCCCACGCATGCCAGGCAAGCGCGCTACCACTTGAGCCACCTCCCCAGCCCCGGTCTTCATATTTTAAGACTCCCATGTCACATGAAACCTGAGCAAATATATGACAATGTAACAGTGAAGTCACTATTATGTATAATTATAGTGCACCAATTAAAAAAAATATGGAAAAACTTGATTAAATAAATTTTCTATGCTTTCTTTTTTGTTATCCTGTCTTTTGCTACAGAACTGGTGGCCCTGACCCCTATGAAGGGTGAGGAAAGGTGTCACACCTTTGCACCTCTAGAGCACACTGTTGTGAAATGTTAAAACATCAGGTATAAAGGGGAAATATTTAAACTCCAGAGAGAAAAAAATGGGTCACCACAAATAATTATGAAGCAGAATGGCATCCAGGCTTCTCAGTAGCAATTTCGTAAAGTAGAAGAAACTGCAGCCATGACTTCGTGATTCAAAATGAAAGTCTATTCCCAAACCATCAATGAAGTTTGAGCACAAAATAAAGATATTTTCAGATGTTCAAATCTCAGAAGTTATACTTTCTTCCTACCACTTATCAGGGGACTGCGAAGGCACACTCTAGCAAATGAAGAAGGGAAGTCCCTAGAAAAACACCTTCACAGAAGAAGGCAGATGATCTATCCCCTAACAGCTATAAGTAGAGTCCAAAAATAGAGAGATACATACAGACTAGAGAAGAAAGACAAAGAGCTCCAGGAGGAACATTTGAGAAAAAAAGAAAAAGTGGGATTGATTTGTTGGAAGATATAGAAATATTAATGAATGTGGGTGAAAGGAACATAGAAGCATTTGGAGGAAAACGACAATACACCAAAAAGAAACAAATGAAAACAAGACAAGTATGCACTCCGAAGGACTGTGTAAGCCAAGAGGCATGGTGTGATGTCTGACTGTGCAGTGGACAATATTTTCACAGTCGTGATACTTTAAGTACTGATGAATGACGTAGACAAAATTTATGATATTACTATTTGGGGGGCCTGGGGACTAGGAAGTGAAGATGTTTATGCAAGTTTATGTTCATTTACTGCAACAAGAAACTAAAAGATCATGCCCAAACCAACAAATCAGAACTATTATCAAATCATAGAAATATGACTTTAAAATGCAGGAAGAAAGAGTCAGATTTGAAAGTGGTTGACTCTAAAGCTAGGATTTAGGGTTGAATGGTATGGGACAGGTTAATATAATTTTTCATTTTAAACCTTAAAGTATATTTTGATTGAAATATTAATTTTTAAATAATTTTCAAAAATAATAGTTTGGTTCTTCCTTTCGAAAAAAAAGCGGGGGGGGATCTGAACTGCACGTTTCTCAGCAGAAATAACTAGTGACCTAAATGTATGCAGGGGTAAGGAATCCTCTAGTCAGGGCATCCTAACCAAGTGGGAGCCAAATACAGTTAACTTGACCCAATGGCAGAGTCTTAGTCCTCCAAAAATAAAGAGAGTTCATTATGTGCAGTACACAAGCTGTTCCCAGAACTGTTCTCACTCCAACTTCTCTATGGACTCCAGCCTGAGAGCTAAGAAGGTGGAGGTGACCAGCAAAAATCACAAGAGTTAATTCACTCAGGACTGTTGAGTTTGAGAATCCCTCCAGCAGCGTGTGCCCAGAAGTGGGGAGATGTTTCCCATTGTCAGCTGGGCAACTTGAGGATTTCACCACATTAGGACAGTGCGCAGAGGGAGACTGAAGTACTAGAAGTGGACAAGCCTTCAGAGACTGCCCAGAGCAGGGCAGGAGTCTATAAGGATAAACTGAATGATATGATTGCTGACTAAATTTATGAGCATATGAGCCATCTCTCGGGGACACCCAAATCCCCATGGGGCATTTTATAATCACCTAATAGCCTGTGTGAGGAGATGGGGTGAGACAGGCAAGTTCTGGGTCTTTTTGCTTATGTTATCATTGGATTTAAGGGCCAGAATCAGCAGAAGCAGAACTCTCTGAAGAGGCTCCCATGTGCCAATTCAGGTATCTAGTTAAGACAGAGGCTCACCTGGCCAACTCAGGGTGCTCTTGCAAGGGCAGCCTCTGCTGAAAGAATCCTCAAGACCCTTTGGATCTGGAGGACAGAGAGAACAGAATGCTAAGCAACTGCCCAGACCCTGCAGAAACTCTGAGGCACCACTTGTGACTTCCACCCGCGCCTGAGACAACTTCACCAGGTCTGAAAAAGGGTCTTTGAGCAGAGGGCAACATCAAGGCCATCAGCTGCAGGAACATGGCCTGAGTTTCACAGCTTGAAAAGAACCAAGGACCCCAATAAAGTGAGTTCTCAGTTTTAGTGCCTGCTTTCTCTCCATTTGGGGGCTCAGGGCACATCATCACCTGGAGCAGCCAAAGCCAAGGTGTGCTCATGCCTGGGTACCTAGGAGAAATGCCCATAACTTCCTGGGGGGGCAGAGCAAAACTTCTGAGCCTCCTCTTCCTTCTGGTAGTTCTGTTGTTTCAAAGGACAAAAGGGGATTTTCTCCCAAGGATCATTTCTTTTTTTTTTTTTTTTTTTTGAGTGTTCATAGTGACTTTATTTGCAATGGTCCCTGATGCCCCTAGAATACCACTAACACAATCCAAATAGCAGTTGCCTCTGGATACGGAGGGTGGAGGACTGACTGGGAAAGGGGCCTGAGGAAATGTCTAGGGGATGAAAATAGTCCACTTGGGGATTGGAGTGACAATAACAAGAGAAGATACATTTGTCAAATACCATCTGACTACAGACTGAAGATCCATGCATTTCACTGTACATAGATTTTTAAATATTGATAAAGCCTGAAATAACAATAAAACCCCCCAAATCACAAGAGAGAGGATGGGTATATTGAAGATGGGGGGGCGCTGGGCTGGAAGACCTCTGGTGAAGGTGGGGAGCAGAGAACACCACCGTTGTGGGCTGCAGGGAGGGAGGCCTGCTGCAGGCTTCACGCAGAGCTGAAATGCAGCTGGCACCTCCAAAACCTCCGTTTCTGGGTTGGATCAGCAGCTCCTTGGTTTTTGTAATGTGGGTTTTGCTCAGCTGAATGTCCACACTAGTCATTTCAAATTTTCTTATTTGCAGATTAAAATTTCACCCACAAACACGTTTCCTGGCTGCCGTGTGGCAGGAGAGGCCAGCAGACGGTCCTTGTTGTCATTTTTCTTTTTTTTTTTTTTTTTAATTTTTTATTGTTGGCTGTTCAAAACATTACATAGTTCTTGATATATCATATTTCACAATTTGATTCAAGTGGGTTATGAGCTCCCATTTTTACCCCATATACAGATTGCAGAATCACATCAGTTACACATCCATTGATTTACATATTGCCATACTAGTGTCTGTTGTATTCTGCTGCCTTTCCTATCCTCTACTATCCCCCCTCCCCTCCCCTCCCCTCCCCTCTTCTCTCTCTGCCCCCTCTACTGACATTCGTTTGTCCCCCTTGTATTATTTTTCCCCTTCCCCTCACTTCCTCTTGTATGTACTTTTGTATAACTCTGAGGGTCTCCTTCCATTCTGTTTCTAAAACAGCAGGGATCCTCTGAGAGTCCTCATTGTCACACCTGCCCTGCCCTCCCCTCTAGCCCACATGTTCCAACATTTAATGATCAATCCACCTCTAAGGAAAGTCCCCTATTATTTTTCATAGACTTTCCAAAATGTCAAGGACCAAGCATTAAACATCTATTCTGCAGTACCCAAAGCACCAACCCTAGTCCAATACGCAGCACTCAGTAAATATGACTTCACTTAAATGGTTCATTTTACAAAGAAGCTGGAAAATATCATGTTAGGAGGCGAAAACAAAGCAAAGAAAAATCTACAGGTTTTTCAAAGTGTTTTCAATATGCCCCTCTTCCTTTTCAACCCCTTCTCTACCTCCATGTTCACTAAAAATACATACATAAGATTCCCTTAGAAACCAAACATTAAGAATAACATTTTCAAGACGTTTTTTTGTTTGCTTTTTTCCCCCAACAAAGCTTGGCTGCCTGTGCAGGGTGTAAATTTACAGCTGACAATTCTCTGCCAGAAGTTCTTTTGGATGTTTATAGCTGTGAAATACAATCTTCAGGTGACTGTGCATTCCCCATCCTGTTTCCAATCTGATTCCATCCAGCAGCCTGTGTTCCTGACAACCTAACTCACTGCAAGAATAATGAAACAAGAATATTTATTTGGATTTACACCCCACCTTTCACCTAAGGGTCCCTGAGCAACTTCAAACATAGCTGAGATGGTGCCAAACCATGTATTTCTCCAACTTTGGTTTAGAAGCTAAAAATGGATTCAGTCTGCTGTGTGTAATTCCTTGGCAAAAATCATACACTTCTCCATAAATGGAAACAGTGAATCCTAGCTCTTCTTCAAAAATCTTCTTTCCCCTCTCTAAACCTTTCTTTGTTGTTGGGAAATAAATCATCAAAATAACATAGACCCCACCCTAAATTGTATTATTTTTGCTTTGAAGATTTTTTTTTTTTTTTTGCCAAGTGTAAGTATACTATAAAAAGTCTTTCTACTTTGCAAGATTCAGTAAAACAATTTTTATTTGGAATGTTTAAGAAATGGGAAAATTTGCATAATCTTTTAGTTAAATAGAAATCCTGCCTCCCTTCCATTTCTTAATTTTTTTAAACACTTGCACTTTTATTTTTCCATGGATTATAGCTATTTCTCAACTTGTTAGCCTCCTCTCCTAGACTGGTAGTATTTAAAAATAAGACTTGTGTATTCATGCCTCTTCTCTTTATACACCAGTTTTTCTCATGGTGCCGTATGCTGATAATATATAGATCTGTGAAGAATTGATTTATATCTAAAATGTGTCCTTGAGTTAAAATCTTTCCAGAATATATTATGACCCCATGTCTGCATTAGGGTGCAAATGATGGAGAAGAGAGCAAATTTCCAAACCCACGCTGCTAACCACATTTAGAATTGGGACCAAGGAATCAAATTAACTCGACCTAAGGACAGAGGTCCCAGCCCTGTTGCTCTAGCCCACTGTACCAGGCATGAGAGGGGAATTCCTCAGAGATCTTGAATAATTTCAGCCCTACTCTTAGGATAAAATGCTGATCCTCTTGAAAAAGCTTGGCTCTTGGTCATCAATTAAGTCTAAGCTACAAATCCACTCAGACATTGTGCTAGGGGTTGAGGTCATAAGAATGTAAAATGCACTGTTCTGCCCTTAAGGAACTTATAGTTCAGGATAGGAGACTCAGAGAAACAGGTAAGGGGGGGGGGGGGGGGGGAAACACTTGAAGTGGCAAAACATAGGTGCAGGTGGCTCTACCAGAATCCAATCTGCCCAATGCTTCCTCCTAACCACAGGCTGGGCCATGAGCCCACTGTCAGACACTGGGCTCAGAACCTACTTGCCCTCATCTTGCATGTGCAGTCACCTCACCATCTTGTTGCATCACAGCTGGGGTCCTACCCTGTGTCCTGGCATCCTCTGAGTGGTGCTTTTAAAAACATTATATATATATATATATATATATATATATATATATATCTCCTCTGACAACTTACTGGCTTCTTCCCTGGATGCCATCTTTCTGTTCTCTCTTGGCTCCATACTCTGTAGCCTACAGGCCTGCTTATTTTCTCTTCTTCTTTTAACAATGTGACTAGAAAGTATTTTAAGATATTAGTATTTTTTTTCTCATGTGTTTTTCTTTCCCCCAATTCAAGCTGGTACCAGTCTTGAAACTTTATAACCTCAGGGAGGCATGCATCGTGGCCAAAAAGAGATGTAGCCAGAAAATCCATATCACCTTTCTTTTTTCTCCCTGAAAACATGTTTAAGCCCTTAAGAGAACTTGGTGTTTAGGGGTGAAAATGGGAGAAAATATGAGAAGCAATGTAGTATGGGCTTCATCCTTCCTTTCCTTTCTGATCTTTTCCAGAGGAAAAAGGAAAGGGAGGAGAGACAGGTCAAGGACCCAGGGTAACCACCACCTTATGGTTCACAGTGTTGATAGCAAAATCCCAACTGTAAGGCCTGGTGGAACTTTAAGCTAGGCAGACAAAGCCATAGGCAGCATCACATGGCATGGGTGTGGCAAAGGAAAAGAACAGCAGCCTTGGAAGAAAGCTATAAGGACCAGTTCACCAATCTGCACCCTGATGCCTTGGCACTGCATAAGAGGAGGGTAAAGTCAAATAAATGATACTACATTTCTCTCAGATTAAAAGGAAAGTTGCTTAGTATAAACTTAAATTGACTTATAGGTGTAAAAACCTATGATAGCTAACACATCTGAGTTTTTGTGTGAGCTGATTCATTCAAGCCTGAATGTTCTTGTTCATTCCCAGGTCTTTTTATACTACTTAGTTGCAGATATCAATCTCAGTTCTCTTTCTCTGAAATTCAGGCTGATATTTCAAACTTCTTTCTAAATATTTCAATTCAAATTTGTCATGTGCTAAATTGACTTCTTTTTGACTGACTCTCTTCCACCCTACATTACCAAACCAATTCTCTCCCCCTGTTCTCTTCTCTAATAACATTAGAGTCCACTTAAACTAGAAACCATCAGAGAAACAGATAAGAGAGTTAAAAGCAAGAATCCATGTTATGTGGTACAAGATGAAGGGGGCTTCATCTGAACCCAATTTGACCAATACTTTCCTACCCAGACCAATCAACTTTACCTCAGGGGTCTCCTTCAAAGACAGCCTGTCCTCTCCACTGCCTCTGACATAGCCACTTTCCAGACCCCCATCATCTGCTTCCAATATTCATTTAACAGCTTCCTCTCTAGCATTTGCATTATCGGAATCTCTGCCTCCCTGTCCAAGGCATCCAAGGTCCTCGGTTCTTCTGGCTTTCCAATAAAGTCCACACACATGCACACAAGAGTCTTACCACCCTTCCATGATCCCCAAGAGTGACTTTTGCTAAGCAATGGTTCAGGAATCAGGAAGCTGTGACTAGGTCTGGATGATAAATCAGCAGAAAATAAATAAGCATAAAGGAAGTAAAATATGATGATTGTGATTTCCTTCTAGAATTTTCTTATGGTAGTGGTACAGCACTTGCCTAACATGTGGGAATCCCTAGTACTGCAAAAAAATAAAAAAGAATAAAGTTCATAGTGAACAACAATTAGGCTTCCAGGGTCTATAAGTCTGCTCCAGCTAGCCCTCCAAGTGTCCTTGGCCACTTTGGGGTGTTTATAATGCTACCATTCTCTCAGGGATTTCTGTAAGTACAGAAATGAGAGTGGAGGAGCAGAGTGCTATACAAAAATGTAAAGACTGTTTTTCTTCTAAATAAATATTCATTCTCTGCTATCTTTTACAATTCAAAATTCCTTAAAAGAACACAACTCACAGAGGTTCTGTCTTATGCAAAAAAAAGGAAATGCCACATACTCATGACAATCCAAAGAATTTTTTAATAAGAGAATGTTGGGAAATGGCAGGATATATTTTCCTGAGAACATGGGAATCCATATGAATCAGAAACATTGCACTGAAGTTGTTATCACCAGGGCAGCCCTAGTGTGTCTTGGCTGAATTTTTAATATTCTATCTTTTTAATCTTGCATGACTCTACTTGGCAGAGTCACTCCAAAAAGAACAGACGCTTAATAAATGTTTGAGGCTGGGGACTAGCAGTTTGTGAAGCTTGCTGTCCATTAAGTAATTGTAGGTTAGGCTGAATAAAATGTTTTATGGAGGCTAATATATCCACGGTGAGGCCTCATTAAATGTTTCTTTTTTTATGGTGCCTTCAGCATAAAAAACAAATAACCCATCCTTATCCCCTAGAGACTTCCCCATTTCCAAATCTGCCTCTCACTTACCTTGCATTGTAGATAAGATTGTGGGGCTGGTTCTATACAGTAAAAGAGTGGAACTAGTTGTTTGCTGCTTACCAAGCTACTGATAATACATTATAAGGAATAAAGTTTTATTTCAGTATTCCCCAAACTGTGTTCTATGGAACATTTGCTCTGTAATATAACATGTCATGAAAAACAGGAAGTATCCATGACAGGCTCTTCCAGGAGCAAATAGGTTTGGGAAACAATCAGTGCACCAAAGATTAGCAGTTTTCTTTCCTGCAGAATATTTAGAGACTTTAATAGGCCAAAGTGCTCTGTGCATCTCCAAGAGGGGAATATCATAAGTAGACTGCTGCCAAAATTATCTGAACATAGAACTTGCTTTTTGTAGAACACAGTTCAAAGAACACTAATGTTCCCACAGAACACAGTTTACAAGAGGCCATTTTATTTAATAAAGCCAAGTAACCAATGACAATCAGCTTGATAGTTTCCAGAACATTGTATTTCTCATTGAAAGTCCTAAACAAGGGAACTTCCCCCCACAAACAATATCATTACGAGAAGCAGGAAACAGAATCATCTGCAAATGAAGTTTTGAGTAAAACACATTAAGATTTCACTGCAGCATGAGGATCCATAATTCAATATTTGAAACCATTGTTCCTCTTATCGAAGACAGGAAACAGAATTGACAAAGAAGAATGCCATATTTTCTATACTTTGCTGCAGGATGACAAGTCCTACTGAAACAAAGGAAGGAAAATACCTAAAAACATCAAGTATAGATATTGCCCTTATTTACCCTTACAATTATAAAAAGCATCATAAGAGTAGCAACTTATTATGTCAAGTACTACAGCAAGAATGGCCAGAGTGACCAAGAACAAGAGCCGTGTAGTGAGAAGCCTCGGGTGGGACTCTGCTATCTTTAGATGCTGATGGTATCCCTCCTGCATTCCCCTCACCTGGATGGTGCATGCATCCCTCACCTGCCCTGAGTGTTGGTTGCTGGAGGTTCCAAGGCTTTCTCTCAAGGGAACCGCCTTATGGAATTAGAGTCACCTTATCCAGGGGTACATCACCCATCCACCCCTGGGAAGTTCAGAACGAGCGACTGACTAAAATGGGCTACAAAATCTGGCCTCCTTTCTTCAAGATAAGACCGGCCATGTGGTGCAACCCATTTCCCAGTGCTCCCGGCGGTATCAGGCCAAAGCTGGCTGACATCTGGGATCACTGCCTATTTTGCTCTTGGTCTTGCCTTATCCTATTTCTCTTACTCTTTCTCTTGAAATCACTTCAAAAAAATAAGTTGCACCCACATGCCCATCTGAAGCTCTGTTTCTAGAGAACCTAGTTAAGACAGATAATTTAGAACTTCCGATTTAAAGAGACAGCCTTTCTCTTGTTTACAATATTAACATACTTCTCAATGGCCAGACTCCATACCTACTTCAGGAACCTTATAGTATGGTATAATAAGAGGCCCTACATCATTATTTCACATATGTGATTCTGGACAGTGCAGTTTGGAGCTATTATGGTCTTACTAAAAAATGTAGCCTCCCCAAGGCTCACACCAAACCTATTGATTCAGAATCTCTAGAGGTGGGATCTGAGGATTGACTGTGTTTTATAACAAGAGTCCCAGGCCCCTCTGATACACATTGAAGTTTAAGAATGACTATCAAGAGGCCACAGGTTTAGCCAGCCCACTCCCTTCCTTCCCTGTAGTAACTAAGAGAAACACTAAAGGCAAGCTGACTTCTCTTCTTACCTCCTGCCTCTGAGAGAAAACAATGTATGAGATTCCAAATGGAAATTCCTAACGTTACAGAAGAAAAGAAAAAAGAAACCCAAGCAGATTATTGTCTTACTAATGACAAATGACTTCAAAATGTAAATTTTGTTTCATTTCTTTAAAATTGAAAAATGTCATTTGAGATGACAGTCTCTAAGTAAATAAGTAGAGAAGCTACATTTAATAATCTAAAATCAATTATTTCCAAGCATTTAGGAGATAAGGGAAGGGGGAAAAATTGAAAAACATATTTTCAAAGCACCATGCAGAAAAGATTTACAGTAGCTCATAAACATCTAAATTGCCACGTTTATACATCTCACAAAAGTTGACTGTTGTCTTAGAGTTATTTACCTAAAAAGTCTCAGATCTCTGAGTACACAGTGACAAAACTCCACTAAAAGCTGTGTTTTTCCATACTTCTGACAAGCATGTGACAGCCACAGCTGAGTGCCAGTACCTCAACCAGCAGGACAATCAAAATTAACCACAGGTATAAGTGAATGACAGTAGATCAAACAGAGATCCAATAGCAGCCCTGTCGTCTACCAAGGAACCACAATGGGGACAAGAGAATGAGAGGTGGGTGGAACCAGCTTCCTGGGGAATGGTGTTTACTGAGCAGCAGGTTGTCCAAGCCTAGACTGCTTGACAGGCAAACTTTTCTCCTCGTGGTTATCGGCTTTTGCAGGGGGTTCAGGAAGATTTTGTGTTTGATTTTTTTTTTTTTTTTTTTTTTTTGGCCCAAGAGAAATAAAGTGGTCTTGATTCTGTGCCAAGAGGAGCAAGCACCCATTTCCTCACCGGCTGACATTTCTTAATGACCATCTCGGCAGGATGTCCTAAAATGAATCAACCACCCCTGAAAGGCTCACCCACCCCTAGAAGATGTTCCTAATAATTATCTGGTGCTTGGCTAATAGACAATGACAGGACACACTTCTAATCAAAGTGAAGCACCTTTTCAAGTCCCAGGTGTCCAAAAAGCTACCTTGCAGGAAGAGATTGGGTCACTCAATGTTGTTTTCTCCTCCAAGTTAAAAACAAGGACAGCATGATGGCAAATCTAAAGAGAAAACTCAAAGAGAAGTTTAAGCAAGCCTACAAGTTACAAAAATATTTTTTTAAGAAAAGCTGCACCAACCACGAAGCATTGCAAATGACACATTTTTTAAGGAAAGGGTCAATTCTATGGATAGTTTCCAAAGCATACAGTTTCTAAATCCACAGCAGTTCTAGTGTGTCATTTCAAAAAGAACTCAAAGTTCTCTGGACAATGTGCTATCAGAGTAGCTTGTTTTGGGGCAAGAATTTTTAATACATCATTACATGGGATTACCATAGAGATACCTCTGCCACAGCTGCAGATCCTTGCCTTGAATTTGAATTTCATAATCAACTCTGTTGGTGTGCCGCAGCAAAGACTGATATATTCAAACACATACTGAAAAAGAAGAAGGAGCAAGAGGAAGACAATTTGAGAGAAAGACCCTGGAAATGACAATGCTAAAATAAATTTCTCCAGAATTCTATTGGAATATAGTCCCATTGTCCTAAAAGTAGGACAATGGGACTTTCAGGGAAAGTAGGGAGAGATAGAACAATTGTAAACTCATCTTTTCAAGATTAGTTACTAAAAGGCACAAGGACAAATCACCAAATTATCTATTTGATGGATCCCAGAGAAGCACAAGGTTCAAATAACCTTCATGGTTCCATGAAGAACCAGCCTGGGATGATCTATATAGTTCTCCTCCTAACACAGGGTTGAACTACATGTTGTATAAAGAAAGAAGGCATAATAAGAACTAATTTCCTCAAGAGATTCGATTCTAAAATACATGATATTCTTATCAATTACATAACACCATATTTTGGTCAAAAAACCAGACCAAAGTGCTATTATCAGGGACTTGATGTCAATCCAGGCACCACAGGAGATCATGGAATTGAAGGCTTAGATTAAAACTTTACACCTCAGTTCTTCAGATGATGCAAAGTCAACTGAAGTGTTTAAAAGCCATGTGATCCTAGTTAAAGGGGCCAATAACAAAAATAAAAAAGAAAAGAAGGAGGAAGGTAAACTCAACTTATTAGTCATCAAGAAAGCAAAAAATTAAAACCACATGTGGTGTCATTACATGTCACCAGAATGGCTAAGATGAAAAAGTACCAAGTACTGAAAAAGTACCAATGACAATACCAAGTACTGGTGAAGCTCTTGAGCTCTAAGAACTTTCAGACTACTGGGGTTGTAAATTGGTCCAACCAGTTTGGAAAACCATTTGGCAGTATCTAGAAAGCTGAAACACACCTTCCTGATCCTATTATCCCACTTCAAAGTCTGTACCCAACAGAAGTAGTTACACATGTTCACCAAATTGTTTTTACTTTCAGGCATTTATAAAGAGTATTTCTATGAATATTCTTCACAGAACAGTCAAAATTTAGAAGGAGGAAAAACTAATCAATGATACTAGACATGAGGATGCTGGTACTGTTGGAGAGAGGAGGGAAGGCTTTTGGTTTTAGTTGATATTCCATTTATTGATCTAGACATTGGTTATACAGGCATGTTCAATTTATGAAAATATATTGAGCTGTGTACTTTTAGTAGAGTATGCTGTATTCTTTGGACTGAATTTTGTTTGCCAAAAAAATTCCTGTGTCAAAGTCCTAATCCCGATGTGGTGGTATTTAGAGGTGGGATCTTTGAGAAGTACTTAAGTTTAGAAGAAGTCATGAGGATGGGGCCTTCATGATGGGAATTGTGCCCTTATAAAAAGGGACACCATAGAGCTAGTTCTTTTTTTCCTCTCCCTATCCTTCTCCCTTTCCCTCTCCCTCTCCCTCTCTTTCCCCCTCTGCCGTATGAGGACACAGCAAGAAGGGAAAAGTCTCCAAGTCCAGAAAGGACCCTCATCAGGAGCTAAATCAGTCAGCACCTGGATTTTGGATTTCTCAGCCCCCAGAACTATGAGAAATAAATACCTATTGATTAAGTCACACAGTCTGTAGTACTTTGTATAAAGCATCCTAATCAAACTAATGCACTATACTTTGATTTAAAAAAATTTACTTACAACAAAACAGCAAAAACAAAAACAATCCTAAACCATGTAAAATACACTCCATCAAAACCAGAATACAAGCCAGGTATGGTGGCAAATGCCGACAATCCCAGCACCTCTGGAGGCTGAGATAGGAGGATCATGAGTTCAAAGCCAGTCTTAGCAATGGTGAGGTGCTAAGCAACTCAGTGAAATCCTGTCTCTAAATAAAATACAAAACAGAACTAGGGATGTGGCTCAGTGGTTAAATGCCCCTGAGTTCAATCCCTGGTACCACCCATCTGCCCCCCCAAACACACACACAAAAACAGAATACATTTGAAAATCGTGTTTTCAGTATAATGTCTTGTAATATTATCAAGGGATGGGTGCTGAGACTTCCTCAAATCCCCAAAATTTCAAATACCACAGTAGAGAAATATAAAGCTCCATAGGGATGCCATGCAAGGACAGGACAGGGGCTTGGTACATGCCTAGTTCTTGACACTAGCCTTGCAGTTGTCAAAACTCAAATCTGAGCTTCGGTAAAATAAAAAAAAATACCTACTTGGGGACACACACACACACACACACACACACAAAAATCCATTAAAGCAATGTCCAAATGCCAAGTTGAGATTTAGCAAAAAAAAGGCAAAATGGGCAGAAAAGGCCACAGGGTCACAAACTGAATATTAACAGAAGCTGAAATATCTTTTTTGAAAAATTAAGATTAAATATGTCATATATTCCTGGTTAATAGAACTTGGAGTTTTTTATGAGAAAAAATTCAATCAGTGACCTTGGGCTCTAGCAATGTCTTGTAATACAAGGATCAGAACTAATACTTTGGTCATTCCACACCATGTACTTACTAAAGGATTTAGCCTGGAGGGAAAAAATTTTTAGCAAATTATGGAAACCATGAAATCTTACAAAAATAATACTTGTGAGCAAAACCTATAGGTATCCAAGTGGTTAGCTACCAGACAGGCAGATATGCCAAAATTTCAAATACCACAATAGAGAAATATAAAGCTCCATAGGGGTACCATGCAAGGACAGGACAGGGACTTGTCCTTAGGAGCAGTGCAGACTTCCAGGTGGAACCTGGCTTCACCCCTCGAAGCTCCACCCACCTGTTCTTGGGAAAGTTGGTTAACATTTGCATGACTTCATTTCCTCATCAGTTTGCTGGGTGATAGTAGTTATCCCCCATGGGATTCTTGTGAGTCAACTGAGTTAACATTGAAGTGTGCCTTTACATATGTAACAATACACACAGGGAGAAAACTATTAAAGAACAAGAAATAATTTTGATATTCCTAGAGCTAGTAAATGGTACTCAACAAATAGTTTTCATTCCCAGGCTTAGAGCAGAGATAAAGAAAGGGGAAGCAAAGCCAGTTTTGGGACCGGATTCCTGGAGTCCCTAGCACCCAAAGTACTTCTCTCACTTGCTCATATACACCACAAATACCTGAATACCTCCCATAACCAGGAAGGCTTGAAGTGGCAACAACCTTTTAAAACAGCTTTTTGGATTTCACTTTATTCACACTATTATGTAAATGACTGCTGCCAGGAACCCTAATTTGAGAACTGGAATATAGAGGTTTCCATGGTAATGGCCACTTAAAAGCAGAAAAAATGGTTCAAGAGCCTGGAAAGAGGAAAGCAGTATGAATATTGGAGACCAATGTCATCATTTTTTTTTCTATAATAAGACCAAAAACAAAGGAAACTATTCCCTTGTGCAAAAGAAAATTTAAAGAAATTACCTGGGTAATACAAGTTCTCCCCCAAATCATTTCTCCTCAATTATTTATGCCAAGTGAAGTACTTTAGTCTTCAATTACTAGACAATGGTTAAAACTCCATTTGTGTTGTTGCCTGTGTAAATTCAAGTTTACTATTTAACACTAAGACTAAAAAGAAAATCAGAGGGAAATGCATAAGCAATTTTAACTCTAAAAGAGATGAAAACCTTTGGAAGCACAGATATTTGTTTTTAAATATAGCAAATATGCAAATGGAATATGGTTTAAAACAAACACTTGTTGGTTAATACATACCTTGAGGAATGGATCTAGAGCTAGCTGTTAGGGGTGATTTAATTAACTATATAAATGACAACCATAAAACTTAGTAGAATATCATTGAGAACTTTATTTATTTATCATCAACAAAGGATTATGGAGAACTTCCCTGAGTGGTTGTTTGGTCCTAGAATCTAACTTTGGACTGTGCCTGCCTGAGGCAGTGAGCCACCCCTCCATGCCTCTGGAGACCCTTTTGAGGTCCATGGTTCTACAATAAGGAGACAACTTACAAGAAGGGAAATCAACATGAGGAAAAAGCCCCTCCATTGAATATCCACCTAATACAAATTCTCCACTTCATCCTCTCTTGGGAGTTCAGGACTGTTGTTCCTTCTTAATGCAGGAAAAAATGAATAGGCAGGTATAAAACCCCTACCTGACTCTACAAAGAAGAGTAGAGTTTCTCCTTCTGGTATTGAATTAAAAGGTTGATAGAAAATATTATGGCAATACAGAGTCATAAAATAACCAGCAAGATAAGAAAAGGAGAAACTAAAAGTAAGCCAAGGAGATTTCAGGTAAATAATTCTCCTTTTTTTTTTTTTAAGGGTCTTGGCCTGAAGCATTCCTGTGAATTTTAGATAAACATATTTAGCCTCTGCAAAAACCTTTAATGAAACATCCAACCCAACAAAAATGCATTTTCCTGCCACAGCAGAAGATTTAGATACATTTTTCAGTGGTCATGATCTATATTTCTGTGCAAGAAAGAGGTCCAAAAAAAAAAAGGGGGGGATTTTTTTCCATAAGGTAATTAAGGTATAACATGGATTAGGAGGAAAATAAAATGACTCTTTTATCTTCTTTTATGTAAATATTTTCCTTAATATACCACCTGCTGGAAGCCTCTGGCAGAATATGATTACAAAAATGTAACTTCTATGAAGCAATTTTCTGTATTCCGGAGAAATTCAGTCAAAAGTGGGACAGCCCTTGAGTTACCCAAGATGTTATCTCAAACCATTGCTTTGCCCTATTTTTACAGACATGCTCCAGAAATTTCCCTGGACTGGTTTTCCTGTTTGGTGAGAAGAATTTTTTTAGTTTTCTCTCTGGTTCTGAAATCTAATGAGTAAACAAATAAGTCTAAATCCAAGTCTGAATCTTCTCGGATGTCCTCACCCTGTCACCTTCATGCCAGTCTGCCCCATGGGTCCTTAAATACACATACTTACGGTACCTAGAATGTACTCTTAACTAAGTTATTCTCCCTATGAGTAGCACCCTTTTCCCTCCTCTGCTCCCACTCAAATTCCAGACCTTTAAGACTGAACTCAAATTTAGCCTTTGGAGGTCACTGCTGGATGAAACCCAGTTTACTCCCTTAACATTCAAGCACCAAGGTCAAATCTGGAGAAGACAAATTCCACCATCAATGGTAGTAATGAACACTGATTCTTTCTAACATTATTTGAAATAACATGACCTGTGTGAGTATCTGGTTCTTGGTTCTCCCAGCCCCAACCATATTTCTGCCCATACCTCCCCTCCACACCACATACACACACACACACACACACACACACACACACACACACACACACACGATAATCAAGAAGCTGGATAGTTTGTACCACTTATCCCTTGACTTTTCTCCTGTCTTTCCTAGGTGACCACAAATACTGTATTTTTAGCGCTGAAGTTATTGAACAAATAAATATTTGTTTGCCTTTTCTTTGATAGCTACAGACAGGAGGACATGGCAACTAACCTGTCTAAACACATGATCCAGTAGGCACCTAAACTGTCAATACCAGTAGTTTTCTTGAGGGTGGTTGTTTTTGGGAGTGGGAACTGCAGCAGGAAGTATTTTAGTGATTCTATATATATAAGATTATACAGGATGTTCACAAAACCTCTGCTCCATTCTCTCCATGGATCAAGGAACAGGGCCCTGTGACTAGCTTAGCTTTCTGGCCCATCAGCATGGAAACATACCCTTTAGTCAGGCTGCTCCTTCATCCTCTACTAGTTACTTCTCTATAAAAACCTAGAAAGAACTGCTGGAATGCTTTGTGGTACCCGTCATGGCATTGATCACACTGTCGGGTGATTATTTATTTATATGACAGTCTCCCCAAATTAAAATTGCCAGAATTAGCAAATTAAAACATAGATGCCAGTTAAATTTAAATTTTACATAAATAATGAGTAACTTTTTAGTATAATAAGTTCTGAATGGTGCATGTGATATGCCTTTACTTTTAAAGACTGTTCACTGTTTCTCTCAAATTCAGATTTTGTCCTGTATTTTGCCTGACAACCCTATCCACATAGACCAGGACCATTACTTTATCTGCAACACCCACTTTATGACTTGCTTGGTACACAGTGGGCACCCCATAAATGTGCATGTCGGATGTACACCAATATCTTCTATGCATGTTTAAGTGGCATCAAGTTGCACTGAAAGTTAAACTTCCACTAGAGAAAGCACAAAAATGTTTGTCCATTAGCCTGATCAGCATGAGTAGAACCATCCTAAAAGAAGGAAGATGCTACTAAGAAAGAGTAAATGAGAATGTTTGCCCATTTAGAAGACAAGCATTTTTAAGTGATTCCTTTACAGGATTATAGAGACATAGAAAAGCAATGATCCAGTTGGGAGAGCAGGCCACGGTCACATGCCGCTGCTTACACATGTAGCTTTCTAATCAGGCAACGCTTCATGGCCTCATTTTCCTAGGGCTCATATTCCTTCCTCCTAACCCAAAATATATTCTTCAAGTCATATTTCTCAGAGAGAGAGAGAGAGAGAGAGAGAGAAAGATAAGTAATGGGAAAATTCTACCACCATGGAGTTGGAATGAGATAAGAGAAATAAGCTGTCAAGATTCTGGCTTAGCAATAGAGAAAGGAATTAAGAACCCGATATGTTTCCTAGGTGGAAAGATGAATACAGAAGATAAAGAATATAGAAAAGTTTCTTTAGGGCTGAAGTGCACACTGAAAAAAACAGGAAAACTCAGCAAAATATTCAAGCCTACAGAGAAGATCACCAAAGAACTTCTTCATTGTGACAGTGCATTTTTACAGAATCGCAGATCAAAGTTTCTTCACGAAGAATTCTTTATTAATTCTTCAGGTACTCAAATCTCCTCCGTACTTTTGTCTGTCATCTTAACAAAACATTTTTTATATTGTTATTGAGCATAGCTATTCTTAAAATTCAAATGCTATATGCAAATTGGTTGGAAGGAAATGGACTGCAAAAAGCAGAAAGAATAAGCCTATACAACTCAGTGCTCAAAACCCAATAAAAAAAAAATTACTTACTTCCCCCCTCAAACAATTAGCTTTGTGGAGCTGGGGATATAGCTCAGAGGTACTGCACTTACCTAGCATGAATGAGGTTCTGAGTTCAATCTCCAACACTACTAAAGAAGAAAAAAGAAAAAAAAAGGAAGTTTTATCATACTTAATATTTATCTAGGAAAGGAAGATCAAGTCACATGTGAAGGAACATGGTTTGTATACTTGTCCTGACCTTCAGTAGCTGCAAATTCTGGAACAAATTATTTCATTTCCCTGGCCTCTTTTTAAAATGCAGGTATACTGCTTACTACAGGATGAAAGTTAACATCTGTAGACCACCTAGCACAGTTCCCAGGTCATACCTGTTTTCTGTTTTCTTATTCCTTATTCCTTTATATGCAGTTCCTCACTGCCAATGCCACCATTGACACCATCACCATCATCATCATCACCTGCTATGTTTAAATTGCTCTTCACACCTCTTACTGAGTATGGCAAATGGAGCATGCTAGTACCTAATCTGTTGATTCTCAAGACCTTGGCCCCTTTATTATACCACATTGCCTTTAAGAATAAAATTTCTTCTATGGAATTCTCTTTATTTGGGGCTCATATTGTCTCCATGCTTTGGTGAGTCAGAAGATTTATTGACATTTAATAGCAAAAAGGCCTTCAGAGATCTGAGAATGAACAACACCCTCCCATGGAAATCAGTTGGGGAATTTTGCATCTTCTGAACATCAGTGAGTAATGATCTCCCCCAGAACAAGCAAGAGCTGTGCTCGAGTCTGGGGTCCTGCTGACAGAGTGGCAAGGAACACTTGGAGAGGAGAGGCACCTGGCGTGGATGATTAGGGCCCAAAGAAGAAAGCAAACATTTCCTGTAGCAGCTGGAAGTCAATTATCAAGACTGAAAACGAATGAGATTTTGGAATATTGTTTACAAAAATTAAAGAAGAAATACCTCTGAAGTTCAAGTCTTTTTAAATCAACATGTTTTGTTTCCTGTTTAAAACCAAATGTTTCAGAACCTCAAAAATGGCATCCCCAAACTTACTCCTCGGATGTGCTCACACAGGTGCACAAAAATGTTTACACAAGGAAATTTGTTACAGCATTTCTTCTAAGAGCAAAAGATTAGAAAGAACCCGAATGTCCACCAAAAGGAAACTAGTTAAAATATTGTTTTCCACTAACACAAAATACTCCACAACAGGAGAAATAGTGAAGCGGATCCCTAAGTGCTGATGTAGACAAACTCCAGGGTCCAAGATAGTATCTTTGTGCAAATGGGGAAAATGAGCCCCCTTCCAGGCAGACCCAGAATCCAACAGAGATTGGTTGACTGATTTTCTACTTCGACTCCCCTCAGCCAAGTGCCTTGTGCATAACCATCTATGCAACTCTGCCAAGACATTAAGGGAGAAAATGGAGGTGATTGTAATTGGATAACTGTGTGTGTGTTTCAAAGAGTATATATACAAATACTGAATATATACTTTATGCATAAAATGTTTCTGGAAGAACACTCCAGAAATTGGTGACAGTGGTTGTCATTAAGGACAGGAAATGAGGGTTTAGGGTGGAGGTTGACTTTTCACTCTATTCTCTTTTGTAATTTTTGTTACCATGTGCATGCAATTTTCTTTTCTAATGGCACACACTGAAGTCTTTGAGACAAGGGGCCTTGGCTACTGCTTCTGTGCTATGTGCCCTCACCCACTTACCTGCACCTCCTAGCAGCAGCCACAGAGTGTCAGGGCCCACTTCTGCTCATGTAGAAGCAGTTATCTGTGTGAAGTCCAGATTTTTAAGCATGTTTTTAGATTAAAACATACTTTGATTTTATACATTTCTTAGCAATAACAAGAAATCTCTAAATTATTTTAAATTCTTTTCAGTTTAGGCTAATACTCACCCTGATCCAAACCAACCATGAACTCTTCTTTAGTTCTGCCAACTACAGTGGAAAAACAACACACCTGAAACAAAGTATGCAGCAGTCCCTGATAATTCCTGCAATGGCCAGTTCCCAGGTACAGTTTGTAAATTTGGTTTCTAGCATTGTGCGTCTGTATATGGGACAAACTACTCTGGAGGCTGTTAATCAATGAAAACCATGGTTCCAAACTGCACTTGATCTGAACCACTGATCGTGATCCCAGCATGACCCTGAGAAAGTCCCAAACACTCTGTGTCTCAGTTTCTAATGGGAAATTTGGTAACAACAGTTAGTACTTCCCTCAGAGGGTTAGTGTGATGGCTCAGTGAGATAATGTATGTGCCACACAGTCACCACCTAGTAAGTACTTCTTGTTTTGGCTCTTGTCTTACTGCAAGGTGGTTATTATCTGGTTGGAAAGATGAGACTGTAATTGCAAAGGCAAGTAACAGAAAATCTATTATTTGGGGCTGAAGATATAGCTCATGTGGTAGAGTGCTTGCTTTGCATGCATAAGACCCTAGGTTCAATCCCCAGCAACACACACACACACAAAAAAAAAAAAAAAAAAAGAAAGAAAGAAAAAAAAAAAGAATTAAAGAAAAGAAAAGAAAATCTATCATTTGAACACTAACCTGCACCTAGGGCAGACACTGTCACAACAGCAGGGACCAAAGACATATGAATCCAAGTGGCTTGACTTGATTTTGATTCCTCTCTTAATATTTCTCATTGGTAATTGGAGTGACAGGGGGATATAGCACTGAGGAGAGAAATTGAAGTAGAATCAAATCTGATTTCACCTACGAGAGTATCTTCAATAAGTACTACAATGATGTTTGCTATTTAAGCATAAAAGTAAAATATATTGATATACTGTGACATGTCCTTTATGTTTGCTTGGATATAATTTTTAATTACACAAGCTACCTATATTAAGATTTAGCAGAATAGTAAAAAATACACAAAAAGAAAAGCATCATCATTTCTAATTCTACTCTAGAAACCACTGCTAACATAGCATATTTTCTTCTAGTCTTTTTTTCTATGAATTTTAAGATTGATATGAAATAGGTAATTTTCTATCCTTTTCCTTTTTAGCATTTCATCATAATCATTTTCCTATATTATTAAAAATGCTTCCTAAGTATCATCATTTATGGATGGCTAATACTCCATTGCATTTATTCATTTCTTTAAAAATATTTATTGAGAATCTATTAGGAGCTAAGCTCTGTCCTTATTGATGGAGCCACCCTAGTGAATAAAAGACAAAGTCTTTGTTCCTGTGAGTATCTGTGTAGTGCTAAGGGTTGCAAAGTAGAGTAGATTGAGGAGAAAACAGGAGGTAGAAAAGTGAGGGCAGTGCCTGTAGACAACTCTTCAACAAGTTAGTTGTAATGCTCCAGCAGGAGCTGGAGAAGAGGAGAGGCTAATGCTGAACTTTATTTTACTTAATTATTGAACTAATATGGCAATGCAAATGTGTATTTAAAATAAAATCCTGAATATTTGATAATTCTTAAAAATGGCTTTTTAATAAAAGTTGCTAATGCAGTTCCTAAATTGGTTTTGGTGAGTCCATTTTGATTTTCATGTTCATGGTCTTTAAAAGGATAAGTACTACAATGATGTTTGCTACTTAAGCATAAAAGTAAAATACATTGATATACTGTGACATGTCCTTTGTGTTTGCTTGGATATAATTTCATATCAATCTTAAAATTCATTCTGCTAAATCTTAATATAGGTAGCTTATATAATTAAAAATATTTCATATCAATCTTAAAATTCATTCTGCTAAATCTTAATATAGGTAGCTTGTATAATTAAAAATATTTCATATCAATCTTAAAATTCATTCTGCTAAATCTTAATATAGGTAGCTTGTATAATTAAAAATATTTCATATCAATCTTAAAATTCATTCTGCTAAATCTTAATATAGGTAGCTTGTATAATTAAAAATTATATCCAAGAAAACATAAAGGACATGTCACAGTATATCAATATATTTTACTTTTATGCTTAAATAGCAAACATCATTGTAGTACTTATCCTTTTAAAGACCATGAACATGAAAATCAAAATGGACTCACCAAAACCAATTTAGGAACTGCATTAGCAACTTTTATTAAAAAGCCATTTTTAAGAATTATCAAATATTCAGGATTTTATTTTAAATACACATTTGCATTGCCATATTAGTTCAATAATTAAGTAAAATAAAGTTCAGCATTAGCCTCTCCTCTTCTCTATACATAGGAGTTGAATTTAAGAAACATGGTCATGAGTGCTAAGTTCATTCAGAATTCTCCTTTGGATATCATGTTATCACCTCCCAATAACTACTCATCTCCCTTTATGGAAGTGATAGAAACCATCTCTGCCTTGTATTTCATTCAACCATTTTTTGGTATGTTTGTTTTTAAAGGAGGGGAGAGTATTATACTTAAAGTTTTTATATTAGAAATGTTTTACAGCTCCATCCCACACCCTCTTCTATGGGAAACAGTCTGCCCACAGCCTTGCTAAGGACTGGGGGCCATACATTGTGTCTTTTGCTCTATACTTTCTTGTCAACACTCATACCCACTGATCATACCTGAATCCAGGGCACACACTGTCACAACAGCAGGGACCAAAGACGTATGAATCCAAATAGCTTGACCTGATTTTGGTTCCTCTCTTAATATTTCTCATTGGTGATTAGAGTGACAGGGGGAAATAGCACTGAGGGGAGAAATTGAAGTAGAATCAAAGAGGCTGAAGAGTTATGGAAAAGCCACAGTAAGCTGGAATTCCAGAAGACAAAACACTTTGCCTAAACAGAATAAGCTGACCTAGTAGAGCAAGGAACACAGAGAGATGTTCGTAGAGAAGTAGGAACATTTCCTGGTCTTCTAAACACTCAATCGAAACAACTAAAATGTTGATATACATTTTTAAAAATTCTTTAAATGCATCAATAAGCAGGCATAAAATGAGGTTTCTATAGTTCCCAAAAATATAATCAGAGCAGGACTCTTGTGGGTAAGTGAACACCAAAGCTGGCTTTCATCCTGTGTTTCTGTGAAACCCAGAGGAGCTGAGCTTCTACTATGAGGGATACAGTCTATGGGGAACCACCCACAGAAATGTTAGAACCCCAGAGGGCTACATCCCTAGTGTATAAATGGCAGAGAAATGGAACCTGTTCTACAGAAGATGGCACAGCAAGGAATCATGTCTCTCTTGATCTCAACACTGAGTAGAGATTGAGCACTCTCCCATGAGGACTCCTAACCACAGGCCAGTCCTCACGGCCCACAGAGCAAATGTTCTCTGTGTAGTCTAAAAACCTTCACGCGCCCAGTGTGGTTCCTAGAGTGCCCGGGTTGGTAGTTCTGACTTCAAACTAGATCTCAAGGGATTCCCACAGAAAATTTTCAAAAAAGAAAAAAAAAAGTAGCACTCAAGCAAAAATCACAAAACACACACACAAAGAGACACCATAAGAGAAAAAAAAGCTATGTGATTCTTGAAAGAGCATCTCTTTCGCTCTGCAGTTCCCATCCTTGCAGAACCATAAGATTCATTTTCAGGCTGCAGTAAGGTCTTTAGTTGATAAAGTCTGGAGATTTTGTTCTTTGAAATATATATATATATATGATCACAACTCCCTTGTTATCAGTTTTTGGCCCTCAACAGGGGCTGACGGTGTGGATCATAAGCAACCGCAGGAGCCACATTGCCTCTACTTGGCAAGGCCTTCATTGTCACTGCCCTGGTTTCTGAACCTCCTACTCAACCTCACTCCTTTGTCACCACTAATGTCAATGATCTCTGCATCTCTTTTTGGCATCTATTTGAATGACATACTGAATGAACACGAGGGGCTTACTGTGTCCAAGTGGGACGTGATTGCAGAAGAAATATATTAGGAGAGTCTTGTGGGAAATCTAGCTTATGTTAATCAAACCCAATTTGGATGATTGTAAATGCCTGGGAATTAAAGGGAATGAAACCAAAGAGGCAAAAGAGCAGCCACCTAATTCCCCACAAGGGTTGAACACAAGAAATAACCAGTCTTATCATTTTAGACACAATGAGAAATAATCCACAGACGAAAATCTGGTCTATGCAGATAAATCTGTCACATAAAGGTGAATACAGCAACTGTTAGCCAGCTTTAAAAGACATTACACGGCACTCTTACGAAAGATGGCATTTTGTAAACCTGTGCTGCTCTTCCGGGAATGATCGCACTGTTTCAAATCCCCCAGCATATAGCGGGGGATAAAAATGTCTTTGATTCTCCAGAGAACTCCACGCTGGCTGGTTGCCAGCTACTGCTAAGACTGCTTTTTCTTAACCATCTCACCCGCACTTCTGTTTGTCATCCTGCTAAACAAGCAAACCACCCGGTTGTTGGTGAGACTCTGATGGTCAGACATTCAGGTGAGTGGCAGGAAGACAGAGGGGAATAGAACTCCCCACCTTTCCCCTCAGGCTGAATTAACACTGTTCAGTGAATACAATTAATCACAGGAAAAGAAGATGCACATGAGAACTAAAGTTTATGCCTCCTTAGCTTCTTCTCTTTACTCTGTGAAGAAGTATTTTGAGATTAATTGGACTTTTATCTGGAACGCCCAGTCGTGTGACCCTTCCCTTGCTCTGCAATGAACAAGCGGAGGCACAATTATTTCCTGCTGAAGGTCAGGTACACAGTGATATTTGAAAACAATTCATCATCAGGCTTTATGGAAGTGAGAAGAGCATTCTGCTTCCTCCTTTCCTTGTTTGGAAAAACCATTTTCAGTTTCAGATTAAGTGAAAATTTAAGGTCTGGTAGTGGTGATTCTGTCAAAACAGTAACTCAGATATACATCCACTGCAGATGAGCTTAGTCACAACTGATCTCATCTGTACTATACAGAATTATTTTGGATCCTGAGGCATTGAGATTACAAAGGAGTTGTTTAGTACCTCAACTGATATCTCAACAAAAGACTTTTTCTTTTCCCAACTTGCTTCCCTTGAAAATGTTTATTTTCTGAAGAATATAGCTTGGAGTTTGGCCATGGTGACTTGTGACTCAGGCAGTGAGTCCACTAATTTAAGTGACCAAGAATTTATTAAGTTTTGACATGGTCAAGGCATGATGCCATGCCAATTAAGTCAAATGTCAAACAAAGTGGGGGATGGAAAACTAGTTGAATTCTACAGACTTCATCACTGAGGGTCTTAAACAAAAACATGGTTATTTTTTAAATGTTATGACGTCTGATTTATTTTAATGGAAGGCTTCCTATCTAATCTTTATCAGAGAAGACACTTAACATCTTTGTTCATTACTAGGAATCTTTCTCCATATAACTGGTACCAACAACAAACTCTTACCAGATAGCCTACAGAGCCTACACTGTGCTTAAAAAATAGAGTGGAACAAAGCTGCTGGGGTTTTGTTGTTCTTTGTCTTGTTTTGTTTTTTGATTTTTTATAGTACTAGGGCACTCTACCATTGAGCCCTCAGCCCTTTTTATTTTTTATTTTGAAACAGGGTCTCACTTAGTTACACAGAGTGTCCTCAAACTTGTTATTCTCCTGTCTCAGCTCAGGCATGGGCCACCATACTGGGCAAAGCTGATATTTTCAAGGTGCTAGAATCTAGTGGAGACATCAAAGGATACCAGAAAGAATGGGAGTCTGGACACTCAGGGGCAACACAATGGATTCTTTGCAGTGTATACTTGCTCTAGACTGTTTATCACAATGGCCATAAGAATTTGTGTGTGCCTATGTTAAAAACTCATTGAAGTGCAACCAATAAAAGTCAACTTCACTGCATGTAATTAAAAAAAATGTTAAGTGCAGAAGAGAAATGTAAAAAGAATTAGCATAAAGCTAACGAAGCTAAATCTCTAGAGCCCCTCAAGAGTACAGCCTTTGCAAGGTCTAATTGTTCTTCACAGAGGTCCATTCTCCCAACTCTTAAACTTTGGAACATATAAAACTTGGCTCTTCCCTCAGAGGCACGACTCTAAAATTAAATTTTGATAAGTCAAATGTAGGAAAAGTTAAATAGCAGTATGAAATACTAAATGCTAAAAGCTGGGAATTAAAAAAAAAAAAAGAATGATAACTGAGGACCAGGGAGGTCAGGAAGATTTGGATGGATTGTCTATAATAAATAGACCAACTTCACCTTCCGTGTTGGATTGCTGGCTACTCTCAGCTTCCTCACTCCCATACCCTTTAGCTGCCCCACGTCTAGGCACAGCAGAAACATGGATGTCTTCTCCTTTTCTCCTTTGGTGCTAGCAGCAAATTCAAGCCACACAATCTCCAACCCATGCAAGAATCTGAAACCAAAACCACACTCCCTAATCAAAGTATAAGCTGACCAGTCTCCTACCCCTGTTCTCTCAAGACATTTTTGGACCTACTTGGGAGCCTGACTTGCTCTCCACACAAAACCTTATTATACTAGAAATAAACCTTCTCATATCCTCTTGGTGAGTGTGCAACAGCATCGGTTTCAATAGCCAAACCAAACTCCAGCTGGGCACCAGATATGGAATGGTAGGTCCATCTAATTCTGTTTTTGCAACCATCTTAAACAATTGATATAATTTGCATGCAGAAAGAAGAAAAGAATGCCACTTCAGGGAGTGAAATTGCTTATAAAAAGAATTAAGGTGGCAATATGAAAACTGTGCTTGTAGGGTAGTGTGATCAAAGCTACACATCTACATAAATTAATCAGATGAGTGGTTATAAGGCTGAAGCAGTAGGTGGGGGGTCACTGAACAGATAAGAAATATGGATCTTATCTTTTACACATTAAAAAATGTTCAACATCTCTAGCAATTAGAAAAATGCAGATCAAAACTACACTGAGATTCCATCTCACTTCAGTCAGAATGGCAATCATCAAGAATACAAGCAACAACAAGTGTTGGCGAGGATGTGGGGGAAAAGGTACATTCAAAAATTGCTGGTGTGACTGCAAATTGGGGCAACCACTATGGAAAGCAGCATGGAGATTCCTCAGAAAACCTGGTATCCCACTCCTCTGTATGTATCCAAGGGACTTAAGATCAGCATACTACAGTGATGCAGTCACATCAATGTTTATAGCAGCTCAATTCACAATGGCTAAGCTATAGAACCAACATAGGTGCCCTTCAACAGATTAATAGACAAAGAAAATGTGGAATATATACACAATGGAGTATTACTGTGCCATAAAAAAGTGACTTTATGACTTGCCAGTAAATGGATGGATCTAGAGATTATTCTGCCAAGTGAAATAACCAAAGTCAAATATTGTCTCTGATATGTGGATGCTAACACACAATGAAGGGTGGAGGGAAGAATAAAAGTTCATTGGATTAGATGAAGGAGAATGAAGAGAAGGGTGGGTAGATAGGAATAGGAAAGACAGTAGAATAAATTAGACATACGTTTTCTATGTTCATATATGAATATACAACCTGTAAAACTCCACATTATATTCAACCACAAGAATGGGATCCTAATTAGAGTAAGTTACACTCCATGTATGATATGTCAAAATATACCCTACTGTCATGTGTATCTAAAAAGAACAAGTAAAAATTTTAAAATGCCACTGATTTCTTTAATGGAGAAATAATTGTCAAAGAAGTATTTTAAGAGTGTCTATCTGTTTCCATCCCACCTCATGTATCTGTTTAATGTTAATCTTTTCTTCCTGTTCTTCCTCCCTGCTCTGTTCTTAGTTGCTCTCATTATATCAAAGAAGACATTTGGTATTTGTTTTTTAGGGATTGGCTAGCTTCACTAAGCATAATCTGCTCTAGTGCCATCCATTTCCCTGCAAATTCTATGATTTTGTCATTTTTTAGTGCTGCATAATACTCCATGGTGTATAAATGCCACATTTTTTTATCCATTCATCTATTGAAGGGCATCTGGGTTGGTTCCACAGTCTAGCAATTGTGAATTGTGCTGCTATGAACATCGATGTAGCAGTATCCCTGTAGTACGCTCTTTTAAGGTCTTCAGGGAATAGTCCAAGAAGGGCAATAGCTGGGTCAAATGGTGGTTCCATTCCCAGCTTTCCCAGGAATCTCCATACTGCTTTCCAGATTGGCCGCACCAGTTTGCAGTCCCACCAGCAATGTACAAGAGTACCCTTTTCCCCACATCCTCTCCAGCACTTGTTGTTGTTTGACTTCATAAAGGCTGCCAATCTTACTGGAGTGAGATGGTATCTTAGGGTGGTTTTGATTTGCATTTCTCTGACTGCTAGAGATGGTGAGCATTTTTTCATGTACTTGTTGATTGATTGTATGTCCTCCTCTGAGGAAAAAAAAAAGAGTGTCTATCTGATTGTGAGATATAGAATGGACTGGAGGCAGGAACGGTGACATAAATTAGTGGGGGAAAGAAGACTTCATAAGTAGTTTAGGACAACTGGTGACAATTGGACAAATTGGGGATTCAAGTGCCACCTCAGATCTCACACTAAAGTAAACTTCAGAGATAAATATTGCATCATTTTTAAAAATTCTCTTGTCGCACATAGTGGAGCATGCCTGTTATCCCAACAACTCAGGAGGCTAAGGCAGAAGGATTGTGAGTTCAAATCCAGGCTCAGCAATTCAGCAAGGCACTTAGCAACTCAGTGAGACCCTGCCTCTAAATAAAATACAACAAAAGGGCTAGAGATGTGGTCCAGTGGTTAAGTGCTCCCAAGTTCAACCCCCGGTACCAAAAAAAAAAAAAAAAATCTATCATTATTTAGGAAAACAAAAAACTCTAAGGATAAAACAAGGGAAGAAAATCACAAAGAGAAATATCCATGGATCTGGTGAGGTAAAGATACTGAACTTCTGTATATCCTAAAGTATTGTTATGGTTTGGATCTGGAATGTCCCCCAAAGGCTTACATGTTGAAGACTGGGTCCCCATTATAGCAATGTTCAAAGGTGGGACGTCAGGGAAGTGATTGAATCATAAAGGCTCTAATCTCTTCAGTGAATTAATTCATTGATTGGTTCATAATTGAATGAACTATTGAGAGGTGGTGGAAATTTCAGGAGGACGTAAGTCACTGAGGGTTTGCCCTGGAAGTGTATATCTTGTCCCTGGCCCCTTCTTCCTCTCTCTGCTTTCTGGCTGCCATGAGGTGAGCTGCTTTTCTCCACCAACCTCCACCCCCAGCCCTGCAAAGATTTTCTGTCTTGTCACAGCTTCATAGCAGCAGAACCAAGCAACTATAGATTGAAACCTCTGAATCTGTGAGCCAAAAATAAATCTCTCCTCCTTTAAGTTGCTTTTCTCAGGTATTTTGTCACAGAAACAGCAAGCTGATACGGCATGAAGAAACATTCAAAGGTAAATAATATTCAAAGGAAAGTCTTGAGATTAATAGACAAAACTGTTTATGCTCTTAATTTATAAATCAACAAAAGATATATTAAAATCTTGATCATATAATGGGCAAAGGATATAAACAATCAATACACAAAGAAATACAAATGATAAATACATATGCAAATGCTTAGTATCACTTAAAGAAATGTGAATTGAAATTAAATGTTCTGATAGTAGAGGGAACTGTGACCAAACACAGAGCAGGCCCAGCGGCCTGCTGAGGGGCAGAGCCGCCCCCCACCCCCCTCGCCTGCCAGGTAGGGGAAGGGGGACCACCGACAGAAAAGGCCCAGTGGCCCGCGGCGGGACAGAGCTTCCATTCACTCCTGCAAGGTAGGCGGGCCTGCGACCCACCGGCAGAAGAGGAGCAGCCGCCTGCTGAGAGGCTGAGCCGCCCCCTCCCCCTGCGCCGGCATAGTAGAGGGAACTGTGACCAAACACAGAGCAGGCCCAGCGGCCTGCTGAGGGGCAGAGCCGTCCCCCACCCCCCTCGCCTGCCAGGTAGGGGAAGGGGGACCACCGACAGAAAAGGCCCAGTGGCCCGCGGCGGGACAGAGCTTCCAATCATTCCTGCAAGGTAGGCGGGCCTGCGACCCACCGGCAGAAGAGGAGCAGCCGCCTGCTGAGAGGCTGAGCCGCCCCCTCCCCCTGCGCCGGGATAGTAGAGGGAACTGTGACCAAACACAGAGCAGGCCCAGCGGCCTGCTGAGGGGCAGAGCCGCCCCCCACCCCCCTCGCCTGCCAGGTAGGGGAAGGGTGACCACCGACAGAAAAGGCCCAGTGGCCAGCGGCGGGACAGAGCTTCCAATCACTCCTGCAAGGTAGGCGGGCCTGCGACCCTCTGGCAGAAGAGGAGCAGCCGCCTGCTGAGAGGCTGAGCCACCCCCTCCCCCTGCGCCGGCATAGTAGAGGGAACTGTGACCAAACACAGAGCAGGCCCAGCGGCCTGCTGAGGGGCAGAGCCGCCCCCCACCCCCCGCGCCTGCCAGGTAGGGGAACTGTGACCACCGACAGAAAAGGCCCAGTGGCCCGCGGCGGGACAGAGCTTCCAATCACTCCTGCAAGGTAGGCGGGCCTGCGACCCACCGGCAGAAGAGGAGCAGCGGCCTGCTGAGAGGCAGAGCCGCCCCCTCCCCCCCCGCGCCTGCAAGGTAGTCGGAACTGTGACCACTATCAGAACAGGTCAGATCTGCAACCGAGAGACAGAACAGGCCCAGTGGCCTGAGGAAGGGTAGAGCTGCCCCCCCCCACGCCTGCAAAGTAGGCAGACCTGCGACCCACTGGCAGTACAGCCCCAGAGGCCTGCAGAGGGGCAGTGCCGCTGCCTGCGCCTGCAAAGTAGGCAGAACTGCGACCACCGACAGAACAAGCCTAGCGGCCCGCAGAGGGACAGAGCCGCCGCCCGCGCCTGCAAGGTCGGCGGACCTGCTACCGACTGGCAGAGCAGGCCCAGCGGCCTGCCGGCGTGGTAGGCACATTGCCCCAATTGGAGGAGGGGCAGAGCCGCCGCCCGCGCCTGCGAGGGAGACTTTGCAACTATACAAGACCAATATAAATATATAGGGGGAAAATTCAATAGCACAACAGTTTCACCAAGTAGAAAGGAACGCAAACAGTATGAAGAGACAAGGAAAGAAAGGACCACAAGCATTGCAGGTCAACTCAACGTTAGAAGAGGTAATAGCTGCAGCTGATGGAATGTCAGATAAAGAATTCAGGATATACATGCTTCAGATGATCTGGAGTCTCAAGGAAGACATCAGACAGCAAAATCAGACAATGAAAGATCACTTCAACAATGAATTACATAAACAAATCCAAGAAGCAAAAGATCAACTATACAGGGAAATAGAGGTTATAAAAAACAAACAAACAGAAATCCTAGAAATGCAGGAAGCAATAAGCCAACTTAAAAACTCAATTGAGAATACTACCAGCAGAGTAGAACACTTAGAAGACAGAACATCAGACAATGAAGATAAAGTATTTCAACTTGAAAAGAACATAGACAGCTCAGCAAGACTGTTAAGAAACCATGAGCAGAACATCCAAGAAATATGGGATAACATCAAGAGACCAAATTTAAGAGTCATTGGGATACAGGAAGGAACAGAGTTTCAAACCAAAGGAATGAGCAATCTATTCAATGAAATAATTCGAGAAAACTTCCCAGACTTGAAGAATGAGACAGAACCCCAAATCCTAGAAGCCTACAGGACGCCGAATGTGCAAAATCATAAGAGACCCACACCTAGACACATTATAATGAAGATGCCCAACATACAGAATAAGGAGAGAATTTTAAAAGCTACAAGAGAAAGGAAGCAGATCACATTTAGGGGTAAGCCAATCAGGATAACAGCTGATCTTTCAACACAGACTCTGAAAGCTAGAAGATCCTGGAATAACATATTTCAAACACTGAAAGAAAATGGGTTCAAACCAAGAATTGTGTTTCCAGCGAAATTAAGCTTCAGGATGGAAGATGAAATTAAAACCTTCCACGATAAACAAAAGTTAAAAGAATTTGCAGCTAGAAAACCATCTCTTCAAAACATCCTTGGCAAAACATTACAGGAAGAGGAAATGGAAAATAACAATGAAAACCAACAGTGGGAGGTAGGACACTAAAGGGGGGAAAATAATCAAAGTGGAAAACAAACCATGTTTAGTAACATAAATAAACAAATATGGCTGGAAGAACAACCCATATCTCAATAATAACCCTAAATGTTAATGGCTTAAACTCACCAATCAAGAGACACAGGCTAGTAGAATGGATCACAAAACAAGACCCAACAATATGCTGCCTACAGGAGACGCATTTGATAGGAAAAGACATACATAGGCTGAAGGTGAAAGGTTGGGAAAAATCATATCACTCATATGGACTTCGGAAACAAGCAGGAGTATCCATACTCATATCAAATAAAATAGATTTTAAGCCAAAGTTAATCAAAAGGGATAAAGAGGGACACTACATACTGCTCAAGGGAACCATACACCAACAAGACATAACAATCATAAATATATATGCCCCAAACAATGGTGCAGCTATGTTCGTCAAACAAACTCTTCTAAAGTTCAAGAGTCTAATAGACCACCATACAATAATCATGGGAGACTTCAACACACCTCTATCACCACTGGACAGATCTTCCAAACAAAAGTTGAATAAGGAAACTATAGAACTCAATAACACAATTAATAACCTAGACTTAATTGACATATATAGAATATACCACCCAACATCAAGCAGTTACACTTTTTTCTCAGCAGCACATGGATCCTTCTCAAAAATAGATCATATATTATGTCACAGGGAAACTCTTAGACAATACAAAGGAGTAGAGATAATACCATGCATCCTATCTGATCATAATGGAATGGAACTGAAAATCAACGATAAAAGGAGGAAGGAAAAAGAATACATCACTTGGAGAATGAACAATAGGTTACTGAATGATCAATGGGTTATAGAAGACATCAAGGAGGAAATTAAAAAATTCTTAGAGATTAATGAAAACACAGACACAACATATCGGAATCTATGGGACACATTGAAAGCAGTTCTAAGAGGAAAATTCATTGCTTGGAGTTCATTCCTTAAAAAAAGAAAAAACCAACAAATAAATGATCTCATACTTCATCTCAAAATCCTAGAAAAAGAAGAGCAAAACAACAGCAAAAGAAGTAGAAGGCAAGAAATAATTAAAATAGGAGCTGAAATTAATGAAATCGAAACAAAAGAAACAATTGAAAAAATTGACAAAACTAAAAGTTGGTTCTTTGAAAAAATAAACAAAATCGACAGACCCTTAGCCATGCTAGTGAAGAGAAGAAGAGAGAGAACTCAAATCACTAACATACGGGATGAAAGAGGCAATATCACAACAGACACTTCAGAAATACAGAAGATAATCAAAAATTATTTTGAATCCTTATACTCCAATAAATTAGAAGATAGTGAAGGCATAGATAAATTTCTTAAGTCATATGATCTGCCCAGATTGAGTCAGGAGGATATAGACAACCTAAACAGACCAATATCAATTGAGGAAATAGAAGAAACCATCAAAAGACTACCAACTAAGAAAAGCCCAGGACCGGATGGGTATACAGCAGAGTTTTACAAAACCTTTAAAGAGGAACTAATACCAATACTTTTCAAGCTACTTCGGGAAATAGAAAAAGAGGGAGAACTTCCAAATTCATTCTACGAGGCCAACATCACCCTGATACCTAAACCAGACAAAGACACTTCAAAGAAAGAAAACTACAGACCAATATCTCTAATGAACCTAGATGCAAAAATCCTCAATAAAATTCTGGCGAATCGGATACAAAAACATATCAAAAAAATTGTGCACCCTGATCAAGTAGGATTCATCCCTGGGATGCAAGGCTGGTTCAATATACGGAAATCAATAAATGTTATTCACCACATCAATAGACTTAAAAATAAGAACCATATGATCATCTCGATAGATGCGGAAAAAGCATTCGACAAAGTACAGCATCCCTTTATGTTCAAAACTCTAGAAAAACTAGGGATAACAGGAACATACCTCAATATTGTAAAAGCAATCTATGCTAAGCCTCAGGCTAGCATCATTCTGAATGGAGAAAAATTGAAGGCATTCCCTCTAAAATCTGGAACAAGACAGGGATGCCCTCTCTCACCACTTCTGTTCAACATAGTTCTCGAAACACTGGCCAGAGCAATTAGACAGACGAAAGAAATTAAAGGCATCAAAATAGGAAAAGAAGAACTTAAATTATCACTATTTGCAGATGACATGATTCTATACCTAGCAGACCCAAAAGGGTCTACAAAGAAACTATTAGAGCTAATAAATGAATTCAACAAAGTGGCAGGATATAAAATCAACACGCATAAATCAAAGGCATTCCTGTATATCAGCGACAAATCCTCTGAAATGGAAATGAGGACAACCACTCCATTCACAATATCTTCAAAAAAATAAAATACTTGGGAATCAACCTAACAAAAGAGGTGAAAGACTTATACAATGAAAACTACAGAACCCTAAAGAGAGAAATAGAAGAAGATCTTAGAAGATGGAAAAATATACCCTGTTCATGGATAGGCAGAACTAACATCATCAAAATGGCGATATTACCAAAAGTTCTCTATAGGTTTAATGCAATGCCAATCAAAATCCCAACGGCATTTCTTGTAGAAATAGAGAAAGCAATCATGAAATTCATATGGAAAAATAAAAGACCCAGAATAGCAAAAACAATGCTAAGCAGGAAGTGTGAATCAGGCGGTATAGCGATACCAGACTTCAAACTATATTACAGAGCAATAGTAACAAAAACAGCATGGTACTGGTACCAAAACAGGCGGGTGGACCAATGGTACAGAATAGAGGACACAGAAACCAATCCACAAAACTACAACTATCTTATATTTGATAAAGGGTCTAAAAGGATGCAATGGAGGAAGGATAGCATCTTCAACAAATGGTGCTGGGAAAACTGGAAATCCATATGCAACAAAATGAAACTGAATCCCTTTCTCTCGCCATGCACAAAAGTTAATTCAAAATGGATCAAGGAGCTTGATATCAAATCAGAGACACGCCGTCTGATAGAAGAAAAAGTTGGCTACGATCTACATACTGTGGGGTCGGGCTCCAAATTCCTCAATAGGACACCCATAGCACAAAAGTTAATAACTAGAATCAACAAATGGGACTTACTCAAACTAAAAAGTTTTTTCTCAGCAAAAGATACAATAAGAGAGGTAAATAGAGAGCCTACATCCTGGGAACAAATCTTTACTCCTCACACTTCAGATAGAGCCCTAATATCCAGAGTATACAAAGAACTCAAAAAATTAGACAATAAGAGAACAAACAACCCAATCAACAAATGGGCCAAGGACCTGAACAGACACTTCTCAGAGGAGGACATACAATCAATCAACAAGTACATGAAAAAATGCTCACCATCTCTAGCAGTCAGAGAAATGCAAATCAAAACCACCCTAAGATACCATCTCACTCCAGTAAGATTGGCAGCCATTATGAAGTCAAACAACAACAAGTGCTGGCGAGGATGTGGGGAAAAGGGTACACTTGTACATTGCTGGTGGGACTGCAAATTGGTGCAGCCAATTTGGAAAGCAGTATGGAGATTTCTTGGAAAGCTGGGAATGGAGCCACCATTTGACCCAGCTATTCCCCTTCTCGGTCTATTCCCTAAAGACCTAAATAGAGCATGCTACAGGGACACTGCTACATCGATGTTCATAGCAGCACAATTCACAATAGCTAGACTGTGGAACCAACCTAGATGCCCTTCAATGGATGAATGGATAAAAAAAATGTGGCATTTATACACAATGGAGTATTACTCTGCATTAAAAAATGACAAAATCATAGAATTTACAGGGAAATGGATGGCATTAGAGCAGATTATGCTAAGTGAAGCTAGCCAATCCCTAAAAAACAAATGCCAAATGTCTTCTTTGATATAAGGAGAGTAACTAAGAACAGAGTAGGGTCGAAGAGCATGAGAAGAAGATTAACATTAAACAGGGATGAGAGGTGGGAGGGAAAGGGAGAGAGAAGGGAAAATGCATGGAAATGGAAGGAGACCCTCAGAGTTATACAAAAGTACATACAAGAGGAAGTGAGGGGAAGGGGAAAAATAATACAAGGGGGACAAACGAATGTCAGTAGAGGGGGCAGAGAGAGAAGAGGGGAGGGGAGGGGAGGGGAGGGGGGATAGTAGAGGATAGGAAAGGCAGCAGAATACAACAGACACTAGTATGGCAATATGTAAATCAATGGATGTGTAACTGATGTGATTCTGCAATCTGTATATGGGGTAAAAATGGGAGCTCATAACCCACTTGAATCAAATTGTGAAATATGATATATCAAGTACTATGTAATGTTTTGAACAGCCAACAATAAAAAATTAAAAAAAAAAAGAAAGAAATTAAATGTTCTTATGTATGATATTAGTGATTATTTTAATGGTACTCATCAATGAGGCTGGGTTTAAACTGGCATTCTCCCATACTTCTGGAAAAATTAATAGGCTTTTCAAAACACTTTCATGCAAGCATTTTATCAATAGACATCAAAATCCAAAATTTGTACCTTTAATTTGCTAATTTGTAGTTTACCTTCTATAAATCATTTAAATAAGTAATCAGAAACTCAATGGATATAAACAGGAGACCATTGAATAATAAATACAAATAACTGGTAAATTGTTTTCAAGTTCTGTGTCCCTGGAATGTTCACTGTGACTCATCACAGTAAAGACTAGAAGCAACAAAATGTTCAAAAATTAGAGAAAAATTAAATTATGACATATAACTTCCAATTTCAAGACAGACATTAAATGCTTTCTTTTCATAAAAACCAAGAAAGTAAAAAAACTGAAATACAAATCCCATCTTTGCTAAGACCAGAAGATAATTTGTATCCATGTCTTAATGCCCTATAACAAATTATAACAAATTATGTAAGATGACTTAAACCAAAAAACAAAATATATTCTCTCACAATTCTGGAAGCCAGAAGCCCAAGATCAAAGTTGGTGGTGCCATTCTCTCTCTTAGGATTGTAGTGGAGAATCCAGGCGTTTCTTCTCTGGTTTCTTGTGGCTTCAGGGACGCCTTAGCTTTTTAACACTATTCCAATTTCTGCCTCCGTGGTCACAATGCTCCTCCTCTTCTGTCTGTCTTCTTTGTATCTCTCATACAAGGATACCTGGAATGTCCACCCAGATAATCCAGATTAATCTCCTAATCTCAAAATCCCTTATTTAATCACATTTACAAAGACCCCTTTTTTTCAAATAAGATAGCATTCACAGATTCCAGGGATTGGACATGAATATTTGGGGGCATTTTTCTACCTACCACAATAACTGTGTCTTAGCTTGTTAGATGAAAAATTGAAAATGGGAACACATTGTAAATGACATACAGAGAAAAGAAGATCAAATCAAAAAACCCGTGGAGCTTATGGCAATAAGTAACAACAACACTAAAACAACTGACGTTAATAAAATGCTGATTTGGCCTACAGAATATTGAAGGAACTCAGAAAATGAATTAAAGGCACCTTGAAGGACAAGTGTGTGAGGGAAGCATCAGTGAACTGAAGATGAGGATTCATGGCTAAACAAGTACAAAGGGCAGTTTTCATTCCTACTCTGTGTGGTGAGAAAACGACCCATCCTTTACCCTTGAGTATCTGGAGAAATTGAATCGGAGAGTCTACAAACATAAGGAATCAGGCAGAGAGGAGGCTAGAGATGCAGTCCTTTGCTGAGAACAGAGAGACTAAGTGAAAACCTACATCCTGAATGTTGCAATTCCAGACTTTTCCATACCAACTCTACAGCACATTTAGCCAGTCTTATATCCCAGGCAGAAGATAGTGTCCTATTCCAGAAGCCATGAACCAGGTGAGACCAATGTATCAATTAAAAAGCTCTGTCCTCGTCCATTATTCCACATCAACCAGACTAGCATATGCACACAGAACTTCCAATGGGCTTTTTAACTATAAATAGACAAGAATTACCAGAAATTTGAAACTTCCAACAGGAAAAACCAAAATAAAAACCGAGCATTGTGTGTTTGGGAGGGGGGCAAGGGCAGGTATAGGAATCAGAGACAATGAACAGAGCAGAAGATAATTTCAAAGATACTACAATTAATAGTTTCTGAAAAGAAAAGATGATAGCAAAAATGACAAATACAACAGGAAGATTAATAAATAAGTTCTGGAGAAGAACAAGGAATTCAACTACAAAAGGAGAGAGAGAGATTGACATTAAAAAACAGTCAATCCAGAGGTCTAGTAATATGAGAGAAGATAGAAGACAATAGAAGGAAGTTATCAAAGAAAAATGAAATTTTCTCTGACTATTGAGCCTGAGTCTCCAAAGTTAAGAGCAAATGAAATCAATGAAAGACAGACATTCATAAGTATGCACCTTTAAAACATTGAAAACAGAGATTTTGGCCCAGTGTGGTGCACACAACTGTAGTTCCAGCTACCTGGGAGGCTGAGGTGGAAGAACAGCAAGTATGAGGCCATAGGATAACTTAGCAAAACCCTGTCTCAAAATAAAAATTTTAAAAAGGGCTGGGCATGTATCTCAGTGATAGAGCACTTGCCCAGCATATACGAGGTCCTGGGTCTGAGTAATACAAAAAAAAAAAAAAAAAGAAAGAAAGAAAACATTGATTTTGAAATTTTCTAATCAATGGCTAGAGAGAGAACAGATTCTACCATTGATTATAATGTCAAATGGCACAAGATCTCCATTAACAACATTGAAATTTAGAAGCCAACAGAGAAAAATTAAAAATTCTGAGTAAAAATTGTTTTTAGTCTGGAATTCTCTTCCCAATCAAGTTTTCATTCAATGTGAAGATAAAATACTTTTTAAAAATTAATAGATTTGATTTTTAAAACAGTTTTAGATTTTCTGAAATAACAATAGAGCTCCCTTATAACCCTGTCCTTCAGACTTTCCCACCTCCCTACACACAACTATTAATATCTTATGGTAGTTTGATACATGCATTCCAATTGATGGATACTTGTACATTAGTATTAACTAAAGTTCATAGTTTACATCAGGTTTTGCTCTTGTGTTGTACCATTTTGGCATATGTATATGCCATCGTGTATTATATAGAATAGTTTTATGCCTAAAAATCCCCTATCCTCTACTTATTCACCTTTCTTTTTTGTGCTGGAACCCTTGATAACCACTGATCTTTCTAGTCTCTGAAAAATAGTTTCACATTTTCCAGAATATCATACAGTTGGAATCATACAATACACAGTGTTTTCAAACTAGCTTGTTTTGAAACTTAGCAATATGCATTTAAGTTTCCCCATGTCTTTTCAAAGGAAAGCTCACTTTTTTTTTGTTACTATCTATTTTGTGGATATTCAACAGTATATTTATCCATTCACCTATTGAAAAACACCTTGATTGCTTCCATGTTTCAGCAATTATGAATAAATCTACTGGAAATATTCATATGCACATTTTAATGTGAACATAAATCTTCATTTCATTTTGATAAATATCAAGGAGCAGGAGTGCTGAATTATATGGTCTGATTATGTTTAGTTTTATAAAAATCTGCTACGCTGTCTTCCAAAGTGGCTGTGCTAGTTTGCATTCCCACCAGCAATGAATAAAGGTTCCTGGTGCTCCGCTTCCTTGACAACATTTGGTGTTTTCAGTGTTGGGGATTTTAGAGGTTCTAATCTATATGTAGAGGTATTTTGCTGTTGTTAAATATGCAATTCTTTAACAATATATAATGTTGAGCTTTTATGCTTATTTGACATCTATATATCTTCTTTCATTCATGAGGTGGCTGGTAAGATATTTTGCCTATTTTTTATCGGGTTGTTTGCTTTCTAATTGCTGACTCTTAAGAGTTCTTTGTGTATCTTGAGTAAAGTCTTTTATCAGATATGTGTTTTGTCGATGTGATTTATGCAGATACATGTTTTGTAGGTCCTCCAGGATATGATTTGTACTTTCATTCCTTTGAAATTGAAAAGACATTACAGAAAGGTAATATCAGGAATTTGTCTGCCTTTCACCTTTTCTTAGGAAACTACTTGAGGATATGCTTCATCCAAATGAGGGAAAGAACTAAGGAGGAAACATGAAATCTAAGAAACAAGGCTCATTGCATGACACTGACAAAAGGAACTCCTAGATTCAAAGCAAAAGAAAGTCTCAAGAAGATCATTATGGGTATACCTAGAGTGGGGGTCTCATGAACCCACAAGTGGACATTAACCACCAGAGGCACAAGAAGAAACTGATACCTTCTTCTCGTTTATTTTTAGGTTAGCCTTTTAAAATTTTTATTTTCTTCATTTCTCATAAAGTAATTCTAGTTTATTAAAGACAAAAATGTGTTTTACAAACATAAATAACCCAAATATTGGAGGTACCATCATCCTTCAATATCTGCAAGATTGGTTTCAACACCCCCTACAGATAACAAAATCTACAGATGCTCAAAGGCCCCATATAAAATGGCATAGAATTTGCATGTGACCTATGTACATCCTCCCATGTACTTTAAATCATTCCTATATTACTTGTAATACCTAATAAAATATAAATAGTATGCAAGTAGCTGTTACACTGTATTGTTTAGGGAATAATGATGGAGGAGAAGTCTGTATATATCCAATATAGACACAATTTTTTTCAAATATTTTTGACCCATAGTTGGTTGAATCTGCAGATGTAGAACCTGCAGATATACAGGGATAGCTGTATGTGTGTGTGTGTGTGTGTGTGTGTGTGTGTGTAATTAATAGTAGCTCATCACTAACAATAAAACAAACAAGAAATATAGAGACATCTGGCCTAGGGAGAATAATCCAGAATGGAGCTGGAGATCAGAGGGCTTCAGAAGAAATTTTACAGAATCAAATAGAAATAATAAATTATATGACAGATTTGACGATGTGGAGAATGAGAGTCATTCTTTAGAGCTATTAAAGGGTAGAAAGATCAGTCATATGTCAAAAAAAATTAAACAAATGAAAATGACAATTATTAACTCCAAGAAAAAAATACAATCCTAGTATACTATCTAGCTCAACAGTGAACACATAGTAGTGATCATGAAAATACTAAATAGGTATTTGGCTACAAATTAAAATATAATTACATGAGCAAGATTGAAAAAAGAAAAGGGAGGATAAAAGTAAACAAAGTCCTCACTATAGGTACTAAGCTTGATAAATGAGGAAACAATAGGATATTAAAATTATTTTTAAATATTAAAGAGTATAAAGCATCCAAAGAAGCTGCTACATAAGAATTGCAAATTGTTCCTCTCGAAAAAGCAGGTGAGAGAAAGTGGAAAAAGGATTATTCTATTTTACGCCATTTAGCACTATTTCACATTATAGAATATCTACATATTTGTATATTATACCTTAATTAAAACAAAAATGACTTTAAAACTATAGCAACCTATAAAGGAAATATACATATTAAACAAATTTTCTACAAACCCAGCCTCAGCAACTTAGGTAGGCCCTAAGCAACTTAGCGAGATCCTGTCTCAAAATTTAAAAACATTAAAAATAGAGCTAGAGATGTGACTCAGTGGTTAAGAACCCCTGGATTCAATACCTAGTACCAAAAATAAATAAATAATATCTTCAATAATAATTATATAGGAAAACATTCAAAATTTAATGTTGAAAGAAAATGGAGGACACAAGTTGATAAAATATTTATAACAAATATCGCTACTTAAGTCTGGGGAATATAGCTCAGTATACACAGGACTTGGATTTGATTCCCAGAACCACATACACACACACACACACAGTGTAAAAAAAAATGCATATTTAAATAAATTTACCAAAGTTGGCAAATTCAAACAATGTCTATCTTTTGTTAGTTTAAAATATGGATGGAAATAATAAAACACATCAAAAATAGCTATCACTGTATGACAAGCCAATGGCAATTTAATCTAAATTGTATTTGACCATGTGGAAAATTGTATAGTCATTTTACAAGATTATTAGATGGTAGAAACACATGTCGAAAGAATTTTTAAAAATGAAAATAATAATTATTAGCTCAAGAAAAAAATATAGTATATTACTTAGGTTAATTTTTTAAAACTATTCATTGTAAAATACATTATATGCCTAACCACAGAGAGAATTTTTAAGAACTTTTCTGAACTTTGATTACAATGAAAGTTGCTGAATTGCAATGAGGATTCACGTGTAACTGATGTGTCCCAGGCTACAGAGCCTCAAGAATACAATTTGGGTTGTCTTGGATCACAGCATTTCTTTTGCTGGCTTTTACCCTGCCTGCTATTGTAGGCCCTTTCTCTTGTAGACCTCCCACTCACACAGAAATTCTGTACATTCACAGGAGCTGTCTCCAATGTGCCCCATCTGATGTGAAAGAGGCTGCTGTTTTGGATGGGTGAGTCTCCACCAGATACCTCTGCCAGGCAGTAGAAGCCATGGAGGTGAGAGTACTGTTGATCCCTGTCCTGGGTTATGTTTTTTTAACGACTATGAAAGAAACTCTGCCAGGGTCCCTGGGTCTTAGAGATATTGAGCTAAAAATAGCTCTTTCGAGGTTTCTTGACTTGCTTTTAACATACACACACATTACAGGAATCAGGGCATAGGAACTGGGCCAAAGAAAAGCATCCCATGGAACAGATGTTTACCTTAACTCCTCTTATTCTCTGGAGCTTCAGGGTTGAGCCAGATTTGCTAGCCTTGCTCCCACAAGTTTAACTCAAGTATTTTCCTTGAGGGCTCCTTAATGTGTCCGAGAAGAATTTGGTTGGAATCCCCACGGACCTGTGGAAACAATCACATCCAAATTCCAAAATAAACATTGAAAGATGCTATTTACCAACATTTTACAGATGAGAACACTGCTATGCAGAAAAGTTGAATATGTTGCTCAGTTAAATGACAGTCTGACTCCAGGATAAGTGATCCTACCTAAGTTACATTACCAGTTTTTCCATAGAAGTATCAGCCCCTCCATGCAAGTGCCACCCTGGTAATAAATTTTCCAGGGGTCTCCCAGTCAGGTCTGAGTCTCATCCTCTTTCATATTCGCACAGCACTTTTACTCAAGAGAATAACATGGTCTGCTTCCTACAGCAAGTAATTAATTTTAGCTTGTCTCACTAGAACATAAGCTCTGTAAAGACAAGACCTCATCTGGCTGATCTTAATGTTTGCTACAGTGCTCACTGAAGTACCGTGCAAGGAGTAAACGTTCAGTATATATCTTTGTCAAGTGCATTGGCATTGTGATGAACATTTAGCAGGCATACAATGATTGCTGAATGATTAGGAAATGCTGAGCAACATTCATATGAGACCACTCTACTGAAAAGCTTGTAGCATAAAATACTAGGTTAAACCCATGAAATGGTCATTTTTTTATAAGCTGAATTGTTCAATTATTGACAGTTTCACATGAGTCAATTCAACATAAGAAAAATAACCTTCCTAGAATAGCTGTTACACCTTGGGGAGTATTCCCTAGGAAGATTTTAAATGCTCCTTCTTGGATATTCTTTATTATCTACCTACAGCTGGTAAGCATTATTTTTTTTAAATACTCAAAAAGTCCAAATTCTAGATTATAAGGCTTCAAATATTCCAAAGCCCAGACAATGAAAATAACATTTGATTTCAACAACATCGTTTGGCCATGAGTCCCTTGGGTTGTGTGCATGGGGCCAATTACTAAGAGACCACCAGAAGAGAAAGTGATTTGACTCAGTTGAATATCTCTCAATCTTGGCAAAACAGCAGACTGGGAAATACACTCTGGGGCCTGGTAAATTGGGATTTCTACGCTCAGTAAATCCCCGCTGTTCCTTGCATCTCCTCTTCTGTTCCCTGGCTTCAATTAACGATTGATCTGCCTGCATATTGATGTCTTGGGTATCATATGGACCTTCCAAAGGGATGTTGGAGGGGTTAGTCCAATAGATGAGAATGTTCTTGAACTGGCAGCTTTCTTTTGCCTGGCTGGAGCCTCTGGTTCTGAAGGCAGCAGAAGTAGCTGACAATGTAATTTATCCACGTTTCACCTGGAAACAGTATCAATTCTTTGAGCTCTCTGGAGACCCTCGCCTGGAAAAAGGCCCAAGTTGCCTGTCAGATCAAACAATGCCTATCATATTTTATTACATGGGATGAAACATAAGACTTTATGCTCCATTAACAGAAGGTTTCATTTTCACTCCAGGAAGGTGGTTCGACATTACAACATCTTATCTTGTTCTTTCTTACAATTTTAATATAAAGGGCCTTAAAATGCCCCCACTTTCATCCCCCTTGCCCACCGCCCCAGGCACCTAGAAGCTATATTATCAGATTTTACAGTCTGAGATAATGTGGTATTGTGAGAGTGCAGATATATATGTGGTGTGTATTTAAAAAAAAATAAAATAAAACTACAGCCTGATAAAAAGAAGAAGTTTGCTCTCTAGTGGCTGACTTATAAAAGGCTCCAAAAACCACACAATAAGATGTGCTGGAAAATGAAAAGATTTACCAGTGATATCTGTGCAACAAGGTCTGAGTAATCTTTTGTTTTTATTGATTTTTTTAATTTTCTTTACCCTGAAAAACTACATTACAGCAAATGTTTTGTACATATTTTTTTTCCTATTGAAAAAATTTCCCAACATTAAGCTATTTCATTTCTAAATTTTTAGAGTAGCAATTAGGTTTCTGGTGTTTTATTAGCCTATTGTACCTTCAGAGAGCTCTATGGATTGGTTTAATACCATATAATTAATGTCTATTAGAGACACATTGCCCAATAATATAATATCATTAGAGCTTTTTAAACCATTTTTAGCTCTTTGCAGAAAGATTATATAAATTCAGGGAGAAATGGTATAATTATTAATATGATGCTAATTAATATCATTTTATTACTCCTTTTTTTGACTGCAACTCAATTTATAAAAATTTTACTATAATATGAATTAGAAAGCAAGGGAAAATTTATTCTGTGTGCTTCTTTTTAATCATCTACCTCCCACTGTGTTTTGCTTTCCCACTAACCTCTTTCTGCCCAAGTCTATACTATTTTTCCCAGCCCCCTTCAGTAGCTTTTATCAGATCATAGGAAACTTAACGACACCACCAGCCCCTGAAGTTTCAGTCTTTGATGTTAAAAAAAAAAGGGGGGGGGGATTACCTAGGAAGCTTTCCAACCACACATTATAAATACTTTAAAGGCTTTGCAGATCAATAATTTTTTGTTGTTGTTCTTAATTTGCCTATGAGAAAGGAACCAGACAGCATAAAAAGGCTTAAGTTCTTGGTTATGCCAAGACCACAGTGGAAGTAAAGTACTAGAGGATGCAAAAGAGGGTTTTCTGAGGGTGGGGGTGCAGGCATAGGGGACAATGTGAAGGTTGTTAAGAGAAAGAATGATGTAATCTGATTTACGTTTTTGGAAATTATTCTGGGTACTGCATGTAGGGAAAGTACCACAAGGAGGACAAGAGTAGAAACAGGGCAACTTCTCTGGAAATGATGACAAGATAATAAAAGACAGTTGCATGGACAAGGGTGACAGCAGTAGAGTTGTCAAAAAAAAAAAGTGAATGAATTTCCAGCTTGTTTTAGAGATAGATCTGAGTGGTAATGGAATAGAGGTGAAGATGAGCTTGGAATGAGCAGCTGAGTGGATGAAAGGTGATGCCACTTCTTGAAACTAGAGAGGCTGGGAGAGAAGCCTGTTGGGGAGGTAAGTGGCAGTGGGAACAGAACTCTGTTTTGGTTGATTGTGGTTGAATTTGGGTAATCTGTGTCTAGTGGAGATATTTGAGCAACTGATCTCTTCCTGTTAAAAGTCTGAAACTTAGGAAACCGATCAGGACTAGTCATTTATACTTAGGAGTCTTCAGGGTACAAACAAGATTTAAAGATGAGATCTCCAAGGAGAGAACTTGGGTGGAGAAGTGCAGAGACCTCACCCTGGGGCACAAGATTTGAAATAAAGAAGGGAGCACAGTCAGTCAGGAACATTTGAGGAAAAGTGACCAACTGCAAAAAGAAGACAGTTGAGGCAACACTGGAGAGAAGTCAACAAAGAGGGGGACACAGAAGTGACCACAGAATCTGGAAAAATAGAGGTCATCAGCCAACCTAAACAAGAACCCTTTCAGAAGGGTTCAGAAGGACAGAAGCCCTTCTTATTCTTGTACTAATTCAGAACAGAGGTCTAAAGAATCCCTTCTCGGTACAAATATCGAAGACAGAAAAGAACAAGCACTCGGTGCAGAGTCTGGAAAAGTTTTCTGTTGTCCATATTGATAGATAAATTAGACTCAAATTTTGATCTGGAATAATCTTATTTGAATCCTTTTAAAGTCAAAATGGACAGGGAAAGGGATTCTTGGATGTCAGAAACCAATGTATGTACTATTTCACAAAGCAAATCATCTTCCCCACAGATTAGATGATAAAAGGAAGCTGAGAGGGAAGGAGAAATTTAACCTTGAGAACATAAGATGATGCAAGAAAGAGGGAATGAGAAATAGAGAAAAAAATACCTTGGGAAAGAAACAGGAGTGGACATATTTTTCCTTTAGGCATAGCCCCAAATAAAATTAAAACTACCTGCCAGTCTCAGAGAAATAACAGCAGAAAGAATAACTATGGAAAGCATTTCTTCTCCAGACTATATGCCAAGGATTGGGGAACATGGAGAGTATAACACATCAAACAGAAGACAGGAATTAGAATGTGAACAGGTGGACTGGAGAAGCTGCTTATTTTCTGAGAGCCTAAAAAACATGATATAGCTATTTAAATGTACACTCCAGTCTCCCTTACTGATTCGTTTCTGCACAACCAGATCTCTTGTTAGGCTGTGGGAATGCCCAGGGAGAACTCAACTCAGAACCAAAGAAGAATCCGATTGGGTCTCCCCCGACCCCTACCCCTACTATTTTTTTTCTTTCACTTGATGTGATGATATTTATAAAAGCTTGAATAAGCACATTTTAAAAATGTGGAATCTGGAGTTATACAGAAGAAACAAAGGCCGGTTGATTCTGCTCTTCTGCACTCCTGTGATGGGCCTTTGTTCAACTCACATTGCAATATATGAAATTTAATTCCTCAGTATTGAAACAATGTTGAAGACTGTGCTTTACTGTAAATACTTATTTGTGCAAATTCCATGGAACTTAGAGTCTGTCAAACATTAATATATCATGGTCGAGTGGCAATGACTTTGGGTAAAAAAGACTAGCCAGGACCCTCTAGCGAGGCTTGGGATCACACTTCTCATTTCTACTCATGGCCTCTGTCTTGGGACACCATCCTCCACCACCCTGGCCTCCTCTCACCAGGGCCCCAAGCTGTGGGTATGCCTGAGACCCAAGGTGGGAAGTCTTCTTGACATGGTTTCTGTTTGACATTGAACTGCGAGATCACCTGACCCATTTCTCCTCCACATCAGAAACTCAGAGTCATATCATTCAGGTTCCAACTTGTTTCTCTTGCTGCTTTGAGGCCACTCTTAGTTTCACTGTTATTAAAAATACAGATAACTCTAAATAATAGTGGGGAAGGGGATCAAATACCTACCTCCTTGGACCAAAGAAACACACATATGAATGGTAAAGGCCAAGGGTGCCTCCCCTCTGCACATAAGCAGAGGATAGTGGCAGGAAGCACCCTCCTCCAGAAGGAAGGAGGTCATGTGCAGTTCATTAGCAATGACATCTGGAAAGAAAATAATGACTGAGGAAATGCCATTAAAGTTATTTCATGAGATATCTCTAATGCAGTTCATATGGGTGAAATGAAGAAAAAGCATCAATGTTATTTGGTAGACGACTGGCTAGAATAGACCAGAAATACACTTTTCTCAGTCTACATTGCTCCTATTCCTGAAGCAATTAGATAGGAATCTTCTTCAGTAGAAGCAAAGTTCTTGAGAACTCTTCTGCTTTCTTACTAAATTAATTTTAAGAAGATTACAAGCCTAGGCAATGCCAAGTCATACCAGAACATTATGTTATTGGATCTTTATTAAGACTTACCAGATAACTCTGGCAAGTTGTGGTAATTCTTTTCCCCAGCCCCAGAAAATAAAAAGTTAAGATAGAAGAAGCTTCCCACAGTTATCTCATAGTGCAAATGCTTTGCCTAAAAAAAAAAAAAAAAAAAAAAGATAAAAGGGGGCAGCCCAGGGGTTAGCTATTACTTTACAGAATGACAATAAGATTCGTTTCCTCTCCTGGTCCTATGACTTCTAGTAAACATCTGATTTCCCTCCACATTTACACACTGTGATTTCTATGGTTTGGGGTGTTTGCATTTCAAAAACACATTAAAAAGAAATAGGCATGAGGATATAGAAGTCCAGAAAAGGCAAAGGAAAACAGCTTCTACAGTTGTTCAGATTTCTGAACAGTTTCAAAGAAGAAACAAGCCAGGTAAATGCCTTTGCTTCTCCGTAGCACCTAAACAGCAGCGAAGGCCCCTTGAGTTATGTGCATATATAGAATCCTGGTCCACCCTCCAAATTATATCATGGATTGTATATTTTGTCTTACAATAAATAAGAAAGTGAAGATTAAGTATAGGTTAGGAACTAGATGTGGGGGTAATGAAAGAAGGGGAAAACCCAAGTCCTTTGATATATTTTTCTTACTGCAACTGTTGCTAAGGAAACCACTTCCTATCCATATACTGTACTTATTTCCCCTATTTGTTGTTCTCACAAAGTACACAATACCACAATTAAAAGATGAGAATGAGAGTTGGTGACATATGTTGAAGGACACTCAAAGCACTAAAATTATAGAGAAGAGATTAATGAGATTGTCCTAAGGACCAGGCCAAAGTGCACTTAGCAAAGTGAAAACCTACTCTCTATTTTTGGTATTTACTGTCTAACCCAAGCTAAGGGGGGGATCATCTTTCAAGTATGCCCTTGACTCAGAAAAGAGTCTTCTATTTCTGTGTTCCTCCCTTGATCAGGCAAGATGGTAGAACAGTCTTTGTGGCATCACACAAAATGTGGGAGCTTGCAGAGTAGTAACCCAATCTAAGATCCTCATTTTACAATTAGAAAGCAGAAAGACTTACCAAGGTAGCATGACTACTTCATGGCCCATGGGACTAGAAGTCACTTTCAGATGCCCAACTTGGGAAACAATTCAGGAAGTGCTAACTCAGGGCTGAAACCCCAAAACTCATAGAACCTTAGAATGAAGCAACTCCTTGGGATCCTTTTAAGTTCCACTTGCCCTGCACTACAGAAATCCCCCAAAAGTTTCACTTTTATTCACACCAAGGCTTGAGCAATCACAACTCCTTGCTTAATCCACTAATAATATCTATGCAAAGTTGACTGACTGAGGAGATGATGGGGTCAAAGGGTAGTTCAGATCTCAATGGGACAGATGTAATCACAACACCTGTTCAACCTTCAACTTTCTCTAAGGCTGGCAGAACCATGCTCCCAAAGCCTAAGGTTATAGAAACTATTTAGCTCACTTTTTTCTCTTTCTCTTCCCTTTCTGGTACCCTCTCCTTGTGCTTTTGTTGGCTACATTAAATTCTCTAAAGGAAAGAAAAAAATGAGGGAAGGAACTGAGAACAACCAAGAGATGGCCAGAAGAAGAACCTGGCCTTTGGTGTGAAAACATGATTGACACAATAATGGCAAAGAAGAATTTTGTACCGATTTGGGTTTCCAATGATGAAAATCAAAGTTATTTTAAACAATTCGGTCAGACCATGGTTTATCCAATTCTTTTTTCCCCCATCAAGAAATTCTTGATTTCTTGAAGTTTACTAGAAGTTCTCAGTATTAATTTTGTACTTATATTCGCTGGAATTCTGGCATTTTTCTTTTCACAAATGCCTTAATCAGAAGTATTTATGCACAACAATACATACCAGTCTATCAAATGTTATGTGTTGTCTGAAATCCATGAGTCCCATCCCTCTATGTAGGCTTAGTTTACCTGCCTACCACACTATTAAACACACACACATACCCTACACAAAGTACCAAACTGCCTCAATCTTCTGGAATTTTTTTTTTTCTAAATTTAAGAATTGTGCTTTATGACATACAGGGAAAATCTCATGCACTTAAAAATAAATATAATTAACATTTCTCAAGATTTTTTATCCTTTGTGGTTCCAAACATGAATATAGGCCAAAGAAATGGCTTTTCTTAGTATACTTGAACTCTGGCTTATGCAGGAAGACATACTAAAATAAGACAAAATCAGAAAAGTCTCAGTAGGACAAGAAACCTGAATTCTTCAATGTGTTTGATATGAAGCACCAGCTAGAATTTTATCAACTGTGCTTTGACATGAAGCACATCTATAATATTATCAATTGTTTCTAACATTTCTTATACTATTTCTAGTCATTTGTTCAAAAACTTAATGTTGATCCTTAGAAACCAGTCAAGGAACTAAATACCTCTTATTCAAATGTGATCAAAATGACTGTAATTTCACATTATAAAATCATAGAAAAATGTATAATTATAAAATGTATAAGATCTTTCTTCAATAGCAGTTTTCTGTAGAATAGTATCATTTATTTATACCATGCTATAAGTTGAATGTATCCCCCAAAGTTCTTGTGTTGCAAACTTAATCCCCAATGCAATAGTGTTGAGAGATGGGTTGTTTGGATCATGGGGTTGTTTGGATCATGGGGGCAGATTAATGCTAATTCTAAAAGGACTTGAGCTATGATCTGATCTCTTGCTTACATGCACACACTCTTGTATGTCCTTCTGCCTTCTCTCATGTAATAACATCACAAGAAGGCCTTCACCAGACTCTCCCCCTCCATGTTGGGCTTTTCGCCTCCAGAACTGTGAGAAATAAATCTCTGTTTTTCATAAACTGCCAAGTCTAAGGATTTATGTTATAGCAATACAAAATAGATCAAGAAATCAAGAGATTTGTACTTATGAAAATACTTTCTCATAATAGTAATAACAATAACAATAGCAAATATTTATTGAATATTTACTACCTGTCAGATATTGTTTGAAGTGTTTTACATATTAACGCATTTGGTTACTTTGTCCACATTTTAAGAAGAAGAAAAAAACATATTATTTCCTATGTAAATTTCATTTCCCTTGCTATAAATTAGAAATTATCTCACTTGAATCTCTACTTTGTAAGATCTATAGCTTCTGGCCTCTTGCTAGTGTACTTCATCTGGGAGTTTAAGAAACCAAAAATCACTTTATCTCTCTCAGAGAAGTTATATAATCAGCTTATTTAAGTGTGAAAATATAGAGAAAATCCCAAGTTGTCATATAGAAAGAACAAATGCCAATTAATATTTGTAATAAGGAAAGAACAAGATATAAGTTAAATACTTACATTTGTACTAGTCCTGTCTCTGCCTTGAACAAAATAGAAAGAGGATTTGTTCAACACAGATCTTGAGTAAAATACAAAACTTTTGGGGTTCTTTAAACAAAGCAGTGGCCTTAAAGAACTGGCCTTCAAAATAGTAGACTAAATAACAAAACACATGTATTTTTCTTCTCCCTGCAAACTTTTTTATGTGACCTTTACCAGTGGCTCAAGTGCATCTGTGTTTATGTCTATGTGTGCAGAGAGATGGAGAAACAGATGAACAGTAAGAATACCAAGCCTTTGGAGAGATATCTGTTCATTGAAACTGCAATTCAGATCATTTCTTTAAAAATTCAGGGAAATATTTAGGATAATTCTACATTTATAATGTAATTAATTTTAACTTGAGATGTACCCCCCAAAACATACCCTCCCTAGTACTAGAGAAGGTGATACTATTGACTTATTTCATCAAAGTAAAATTGGTTAACTACCTTACTTTATTCAGATTCTCAAGTCACATATAAGGTTGTATCTAATTAATTCTTGCATCTCCTGTAAAATATAACATCACATCCAGATTCGGGAACACATGAAGAAAATGGAATTTTCCACTAGAAAAGTCCTAGATCTTAATTGTCCAGCTGGCCACCTGGTCACTGAGCCTCTATTCTGAACCCATAACATTTCCTAATGGAGTATCTGAAACCAAGACATCCTCAAAACTGAGGACTTTTATCTAGACATATAGTGATGATGTGATAATTATTTCATAAGTGAACAAGGAGAACAATATATGATATTGGTTGGTGACCACAAAATTTCTCTGTATTATATTCTAATACAGTCATTATGAAAATTGTAATAGGCCATCAGAATGTGTTCAGGCATGTTGGAAAGAACCCAACTAGCCACTTGCAGATAAATGTCCTGATTCATAAATAGGGATAAAAGCTAACATTTTCTCATTAATCTCCTCTCCCCTACCTGCAAGCCTTCAGGGAGATTTATGACCTCCATTTAACAAAATAAGAAACCAAAAGCCAGAGAAGTTCCATAACTTGCTCAAGTTCACAACAACTAGCAAATGGGTTAACCAGATTTTAACCCATTCTAGGGAGACCAATTTCTTTCTACTCTCTTTTGCCCCCTAAGCATTTCTGTGTCAATTCATGCGCTAAAGGAATATAGCTCTTTGAAGGCAGGGAATGAGTTCTGTCCTTTATTATATCATTAGCTCTTGAACAGTGATGAATAAAAATCTATTATATGAAACAACCCACATGACCAACACGCAGCTTCCCAACCCTTATTATAAACATGCCCTGGACAGTGTTCAGTGTTCAGGGAAGCTAGACAAATCTCCATTTATAAGCAGTTTCTTCTGTACCCCAGTTTATCTACAAATATCATCATATCTCTGTGCTAGGGAAAGTTTGGGCAACACTGCACAACTTGTCAACGTGGGGGAGGACAAACTAGGTGCTGATAATGGTAAGAGTGACCTCCAGGATGGGAAAAAAAAAAGGTTTCTTCACTATTTGAGTTTGGAAAGTCACAGGCCTGGTCACAGTTGAAGTAGAAATGAAAAGAACCAATGGACACTGTGATAATGGATTGCCTGAATCAGCAATGAAGGGAGGGTTCCTTGACCAGGAAGAGAAAGAAGAATCCCCACACAAAAATCAGAGAAGGAGGAAATTGGATGATTAATCAGAGTTGTGGATAGGATGGAGGAAGTTGAATGGGGTACAATGTGAACTCCCCTAGAACCAGAAGACTCTCCTAAGACAACAGAAAACTGCATCATGTCTTAACAGATGACCCAAGAGCCTTCTATTGTTCCTCCTAATGACAGACATTGCCATTAGTGGGTATTTATTAGATACCATTGATTTTTACACATGAGCATAATCTCATTTTTTAAAAATTTCACACAACTCTCTGATGTTTAATCATTGTCCCCACTTACACATCAAAAATCTGAATGCCAGAGAGGGTAAGTTACATATCTGGTGACCAGGACTCAACCCAGACTGCCTGACTCTACAGCCCAAGCTCTTCCCACCATGCCTTGTCGCCTCTGGCCACATTAGCTCTTTCTGAGTAGATGTTCCCCTTCATCTTAACATCTTCAAGTGAAAAGAAAAAAAAAAGTGGGGCAAAAACTTTTCTAACTCCCAGCCTGTTATAGCTTAACCAATTAATGGTGGCAGAGTGCTTTGAAAATGCCAGTGCGGCTCTTGAATGCCAGGGACTTTTCCTCGGACTCTGAGGCCATAGGATGAAAGGCTCCGCAGAGCTTCCATCTCCCACAATAGCCACTAATCAGGATTTCAAAAGGAGCAGGGAGCCCCGTTCTTGGGCGGAGCCTTCCGAACCCTTGGCTGATGGAGTAGTAGGAAAACACTTCACAACAGAGCAGTCTCCTATGAAAGGTCTTAGTTACCAAAGAAAAATGGAAGTTTAACTTGCAGAAGTCTTAATGACTTTTTTTTATAAAACATGCTGAGCAGAAAAAAAAAAAAGTGGGGGGATGAGAAAGCCTGTTTTGCCTCAGAAGGATTTCAGTGACATAAATTGAGTCTCTAATAGGAGATGGAGAAAAGCTGAATTTTCTCAAATAAATATTGACAAATAATTGAACAACAGCTACCACTGTCCAGACCACTGAGCCACCAGCCTCGTACAGTTATAACTCAACTGTAAGTCTCAGAAAGCCATCCAGAGAAAAGATTGCTTAAGACAGCAGATTTTTTTTCTTTTGTCCTAGGTAAATAACTCTAAGACAAACCCAACCAGGAGCCCACCTGAAGTGTCAGATTGATTGAACAGTATACAGCACATGTGTGTTGGAGAAAAACAGGGTACTGAGACTACAAAGTAGAAGATGGAAAAGCATCAAGGCTGACAGCTATGGAATTTGCTATTCAATTCTTTTTCTGTTGATTTTAATCTTGCTTCTATGTTTATATCAGAGCACAATTAATTATGGCATGTTTTCCCAATCTCCATCTCTCATCTTTACTCCTTTCCCACACCTTTCCGGGCTCAAAGGTATATATCCATTAGCTTTCACTGTATAACAACCATTCCAAATTTTAGTGACCTAAAACAAGTAGAAATGAAAAGAACCAATGGACACTGTGATAATGGATTGCCATTTATTTAGTTCACAGTTCTGTGGACTGGGCAGCAGTTTGGGCCAGGCTCAGCTGGGCTATTTTTCTATTCTGAGTACTCTCATGCTACTACTTAGCTAGGTGGCTCTGTTTCTGTCAGCAGAAGCCATAGGGATATCTGGGCCACCACCAAGGGGGTTAGCCTAGATGTGTACTTAGGTGGCTCAGCACAGTTCCAAGAGGAAGAGCAGAAGTGAGTAAGGACTCTTGAGGCCAAAACTCAAATCTGGCCTAATTCTCTTCCCTTGCATTCTACTGGCCAAAATAAATCACAATTTCCACCAAATTTAAGGGGCAGGGGGAAAAAAAACATTATTTCTTCATGGGAGTAGCTGCAAAGTTACATTGCAAAGTATCATGGATTCAGGGAGGGATATAATCATGTCCTTTTATATATATATATATATATATAACACTTCTGGGGCTTCAGGGGATAAGCCACCATTCCTGTTTCTTTCCTGATACCTTACTCTGCTTCCCATCCCCACCCCACCATCTACTCAACAACTCTCCCTAAACTACAAACGCTGGCTTCTTGATTCTGCCAAACTCTCCTCAGATGATCTGCTCAATAAGATTTTAACAGCTACCTCTCTCTGCTTAGCATTTTTTTTTTGAATGTCAAATATCTTTCTAAGGCAAGACAAATATCATTAGCAAAACAACAAACTTCTAGAGCCTCAGAAATCTAGTTTGTAGAGTTTTTTTTTTCCCCTAAATTAACAATGCAGTTTTCATAGAGTCCAAAACCCTAATCACTCTGATATTCTTGGCACACTATTTGTTCTCAATAGCTTCAAGCTTACTTTTAAATCCTTTGTAATCCTGCTGGAAATCATTAAACAGTGAGTCATGGAGCTCTCTGATGGCCTCCAATAATGATTTTACCATCCACACTAGAAATTTTTAAAAGTTCCATTTAACAACTTTAGTCCATTGCTGAGATTACTTCTTGGGAAGGCACCAATTTTTTCCTTACTGTGTCTTCTTAAGAAGACTCAAGGTCAGGGAGCCCCTGGCACTCAAAACCCTCTAGGGGCCAGCTGCTACAGTCTGATAAACCAAGACACCTCCTGGAAAAAAAAAAAGAAAAACTTTTTGCTGCAATTCTGCCCCTTCTTACACCCTGGAATTTATTCTGCAACGTCCTTTGTCTCTTCTTTTATAAATCTCTTATTTGCAGAGCTTCAAGAAAGGAGATCATCCTCTGTTCAAGACTGGAGCTTGTGCTGAGGAATTGAGCAGCCTAAACTTGGGTCTGCATTTATATCTCAGTGATAAGTGCTGAAAATTCACAGCACTAAACTCTACATTTAAATATTTGGTAGAAATTATCACTTGAAAAGATTTGTCAAAATTCTTTGCCAGTGCTTGACGTATCTTTATCTCCTTTACCAACTATTCTCATCTTTCTTATTCCAGAGGAAGAGGCAGCCCTATTCCTGTCCATGACCCATCCTACTATGTCCAATATCACCCCTTCCACACTGCAAACATCACACCGCTGCTTTCCTCTCGGCATTTCAATCTCTCATCCCCTGAACTCACACCCTCAGCCCACAGATGTGGTCAAGAGCTCTAATTCTATGAATAAACTTTCAATCTACTTGCTGTCCTTATCGGTTGCCTATCTACGCTTCTTCCCCTTCTCTCTATTATATTTCCTAGTTTTTTCCAAAGAAACACAAATGAATTTCATGCTTAGGCTTGGGTCTCATCCCCCAAGGTATCTCATTATATATATGTAAATATTCCAAAATCAGAAAAAAAAAATCTCACACGCTTCTCATCCCAAATATCTTGGAGAAGGGATCTTCAGCCTGTATTAGAAGTATAATGCCAATATTTGGTGAAAAATAAAAGAGAGATTGACTAAGTCTGAAGGTATTTTTTAGATGCAGGCAAAGTCAGCTTTCAGCCCAGCTTCTCCACCAGGGTGGATACAAGGATTCAGCATCCCTGTAGCTCTGGAAGGTTTGACATGTGCAATCAGAGTACATTGACAGGTGCATATTTCAGAGTACTTTTGGATACTGTGAGTCCTGAAGGAATTGGCCTTGGTAAATAATAGAAAACATCAAACAAACAAATGTTGCTTTCAAAACATGTTTCAACAAATCATTTGATCATCAATTTCTCCTTAGAAATCAGCTTGTTGCCACTTCATAGAGGATTGGGTCTTCTTTCCACAACTCTAAAGCAAAACCTTCCACAAGATCAGAGAAGTCCCAGGAGGGGATCCAAGGCTCTGGAAACAATTGATTGTTGATGATTTTAGCATGAGGTTGTCTGATCTTCCCGGGGAATTTTATCAATCAGACAATCTGAGACATATTAGAGGAACCAGAAAATGGCTCATCTCAAACTCTGAGTTGAAGGCAACTATGTTCCCATGAAATTAAATCTTTCAGGAAAATAAAACCTTTCAGGACATTAAACTAATTTGAAAGCACTGTCTCCAGCAGTTCATTCACTGGAAATAGAATCTGTATGGATCTGCTTTGTGACCTGGGCTCCCCGCCACGGCCTTACTCAACACCACTGCATTCACTCAACATCCTGTGCCTCTAACCCACTGATCCATGTTTCCAGGATACCCTGCACTCACCCATTCTTTATCTGTACTTTCTTCTCAGCAATAAGCCCACTTCAGGCTCTGATTTTTTCTGGATGTTTTCTCTGACTGCCTCCTCTGAATACACCACAGGCATACCTATGCCATTATAATTCTCAGTTTATTGAAAGGCAAGTCCTGTTGTTTTTAAAATCTGTGTTGTCATAGTGCCAAGTCCCTAATAGGCCCTCAAAAATTGTCAAGTAAATAAATTAATTTGTGCCTTAGTGGTAGGAGTATTGTGCCACGTGATGAAGTGCAACCGGCACACACTGACCTGCCTCTGGGGCATTGCTCTGTGACTTATCTACAGATTACTTAGAGTCTCTTAGACTCGGTTGCACCATCTGTAAAATGATTATAATTACATAGGATGGTTGATGAATTAAATAAGATAATATATGTCAAAGCACTTAGCTAGATTTCTAGTAACCACCGAAGAGATGAATTGAAGTGTCATTTAAGAATGAATATTAGCATCAATATACAGTTTTCTCCTTCTGCTTGGAAAAGGGATTTCATTGCATTACAGGTAAGAGGATTTACTGCCTCCTTGTTCTAAACTTGACTCTGTCTAAAGGTAATGATTCTTCAAACACAATTTTACTCCTGTCCTTTGTCAATGGCTGAGTTCCACACCCCACCCCACTTGTAGCCCACCTAAATGTGGGCAAAACTGCAATTTATTCCCAAAGACAAACAGTCTCAAATCCCTTATTTGCAAAATAAGGAGTTAGACAAAACTATCACTCATTGGCTTTTATTCATGATCTGTGCATTTCAGGGTTCCTGTGGGTTAAATCTTCATGTATTCTCTGTTGTCATCTCATAACCTAGAACACCTAGTAGGGCACATAAGTAAGCCCTCAATAAATACTTCTTGAATGAATACATTCATGAATGAATGGGTTAACAATGCTTAGATTAAGATAAACACTATAAACCGGGCATAGTGGCGCACACCTGTATTCCCAGCGGCTGAGGAAGCTGAGGCAGGAGGATCACGAGTTTGAAGCCAGGCTCAGTAAAAGCTAGGCACTAAGCAATTCATTGAGACCCTGTCTCTAAATAAAATACAAAATAAGGATGGGGATGTGACTCAGTGGTTGATTGCTCCTGAGTTCAATTCCTAGTATCCAAAAAAAAAGATAAAAATGACTATATTTTTAATATCATCCATAAATTAATTTATCCTGGAATAAATAACTTGATTTTATCAAAAGGTATAAACTTTCAGTTATAAGTTGAATAAGTTCTGTGGGTTTAATGTACATCAGAGTAACTACACCTAATAGTACTGTATTATATACTTGAAATTTTCTAAGAGAACAAACCTTAAGTGTTCCCATCACATCAAAATAAATAAATAAGTAAGTAAATGTAACTATTGAGGTGATGAATATGTTAGCTTGACTGACAGTGGTAATCATTTCACAATACAGATGCATATAAAACCATCATATTGCATACCTTAAACATATACAATTTTTTATAAATTATTGGGCCTCAGGATGTGGCTCAAGTGGTTGCGTGCTCACCTGGCATGCTTGAGGCACTGGGTTTGATCCTCAGCATCACATAAAAATATTGTATAAATTATACCTCAGTAAAGCTGCAAAAATAAGTTGAGTATATTTCAATAAATATCTTCCCAGTAATAGTTCAAAAGAAGCAGCAGTTGATTCATTTGTTTCATTAAGCTGAGGACAAAATAGTGGTTAGGCTGAAAAACCAAAACGAATAATAAGGGTCTCTTCACTAGTAGCATCCATTGCCTTTGCCAAATTGCAGAGATAAAGTGGCCACCTGTTTCCTAGATCGCCTCTGCTGTTTCCGCATAAGATCCAATTGAGCACAACCATACCACTTATGACAAAGAGATAGTTGAAAGCACCAGACATCAACTGCTTCCAAAATCACAATCCACAATGGGCTTTTCTGTGCTCAGATGTAGCCTGCTTCCAGAAACATCCCAGACTTATGAACAAAGGATGAAGCCCAAGCTTCCTACAGAAAGCAGGAGACAAAAAAAAAAAAAAAAAAAAAAACAGAACTTCCCTGTTTCTCCTTTCTTTGGTGTGGGAGGAAATTTTTAACTCCATGGAGGTGATCTTTGCCTCCAATCACCAAGGTGTCCCATAGTGTTGTCCTTGCAATTTAAGAATCTTTTCTGTTTCATGATTAACAGGCTCTGAACACAATTCAATAATGTTATACACTGTCATTTTCCTCAATATTATACAAAAGAGGTGGGATCTCTGAACCCAAGAGGCAAATGAGTCTAGCAGGGCCTCCACTGTGTACCCAACCTCACATGAGAGTGTGTATTCATTTCCACTCCACCCAAAAGGGGCAGGATCTGTACTTAAACAGCAGGTGATTGTGTTGGAGGCGCAAAGTGCTTTAAGGCACAATACTTGGATGAAAGACTATGTAAACCCAAGCTCAGACTCATTACCTCTGTCAGCTCCTGTTCCTCTGCTAGAAACTTGTAAAAAGCATTTACACCATCTGAGTCATGAACCCACTCCTGTGTACCAATTCATTTCACTGAATGAGTCCTAATCAGTCATGTTTTGAAGGGTGTAGTCAAGTGGTTAGATCTGACTAATGAACCTTTCGAAATCATACACACCATTTACTGTAAGCCATGCTAGTCCCACACAGTTAAATTACATGTCATTTCATCTCCCAAAGAAGCAGGAAGCTTGAATAGGTGGGATTCAGCTCTGAAGCAGTCACTTAAAAGTTTACCCTGTAATCTTGGTGTTTAGTTAACATTCAGGAAAGAGACTGAATAGCCATGAAAGTCATTCAAGGCTGCCCAGCAGGTTGGAAACTGGTAGGTGTGAACACAGAATATATGATTTTCACACCTTTAACTGAAATAAATTACAATTTTTGCAATGTTGTGACCGCTGTGCATAAATAAAGTACCTTATTTAATGGCTTCTCAGTTACCAAGAGCATATAAAAACTCTGCCTTCATTTCAAAAACATACCCCTAAGAGTATGCTGTACAAAATTCATCTTCATTCAATGCAAAGCAATGAATCAGGCACTGTGGGGCATACAAAATTGGGTCCCCATGGTCCTTACCTCTAGAAGCCCACATTCTAGTAGGAAATGGACATTATACAAGGCATAATAGAATAAATGCCTAGTAGAGAAACCAATTATTTCTACAGAAAGCTGGAAGATCTTCAATCTGACAAGCAAATTAGAGAAGGTGGCAAAGAAAAAGTGGACCTAAAGGATGAGGGGGATTTCACTTAGGGGAGAATGAAGATGATGGTGTTCCTTCTAGTTAGATGGAATAATAGCAAAAATGACAGGGAGACGTGAAACCCATACAAACTCAGAAACTATATAATCATTTCTACTCCCAAGTCCCACTTACATTTCCTGTCTATGCAATGCTCAGAGCACAGAAGTCTTGAGAAGACAGAAGCATAATACTATTTCTGTGGTTTAAAGATATGTGAAGAATCTCTAAGCACCTTTCAGTCATTGTCAGAAGAAACTATCAATGTCTTTATCACTTCATATCCAGACCTTAGTTATAGATTCTTACTGGCCTCCTGGCCTTTGGCTCTTGGTTTTCATTCTGTTCTGCACAGCGAGACCTTATTAATTTCCCTAAATGCTTCATTTCTTCAGGTAAGAACTCATGGAGTGAAAGACCTTTAATATTCCTCTAGGATGTCCTAATGTTCACAAGATAAAGCCTTTCCTCTTCAACCAGGACCTCAAACCTCTCCACAATCTGGTCTTAGTGGCCTAATTTGAGTTTTAATTTGATTTTAATTTTAATCTTAATATTCTGCTTAATATACTGTGCACAGTAAAGCTAGGAGACTACGTAGAACCCAGGGCTTAAAAAAGAAGAAAACTCTGTAAGGATCAATCAGAGACTAGGAACTGGGTGAAGCTGCTTCTAGCAACAAGAATCTGGATGATGATGAGAGAGAAAAAGTTTCTAGAAAAGAGCTTCTGATGAGAGGAAAGCATTATTTTTTATCTCAGTGAAAATTTTAGTTTGAATTTGAACTTTAAAAATCAAAATAAAATTCTAATGAGATTTTAACACTTAATATTTGATCTAATGAACCATCTCCATGACTAGCTAAAATAATCACTATTTTTTCACTCAGGAATACGTACTTAGGGTCCACACTGTTCCAGATACAGTTCTAAGACCATGGGGACACAGTGATGAACATGACGATGTGGCCTTACAGAGTTCGGCAAAAACTGAAATGGTGATACTAGAATCAGGGGGTTAAGCCAAAAGAGCTGTCTATGTTTTGCACTCACATCCTCATACTCCAATTCAACAGAGTAGACTGTAGGTGACTAGGTAAAAGAATAAAGACAGTTTCCTGGATTTCCCTGGGTTTTACTTGTTTTTCTGAAGCCAGTGATGTTCATAAACATTGCTAAAATTTCAAAGACAGATGACCTGATCTGTGCCCCTACTGATGTTCCTAGTTCTTCTCTTAAAACACATTATTTTCTTTTTCTTTCTTTTTTTTTTTTTTTTTTGAGATACTTTCAATTGCATCTTTAAATAAAAGTAACATAATCTGGCCTCCACAAGTATTTTAACTTTAGAGTAATCAAATGTTTGGTTGACAATAACAGAAATCAACTGCAGCTAGCTAAATTGAAAGAGGAAAATTATTCTAAGGTTACAGGGGTAATTCACAAAACCCAGGGGCAAGACGGTAACCAAGCTTCAGATGGATCTAAAACAAGACCTGAAAACCTTGGTTCTCTGAGCACGCGTGCTTTCCTTTGCTCTGTGCAAAGCATCTTTCTCTGAGTACTTTCCCACAGCTTGAGTTTTCACCTGCTCAGTTCCAGCCATAAAGAAAGTGTTATAGGCTATCACTGAATTCCACCACCAAATTCCTAAGAACAAGAATCAAACTGGCTCACCTTGGTTTACCCTACTCCAACCAACAGCCACAGGGAGTTGGTATTCATAACATAAACATGGCAGCCAGCACCCTGCCCCTCCAAGAGGCATTATTTAACAGTGAAACCCCAATTTTAAGTAACAGTAGAGCAGTGGTTTTCAAACTTTTGGTCTCAAGTCCCCTTCAACTCTTAAAAATTATTAGTGACCCAAACGAGGCTTCATTTATATGGATTACATTTATTGATAAGTGCTATTAGTAATCATTAAAATGAGAAATGTTTAAAATATTTATTTCGTAATTTATTTTAAAACAAAAATAATTTCCCTTTACATTTTCCAAAACAAATAAAACAGTATTTAATAATGAGAAGAGCAACATTGTTTCCTATTTTTATAAAACTCTTTTAAAATGTCTAGCTTGGTAGACTGCAATTATACTATTACATCTCCTTCTGCTCTCAATCAATGGTGATGAAATGGACCAAACTCCACTGTTCACTCTCAAGAAATGAATAAAAAAAGCAACAAATAATGCCTCTGTCTTATTATCACCACATAGGCCCCTGAGAAACTCTCCCTCCAGGAGAGAATCTCCAGAGCACACATTGAGAACTGCTACACTGGGAATTATCTGCCAACTGCATGTAAGCAGATATATAAATTGAACAAAGTAACTTGATTTTATAGAAGTAACTTCTTTCTGTCTCCATAGAAACTGACTCTCCTAGTTTGGCTCACTACATTTATCATACTATTTTTATTAATTTGGTTAGTCTATGGATCAATTGAATTTGATAAATTTGAGTGATAAATAAGATGTGGCAGTTACTATAAAGAGCTTTGCAGATGAGCAGAACTGGAATTAAAACTTGTCTCATCTACAAATTAGCTGTGTGACTTTAGGCAAGTCCTTCAAGACTCAGTGTTTCCATTTTTAAATAGGCATAATAATGAAACTTATTTGGGGGTGAGGACTGAGGAAGACAGTATAGTCAAGTGCTTACCATCACTCCAACATATAGCAATGGTTCAGTATGTTCTCTGTCTTTTATTATTTTTCATTGTCTAGTATGTCTTTGCTCACAGCCATTAAAAATGCACCTTTCTTCATGCTTGGAGGATTAGTCTTACACGTGACAATTTGTGTCTTATATCTTAGGTGTCCCTACTCCACAGGAAAACATGCCAAGTAACTACATCACTCATATGGTTATTGGGGACTTGGTGTTCTAGGGGTAACTTGAGGAGAAATCAAGGTCACCCTCTCTCTATGTGGCTGGCTTAGAAAGTGATTAGTCTCACTGAAATATTCCAGAGAATGCCTACAAATGGGTTTGGTTGAGAAAATTAAAATATATTTGGTGCTGGTTATAATAATTCTGGATCTATTTCCAATCTTTTTATCTTTTACCTCTACCAAAAGATTTGCTTCTTGGACACAAAAAAACTTAAGTAAATTTTCTCTTCTGGTTTCAAAAGAAGCAAGCAAACAACAGCAATTTTCTGACTGGTTACTGGCAAGTCCATTTATGTTCTATCTAAATGTCCTTCTTCATTCTGATCCAAACCAACAGAAAAAGAGGAAAAGGGAAGTTAAAATTTCTTTTGTGTCCCTTGCAAATCCATCAAATCCCATATAAAAGAAAACAACCACTGCTCTCTGGTTTTACCTACTCACTTTGTTGACCTTCATTTTATATCTTTGGTTAAGGATCCAAAACATTTAATTAAATATAGTTGGTTGAGAATTCAAAATATTTAACTTTCTCTATCCAATGCTAGTATTTTCTTATAAAATGAAACAGCAAAGTATTTCCTTCAAGCTCAGGCTGGGTGGCCACAAACAAATGTCTTTTACTAGAGGCAATACGTTTTTCCTTGTTTGCCCAAGGAAGAAAGGAAGATGGATAAGACATCACCTTTTATGGTGACTAATAAGTTTAATCCATTTCCTACTCTCACTATATTCTGCCAAACTTTGACCCAGGTCTGGTACCTAACATGTGAGAATAAAGAGCTAGAAAATAATTTGGTAATTTGGCAAGTTATGATCAGTTAATTTGAAGTTAATTTTCTTGAGTTACTTTTTAATCTAAAACTTTTTCCCATAAGCATCATCAGGAAACATTTAGTTTCTTCTTCACTCTAATATCTCCAAAACAAACAACTCAAATTCAGTACTCTTGGCTTAACTTTATGAAGGAATGTAACAGAACATCAATCCAGAATTACACAAACCAGAACAGCATTTTTAAAAATTAATTGGCAACCTAAGAAAGGGAACGCTTGATAAACCAATTAAAATGTTCATGTTTAGTTCAAATAATAAAATGTTTATTTATAATTTTTATATCTTTATAAAGCCAACAAATCGACATTTTTGTTAGATGCTTCTTGTAATTTAGAGTATATAACTTCTTCCAGCTGTTCCTGGGTCAATGCTTTGGCAGGATATGGTGAGATTAGGAACTGGATAAAGCTTATTAGTGGCTACATAAGGTAGTGTCTTTCTTACTTATGCAAATTTATTGCCTCTTAATAAAAGACATTTGTTTTCAAGGAAATACATGATGTTTTCTTTTCTTTCTTTCCTTTTTTTTTTCTTTCAATCCTTTTAGGCGATTGAACCCAGTGGAGATCTACCACTGAGCTACACCACAACTCTTTTTCTAAATTTTTTAAAATTTTTGAGAAATTGCCTTGGTTGAAATTTCCCTGGCTAGCCTTGAATTTGTGATCCTTCTGCCTCAACTTCCCAAGAGACTTGGATTATAGACATATGCTACCACACCCAGCTTCTGTTTCATTTAATTTTTAAAAATGCATATATATGGGCATTTGGTAAAGAGAATTAAATAACATGTTGTTAGATTTGGATTTTAAATGTTTTCCAAAGTCTCATGTGTTGAAGACTTGGTCCCCAGCTGATGCCTATATTGACAGATGGTGGAAGCTTTAGGAGGTAAGTCCTTACAGAAGGAAGTTAAGCCCAAGGGGCAGGCCTTTGAAGAGACTATCGGTCTCCCCTCTCTACTCTTTGCTTCCTGGCCACCATGGGGTGAGGAGGTTTGTTCAACCATGATGTTCTGCCTTGCCATAGGTCTAAAGTAATTGGGGCAAGCAACTATGGACTGAAACTTCTGAAAATGAGCCAGAGTGGACCTTTCCTCTTTATAAGCTATCTATCTTAGTATTTTATCACAGTGATGGAAATCTTACTAATACACATTATCTGAGTTCTTAAAAATATTATTTTATTTTTCCTTAATAAATTATATTATATACTTATATGTTGTAATATTTATTGTGTTACTTTTAATGCTAGTCAGCCAAAAATGTTTGGGAATTAATAGTCAAGATTTTATAAAATATAACTAAACGAGGCTTCAATTAATAGAGGATATCTGGAAAGGAGGATTATCAGAAAGTGCAATCCCCAAGAGCAAGGGGTTTCATGTTGCTCACAAATCTTTATCGCCCAGGGAAATTTAATCACAGTTAGAATACCCTACCCATTTTATATCTTTAAAATTTTAGTAAAGTTAGAAAGCCTTACACCTCAAGATTCATTGCTGAGCAGAACCTTGAGGAATTTCAGCGTCTTCTTTCCCTGAACCCCAATAATAGTAGGAACCATAGTGTCCCATGAGAACCCAATGCTCATCAGTCAAATTAAATGAGAAACTGACCAAAGGAAACATTAGAGTTTACAGGCTGATGTTACATAATGTGGAGAAAGCTATGGATTTTTTAAAAATCCATAAGCATTTATTTCTGGTCCATACCAAAAATAAAAGACAAGGAGAATCCTTCCAAGATCGTGTCATGAAGTAATGAAAATTCTCTATTTTTTCCACCCAACTCTACTCTTCCACCACAGTTTTCTACAAACTTTAAAGTCTATTTCAGTACTTTGAACAAATTAATATAAAGAGGATTCTGAAGGATGAAGTTTAGAAGCAGGCAAAAATAGTTTCCGTATTTCTGAGGAAATAGAATAAAATAATTAGGAAAAAGATTCTTGAAATTTTTCAGTGATTCTAAGCATGTCTGTGGAAACTGTCCAATTTTCAAAGAAACAGTTTCCTCAGATCTTTGTAACTAGAACATACTTATTAAAATCAAGATTTTAAAATTACTGTGCTTTTATTATTACTATTAACATTTTTTGAACATTGGAAGCATTGTGATGTTGAATTAAACATTGCGTATCAGTCACTCTCCTATGTTATTTTAGCAAAACAAATAAGAGATCAAAACCCGAGATCATTAGGCAAGATTAGATGGCATGTTTTACTTCTAGTAATGGCAGAGTAGCTCATATTAAACCAATCCTCCCAAAGTAAAAAGTATAAACTCTAAAAAATACATAGACACACACAAAGCTGAAGTCATTTAAAAGTGATGAAAAATAGATATAAACCTGGAGCTGGTCAGCATTTTAAGGAAGGATATGACACTGGATAATTGCTGACTTTTTAATGTCCTTTGCCTAAGAACAATTACAATGAAAGCCATAACAAAGTGGCTAAGACTTGAATAGAAACCTTACTGGCTAAGGAATCAGAAGACGAAATTCAGGGCAATAGCAGTAATGAAAAGGATAAATACTGGAAAGGAAAGAGCAACATGGGAGAGCCACAAAATCTACATATTAACTTTGCCCAAGTCTCTGGCTAATCTCTAAATTAAACATTTGCTAGGCAAATACCAAGAAGCAAAGTTAAGACTACAAGAAATAAACTGAGATTTCAGTTGCTATCCATCATAGGAGAAAGAGAGTTCAGAATTTGAGTTCAGCCTGCTTAAAAAAAAAAAGCAATACTCTTCAGAGTAACATAACAGAATCCAGAGTCTCTGTAATGTATCATTCAAAATATGCCTTACACAATTCAAAATATTAGATGTAAAGAGAAACAGAAGAAATTACAACCAATGGAGACCAACCCTAAGATGACTCATATGTTGAAATTAATAAGTGTGTTTTGAAACAGCTCTTTCAATTATGTTCAAATATATAAAGGAATGTGATGAATGAACAAAGGAAAAAAGTCAAAATATAGAAAGTATTTTTAAAAACAAGCAGAAATACTAGAATTAAAAGATATAATATTTGAAATAAAAATTTGCTCATGGGCTTAAACAATTGGAAATGGCAAAAAATAGTCAGCTAATATAAACATGGGTCAAGAGAATTAGCCAATCTAAAGACAGAAAAAAAATGTAAAAATAAACTTAAAGGAACTTGTGAAAAAATATGGGGGGGAAAAGATGCAATTATAGTCCCAGAACAAGAGAAAAGAGAAAGTATGGATCATTAAAAAAAAAAAATCTTTTGAAGAAATAATGAACAAGATATTTGGTAAAGGACATATATTTACAGATGCAGGAATCTTTTTTTTTTTTTTTCAGAGTAGAAATTAGAAGTTTATTAAAGGACAGCAGAAAAGACTTCTCCCGGAGGAAGAAGGGGACCCAAGAGGTGGAATCCAGATGCAGGAATCTTAATGATGCCTAAACAGGATAAATTTTTTTAAAAAAAATTATACCTATGTACATTTTAGCTAAAATTCTAAGGCAAAAAAAAAAAATCTTGACAACATCAGAGTAAAACCACCCATGAAAACAAGAAAAGAAAGTTACAGATGATAACTGACTTCTCATCAGGGAAAAAAAAAGGAAGGTCAGAAGGGAATGGAACAATATTTATAAAGTGCTGAAAGAAAATTTTAAAAACTCAGAACTAGGATTGTATATCTAGTGAAAATATCCTCCCAGACTGAAGACAGAATGAAGACATTTTTATATAAACGAAAACTAAGAACATTTGTCATCAGTACTACAAGAAATGTTTAAGAAAGTTTTTCGGGCTTAAAGGGAAATGATAGCAGATGGAAACTTGAATCTCCCAAAAGGATCTTCACAACTGGTAAATATGTGGATAAACAAAAGAAACAATCTTTTTTTCTCTTATCTTCTTTGAAATAAAAATTATAATGTCATATTGAGAGGCTGATCTCACATGGAAATGTAATGTATGACACTTGCAGTAAAAATAGGAAGTTAGGGGTAAAAGCACAGATGGCCAGTGTAAACAGAAACTTCCAGATAGGAGGTGGCGGCAGCTGCTGCTGCTGCTGCTGCTGCTGCTGCTGCTGCTTTTAAATATATAACTTACACTCAATAAAGTGCACCAATGTAAGTGCACAGCTTGATGAAATAACACGTCACCACCACTGAGATCAAGATTTAAAATAATCTGGCTCCCCTAAAACATTTCCTCATGCCCCTTCCCATCTGATGCCGCTCCTCTCACCTGTCACTACAATTTTACCTATCCTGACACCCCTTTTTTCCACATTTCCTTTTTCCTACTTCTCAATCCTATGTTCTCCTCTTGTTACCTTGAGGGCTGAATAGGTACATTTGTTAAAGGCTCATTAGAAGGATCTGTATAATTATTCCTCAAAGCTAGAAGAATAGAATAGTTCTGAAACAAGAGGCTTGGGGTTTAGGAAGTCAAAAGGAAATGTCAACAGGAGAAAAATGAAGGTCCTTCTTGAACATTCCCTGGATACCAACTACATGGAATGGAGACAAACACTACTTATTGTTTTCTGTTAAGACTCCACTTTTCCCAACATATCCATAAACTCCCAAAGTTCTGCCTACTAGGATCTCTAAGAAGACTTGCAGTTCCAGCTTTCTCTGGTTTTGTATCTCTGTAAGTGGGCTTCAAAGCTCTTCCCCGGGGCTATTCCAGCAGCACTGAGTGCCCACAGAGGCAGAAGAGACCCTCACTGCAAGTCCCAGAACTTGATAATGATGGCGGTGTCGGCCTTGAGTACAGCATTGCTGATTAGGAGGTAGTAGGTGGAGACATGCAGCAAGTTCTGAAGATAAGTTAATTAATTACTGCAGGGTGTGCGGTTACACTAACATCAAAAGCTGGCAGCATGAAGGGCTCTTTGATCTCCAGTACAGCATCCTTTCAAGTTGTTCCCTTTATCCTGCCCAGAAAGCTCTTGCCTCTTTCTGCCTTGGTTTTTAGGGAGAATTCTAATCAAAGTGACCTCCAGCTGCATCCACCCACCCAGTGACGAACAGAAAATAGGCTGAAGCACCATCCTGGATCACAGTTAACTCCCTGCCTCTCAGCATTACCAAAAGGCTCAGGTTCCCGCTTCATAAAATGGAACCAACGCTTTCCTTTTGAAAAGAGCTAGTGCACTAAAAGTTTTCTACAATATTTTGAATAGGAGCCAAAAACAAGAAAGAGTTCAAATATCCCACAAGAACAGAATAAATACATGGCTGGGTGGTCTAACAATGAAATACTATATATCCGTGAAAACAGACAAGCTACAGCTCCATGTAACCACATGAGGCATCTGACGCACATAATAATGAGAGAACCCAGTAGTGAAATGATGTTTGCTGTATATAAATACCAAAACATGAAAGACTAAATGGTAGTGTTTCTAATGAAAAGATAGGTAGCAAAAGCATAAAGAGAAAGCAAGGAAGCTATCACATTAACATCAAGGAGCAGGTTGGGGTGTGATGCAGGAGGGGTATGTGGGGGAGGAATATGTTCTGGGAGCTAGAAATGGTCTACTGTTGATTTGGGTAATAGTTACTAGTTAATAGTTCATTTTCTTGTCCATTTATTCTCTGGTCTTTCCAGTCACTACATAGTCCATAACTTAAAGTGGCGGTAGGGGGACAGGGGGTGTTAAAGAAAAGCCTGAGAATTTTAATACTAGCTAGGGTAAAATGGGGTTTCCGAAAAAAAATAAAAAGGAAAAGGAAAAGAAAAGTCTGCTCAGTTGCTGCAATGCCTAATAAAGCTGCAAATACAGCCCAAGCCCACAGACTGTCAGATTGACAAAGTGTGAGCATAATGTAGGCAGTAGAGATGGAGCACTGAGTTATGTTTCACAAAAAAGAAATCTGGCCTTCTGGCAGGGCGCCCTTCCCTTCTTGAGCACCCTCCAGGGCGCTCGGTTGTGTGTATTCTCTCCAAGGGGCTGCCGGGAAGGCCCACCTTGTGCAGGGAGGGAAGTGTGGTTGGTCTCACCCCCGACACCATATAGGGTGCCAGAAATCCTGACGGAAGTAACAGTCTCCCTGGTGCCAGAAGAGGAGGCTGTAATGCCGCCTGGAGACAAGTCCTCCTATAGGGAAAATGCTGCTTGTGGTGCCTCGGGACCCTGCAAGGGCAGCATGTGCTGCTCTGACTGCCAGTGTGTGACAGAGAGTGACAGCGGGGTGGGTCGGGTGGGTGGGGGTGTCTTCCCAATTATTCTCAGGCTCCATCTTTGATTTACACTGAGTCTCCCAGCCAAGCTCTGTGGTACCGCAGATGAAAGAAGTCAGATCATCATCACTGATCCAAAAAGCTAGTTCTCCTGAACTTGGACCCAGCTGGCCCCTGAGAGGATTTGACTTTCCAGTGAAGATGGGGGAGCAAGGAGTGTGCACACCTCGACAGCAGGGATGAAGGGTAACTTTGATAGAACAACCCCTGCCACACAGAAACAACAAAGTCTCTTCTGTTTCTTTTCTTTTCTTTTAAGTCCAAATAAGAAATTCCAAAATGCCTTAACAGGAGGAGCAGAGCACGCTTTAATCTGGGAAGGGGTGCTGCCAACTATGGGCAAGATCAATCCCACACAGAAACACATAGCTCAGATCTTGCTATCCTCTGCACCTTTGGGTCTCCTCTCTCGTGGCATCTTGTGCTCTTTATCTGGTGTTGTAACCATCTGCACACTTACTGTAGAACCTCCATTATTGGGCTGTAGGCTCCTAGAGGACATAATCGGTGTATGTTGGATTCACCATTTTCCCCTTCTGTCTGGCACAACGCCTGGTAGGCCCTAACCCCTCCAAATGTTTGTAGCTGGGAGCGCAGCTCAGTGGCAGAGCACTTCTTTAGTATTCGCAAGATATTCAATTCAAGTATTCTTTAGTATTCAATTCCCCACACTGCAAAAAAATAAATAAATAGATATATAGCTAAATTAAATAAATAAATGGAAAGAGGTAGAGAATTAGCATGCATTAGTTTCTAAACTGTACTATTACCATATTAGATACTCAAAGCATATAAACCTCAAAAAATAGCCTCTGAGGTGTTCCAATTATTGTTTTACAGATAAAGAAACCCAACATTCAAAAGTGTTAGGTGCCTTGCCCCAGGTTATGAAGAGTCAGAATCAGAGCTATACTTAAGTCTAGAACTGTCCGTCTGCAAAGTCCCTGTGCTTCTTTTTCCAATAATAAGAAAATGAATGGAGTTATCGATACCTCTGAGAGGAGCCACCCCAGCCTCCTGGATGCTACTAACCCTGCTTCCCTGCAACCCTTGCCTGCTGCTCCAGGGGCTAACTCATTGGCTATTCCCTAATGGGGCTGGAAATCACCCAAAGACAATAGAAGCATGGCCTTGGCATTCATTTATGAGATATGCTTTCTGCCCACATAATCACCAGGGCTACAGTGAATGCCACTGCATCATTACTGGTACCTTCTCTATCCCTAAGCATGGCCACACCCATGAGAGTCAGGCAGATTCCTGAACTCACCCATGCCAGCTTCTTGTGATGTCTTCCCATCACTTGCCTGTGCATCTCAACTCCTCAGGAGGCCTCCCCCAGCCCCTCGGGTAGAGCTACTCACCTACTGAGAAATGAGTAGGGAAAAGGCACTGTGGGGTCTAGAACAATCCAGAGACTCCCCCCTCAAAGGTAAGAGGTTCAAGCCTCAAGATCCTGAGTTGAGTCTCCCGTGCTGCAACAATCAAAATAAAAAACAAATAAAATAAATAAATGTTTGAAGGAGAGAAGGCAGAGAATTAACATGCATTAGTCTCTAAGATGTACCAGTTCACATTAGAGGCTTTATGTATACAGTCCTCAAGACAGACTCTGAGGTAAGTGTTATTATTGCTTTATAGATAAACTGAGACTCAGAAATGAACTTCTACCATCAAGGGTAAGAAATTCAAGCAAGTCAGACAGGAAAGGCAAGAAAATAGACCACAAGAGGATAGCAAAATACAACACTTGGTGCCTCCTGGTATGGTAGCGTTGAAGCTATGCAATCATGACACGTTCTTGACAGAAAAATAAAACCTAACTAATCAAGCCTCCAGACCTGTCAGCTTGCAGGAATATGGGGGCTAGAGGAACACGGCATGAATGCCACAGAGGTGGAATCATGCAAAACCAGACTGTGGAAAGAGAACAATATAGCTGTCTTCTTCAATAAATATATGGCAGCAGGGACATAGGTAAGGGAAACTGTCAATTGATTAAAAAGAAAAAAAGCCTTGGAAATGCATCAACCAAATACAACTATGGACCTAATTTAGAGGAAAAATTATAAATAGATATTTTAAGGACAATTGGATAAAAAATGAACTCAAAGCAGGTATTATATGACATTTGTAAATTATATTAATTTTATTATTTATTATAATTTTGATAATAATTTTGCAAATATGTTATTCAAAAAATACTTATCAATTAGAGATATATACAGAAGTATTAATGAATGAAATGATATAATATCTGATTGCCTTAAATTTCTCTATCAGGAAAAAATAATTGGGAAGCTAGACAAAACCAGAAAGGCAATATTGATAATTATTGAAATGAAGGAGATGGTTCTCTCCATTTTTATATATGTTTGGATATTTCCACAAAAAAGTACTAAAATTAGAAACTATACATTGCCTGCTAAGTGTACTAATGGACAAATACTGAGAGGACTGGGAGAGAAGAAAGGAAGGATTCCAAACTAGCTTGAGGTTTCAGAGACAACTGAACAGAGGAGACAGGACCTCTACCGTGGAGCTATTCTAGCACTTACTATACTGCATAATCATTAGCACATGGGGGATATAGCTGATTCCTCATGGAGACCCCAGTACCCAGCAGAGCGTGGCAAACAGCAGTATTAAGGAAGTTATTGAATGAATCACCTATAACCACCCCAAATCCCTTCCATGTTCCCATTAAAGTAGCAATGACAGCAAATACTATGTGTCATACTGGACACTGGGGATACACAGAAATAGAAAATAGTACTTTCAAAGGAAGAGAAGCCATTCACTTAAAAAGGTGACTTTTGAAAAGGAGCTAAATGTGCTAAATGCTAAAGGAATGGTACACCATGCTGAACATTGCATCTCTGGAGGATTCACCTGAGGATTTGTAGGCAGAATGACTCATGAGGGAATGAGGCCAGTCAGATCCAGGCACACAAGGATGAGGGCCATTGGAGGTGAGGATATCTGAAAAAATATAAAGAGAGAAGGGGCAGCTGTGGAAGGATTGATCAAACTATAAAGAAGTATGTAGACCAAACAAGGGTGTCCTCAAACAGTGGTGTCCCCCTTTCTCTGAGCCATCAAAACTCTTGAAAACTCTTCCACTGCCACTGCCAGGGGCACAATGAAGGGAAGGCTGGTGGGAACACAAACTTTCTCAGGAAAAAGGAAGCCCTACAAATCAATTTTTGCAAATGCAAGGTGTGGTGGGCAGTAATTGCCCCTGGGCTATTGCACTCTTTCTCCCTTTTCTGACTACTGTGGAATCAGAATCCAAAAAACTCCATCTCCTCTATCATTATCTCAAGAAACCCAAATGGGAATTTTTGATCTGAATGTTTTGGTTGGTTTTCTTTACATGATCAAAACGAGCCTCATTAAGACTGAGAAGAAGCCACTAGCGTGCCCTTCCTTGGGATGGCTGGGGAGAAGCTACCATTCCAGGCTGCTCCTGACAAAGTGTCTCTCTGACCTGTCAGAGAGTTCATGGAAGCACCTTCTTCAGACTGAACCCCTCAACATGGAAATGATCAGGGAAGCCCCAAGAAAGACTCACCAACCCAGCGGAATGTAAGTCCAAAGACAAAATTATGTTGATTTATAAAAAATGTTAAAAGGATTTATCTCTTGAGCATGAGTCAAAGGACTGAGGCTTAGGACAACCACATAAAAAAAAAAAAAAAAAAATAAGCCCGTTTTAAATAAGCCTAAATAGAAAAGGCAGGGATGATTGGAAGAATACATAGAAATCTCCTAGAACTCTAAATTGGGCATCATGACCAGGTCTTCAGAGAGACAAGAATTGGGTATAGAAAGATATAGAGGTCATCAGGAACCAAGACATTGTCTCATTTCCTTCTTTCCCTTCAGTCTCTCATCTCTGCATCTCTCTGCACTTCTGTCTCTTCTTTCTCTCTCTCCAAATATTATCTTTCTCTACTCATTTGTACATGCATGAACCAAACATAGCTGCCCAAATCTTATTTCTTTTGTTTTTCCAAAAGCAAAAACAAAAATTGCAGTGACAATGTATTTTTGATATTTTTGCAAATCCTTTTAATGGTTTGTTTAATAGAAGACAGTTGACATCCTACATCTGCGTCAGCAATCAATATGTTGTAATTTCTTTTTTGGTTCAACTATATGAAGAAAATCCAGTCTCACAGAGACATGTAGCTTTAAAATGACACATTATTTTGATAGACTTTTCAGATAATTGTGGATAATCTTTGATACAATACCAAAACTCAACAAGGAGTAGTTTTGGTTTCTTTGTTTGATTGATTTTTTTAAAAATACATGACAATAGTGGAATGCAAGTTTGTTTGATTTTTAAGTATCAGGGATTAAACTCAGGGACATTTAACCACTGAGCCACATCCCCAACCCTTTTTGGTATTTTATTTAGAGACAGGGTTTCACTGAGTTGCTAAGAGTCTTGCTAAGTTGCTGAGGCTGGCTTTGAACTCAACGTTTTTCCTGCCTCAGACTCCTCAGCTGCTGGTGTTACAGGCGTGTGCCACTGCTCCCAACAAGGGGTAGTTTCTTAAAGCTTAATTGCAAAATGGTATCTGAAATCATATAAATAAACTTTTCTTACTGTTAAATCAAAATCCATTAAGCTATCTCACACTTCAAATGGATCTTTTACCTGTGCATTTGTCATTTGAAAAATATTGGTTCTGTGAGTTATGCATCATATTTTCCTAGTGTTGACATATTTCACACAAATATATTTTTAAATCACACTTGTTCATATCACCACTGATTCCATCAGAAATGTCATTAAATACTGCAAAGCTATCACGCTCACAGTAACAGATACAAGCTTTTCAAAATTCTAGTTTTCAGGGCTGGGTGTGGTTCAGTGGTGGAGTGCTTGCCAGGCAAGCATGACATCCTGCATTTGATTCCCAGCACTGTCAAAAAAATTCTAGTTTTCATGTGGAAATACAAACTTTTTCATTGACAAAAGTGCCCTTAGTTGTTTTCCCTGAAGTGACAGAATAAATTACTCATTTTCAAAAAAATTACCTGTCAAGTAGCAAGATCTGAGAAACCATAATTTGTTCTTTCAAGTAATAATGGTAAACTTTTGTTTAGTTTACAACTCCAATAATCATGTGTTTTACCTCAAACAACTGCCTTCAGTATTTAGCAGATGTGCTGCCTGAATTCTTCCAATTCATTGCAAAAAAAAAATTATTAGAAAGGTACTCAAGCGTCAAGATCTAATAAAAATTAATATTTTTTGCTGCTTCATCATGAGTCTTAAGTGAAACTGGCTTTTTTTCCCACTGTGAGTGCATGATAATGAAAAATATAAGGAATATCATACATGCAACTGCCTTGATTCATCCAAAAATGCCAGCAATATTACCCGTCATTGCTGCTGTACCATCAGTTCAAAAGCACAATTTTTTTTAAAAAAAAGGCAAATATACTCTTAGAATTATTATGAAAATGGTTTGATTTTCAGAATCCCATGACGGAGTCTCAGAGATTCCAAGGGGTTCATGGAATCACATTTTAAGAACTAGTATTCTAAACTATTCAAATTCAAACAATTAATTAATTTCCTTGATTCCAATTTCCATTTCCAGGTAGAAAAAAAAATTTTATGTCAGCCAGCTTGGATTTGAGGTCTTCCCTAGCCCTCAGTGTGACTAGCTGTATGATCATGTGACCCACTGTCCACCTGGCCAGAATTGTGGAGCCAACTAGAAAAGAGGTGAACAAGTCTGGCAGAGCTAAGAATCAGGATAGGATGGAGTTAAGAGCCCCACAAACTTCAAGAAGAGTTCAAATGGCCAGGGAATTCATCAGGAACGCACCTTGGAATCTCTCCAGAATACTATTAAGAACTGAAGTGTGTACAAAGTTTCACAGATTCCGAAGTGCTTTCACACACATGACTTCAATTAATCTTTCCAACAGCCCTGTGAGATAAAACACCATCACTGCCACTCCATAAATGCAGAAACAAAAGCTTAGAAAGTTCAAGTAACTTGTGCAGAGTCACCTAGTAAAGACATGACATACCTAGTTCTTCCAGCTTTGGGCAGAGGACTCATTTACCTACAGCTCAGCTGTCTTTCATGGTGATTAGGCAAAGGCAAGAAGTACCCAAGAGCAACTAAGTCTTTGGGACAGGTGTCCTGCACCTGTTGGGAGGGTGGGTAAATGAAGTAAGGCTTAAAGCTCCTGGCTAGTTTAAAGTTAAGAAAGAGAACTGGAGCAGGAGAGTTAGGGGTTTAAGGGGTTCCCAACTTTCCTGAACTCTGGATACAGCAAAAATTCTGTGGTTTGACTCGCTGTTAGACCATGATGTTGGCCACTCCCTCAAAGGAACGAGCCTACCTTCTACACCATGGTTGCTGCCAGTAATGTGCGACTTTATGTGGGAAAAGAATGCTGGTTTTAAAGAATGAAGTGTGACTCAGAATAATGAGAAATTATACCCCATTGGATTCAAATGTATGATATGTCAAGATCATTGTACTGTCATGTGTAACATTAAAACAAATTTTAAAAAATAAAGAATGAAGTGTGAGAATATATTATTTATTAACTAACTAAAGTGAATTTTTCTTCTCAGACTAGAAATCAAAAGTATAGACTTTGTTCATTATAAACTTTTCTTTTTTTTTTTTGTAGTAGACCAGCTGGAGGACCTCCCACATGAAAAAGCAACATCAGGTCTAAATAAAGAGGCATCCATTTAGGGAGCCTGGCTTTGATCCCTCAACACAATCCAGCTTCCCCTAACCCCTTTCACCCAGTATCAGCTTTTAGGATATTATTCCAAGTAGGCTGGGCAAAGAGGAAATGAAATCTAAAGCTTTTTTAAAAGGAAACCAACTACTAAAATACACAAAGCAGAACCTAGCTCTCCACAGGAAGATCTAGCCTCTGCATTTCAGTGCAAAGCCAGTGAGATCCCCACCAAGGGGAGCTGATAAAGATCCCTAGTCCAGTGTAAGGGTCACTATCATCTCTTTGGGACTTGAGATGTAGCTAGTCTGAATTGCTGAATGTGGAAAAAACACATCAAATTTTGAACACAGCACAAAAACAATGGAAAATATCTCAAAAGTTTTTATATGGATTCTATGTAAAAATTACAATATTATAAATATATTGAGTTAAATAAACTATTGGGGGGCTAGGAGTACCAGGGATTGAACTCAGGGGCACCCGACCACTGAGCCAGATCCCCAACCCTATTTTGTATTTTATTTAGAAACAAGGTCTCACTGAGTTGTTTAGCACCTCGCTTTTACTCAGGCTGGCTTTGAACTCATGATCCTCCCGTCAGCCTCCTGAGCCGCTGGGATAACAGGCCTGTGCCACCATGCCCCAGCACACTATATTATTTAAATCAGCTTCATCTCTTTACATTTTCAATGTGGCCAGTAGATAATCTGAAGTCCTTTATGTGGCCCACCTTGCATTCCTATTGGAAGCCCTAGCCAATCCAACAGCACATTCAGCTCTTCTCTCTTTTACTCTGAACTGTGTCGGTTTATTCACTTTCTAATTATTTAATTCCTTCTAACATTCTAATGATGAAATATAATTTTTAAAAGCAGCTCATTCAGACTTAATTGGGCAAGTTGTAATACTAAAAAAATTCTGAAAAGAGGGGAATCCAAGGACCCAAAGCCCAAGATTTCCTAGTTTATTGAGAATGTAAAAACAAAAACAAAAGAATACTGCTCTTTTTCACTTTCTTGATAGAGAGAAGTATACTTATATAACAAATTGATGCCCGTTCTAGAGAAGAAAGAATAATATAATAATGACAGATTAGTGCTTATTTGACATTAACTAAAAATGAGTGTGTTGAATTTGAGGTCTCCCACCACACATCAGCAGATGTTCTAAAAGCTGGAACAAATTACCAGTTAAATGCTATTACTTTTACTGTGAAAATAAATCTAAATCAGTTCTGACCCAGAGAGTTAAACCGACATTAAGGAAGGGGTGGCAGAGTGGGGAGATGGGAATCGATGCAGGAAGTTTTTAGTAAAAGGCTACTGGGCAAAAGTACATGGTCACATTCAAATGTTTTAAAAAAGCTAAAGGATATTTGGGATGTTGAAATTAATTTTATGACTTTGCCTCAGGACTTGACACAAACCTTTACTTGAGCAGAATCCAAAGCAACTTTGAAGTTTAGGATGAAACTTTACAAAAGACCAGGCTAACAGTTTGGTGGACTTACTTGGAATACAGAGCAACACAATAGAAAAACAAATGCTTACCGGTGGGGAAAGGCAAACTTGTAATGAGAATTTCGCAGGATCAGGATATGGCATTTCCCACATTTCTTATTGTCACAAAGACAACCTTCTCCCCAGCTCCCAGGAGTGATTCATTGCTTTCCTTTGGATCTCTCTACACTAATCAGAGGCTTGCTAAACAAGTCATACAGAGACCTGCAGGTAGCCCATCAAAACCAGCAGCAGAGTGTGACTTCTTCTGTCTCCACCTCCCTCACTATTGATTTGCACTCTGGAGTGATCCTCGGGCTTGGCTCAACTATTGAAATACTTTATTGAATAAAGCAGTATGTAGGAAAACAAGAATCCAGGCAGGAATGCAAAGCTTTATAAACAAATCCTCCCAGTTTTGCTTCTACCTTCTTTGTTTCTAATCATCCTTGATCTTATATTCCAAGGGGATTCTTCCTTCCTTTTCTGTTTTTCCCTTTTGTCTGCTGGGTTTAGTCAAGTTCTGTGAATTTCGGCACAGTTTTCCCTCTTTGTTTTTGGCAGCCTCCAGTTGGCATTTCCCAATGCTATAACCCTTCTCCTGCCTGTGCCTGTGCCACCCTCCCGGCTGCCTGGGAAGGACCCTACTTTGCAAGTTGCTACATGTGAATGAGCTGGAGTTTTGCTGGGATGTTTTGAAATGATGAAACTGATCCCTCCCGCAAGGAGACTGACTCAGCAAGGATCGTTACAAATGTCCCACACTTTACAATCGTGGGAAAGGGAAATTAGAGTTGAGATTAGTTTGAAGATTCTATTTTTCAATATTATGCAATGGGTTCTAAGATATTTTGAAGAAGCCATTAGAAAAAATAAAAATATATCTTCAATTGAAATATCCATTGGGTATAGAAATACCAAAATCTGTACAGACACAAAGCATAGCACCTAATCGCACATTCTTCAAAGTATGCTACAAAATGTATATAATTAATTTTAACCCACACCTAGATAAGGAAGTCAGTATTGCCAATCCTCCTACATTTTCAAATAAAGAAACTTTGCCACAGTGAGGTTTTTAAAAGTGTCCAAAGGAAGTTAATAGTACCTTTTAATTAACCAGTGTTGCTTATTGAGCTCCAACACCAGACCAAGGATTGTAGAGGAATAAAAAGAAAAAAAAAAATCAAAAAAGGGAAACAGGGAGAGATATGGGGGCATGTTATGGTTTAGATATGTGGTGTCCCCCTAAAGGTCCTGTGTTGATGCAGGAATAGTCAGAGGTGAGATGAGTACATTATAAGAGTTTTAATCTAATTGGTCCATTCTAGTTTGAATGGACTAACTGGGTGGTAACTGTAGGCAGGTGAGGCATGACTGGGGAATGCCTGGGAAGAGTGCATCTCCTGTGCTAGCAGTGCTCCTCCTCTCTCTGCTTCCTAGTCACCATGAGTGGAGCAGCACTCCTGCGCTGTGACCTTCACCATAATGTTCTGCCTCACCTTGGACCCAGAGCAATGGAGTCAATCAACCATGAGCTGAACCTCTGAAACCCTGAGACCAAAATAAATTTTTTCTCCTCTAAGTTGTTCTTGTCAGGTATTTTGGTAACAGTGACGAAAAGCTGACTAACTCGAGGAAGGAAAAAAATAAATCATTCTGGAAACTAAACAACTCTCTTAGTGAAAATAAACCCAAAGTTTTACTCATGAAATATTCACCCTTGAAATAATTGGAGAAAGACAAATGGACTAAATTAGGTGTTTTCTAGACATCCTTTTTTGCCTAAGAATACCCTATATTAATTCATAATTGCCTTTCTCGGGGCTTTATTCCTACTTCTCCCAAAACATGTTCTTTTTCTCCTTCTTCTCACAGACCTTTACATGAAGAGCTATGGGAGACATAAGCTGGCAGCTAAGAGCAGGACTGAGAGTCAGAAAAAAGTGGGCTCAAAAACCTAGTTCCAGGCTGTGGGTAAAGTTCAGTGGGAGAGCACTAAACTAGCACATGTGAGACACTGGGTTCGATTCTCAGCACCATATATATAAATAAATAAATAAATAAATAAATAAATAAAATGTATTGAGTCCATCTACAACTGAAGAAGAAAAAAAAAGCTTAGGGCTGGGGTTGTGGCTCAGTGGTAGAGTGCTTGCCTAGCATGTGGGAGGAGCTGGGTTTAATCCTCAGCACCACATAAAGATAAATAAATAAAATAAAGGTATTGTGTCCAACTACAATTAAAAACAAACAAACAAACAAAAAAAAAAAAACCCTAGTTCGAAGCCAGGCGTGGTCGTGCACTCCTGTAATCTCAGCTACTCAGGAAGCTAAGGTAAGAGGATGGCAAGTTTAAGGCCAGCCTGAGCAATCTAGGAAGACTCTGTCTCAAAATTAAAAAGGGCTGGAGATATAGCTCAGTGGTAGAGTCACCTGGGCTCAATCCCCAGTACTACCAACATCAAAAAATAAAACCACTTCTAAAATTGTTCCTTCACCCATAAAATGGGATGGTAGTGGTGCTTTCTTCTTAGGATTGCTGAGAGGAACCAACCACATAATACATGCAAAGTTTTTAACATGGTCCCTGACATAAATATTCTCAACAAGAGGTAATAATAACTGTAATTCTCTGTTAAAGCAAGTAATTACAGTGCTAGAGTAAGTTTGGTCCCCAGTGTGGTGATGTTGAGAAGTGGTGGCACCTTTGAGAGGTGGGGCTTGGTGCAAAGTATCGGTGCAAATGCCCTTGGAACAGAATGATGTCATTCTCCTGGGAATTAGTTCCCTCAAGAATGGGTTGTTATAAAAAAGAGCCTGACCCCTGAGACCCTCACCACACACTCCCACATTGTGATGCCATCCACCATGAGGTCCTCACTAGAGCTGAGCCTCTCAAAAAGAAAAAAGAAAAAAAAAAAAAAAACATCAATAAGGGCAGCCAGTACAGATTATTGAGAAATTTTAAAGGCTTTTAAGATTATAAGTTGGTTCCAAACTTGCAAAACAAGAGAGATACAGACACAGAGGTCAGACTGATGAAGATCAGAACATCTGACTGCTTACTACTGAAGAATGGATAGGAGAATACGGCTTTAATGCATGACCACAGTAGTTTTGTGCGACTTTCTCTATACTTAGGCAAGCACAGCTGACCTTTCACTGGCATCCCCTCCAAAGGCAGACCTCTTAGAACATGGCAGAGACCAGAATAAGCAACAGGATAAGAGGGTCCCCTCTACATTCCTGACCCCAAATCCCAGCCTCAAGGCCCTCCACCCTGAACTCCCAATGCCCACCTGGATGTCCCTCATCTTGGGCACCGAGTCACTAAGAGGATGTTTAAAAGAGGGAAAAAAGAGGCTATATAAGCCTTGCTCATTTTTTCCTCCCAGAGATGGGAAGATGCCGAGAATATAACTCTAGTGGAAGTTTTCCCACACAGACACATAAAGAATAAGGAGGATGCTCTCACCCCACCCTACTTCAAAAAGCAGGTATTTTCTTCTTGGGGCTACTCTACAAAAATGCTTCAACTTCACTCCTCCAAGATATCCTTTCTCACTAGCAAGCTCCTCTTATTGTCTCTTTTCCTCTTTGACATTTAGTCTAAGAGCTAAACTTCTTTTAGCTCTTTAGGCGGAAACTAATTGGAACTTAAAAGAATCCACACGTCACATACCACTTACTTACATTTTAGACAAAATTCTTCCAAGCTCAGTGATCATTTTCTAAAACCAAAGCAGATGTAAAGAAAAAAGGAGACCATAGAGGCAAGAATAATAGTAAGAAATGAGAAATTGTTGTGGATCTTTCTTACTTCAATATTCCTGAAAACCTCCCTATAACAGGGGAAACAAAAGGCAGTTAAGCTGACGGCCATGTTGCAGTTGGAGAGGTACAGTTCAAATTATGTTCAGTAGGCTCTGTGATTTACATATATGTATACACATACTTACGTACATATTATTAATTCTTTTATATATTTTAAATTCTTTTGAATAGAAAACCTTTCTTAGATAGAATTAAAATTATTCTTTCTTGTTTCCAAAGAACTAAAATTAGAAACGTTTGCTGCTTTGAAGTGTACATTTCTCAAGGAGGATCATGAACCAAAATTGATTTTCATGCATGTATGAGTTTGTTAGGATGAACCCAACTATTATGTGTAACCATAAAACTCTAATTTAAAAAAAAGAGAGAAATCTATAATAATAAGAAGAAAAACTTAGAGTGATGCTTGACTTGACTTCTAAATAAGAATAATATATGATCTGTGGCACCAAATAAGTTACTTTTATAAATAAAAGGGACTATGTTTATTTTTTTTTTAAAAAAAAGGGTAAATTTCTGTGTTCTGGACAATTAATCTGTATTCCATTGTGTGCATTTTACCCGATGAATTTGCAATTAATTTCTTTCCTGACAGTTGCAAGCTCAAATGGTTTGCGGGTCAAATAAGTAAAAATATGTAAAGTAGCTATAGGGATTCAAACTCAAAACACAATAAAAAACCAAAACTAAAAACTGTTTTAAAATTGAGTGAGGTAGGAGGATTGCAAGTTCAAGGCCAGTGTCAGCAACTTAGTAAGACCCTGTCTCAAAATAAAGAATAAAAAGAACTGGGAATGTAGCTCATTGGTCAAGCAACCCTTGGTTTAATCTCCAGTACCAAAATAAGTAAATAAACAAACAAACATGTAAATAAAATAAAAGAGCATAGGTCAAAGTTGTAACCCCTAATTTGATCAAGACTAGGGACGTGTTAGTCAGCTTTTCTTTACTGTAATCAAAATACCTGACAAGAACAACTTAGAAGAGGAAAGATTTATTTTGGCTCATGGTTTTAGAGGATTTAGTCCGTGGTCAGTTGAGTCCAAGGCAGAAACATCATGGCAGAAGGACAGGCAGAGGAAAGCTATTCAGCTCATAGCAGCAGGGGAACAGAGAGAAAGCAGTTGGGGGAAAGATCAACTTCTCCAGGGCATGCTCCCAGTGATATACTCCAGCTAAGTCCCACCTCCCAATAGTTTGTTAAGCTACCAATAGATTAATCCATCAGGGATTAATCCACTGATGAGTTTAAAGTCTCTATGATTCAATCATGCCTAAAAGCCCCACCTTTGCACTTTGCTGAATTAGCAACCATGCTTTCAACACATGGGAATTTGAGTGGATGGTGTAGATCCAAACCACAACAAGGGGGAAGAAAAGTTCCCCCTGAACTTAACATTAAGGTCACCCTCTGAAAGTGACCCTAGTAAGAATCAACACACACAGATAACATGGACCATGTATAGAAATCACCTATACTATAACTGGTCTATAAATATGGCTGAGAAGATTCATCTTAATCTTGAGAGTTTACCTAGGGTAAAGTCTCAAGGACACTGGATTGATTGATAAAAAGAAAACAGAATAATTGCTGAGTTCCCTGCCCAACCCTTGCCCCCTCTTCACTGTTGTCTGGACCTACCTGTGAAAGTGCCACACTGGCTTTCCCAGCCTCTCTTGTAGCTAGGAATAAAACAGTGATAGTGCTCTGGTCGAGAGGGCATAAGGTTTCCAAGAGAAAATCTGCTGGGAAATTTCTGGAAAAACTTTTCTCTGAAGTCATAATAAGAATAACAACCACAGAAGAAAACTTATCCATTCCCTGGGCATGGAGATTAAGGAGGAGACAAAGATTCTTTAAAGCAAGTACAGGCAAAAGTCAGCATAATTTGAACTTCAGAAGGGTTGATATTACAAATCTATGTTTACTCTTAAAGAATGCCTTATAGATCAAAGGGCTGTTCCTAACTCTTCAGACACTCTCCAAATCAAACACTATACAAAGTAAGAATTCATGAAACCGAGTTTGAGAAAAATAAAAATTCTGAGGGAAAAACTGTCATGTTCACTATGAGAGAGTTGACAGTAAAGGGTTTACTCTGGGACATTGATATTCCCCAGAGAGGCCCAGAACAATCTTTATGGAGATGCTCCAGCAGGATTAAATATCCTGTTTACAGCAAATATTATGATGGATTTTGCAAGCACAGTTAGTGATCTCCATAAAAAAAAAAAAAGCAGTAGGTAAAAAAAAAATATGATAAAACTTTAACCACTTCTTCAGCTTTCTTCATACAGAAAGGAGCACTGAGAGGCCATTCCAACTGTCTCAGTCACCTTTTAAATGCCTCTTCAGATCCTTTTTGTCTTCCCTCTCTCTGTGATCTCTGGCCTTGTGTACCAGCTCAACCAACCCTACGGGAGTCAACTCTGTGTACAATGAACCAACTGTGCTTGAGCAGACCAATAGCATCTCACTTTATGAATCCCTCTCACCTCCTGTCCTGCGACTTTCCTGTTGATGCCGAGGAGGAAGACTCCCCCAGGACACACTCAGCACATTCAGGAAGTACAGGGGGATTGATTCCAAAGACAGACAGGAGCCAACAAACAATTCTCCCTTTCTCACCTGGGAAGACTATCCTGAGAAGAAATCACTTATATATTTATCAATAAACAGTTTCCCCATGATCAAGAAATCCATTGCTCTTAATTAACACCCTTCACATTGCATTCCCTTCCTTATCTCTCCCACTCTTCTTTTCCTTTATTCCTGTTCCTTATTAGAGAGCTACACTCCTAAAAAAGTAGAAGGTCTCAGGTTCTGCCTTCTAAGCAACATGGGTTCAGAATGCACTTGCTTTCTTTTGATGAGCAAAAATCCACAAATTCTGTGACTTAAAATAATACCCATTTCTCAGGTCATAATTTGTAGGTCAGATATCCACCCTAAGCTGGGTGTGTTGGCATATGCCTATAATCCCAGTAACTCAGGAGGCTGAGGCAAGAGGATCATAAGTTTAAGGCCAGCCTCAGCAACTTAGTGAGACGGTCTCAAAATAAAAAATAGAAATAGTTATGGATGTAGTTACGTGGTAAAGTGCCCTGGATTTAATCTCCAGTACTGGGGGAGTGGGGGAGTGGAGTCTACATAGCATGCTTGTCTTTATAGCTCAGGTTCTCAAAAGACTGAAGTCAAGGAACAGGCTGAGTTGTGGTCTCATCAGGAGCATAGAATCCTCTTCCAAACTCACTTGGCTGTGTCAGAACACAGTTCTTCACAATTGTAGGACCAAGGTTTCCATTTCTTTTTTTTTTTTTTAAATCTTATTTTTTTATATGTTTATTTTATTTTTATGTGGTGTTGAGGATCGAACCCAGCGCCGCCCTGTGCATGCCAGGCAAGCGCGCTACCTCTTGAACCATATCCCCAGCCCCTAAGGTTCCCATTTCCTCACTGACAATCATCTGGGGTCTGTTGTCAGCTCCTAGAGGTCACCTACATTCTTTCCCTCATGGCTCATTCAATCTTCATAGCCAGCAATGACTCTGTGGCTCATTCTTATGCTTCCAATCTCTCTCGCCTCTATTTCTGATTTCTAAACACAGCTTTAAGTGATGCATATGATGAGAACAGGCCTACCTGGATAATTCCTGTATTTTAAGGTCAACTGATTTGGAATCTCAATCACATTTGCAAATCCTTTTGGCTGTGTAATGTATCATATTCACAAGTTCCATACACACACAAAGGAAAGTGCTTTGGGTAGTATGGTCATTTTGACAATATTCATTTTGCCTATCCAAAAATATGGGAGATCTTTCCATCTTCTAAGGTCTTCTTCAATTTCTTTCTTTAGTGTTCTGAAGTTCCTTATAGAAATAGAAAAAGCAATCATGAAATTCATTTAGAAAAATAAGAGACCCAGAATAGCCAAAGCAATCCTTAGCAAGAAGAGTGAAGCAGGAGGCATCACAATACAAGACTTTAAACTATACTACAAAGCTATAGTAACAAAAATGGCATGGTATTGGCACCAAATTAGACATGTAGACCAATGGTATAGAACAGAAGACACAGAGAAAAACCCACATAAATATAGTTATCTCATACTAGACAAAGGAGCCAAAAACATACATTGGAGAAAAGATAACCTCTTCAACAAATGGTGCAGGGAGAACTGGAAATCCATATGCAGCAAAATGGAACTAAACTAAACCATGCACAAAACTCAACTCAAAGTGAATCAAGGACCTAGGAATTAGACCAGAGACCCTTTACCTAACAGAAGAAAAAGTAGTCCCAAATCTTCATCACGTCAGATTACCCCCAACTTCCTTAACAAGACTCCTAAAGTGCAATAAACAAAATCAAGAATTAATAAATAGGATGGATTCAAACTAAAAAGTTTCTCAGCAAAAGAAACAATCAGTGAGGTGAAGAGAGAGCCTATATTTTGAGAGCAAATTTTTGCCACAGTCACATCAGCTAGAGCACTAATCATTAAGATATATAAAGAACTCAAAAAACATAACACCAAAAAAACCAAACAACCCAATCAATAAATGAGCTAAGGAGCTGAACACACACTTCTCAGAAAAAGTATATAATTGATCAACAAATATATGAAAAAATGTTCAACATCTCTAGTAATTAGAGAAATGGAAATGCAAATCAAAACTACTCTTTCATCTCATATCAGTCAGAATGGCAGTTACCAAGAATACAAACAACAGTAAGTGTTGGTGAGGATGTGGGGGAAAAGGCACATTCATACATTACTGATGGGATTGCAAATTGGTGCAACCACTGTGGAAAGCAGTATGCAGATTCCTTAGAAAACTTGGAATGGAACCACCATTTGACCCAGCTACCCCCACTTCTTGGTCTATACCCAATGGACTTAAAACCAGCGTATTATAGTAATGCAGCCACATCAATGTTTATAGCAGCTCAATTCACAATAGCTAAACTGTAGAAGCAACCTAGATGCCCTTCAATAGATAAATGGATAAAGAAACTGTAGTACATATACACAATGGTCTATTACTCAGCATTAAAAGAGAATAAAATCATGGCATTTGCCAGTAAATGGATGGAGTTGGAGAATATCATGCTAAGCGAAGTAAGCCAATCCCAAAAACCAAAGGCTGAATGTTCTCTCTGATAAGTGGGTGCTGATCCATAGTAGGGGGTGGGAAGTATGGGGAAAATGGAGGAATATTGATTGGGCAAAGGGGAGGGAGAGAAGAGGAGGGGATATGGGGGCAGAAAAGATGGTAGAATGAGATGGCTATTATTACCCTAGGTATATGTATGACTGCACCTATGGTACAACACTACATCATGTACAATCAGAAAAATGAAAAGTTGTGCTGCAATTATGTACAATGAATCAAAATGCATTCTGCTGTCATATATAATAATTAAAATAAATAAATAAAATTCAAAAAACAAAGGAAAGTGGACCATGCAAAGGCAAGAGTCATTGGGGATCATCTTAGAATTCTGCCTGTTACACAAATGGTTGGCACCAAGGGTTGCCCTAGAGAGCAGACTCTTAGGATGAGATTTTGACGCTAGGTTACTCACTGATTTGAAAGCAATACGTTTTTTTCATTATTGTTGATAAATGGGATGGAAATTCCTGTATGCAATCATATCACAAGTACTAAGCCTTTCCTGTGAATTTAATTGACATTAAGTGGGGCTAGAAGGTGAGGGAGACAATGGGGTATGCAATGGCTATGGTGCTTGGAAAATATGGGAGCAATTATGACTAAAAATCATGGAACAGACTTACTGCTATTAAGAGAACTGGAAGCCTCGAAAAAAGAACAGGACAACTAACTCCCAATTCAAAGCTTGCTTTGAAAGCCAGGGGCCATTGATATAACATTTAAACAAGCTCTCATTTCTTGTCAACAAAGGGTAGAACTGCTAGAAAGACAAGCACTGAGCTTCATTCTTAGTGGTAAAGAGGTATGAGATGTAACTTTTTGTTTGTTACTTTAGAAGAGATGTCTTAGGGGCTGGGGGTATAGCTCAGTTGGTAAAGTGCTTGCCTGGCATGCACAAAGCCCTGGGTTCAATTCCCTACACCACAAAAAAAAAAAAAAAAAAAAAATCTAAAACAGAGATGTCTTAGCATGAACCAGACCCCAGGATCCCTAAAAAATTCACCAGGGTGGCAAGCCACTGAATCTTCATTGAATTTATCTTTGACACACATAATTTTACTAAGACAAATCATATGTACCACTTTCTGCTTACCACGTCCATTTAGCAAGCTGATTTATGAGGATCTAATGAATTTTGACTTGATTAAAGTCGCAGTGATAGAAAGCAAGAGCGTTTACATAGTCCTGGGTCAAAAGCATGAATTTGCTTCGACTGTTCTTCTCATATGAAGGTGAATGAACTACTTTTCATATTCCCTTTGAATGGGGATTGAACAATATAGATTTATCAGATCAGTAGCTGCTTATCAAGAGCTAGAGCCTCTGTTGATATGAACCAGTGAAGATCAGGAATAATTGGGATTAATACCTAATTAAGTCTGTGGAACTCTATAATCTGCCATGATCCATCTGCATTTTGCAGGAACTATACAGAGAAATTGATGGTAACCACAACTGTGTCTTTATAATCTTCCATATGGGTGCCAATCTCTGCAGTTCCTCCTGGCATGCCATATGCTTCTGAGTTATTATCTTGGCTGAGGAGGCAAAGCAGTAGGTTGACTCATTTCAGAAGCTTCCACTTGGCCTTGGCTACTTCATGGCCCTTATTCTGCTGGTTAGGGAACCAATGTGAGGATTCTTCCAGTGCTGGGTATATCTGTATACCCTAGGTATATATACAGATTAGAGACTGGGAAATAGCAAGAAGATTCACAGACCCAATGTACCCTCTGTGAGATAGATTTAGGACAGAACTCCATTGAACATAGGGCCTCCAAAAGCATCCACTCTGTCTGGAGGTTCATGATAGTTTTTGGTTTCCTGGTATTAGTGTGAACCTGAGTCCCATTTTTTTAACATCTTTGAATCTGGGTATTCCATTTTTCCTCATTCCAAATGTCTACAGTTCCCTAAAAAGGAGGGGGCAAATGTCCATACAATGTAGATACATTATTAAACCTCAAAAAGACATGTCCTCCTCTTGAGAAAAATAAATCTGGACTTATAGAGTGGATGAGAAACTAAAATCTGGGGCTGGGGATGTGGCTCAAGCGGTAGCGTGCTCGCCTGGCATGCGTGCGGCCCAGGTTCGATCCTCAGCACCACATATAAACAAAGATGCTGTGTCCGCTGATAACTAAAAAATAAATATTTTTTTAAAAAGATCCAATTAGATAATTTATGTGAAAGTTCTGAGCAAACCACAGAACAGTAAATGGATATAAAAAATATTTAAAAAAAGAGAAACTAAAATTTCATTTTGAAGTGTCTGAAGTTAGCCTTCTACTTGCCAGTTCTCACTTTTTTTTTTTTTTTTAAGTATATAATTTTGGTACTATTGAGTTGAGTGACATCTTAACTATCCATTCCTAAGGATACCATGATCTCTTAGGCTATCTCTAGAATTATCTGCAGATTAAGGCACCCTGTATGCCACCCTGTTCTTGCCTTCCCTTGATGGGTAAGTACCCTTTTTCCTCTGACAGTTAAGTGCCAACATCTGACCTCTGCAATACCATTCTGAAATACCAGCATCTCCTTTGGTTATATGAGCCAACTCCATAGCAATATGGTGAACAGAGGACCACTACCACTGAGTTTCTCAAAAATGGGTATCCTGTCATGGTTGAATTTCTTGTTTTCTTAATGAGGGGAGTCTTCTCAGGACCCTCTGGAAAACATAATCAATGGTGAATGTTTAGGGTTTTTCCTGACTTCCCAGCCAGTCCTCAGTGTTATGCCAAGGTGGGTGAGTATCTTCACCTCACTTACTTTTTTAGTTTATCATTGTATCCAACTTTAATTCCGGGTGGTATCAAACAGAATATTTAGTTGATTTTACATGTCCTTCATCTAACATTGAACCCCCAAGTTCATAAGTCTCCTTTAGTCTGCTCCTAATATCCAATTCCTTCAAGATTTACTCCCTCACATGTTGATAATGTAAACGTTGGTTGTTTGGTATCTTTGTGGGTTTTCTTTTTCTTTTAAAACACGTGTTGTTGGTTTAATGAGCCACCCTTTCTGGGTGTGACTTCCTCATAATCTTTGCCAGTGAAGTTTTTCTTTCCTTTTCTAAAAGCTTTTCTTTCCAAGTCTTCATCTGACAGTACCTATCAGTAATTCATCCAGAAACTTGTTGACACAAATGAAAATTTCTCTTCAATCTTTAGCACTTTGGTTACTCAATCATTTTCACTCAGCCTGTCTGGTTCAACCTCTCCAGAAAGGAAATGACTATCTTCTTGTTAACTCCCTCTCTACCTCTCTGGAAAGTATAGTTTTTCCACTGTGCTACATCAGTTGCTACTTATTATTTGCATTCTAGCTTCTAAATTCGATATTGACCCCTTTTTTCTACTTATATTTTCTTTCCTGTTTTCTTTGTTTTTAAGAGCCCTTTTTATTTTTTACTTTCATTTAGTAGGATTTGGGCAAGGAGAGGAAGAAAATATATTTGTTCAATTAGCTGTGTTTAATCAGATGTTAGAACTGCTTCTCCGGGGCAAAAATTCTAACTTCCAGGATTCAGTGTTCTTCCACACCCAGTTATTTCTGATCTGAATCAGACTGGGTTGGCAATATCAAATATAAAAGTTTTGAACATTTCGTATGTATACCTTATGTGCTTTCGGCCCCATCTCTTACTCTAGCCACTGCTTTGTCTGTGAAGTCCTCCAAGTTTAGATTTGCTGTATACAGTCTTATCCTGATAGTATCTTATCTTGGCCTCTGGGTCCTACCCTAGAATTTCTCTAATATTAAAGAGTGGCATCCATAGAATCTCTGGAAACTCATGAGGGGCAAAACAAACCATCCAAATCAGATCCTCCACAGTCCCCACCACTGCCACCAGGTGATGGCATTTTGGCAGAAGCTGTGTTCTTTGACTTATGGACACAGCTTCTGTCGGGTGACCCCTCGCCAACACTAGAGCTATCCATAGGTCCCCACATGTGTATTGAGAAGGCTGAGTGGTAAAATAACTAAGCCTTCATCTTCCATAGTAGAAAGTATAAAGGTAATATCTAAAACTGAAAAAAGTAATTGTAGCATATTATCCAAAACTAGAAAAAAATACCAGAAAACTATTTGTTTCTTTTAGCTATTTTGGAAAGTGTTTAAAAATATCAAATGTGTTTACCTCATAGAAAAGAGAATTAGGAGGCTGGGACTGTGGCTCAGCAGTAGAGCGCTCACCTAGCACGGTTCGGGACCTAGATTCGATCCTCAGCACCACATAAAAATAAAAGGCATTGTGTTGTGTCCATCTGTACCTAAAAAATAAATATTAAAAAAAAGAAAAGAGAATTAGGAGACAGGGAAACATTGATCATGGTAATATTATTACACTTTTAAAACTATGTACATGTATTTACTTTTTTAAAAAATAGAACTTCCGTTTTAAACAAAGGCAGATCCTAAACAGCAAAATCTAACTAAATAAAAAAGCATGTCAATATTTAATTCCCTCTTTTGACTTTTTGACCACTGGAGGAGGAGAAAATGCCCAGATATTCTCTAGAGTCTGTTGGGACATACAAAAGGGGTCCCACCTGCTATGGCTCCCATTTCAGGATCACTGCCCATGGCCTTGGCAACTGTGCTGAGCTGGCTGAATGCTTTAACTCAGCATCGGATTCCAGTTGCCTCCAAATGTTTGTTCATCTTTGAGAGACCCCAGTATATAGGAAACTAAATCCACAAGGCAATGTTTTTTTCTCAAACATTAGTACTTTGTTAAAAGAACATATTAAACTACCACATTTGGACTTAATTTAGGGTGATCATCCCAACATTTTGAGAAAGTAAACATTAATTTAATTTGATCTGTGAAGTTATTAAAGAAAAATAAACCCACAAACATAAAGCCAGTGTCAGCTGTTGAATGGCAGTGTCTATAGCTGTTCTCTGAATACTCAGCCAAAAAATGTGAATGTACAATGAAGTCTTCTCTTTCCTTGGGGTTAAATTTCAATATTAGAACACACAGAGAAAAATATATAAGGAATTCATTTTTGATGGTCCCATAAGAAGGCTCCATTTGGAGAGCATTGGACTCCCTCAGTAAATTCTACAGGGATTTTTTTTTTCTCCATTGTTGAAACAGATTGTTTTCTCTCCAGTTGAGCATCAAATAGAATAACTGACATACATTTTGGGTTGTTAAAAATTAAGTGTCTTCAGCAATAGAGTCACACTCAGTTTGGTGAGATTTTCACTCTATGAGAAGTCCTTGGGTACTGATCAGGGCTGGAGAATGGCTTATCCACATGTCTCAACTCACATTTACTCAGGGACATATGCTCATTGAGTGGAATAGTGGGTGGACTCTCCCACACTCTTCAAAGAATATTTATTTTTCTTTTTGCAGAGTATTTAATTTGCCCAATTAAATGCATATATGATGCAGAATAAGTGCCATTTTGAATTAAATGAGGAATAATCTAAATAGATACAGTGGGAATACATTTTCATAGTGCAATCGTCCAGATGTGCAAAGATATAATTTTCTTTCATCTTAAAGATGTTGTCTCATAAGGAGACTTTTCTTTTCTTTTACTTTTTTTTTCCTTTTACTTTTCTTTCTCCTCTTCTTTCCAGAATAATCAAAATTTTAGGGGGAATACATATCATTCTAATGTCAAGGGAAGGACATTATCCAAGCAAGAGACATGGCTCCATGTATCATATCTGTTCTCACCGGCCTTCCTAAGGCTTGTTTCATCAAATCTCAGGCAGCAGTCTGTCTCCACTGTGGTGGTAGCTGAAGTCAAGCTTAGGTAATCTATCCTGTTAGCTGTTTTGATGCTCCAGGTCTACCTGGAGACTTGGTGCTCTCTCGTGCACTGTCTCTCCAGAGCACTACTGATCCTTCACTACTCAGCCACATCTCTCCTCCTGTTCTTTTCTGGACTATTCTCTCAAGACCTCTACCCTGGGGTCCTCTTGCTCTACACCATAGTGACCCTCTGACAGAAACATCCATTCTTACTTCTAAACCTCATTCTCTTAGTTATAAGCCCTATTTTGTGCCCACTGATGCATAAAAAAATAATTCTCATATCTGTTCTAGCCCCACGGAATAAAGGATACTCTATGTGTGGGAGAGGGTGAGAAAGTCAACTTTGTCATATCCTCTTCACCTAAATCAATTGTACTTTCTTTTCTTTTCTATTGTGACCTCTTGAAATGGCTCAGGGCATCCCAGAGCTCCAGATGGATTGAGAAACTTCCACACTTCTCTGAATTTTCTAGTCATGACCAACCAGAAGCTTTATCTTGAGGGAGACAGGGCATAGGGTACAAACACCATACTAACATCTCAACTCTAAATCTCTTCTTCAAATGTTCTGAGCTCCTCCAGCTATTCCAAAGGAGGGTCCTAAATCTTCCTTGTCTGGCAAGGAGCACCTGACATCATTATGCATGTTTCCTTACATCAAGCGTAAATGGTATGCCTTAAATCATAGTGGAGAAGGGGGAATGTTCTTCCCCCAAACCCTGGCTCCTGAAAACTGAAAGCTCTTTGGTTTTCAGGCCGTTGTATCTGTTACAAAATCTTTGTCAAATTTGGGGAATTACGGGCTGGGGATGTGGCTCAAGCGGTGGCACGCTCGCCTGGCATGCGTGCGGCCCGGGTTCGATCCTCAGCACCACATACAAACAAAGATGTTGTGTCCGCCGAAAACTAAAAAATAAATATTAAAAAATTTTTTAAAAAATTGGGGGAATTTTCAGAAATCATTTCATCGAGTATTTTTTCTGCTCTTTTCTCTTTCTCCTTTCCTTCTGGAATTCCCATTATGCTTATATTGACACCACTTGATCCTGTTCCCCAGGTATCTACAGCTGTATTCAGCTTTCTTCATTCTTTTTATTTTTTAATTCTGTTCATCCAACAGTATTGACCTATCTTAACATTTGCTAATTCTTTCTTCCACCTATTCGAATCTGTGGTTAAACTCTAGCAAATTTTTCATCAGTAATAACAATTTTTAAATTTAAAGAATTTATATTAGGTACTTTTTTATAATGGCTATCTCTTTATTGATATTTACATGATGAGACATTCTTCTCCTACTTTTCCTTAGTTCTTTGAACATATTTAAAATTAACTGATTTTAAAATAACTGTCTCTAGTAAATTACTTGATATTTTCTAAAATAACTATCTAGTAAATCCAACATCTGAGTATCCTCAGGGAGAGTTTCTATTGATTTTTTTCCCTATGTGCAACTATACTTTCTTCTTTCCTTGAAAGTCTAAAAATTGTTGTTGAAAACATATAAAATATAAACAAGGTCCTTCTCCTCTCTGAGAGGACTCCCTCTCTCCCTCAAGAATGTCTCCCTTTCCCCTTTTTCTATTCCTCTTAATAAACTTTGTCATTTTTTTCTGGGACACTTACCTCTGCCCTGTTCTCCTCTGTCCTTTTCCCATGTTTCTGCCATAGCAGAGTTGGATCTTAAAAAATTTCTACATCTCACAAATCTTAATAAAATTGATATTCCAAAGATGATTACAGAAAATAAATAAATAAATAAAATACAACAAAATAGAAGACAAAAGTGTGGCAACTGTGGAAATTTAAATTCTTCCCCTAACTCAGGCTTTGTTGCTGCTGTTGGTTATTGTTTGTTTAGTGACTCTTCTGAACTAATTTATAAAAAATATGCACTCTTTTTCATATGTAACTGCTGAAGTTTCTGCTTAATTAGCTTAGTGGTCATCTAGTAATTGGACAGAGATTTCCTATTCTTTGCTGAGAGAGTCTTGGTGCATGTTGGAGCATGCCTTCAATATTTAGCCAGATGTGTAACAATTTTGCTTTAGCCTTCCTTCTATGTAGAGCCTCAAGGTCAGCCAGAGGTGAGAGTTTAGGTTTGTGGTTTTTTTGTTGTTTTTTTTTTTTTTTTTTTTGGTCTTTCCTGAGCATACATACTTTGGCACACACAGAACACTACACACATGCATTTGGCCTTATACATTTCCAAGACTATGTCAAAGCTTTTCAAAGTCCCTATAGACTTATCATTCCCAGTTTTTCCTTTTAAGCTTTTGGTTAGCCTACTGTTTGCTCCAACTGTTGTTATCCACCCACCTCAGGCAGCCATAAAGTTAAACAATTACCTCTAAATATTTTAAATAAACACCCATCTCAGGGAAAAAAGGTCTTTTGCTGTAGCACTGGGTGAGCTCCAAGTGAGATTAAATAAAAACAGTCTTGTAAATAGATCTTCTAGAGAACCACTAGACAGGTCAGATAATGACATTTCTCTGGGAATGAGGCTTTGAAGGAGCTACAACCCTGATCTCTTCACCCCAATGGCTACAACGCCACTTTTGTTGGTCATCATTTCTGGCGGTTGGTCCTCAGGCTGTCATGGAGCAGGAGAGTGGAAGATGGGAATAGTGCAAGTCAAAAAGCCACAAAGTTCAATATTCTTATTGAGACTCAGCTGTTTCTTGAATAAAGGGGTACCCAGATTCCTGCAAGCTTTTTTTTTTTCCCATAGTTGCAAAGAAGTTTATTCTGAGAAACTTTCCAGTTTTCTTGGTGCTTTCAAGGAGGAAAGAATTTCCATATGTCCTTATTATTTCACCATTTTTGCTGATGACACTCTATTACAGACTCTTTAAAGCATTTTAAAATGCAAAACTAAGCAATGACTTTTACTTTCAGTTGTGCCTTCTCTCTCCCTCTCCCTCCCTCCCTTTCTCACTCTCTCTGCACAATAACAGTAGTAGGAATGATAAGATAGCATAGATTGAGAGCCATGTGCCAAGCACTAGTCTAATAATTTTACGTGTATTAACTCAATAAATCTTCAAAATAATCTTATTAAGTAGATAACTACTATTACCCCAGTTTACAAATAATGAAATATCCCAGTTTACAAAAAAATGTAGCAGAATGTTTGAGTAATTTGCTTAAATTAATCAGAGCTAAGTAGTAGAGAATGGCTCTGAGTCTGGCTGTCTGGCTCTAGAATCAAGGGTTGTGAGACAATGTAGAACTAGGAATTGCCAGAATGAAAAATGTTTTAAAAAATCAACCCATTACATAGGCTTTTATTTTATTGACCTCTAGATTACTTTAAATGTGAGAAACATTCATGTTAGCCATTTCTTGATTGTCATGTGGGATAATTTTAATATTTTTGATTAAGGAAAATTATTAAATGTATACTTAGAGTTTGAATTTTAAGTTTCATTAGAATTTATATGTAAACCATTGAACGAATAAAAACCAAAATTCTTTCCCAGACAAAAATATCTCCTTTTGTTTGAGAAAACATGATCACTGTACCTTTGAGATTCCCTTTCTATGCTGAAATCCTTTAGAGACACTCATTTAGTTAGTGCACTTTCGATTCAACAAAAAGCTCAGCGTTTTCTTTGTGCCAGGAACAGGAAGATGTGATGATGAACAAAGCAGATTCTGTCATCAGGAGACTCATAGTGTAGGGGGAAGATAGTTACAGAATAATAATAGGTGTGGTTAGGATGATGAAAGTGGAATCACAGAGAATTATGGGATCATACAATGAAAGACCAGAGCTATTCTGAAAAATTGGAAAATGCATCTCTGAGGATGTGAAATCTATAATGAGATCTAAGGAGTGGGGTATAGCTCAGTGGCAGAGCATTTGCCTAGCATGTAGGAAGCCCTGGGTTCAATGCCCAGCTCCTCAAAAATAAAATAAAATGAGAGCTAAAGGACAGGGCAGGATGACAGGAAGTCTAGGCACAGGAAACAGACATAAGAATGCTAGAGATCTGGGAAAAACAAAGTTTATTCAAGAACTTGTGGCAGTTTAGTGTGGCCAGAAAACAGAAACTGGTGGAGAAAGGGAGACAGCAGATAAAAGACATGACAGGAGGGTCTTGTTAGTTCAGAGTCGTTTGTTTAGGTAGATCAAATTTCCCAAAGAACACCACACTATTATATGTAAACATTCTTCTAGCACATCATTCAGAGGTTGACCCATGGCAGCACATGAAGGATTTTGCTTTCTGGTTGATTCTTTAATGAAGAATTGCCTGCCTTCTTCAATAGAGCCAAAGTCCCTGAGAAGGTGGTGCTAGGATGGCCAGAAAAAAGGTTCATGAACAAACTGGTAAAAGCACGCCAAAATATAAAACTTGAAAGAGAGAAAGGGAGACAAGAACAAACCACGCCTGGGGGCAACTAGACATCTGAAGTTATTCCAAGGCTGTTTCTAACCAGACTGTCTTCTCTGGTCAGGTATTTTATATGTAACATCCATCATTTTATGACAACCCTTTGAGGTGGTGCATTTCCTTCTTTAATATACAAAAAATTAAGGCTCAGAAACACAAATGACGTCATTCATTTAACAAGTACTCACTGAGTTTCTACTAGATGCCAGTTTGTCTGTGCATCCATCCTCAGGCAACTTAATTCAAGAAGGACGTGTTCAGGTTCACACAGCTGATCAACTGAAACCAGGACTCTTTCACCCAAAGAAGACTAGACTCTCTTCTTCTATTGCAGCACGCGAAACAAGAAAGGGCCATTTATTTTCTTAAATTAATATGAAAGAACCTTAAATGGTTCACTTAAACTGATTTATGTTTTAATGTTGATTCAAGTAAGCTTTCCATTTTTTGCTGGTAAAAACAACCAGTCCCTTGATTCTTGCTCTGGTTAAAACCGTGAGAAAGTTGTCTAATGAGGGGCCAGATTACCTCCTTCCTGAGGTAGTTAGAACCATCAGGACCCATGAAGACAGAAGAATGAACTAATGTCAGCTCTGACTTACTCTTGCTTGCTTCCTCTTGGCTCCACTTTCCATTCTCCTTCTTCCATCTCTCTCATCTCCTTGTCTATTTGGAGTCTTCAGAAGGCAGACCTCCAAACCCAACCCCTATCTATCTTGCAGGGATATTAAAGATTCCCTGGAGCCCTGCTCATTATTCAGCTGTGTTTGCGATGGTGTCCTACTTCCAGATGCTTAACTGCAGTCTCAAAAGGACAAGGCAAGGATATTTATCTTTCTTGGTCTTTTGGGATTCCTCTCATTTGCAGTCTGCTGCCATCCCAACACTCCAAATTAGGGAAATGTAAAATGTTACCACATATCGTACATCCAAGGAGGGTCCAATCAGAGGCTCCCAGAACTGCTCTTCTGGGTTTTTAATTTGAAGACACTGAGCAAATGAAAGGGGAAGGCATCAGGAGGAGAAAGAGAGGGTAAGGCTGCTCTACAGCTTTTGCTCTTGAAATATTTTTCTAGATTGTATCTAGGGTGGGGGAGAAGAGACTGAAAGAGGGAAACGCAATATTGGGGGTTTTGTTGCTTTGTACTTTTTCTACATTCTCAAAAACACTGCCCCAACACAACACATTTAGAACAGATTTCATCCATGGGACTTATCTGTCCATGTTTAACAAGTTGGAATTCTTTATAGGTCTTTTAAATATCCTCACTTTTAAGATCTTTGAAGCCTAAGATCATCATTCTATTTGTATTATTCTATTATTATTTGTAAAATCTGTAGTAAACTGCTTTGCCAGAAAGAATATTTTCCTGAGGAGGTACTCTCTTAAAACACAAACAGATTCATGCAGCATCCAGCAATTCCAGAGGGAGCAGCTTCTGTCTGCCCTGTGCTGTGTGTATTGTCTTGATTTCAGCTCTCATAACATCCTCACTGTCCCTTTGTGACCCTCTCACCAAGGAGACTCATATCTGGTGAAATTCATCCAGGCTGCAGTCTCATATAGACAACCATAACTGGAGAAAACAAGAGATTAATGGTTGCAACTAGGAGAACATTAGCTTCAAAATTATAAAATGCACAACTTCAGAGTTGTCTACTCATACATAACCCAAAGTGCTGACTTGCTGGGATCATCAAAAGAAGACACACAATTTTTTTTCCTGGTAGATGTTGGAAAGAATTCAACATTTTATTAAAATTTGGGCATCAAAACAAATTTTACAGTTATGGCTCTACAATCCATGTAATTTTCAAAAGTTGTTTCACTTTCAGAGGTTATAATATATCATAAAGTCCCCTGGATCTGGCCTTGACCTTGAAAATATGGTACAACCCATTTCTGTCACCTCTCCATCTTCATTGCCACTACTCCTTCTGAATATGGTCTTCTCTTGCCTTGGATTCCATGGCAGCTTCTTCATTGGATTTCTCATTTCCCCCTCTCCAACTCATTCTCTATGCACTTGCTAAAGCTAAAACATCCCTTCTTGGTGTCTTTACCTTGATCAACAACTCTACTGGCTTCTCTTTGAATATGAGATAAAATGTGAAATCTCTGAGGCCCCACAGAGCCAGGCCTCTGCCTGTTTATCCAGCCCACATCTCCTTTGCTAACTGAATTCCAACATGCTGTTCCTCTGCTCTTGAAATTACACATTTTTTCCTAACTCAAAGATTTTGCATATGCCATCCTTTCACCTAGGAAGGGTCTTCCCCTATGCTTCATCTGATTAACCCTGACTCATTTATCAGTTCTCAGTTTAGATACCTTTCTTCAGAAAGGCCTCCTCACTCACCCTAATCTAAATTATATCCCTCTTCTATCTCTCTCCTAACATTCACTTTCCAAATTTATAGTTCATTTGTGTTTATCTGTCCCCTCCACTACAACAAATGTCCATGCATGCAGGAACATGGATGCCTTGGTTCCCAATGTTTCCAGTATCCAGAGCAATACCTAGCACAAGGGTATATGCAAAACAGATCATTAGTCAATGAATGGATAGATGAATATTTGTGGAAGGGAATCACAACCCCCAAAATATCCCTCAGCCTGTCTGCAGAAGCCTTCCCATAGACAACCATGAAACTTACCAATAATATAATACAGCTCCTCTTAGACAAATTGCACTTTTTGGGGACTGGGAATTCTATTCATCTCTCTGCTGTTTCCAATGAATCACCTCTTCAGAGGCCCTTAACTGATTCTGCCACCAGCCGCTTCCTGCCTCCCCTTCTCCTCCCCTGGTCAACTTATTCTCTCACCAGAAGAAAGAGAGATCTTTTTAAAAATCATTACCTTAAGCGGATGATCTAAGGCCCTTCATTTTCTTTTCTTTCCAATCCTTGTACCTGTAAGCCACACAGGTCCACCCTTGCCCTTTGAAGCTATGTCAAGCAATAGCTATTCACTGGATGCACCCTGGGCCCAAGCTCTGTTCCCATATTTACTTACTTTTTTTTTTTTTTTTTTTTTTGGTACCAGGTATTGAAGCCAGGGGCACTTAACCACTAAGCCACATCTCCAGCACTTTTTATTTTTTTATTTAGAGACAGTTTTATTTAGAAACTTAGTTTCTTAGGGCCTCACTAAGTTGCTGAGACTGGCTTTGAACTTGCAATCCTCCTGCCTCAGCCTCCTGAGCCACTGAGATTACAGGTATGTGCCACTGTGCCTGACTCCCACACTTACTCTTGATTCTCCACTCCATCCTCGTGTCCTCCCAGTTCTTGATGGTCAGCCTCAAACCTTACAGTTCTTACCTCACTCCCAGGGCTTGAATTCAGAGACTAAAGAAATGGTCCAGTGGCCTTTCTCCCCTCCTGAGAGCAGAGCTTGCATTCATCCAGTAGATCTCCTCACTTTGCTGTTTGGAATAGGCAACAGGCCCCTGGCCAGTACTCAGTTCCAGTTTGGTCAAAATTCCCCACAGGAAAGGAGGTCAGAGATATCTGGTCTTTGCCCCCTCTGAAGCCCTATCTCTCTCTGGCCCTCCAGGGATTCCATTTAGCCTTTCGTTCCTTCCTTCGGGTCCTTAGTTCTGAACACTCTGCCCACCCCACCCAACCAATCACTTAGTTAATCTGGTAACTAACCCTAATTTTTCTGTCATGTTCATTTCTCAGATCTCTCCTACAGCCTTTCCTCCCTTCCTACCAACTCACCATGACTCGTTCACACTCAATAGACAAACTCTCCAGAAAGTTGGAAAAAGGACAGACTCAGATCTAAATCTCATTCCTGTCAGTAACTGTGTGGCCTTGAGCAAGTAACTTTATATCTTAAAGTCTCATTTAAAAAAAAAAATCTACGAAATGGGAATAATATCACATTATATTTAGTTGCTGGCACAGATGAGCCACGTTGTAGGCATTCAAAAAATGTGGAACAAAGGACATAAAGAAAGAATTGTATTTACCACTTGCTGGGACAGGGTGCTTTGACTATAACAAAGAAATGAAAGTTGTGTCTTTGTGTACATAATTCCTGAACACGCTGAGAAGAAACCATGAGAGCAGCAGTGGAGGGAGATATGTGGGTAGGAAAGTTTATGCTTAAGGCCTTAAACAATGAGTAAAATTTAACAACAGGGTGAGGAAAGGAATCTTCCCAAGAAGTGCAACATGACTGAAAGCCTGAGCACAGGACAGCCATGGGTCCTTGGAGAGGCAGAGCTAGAGAGTGAACAGGCCATGAGGAGGACAAGCAGAGAAGAAACTGAAAAGAGGAAGGAGGGCCAGATCAGGACAACATGACCAAAAAGGAACCCCAGTTTCCCATGATTTCTTGCCTGGTCTCAAGTGCTTTGGATCTCCCCTTCTGTGTAAGTGATCACCTTGGGATGTGTCATCTCTAAGTATTTGTTTATCTGCAACTCGATTAACCCAGCCCAGGGAGTGACATACCTTATCCAACTAATTAGTGTTTGTAAAATCCAAATGCCAACTAAAATAATTGTTATGAGGATGTTGCTGAAGATCCTGCAGTCACCTCAGCTGAGCCCCACTGGTGACAGAGGGAGGGACCTCCCTGTCTGCTCCCTAACCCTGCGTCACTTGGCTCCTTCCTTAAACGTTTGCTGACATCACATGGAGATAATTGTGAAATGTTTCCACTGAATCCACATCTGTGGAGGAAGTTCTTGAAATCAAGTCTCTTGTATAAAGTGGCCAGGTTACTAAAAAAAAAAAAAAAAATTAGGGTGGTGAAGATAAATTTCTTTGTGCTTATTTCTCTCCCTCTCTGGACTTCAGGATCTCTGGTTAGTTATAATAGTAATGCCAATATTAATTCCAGATAAATAATGTAACAATATTACCAATGCTGATTAGTTGCTGTGTGTGTCAGGCATTTTACCTATGTCATCCTATGTATTCCTCACAACAATCCTATGGAGTAGATTCTATTATTATCACCACTTGATAAATGGGGAAACTGAGGCACAGAGCTAAAATAAGTAACTTGCCCAAAGTCACACAATTATAAATGGTAGAGCTAGAATTAAATCAGGTAATCTGCCTCCAAAACCCAGGCTCTTAACTCACCTGCCACATTAGCTGTGCAATAAATGTCAGGATCCTAATGTAACGAATGGAAAAATTAAGTTCTGAAACACAGAAGACAATTGTCTTCAGGTCACTGAACAAGTGAATCAGTGGAAAAGTCAGAACGTTCTGGAATCCTGGATCTTTCTTGGTTCAATTTTCCATCAACAAATCTGTATAAAGACGTTCCTTCTTTATCATCTCTATTCCGTTTTTAATGATTCTCAAGGCAATGCAATTTGAGCAAGTAGAAAGAAAAATCCATTTCAAAAGCTGCCCCCTGGATAAATTCCATCTCCTAAAGCTCAGAATTTCTAAGGAAAAGAGAAATTAGCCAATGACAACCTTCTGCCATGCCAAAGAGTGATCCTAGGTCTAGATCCAAGGTCATGATCTAAGGTCTAAAGAGATGGACAAGTCCACCCTCTTGCTCGGGAGGTCAGGGAGCACTAATATCAATGGGTCAAACCACAGGCCTCTGGGGTTTTTTCAGTGCCCAAGATTACAACATACAAAGATATTTTTAAATTATTACTTTAAACCCTTGAAGCTTCATGGGTTCTACTTAAAGGACTCAAGAAGTTTCTTTAACCAGCCTCATTCTTCCTTCTTAAACAGAGGAGAAAGTAGGGTTTGGGGAAGAAAAGCAAGCTCTGCATAAGAGAGCTACCTGGAGAGCTGGTAACTGGCTCACAGGGGCTTGTACACGTCTCTACGTTGCAATTCTATGGAGTTTTGTCTAGTTTCTGATTTAAGGGCTTGCTGGTAGCTCAGATGTTGACAGTTAATCATGATACAGTTTTAGAAAAAGAAAAAAAAATACAGGTTGGCTTGATTGCCCTCCAGAAACATACACAGCTATAAAACTGTAAAGATCTTGCTGTGGTGGTCTCACCTCTAAAAGGTATTGGTCCTCACACAGGCTCTGGGAGAGCCCCCTGAGTACCAGATCTACATTCAAAAATGACACACTGCAGGACAGGGACATAAAGCAGCTGGTTCTAGTGCCTCTAGCACTAGAGGCAGCCAAGATTGAAGTAATAATAGAAATTTCATGTGGCCTGTTAAATCTGTCAAAAATAGTCCAAAAGTTTTCCTACTGCAGCCAACCAGAAGCCCTATTCAGAGCCAAAGCCAACAACTGGAAACAAAGTTGCCAAACCCTTATTTCCCACTCTGTGTTATATTATTTTGTGTTTTTCATTTTTCCCTTGGCATTTTGAACTTAGATGTCAGCTCTGGTTGATACAAAAGCATGAAGATTTCCTGCTTTTGGGAGTTCAGACGTAATGCCATTGAAGACAGTGGCCATCTGCAGGGACAGGGGCATGCTGTGCAAAGCAGGTTTTTCCATATATGAATAAGTGAGAAATTTTCAGGAGTATGAAATAATCATTGTTAGCTAAGTTTTCAGTCCATGTACAATCTGGCTCATAAATTGAACATATACTGATGGCATTCATTTTACTACGTGCTTGGCACTGCAAAGGGGCAGCCTTGTTTTTGTTAAAATCCTTTTCAGCAAAGAACAACTCTGGAAATTCATTAAGTGGAATACCAGGCCTTTAAAAGAACTGTCATAAGAAGTTGGCTAATGGAGAGCCCTTCCTCTAAAAAAACTAAGATGTGTCTTTCACAAATAGGAAACTAAAGTTTAGCTTCCCTCAGGTAATTTTTTGTGATAATAAAAGGAGTATCCAGGGGCTGGGGATGTGGCTCAAGCGGTAGCGTGCTCGCCTGGCATGCGTGCGGCCCGGGTTCGATCCTCAGCACCACATACAAACAAAGATGTTGTGTCCGCCGAAAACTAAAATAAATAAATAAATATATTTTTAAAAAAGTTAAAAAAAAGAAAGAAAAGAAGTATCCATTCAAACAAATAAATCATCAGAGTCAATAGTAGCAATGTAAGCATGAATTTGCTGACAAATATTTCACATTGTCTGACTTCCCATAATTTGGGTTTTACTTAAGGTTTTCCATTCTAACTCAGAGAGTGTTGGGCCCCTAGAAAGTAGATTTTTTTAAAAAAAACTATTGAAGTGAATGATTTCATCAATGTTAAACCAAGCATATTATTATAGATATAATTAATAATGGCATGAGTTAAATGAATAAGACAAACAGAAATAGCCAAAAAAAAAAAAAAAAGAAAGAAATACTAGCACGGTAAGGATAGCTCATTCCTAAAGAAAAAGATCATCTCTAATTTGAAGAGACTCATGGACTCACTTTTCTTAGCTCATCATACATACGCAATGTTTGACTGCCCTGTTCATTAATCAGCCCTTATGAGATCCCTATGAGATAAGTGGGTGACGAATATTGTTAGCTCTATGTGGCAGAAAAGGGCAGACCAAATGTGGAAATCCAGCATATGTGGAAATTAAATGACTCCCCTAAAGTCACCCAGAAGCCATGGAGGAACTGAGATCAGAACCCACACCCTTCTGCTTTCTGTGTAACCATGGGGTGAAGCTGAGCTCCACCCCTACCCCACTCTTTTAGAATGGTCCTTCCTGGACTCACTGTAGAAAGATCCTCTCCCTGGGAGCCTGGTGGAGAGAGTTTCCCATCCCCTTGGAAAGTAAAAACTTCAAACATCATTAAACTTCAGTTTATTTTTGAAGTGCCTTTCTCAGTAGGCAGATTAATGATAAGCAATTTGAGAAGGAGCTTGATTTTAAGGGGAAAAAAGGGGGGATTAAAAGGGCAATTGCAATGGGCTTTTCCTGATTAAGAGGATCTGAAACATTTCTGTTCAGCAAGCTTGGAATATAGTTCAAATATAGTTCATTTGCTTATCTCCAAATTTCATTTTTTAAAGTAGCTCAGACATAAATTCCCACTCAACTCGATCAAAATCCTCTCCTGCTTTGAGAGACAGAGCAACAATCAGCCCCCTTGTTCATTTTAGCCAAGTCAGTGTTCTTAATCAGCAGTAAAAACATCGGGAGCCAAAGGATGGTTTTTTAATAAAAAGTGGTTTGATGAGAATCCAGGCAAGTGGCCGCATTCTCAGCCCAGAAAAACATGAGTCAACTCTTCAAATATGCAAACAGGCCCAAGAACAGTGGCCAATTCCAACAGTCAGTATTTCTTCAAGCCTCAAGTTCTCTGTTGTAGACAATTCCACCTCATCTCCCCACCTCAGCATTCCACATTTCCCACTCTTGTTTGGATTGAATTTTCAGTGCCCTTTCTCCCTCCAAAAAATATGTCACTGGGCTTTACTTTCTCTTCTCTTCCCTCTCTCAATGACTTGATCCTAAAACCATTAGGGGCACAGCAAGGTACCTGGACCTAGTAAGGTACCTGGAGCTACTGGTGTCAGCTTGGATGTCCACAGTGGGTGCTGCAGTCTCAACAGAACAGGAAGGGGGTCTGTCCACATAGGAGGGCTGCTCATTGTAGGGTTTCAGAACCTGGGCAGGGTTAACAGTGTTTGGGGAATGCTTGGCCTAGGGTGGCAGAATTAGAGTGGAGTGAGGAGTGTGTCCCCATGGAAGGGAGCCAGATGTAAAGTATCAGAGTTCAAGCAGAGTGGGAGAATGTCCTCCCGTGGGTAAGAGGACAGAAATGGAATCGAAGACTGGCTACATAAAGGAGATTAATCAAACAAGTAACTTACTGAAGATAAGTAAAGGCAGTTTTCTCGCTGTTGGAGAAGGGAGTTGAATATATTGAAATAGAGAGGCTCTGAATGAACCCTATACTTAATGGACTGAAATTGGCGATATCCAAGCAAATTCATGGCTTTCAATGTATATACAAATATAGAAGTAAATGTGTATATACAAACATACACAATGTGGAAGGTAGAATAATAGATCCTCAAAGATGTCCATATTCCAATCCCCAAAACCTGTGAATATTTTGCTTTACATGGCAAAGAGGACTTTACAACAGTCATTAAATTAAGGATATTGAGATGGGAAGATTATCCTAGACTACCCAAGTAAGCCCAATGTAGTCATCAGGATCCTCACAGGAGAGAGGCAAGAGGGCCAGAGTCAGAGAAGGACATATGACAAAGATATGGGCGGGGGGGATGGATGGATAGAGAAATATTGATTCAAAGATGTTATGCTGCAAACTGAAAATGAAGGAAGAGGCCTAATACATTAATTAATAACATATGGTTTTCATTACTATAATGAAATACCCAAGATAGGCTATTTTATAAGGAAAAGAGGTTTATTTAGCTCACAATTCTGAAAGTACAAGGTTCCTGGGGCCTCATCTGGTGATTTAACCTCTGTTCTATCGGTTTAAAGAGATATTACAATTAAAGGTCATTTGTGATTGAAATAGAACTTTTTCCTATGAAAAAAATGTTGTGAAATTTAAATGGGATCTGAGTAGCAGATGATAGTGATTTATCAATGTTCATTTCCTAATTTCGATGGTTGTGTTGTGGATATATAAGAGAGTAACTTTTTAGGGAATTGTGGAACATTGGATTTGCTAATTATCCTCAGGGTTCAAGAAAAAAAAATCTTCTACTTATAACTTTTCTATAAATTGGAAATTATTTCAAAAAAAATTTAAGTGCATATCATTTGGTCCTAAATTCCTTTTCTTATACTCTAAGTCTTCTCCTTTCTACTGTTGCTTTGTTTCTACTTGTAGAATAGGCATTTCTCAGTTTGTCAGGAGTCAGAGCATCTTCAGGCCAGACGCCTTAATCAGAAGATGACCTGAGTCTGGAGAATAGAGTTTGGCAGGAGTTGTCACAGTGCTGATTGAATCCCAGGTGGTGTGAGATGGTGAGGAGAGGTGTGAGGAAGTGATGTTGAAAAGCATTCAGAATGTTCTTGCCTCGGTTTTTTAAAAATGCCCTCTGATCTGATTAAAATACCCAAGTCCGTTGTGAAGTGTCAAGAAGAAAAGTCGAGTGTCTTCTGCTAGCATGTTTTTTTGTTTTAAGATAATTTTAATTTCTCCAAGGCTGTCAGAAAAAAAAGCAGAACAACCTTTTTGAGATACTCAGCCTGAAAGGATAAGGGTCTTAGACTATTACTCTTTCTAAATCCCAGCCCTTCTTTTCTTTAGCCTTTCTCAGCAGATCAATTCCATTTCACTGTGCATTTATGTGTACTTATCCAAGCCTAAGTGCTATTTCAGGCTTCAAATCAATCTGGTAGGGTGCAAAATACTGTTTGAGTAGAAATTAGACTGGCCCATGTCCAAGAGGTCCAAAAAACTTATGCCACCCATTAAAATACAGAATTGCCTTGTCAAAAAAAAAAGCTATCAAAATGATTTAGGGACTGCCAAGAAAATATAAATATGGACTCAATATTAGAAATTAGGAAATTATTTTTTATTGTGTTAGATGTGCTTCTGATTGATTGTACAGGAGAATGCCTTTAATTTTTAAATATGTAGATGGAAGCATTTCAGTATGAATATCATGACATTTGTAACTTCCTTTAAAATGGTTCAAAATACACATACACACACATACTTACATATAAATCCAAGAGGCTAAAATGGAAAAATGTTAACAATTGTTGATCCAGATGGTATATAAATGTGTTAGTTTTCCATTATAATAACAAATATCTGAGATAATTAACTTTTAAAAAGAAAAGGCTTATTTTGGCTCAGACTTTTGGAGGTCTGAGTCCATGATGGGTTGGTGCTGCTGCTTAGGGCCATGGGTGAGGCAGCATACCTTGGTGGGGGCAGGAGGGGGATGTGCATGGTAAAGCAAAATCTATTCACCTCCTGGCCAGGAGAGGAAGGGGCTGGGATCCCATCATCCCTTTGAAGGGCATGTTCACAGTGACCTAACAACCCCCCACTAGGCCCTACCTCTTAAAGGTTCCATTACCTCCCAATAGTACTACTCTGGGAAACAAGCCTTTAACATGAGCCTTTGGAGGACATATTCAAACCACATTAGGATATGAGTATTCATTGTACCAATTTCATGGACTTCTAAAATCATTGGATCCATTTATCTTTTATATTTTGATACCCATTCTTCTTATCTTCTCAGAAATCTGCCTTTCAAAAACACTTCTTTGGGCCAGGAGCTGTGACACATGCCTGTAATCCTAGCAGCTCGAGAGGCTGAGACAGGAGGATCCTGAGTTCAAAGCCAGCCTCAGCAACAGCAAGACACTAAGCAACTCAGTGAGACCCTGTCTCTAAATAAAATACAAAATAGGGCTGGGGATGTGGCTCAGTGGTCGAATGCCCCTGAGTTCAATCCCTAGTACCCCCACCCCACACACACAAAAACCCACTTATTTGGGAACTGGGGATGATATCCCATACTACATACATTTGGGGATATATTTAATGGTTAAAGATAATCAGGTTCTGGAGGGGTGATTCAAAATCATTACACATATACTTTTAAATTTAAGAAGTAACAGCCAAGCACAGTGGCACATGCCAGTAAATCCAGCTCTTTGGGAGGCTGAGGTAGGAAACCAGACTACCCAACTTAGTGAGACCTTGTCTCAATATAAAAAATAAAAAGGGCTATGGGATGTCTCAGTGGTAGAGCATCCCTGAGTTTAATCCCAGTACAAAAAGAAAAGAAAAAGAAGAAGCTAGATGGGGTTGTTTCCCATCTCTCTCTTGCCCCCTTATAAAATAAACTTCTCATTTCTAAGTGATATAGATTGTGCTACCCAAAAGACCTCAATTCCTTTCACAGGGGCCTTTGCTCTTCCCCCTGGCTGCAATCCCTGGACAGATGAACATGCACAAAGATCCTACTTTCCATTCAAGGCCCACAATTGTCACTTGCTGACTGCTTCAGGCACAATTAGTTGCTTGGTTCTCTGAGTTCACAATATTTAGTTTATGCCTCTGTAACGACCATTTTCACTTTGGTAACTAACACATTTGCTCATCTGTCATCTCTGTAGGCTCTGAGCTCTTTAAAAGGAGGAGCTACGCACTATTTGTCTTACACAGTGACTAACACATAGCAAGTGCTCAATAAAAGCTTGTGAGTGAAAGAATGAATGTGTGAATTAATAAATACCTTTGAGTTGGGGTCTAGGCAAGACCTAATGACTTACAAAACAGTGGGAGGTATCAGCATTTTTAATACCTCCCTTCAGATCCTGATACTTAAGTCTTAAGATTCTGATTTATAGCTGCATGGAGGCATTAAACAGCAGCCACAAGATTAAAACCAAAGAACCTTAGAGGTATTTAAAGCTTAGATCTTTTTCCTAACAAATTTCACCTTTTTTCACAGCTTGAAAATTAGAATTCTAATGGCCATGCAGAATATCTATGTAAACACTTCCAAGGGATAATAAAAGCCACAAAATATCCACAGGGCACATATGGACACTCCAGACAGTTGGGGGTGGTGACCAGGAAAAAAATGCTAAACTCAGAAAAATCCATCTGGAAAGGGAAGTGTTTTTTAAAATCAAATGTCAGCCAACATTTATGCCAGTTTCTATTCTAAGAGCTTTAGGTATGTTATCACACTTAGACCTCGCGACAGCATCAGCAAAAGTCTATTATCTTGTCCTTTTTATAGATGTAGAGGCTGAGAACTGGGGCAGTGAGCTCACTTCCCCAAGAATCACTCTGATCCAAGATGGTCTTGGTTGGAGGTAGTGGCACATGCATTCCGGGAGGCACAGGCAGGAGGATTGCAAGTTCAAAGCCAGACTCAGCAACTTAGGGAGGCCATAAGCAATTTAGCAAGACCCTGTCTCAAAAGAAAAAATAAAAAGGGCTGGGGATGTGGCTTAGTGGTTAAGTGTCCCTGGGTACAGTCCCAGGTTTTCCTCACCCCACCAAAAAAGATGGTCTTGCCCCTGAGCCTGGGCCCTGCATTATAGTGAATATCATGATTGCCAAGTACAGACCAGCAAAGCTCATCAGATAGAGCTACATGTTATGAGCCATCCACTCAACCCACTCAAGGTCTAGAAAAGAAAGCTCAAGTGGTTTATACATGTTCCTAGCAGGCCCTGGTTGCCATCCCGGCTATTATGCCTTCTCAGCTGCCACAGTTACAGCCTTCCTGCAGTCACAGCCTTCCTGCAGTTACAGCCTCTGCACATCGTGCTTATCATATGACATCTCCAGTTTGGTTGGGGGCAGTTAGGGAAATTAGTCAGTGTTTCTTAGCATATCAGCGTGCTTGTCCCACCCAGATAATTTTATTTAATATGCTCAGGCTAAGTTAATATGCTGATGATAACTATAGTGAATGAGATATAAAGCTAAAGAAAGAATGAGTGAATTACAGAAAGAAAAAAAGGAAAGGAAGGAAGGGAGGAAGGTAGAGAGAAAGGAAGGGAAGGACAAGAAAAGAAAGAAATCGGAGAAATGTTTTAAGGCCATTTCCCTACTCACTAAGGTTCAGTTTTTTCACAACATGAAACAGAAGAGAAGTGCCTGCTGGAGATGTGTGTTATTAAATGTTAATTTTCTAGTGACCAAACCACTTGCCTGAGTGAAACATATCTACTCTGTGCTTCTCTGTGGACACAGAGCTTTAATCAAAGACACATGATGAAACACATTTTTAGTTGACTTAGAAAAGCGAACCAGAGGGGAGGGAGCAGATGAACTGAAATGATTTTTTTTTTAAAAAAAACTCTTAATCTTTCTGATTTTATTATCAAATTCATTTATCATTTAAATCATTGTCACAAGATTTTAGGTGATTCAGACTTATCATTCAATTTGAAATTAAACAGAACATAAGCATGAATTCCAGATTTGTCCAGACTGGAATACGGGATAACTAACCAGCAATTTACAGTTTTATTCTTTATCCTCCATTCTTTCAGGCAACAGTCAGGCAGGGTACTAACATGTCTCACCAATCCGTTCAACAAAGAAAACAGTAATTTGTACTGTCAGCTGCTCTGTGAAACAAATACCCTTCTGTCTTCTCTCCTCTCCTAGGGTGGAGGTGATCTCCTCCCGCAAGAGGCCTCCTGCATGCTCCCCGGAGAGGAGAAGTTTCTGGGGACACACCTCTTTCAAATATCTTTAAAATCCCAGTTCTTCCTTTTGAGTTTGATGGGCTATTTAAATGAGACATGTAAAATGTTCATGTGTCCAAGCCAAACAAATCCAGATTCTCTGTCTCTTTCTTCAGAACCCATTTGCTTTTCCTGATGGAGAGGTCTGCCAGGATTTTATCTCAGCTTCGTTGCTGCAGTGCCAGGCCACCCAATCAACATTAGCAATAGAACCATCATCATTTGAGGGCCTCGAGGCTGACCATATTACCTGAGTTAGCACGCATGGATCACCTTCTTAGAAACAGTAAAACAGAGCGAGGAGAGTGGGGAAAGGGAAGGTACTGGGGAATTCGATTGAGCAAACTGTTATGTGCATATATGAATGTGGCATAATGAACCCCACTATTATGTATAATTATAATGCACAAATTAAAAAAAAAACAGTAAAAACTGGAATTTTTGTCTGATTAGGGCAATTCTGTCTTTACAGGTTGGAGAGAGAAAGGAGAGGAGTTGATATGTATTTGATTTTTCCTTTGGGGCAGAAAGTGGCCCTCTAATATGCTACCTAGGTTATTTTACTGGGAGTGTTTCTGTTGTTTTCCTTTAATTTTAATGTGCAGTTATTTTGATTCTTTATGAGAGAAAGAACTTCCTTGTCCAGGAGAAGGGGACAGAGGGGCAGGTCCTGTTCCAACCTCTACTTACTTCTCTCCCACTTCTCCTACCCTGGGCCTGTCATGGATTCAGCACTGATCATACTCCTTCTTCCACACCCAAAGAAATCTGTTACAGAAGACTTCTAAGAATATCAAAAGCCTTCTGGGCATAAGAATCAAGGCCTATCTAGGCCTTTCACTCACCCTGAAAAAGCTACCTAAATTGAGAACATTCTAGAAACTGAGACCAAGGACAAGATGATACTTTGTAATATGAAAGGAAATATGGCTTCTCATTTTTAGAGGAAAAAGTAAAGCAAGATTTGCTCAAGTTCTGTCCGGTGAATGCTAAAGGGAGCCTCACATTGTGAGCTCCATCATCCCCCAAAGAATAAGAAAGTGAAGTTAGCCAATCCCAAAAAAACAAATGCCAAATGTTTTCTCTGATATAAGGAGGCTGATTCAGCTAATCCCAAAAAAACAAATGCCAAATGTTTTTCTCTGATATAAGGAGGCTGATTCATAGTGGGGTAGGGAGGGGGCATGGGAGGAGTAGAGGAACTCTAGATAGGGCAGAGGGGTGGGAGGGGAAGGGAGGGAACATGGGATTAGAAATGATGGTGGAATGTGATGGACATCATTATCCAAAGTACATGTATGAAGAAATGAATTGGTGAGAGTATACTTTATATACAACCAAAGATATGAAAAATTGTGCTTTATATGTGTAATAAAATTTGCAATGCATTCCACTGTCATATATAAATTTTTAAAAATTAATTTTAAAAAAAGAAAGCAGAAGCAGAACAAAAGATTCCTATGCTTCAGAGGCCTTTCTCAACATAGAATGTCTGATGCATAGTGAACTGAGTTTATCTTCATTAGAGTTGCACAGAACTGGGGTAGCCAGCAAATGTTCTGACTACCAAAGAATCTGGAGATAGTTTTGAACTCCAAAGTGCCCTCCCTTGTTTAATTCTTAGGAAAAGATATTGACACTATAGCACAGAGTATTGTCTTTGTTGCTATGAGGACTTTAGAAAGAGAGATGAGTAACATAAGTGTTGTTTTTGGAGTTTATCTTCTAGTTGGAAGGTGTGTGTGTGTGTGTGTGTGTGTGTGTAAAATGCAAAGAATAAATCAAGAAAATGTTGGGGTTCTCAAAAACCTGTTATGGGAGTAGTGTCTGTGGTATTTTGAAAATTTTATTAATGAGTAGATTAAAGATGCAAATGATTATAGGACATACTCTCTTGATCTGAAGGAGCTTCCAGTCTAGTGAGAAAGCTAGATAAACTGAACACAGTGAACAAGACAGGAGTCATAAGAGATGGAACACTGAAAAAAACAGAACAACTAGCTCTGCTCAGGAAATTCCAGGACACTTCCACATTTGAACTGGGTCACCAAATGTGGTAGTTTTCAAATATATCACAAATCCTGGACACTCCTGCTTTCAACTTCCCTCCCCTCAAGTGTGGGCTGGACTTAGTCACTTATCGCCTAATGACACTAATAGAATATTGTAGAAGTAACAGTGTATGTTATTTCCAAGACTTATCAATAGCATTGTGGCTTCCTCCTTACTCTTCCTTGATTGTTCATTCTAAGGGAAGCCAGCTGCCCTGTTCTGTGAACTCTCAAGAAGCTCCTTGAAGAGAACCATGTGGCAGTTATTGAGGAACCCAGGACTCCTGCCAACAGCCATGTGTGTAGCCATCTTGGAAGTGACTCGTCTACTTTCATCTTCTGATGTCTGCAAGCCAGCCAACATCTTGACTGCAACTGCATGAGAGACCTTGAACCAGAACCACACAGCATAGCCACTCCAGACTCCCTGACTATGAGATGATAAAGGTTTATTGTTGGTTTGGGTCATTTTTCGAACAATTTGTTATGCGGCAGTAGATTTCTGATACACAAACTAATAGTTTGCCATTTTGGCAGGAGGGAAGGATCTAACTAAAGAACTTTTAGTTAGAACTAAAAGTGAATGGTTAAGTGTAAGATATGTAGTTGTGGTGCCTACGCTTTTACTATATTGGCAATTGCCCTCAGGCTTATTAAAAGTGGGATATTTTTAAATAAATAAATATTATTGAATCTGGTTTCCCATGGCATTCAGAAAAAAAAAATTAAATTCCTTGACATGGCCTAAAAGCTACTTCTCTAACTTGCCTTGAGCCACAGTGCCCCTAGGATGCTACACCTAAATCAAACTGGTTTTCTTCTGATCCTTTGTTCCCACCAGGAATTTTGTGCACAGTGTCTTCTGCCTAGAGTGATCTTCTCTTCACCTTTCTTCCAACTGTTTCCTTCTCTTGCAGGGTTCAGCCTGACTGTACCTCCAAGGAGACCTCCTCCAGGAAGACCCCTTTCCTGGCTGGCACACGTATTTGTTGTTGTTTTGCAGCCTGTGTGTGTTTCCTCCACAGGAGGAATTACTCTGCAAAGTTATATTAGGTGCCTGTTTGCATGTTGTTGTCTGTCTTCCCCTCCAAAGAGTACCTTCCATTATGGTAGAGGCCACACTGGACTTGTTTATTGTAGCATCTCCTATTCTTGGCATGGTGCCTGGCATGCAGTAGGTACTCAATAAATATTTATTGTGACTCTTTGCTCTTTCCTCCTCTGTAGTAAAACCGTTGTAGTATTCCCATTTTAAGTCTATTTGCCTTTGTTATCCTCATCTCAGAGAGAAGAAAATGGGATGAAATTCTACAACAAGTACTGAAAATCTGGTCTGTTCAGTCTTGTGGAAATTTATATTTTATATTATTTGATGATCACCTCTTTCGTGTTTGAATAATAATTTGTTTATAGGATAGAGAAAGCATTAGGAAACACCCTGTCCGGCTCATAGAACACATCTCCCTTCCCTGCCTCCACTCTCAGAAAACTTTTTAATGAAAAAATATTTAAAATATACTGGACAATAGAAAGAAGAGTTCAGTGAACATCCACTTCCAATAAATCAGGATATTATCTTAGGTAACACAATACCGTTATCACACCTAACAAAATTTCAGTCATTCCTATTATCATCTAATATTCAGTTTCCTCTTTGAATTTATTTTATTCTGGTTTGTTAAAATCAGGAACCAAACAAGGAATACACATTGCATCTTGCTATACGGATCTCATGTCTCTTCAAATATAAAACAGTCCCTTTCTTTCTCCTTCCTTTTTATATGACTTTGATTTGTTGAGAAGTATGGATCAGACTCCTTACAGAATGTCCCTACTGCTAGATTTGTGTGATTGTTTCCTTCTGGAACTGCTTCATGTGTTCTTTGATTCTCTATATTTCTTATAAACTAAAATGTGGATATAAAAGTTTGATTAGATGTAGATAAAACATTTTGGCAGCAATACTTCACAGATAAAGGCCTATACTTCATATTACTTCATATCAAGTGATATATAATTTATTCTAGTGTCTCATTATTAGTGATACCCAAACTGGTCACTGGGCTTGGGTGGTGATCCCCAGATTTCACCATTGTAAAATTTTGCTTTTCCCCTTGTGAATGGCAAGGCACCTAAGGAGTGATCTTTTGGTGTCGTGCAAATATACAATGGACTTTGTCCCCATTTTGCAGGATACCCAAAGGCTGGAAGCATGTCATGTGTGGGAATGCACGTAGGGCGAGGGACAGTAGAGCCCAGGCTTCCTTGTGGTACTGTTCACTTCTTTGTCCATTCCAGCTGTGCCATGCTGGCCATGAGGCCTACATGTGCTCAGCAAGTGATCACTTGGACTTGACCTATATCAGTACATTCACAGTAGGAAGAGGCATGGGATACAAGAAACTTTATTAAATAAACAACTTTCCTTTTAATACCACTGGAAGGTTATATGTTAGGAAATTTAAAGGGACCCAAGATTTAAGATACAATGCTCAGGGAAAAACACAGTAGACTAAATTGTACATAAACTATGATTAAAATAAAACACAATATAATTCGGGGGGGAAACCAGAAAATACATCTGTTAATGACATTTGTGATGGGAAAATGAGAATTTTTCAATTTTCTGTAATACAGTATTGTTGTGTTACTTTACAATAAAATAATACATTTGTAAATAAAGAAGTAAAAGACAAGTAAGATGATATGTGAAGAAAAACAATCATGAATAACAACGTGAACCAAAAGCATGAGAGATGAAACAAATTCAAATTTTGTAACTCAATACTTTTTGCATTGATGTTTGTAAGGCAAATTAAAAATGTCATCACAGGCTGGGGGTGTGGCTCAAGCGGTAGCGCGCTCGCCTGGCATGCGTGCAGCCCGGGTTCGATCCTCAGCACCACATACAAACAAAGATGTTGTGTCTGCTGAAAACTAAGAAATAAATATTAAAAAAAAAAAAATTCTCTCTCTCTCTCTCTCTCTTTAAAAAAAAAAATGTTATCACATTCCATCCATGAGTACTTCAGCATACATCACTGAAATATGAAAAAAGATCATTTTTCTACAGAGCTAAAATAAGATTGTCTAACTGAACAAAATTACGGTGAACTTTTTACTATCACCTAATTTTTTTCTTTTTTTCTTTCTTTCTTTTTTTTTTTTTTTGGCACTGGGTATTAAACCCAGGGAGCTTAACCATTGAGCCACATTCCCAGCCCTATTTTTATATTTTATTTAGAGACAGTGTTCCATGGAGTTACTTAGGGCCTCGGTAAGTTGCTGAGACTGGCTTTAAACTCATAATCCTCCGGCCTCTGCCTCACAAGCTTCTGGGATTATAGGCACACACCACTATGCTGGACTATCACCTAATATTTAGCCCACATTCAAAGTTTCTTCCAATTATTCCTCTAATGTCTTTTATACCTGGTTTTCTAAAATGAGATCTAAACCAGAGAAATGGGTTTTCAAATGATCAAACAAAAAAACTTGAAAATAGTATATTACTTTAGATACAGACTGTTTTTTTAATTTCTATCTTACCCAAAAAGATATATTGAAAAAGAAATAATTGTTTGCTGTCATTGCAGTAAATGGATGTCTCATGAATTTGCAAGCTCTCTCAGTTCTAAAATTTACAATCACTGCTAACATTTACATCCTCACAGTTCTCAAATCCTCTTTAGCAAGAAATAAATCTTAAAATCTTTATAAGTCTTAACGTACTTATTCATCAATTGAACGCCAGGAGTGAATCTTGCCAGTGACCCAGAAGCAAAACCAGAATCAGGTCCTCAGACGCCAGTATTGTCTCAGCAGAAGAAGCGAAGCAAAGCTAAGCAGTTGCAGTGGAACATACCTGTAATCCCAACTACTCCTGAGGCAGAGGCAGGAGAGTCACAAGTTTGAGGCGAGTCTCTGCAATTTAGCAAGACCCTGCCAAAATAAAAAATAGCAAAGGCTGGGGATGTGGCTCAGTGGGACAACATCACTAGGTAGATGGCAACAGGATGTTATAATGAAACTTTAAAGTTTCCACTTTGGGTCTGTTCATTTTTCTAAAAGCACAAAAAAGTATACATTTTTTTAACTGTTCCCTACCCAGATATGTAAATTTACAAGTAAAAGATGATAGACCAAGACATGAAATCATATATCTTTCATCCTTCTGTACCCCACAGATTCAGGTTTTTTAAAAAAATAATAAGCAGCTATTTTGTTTTTCTACTAAATACTTCATATGAGTAGCAAAAATAAGAAATTCATGGTTTATTTTTGTTTTCATTTATTATTTTTATTTGGACAACATATATACATATGTACAAGATACCTACTGTCAGAATGCTCTTTTATAATTTCATTTGGTTTACAAAAACAGAACAGCAAAATAATTTAGGTAGAAATTCATGTTTTAAATTAAACTTTTCATTAAATACTAGAACTTATGTTATCTGGAAGAAGCAAGGAAATTTGTTCATAATTTCTTGTTTGTTTGTTTGTTTGTTTTGGTCTAAATATTGATCATTTGCTTGATCAATAAAATTGAAATATGTCATAATAATAGCTCCCCTTTATACTGAATCTTAAATCTGAGACCATAAAATTTTTTGTAAGCATTATCTACTTGCAAATTATAATGATCATTTTAAGAGCAGAAAAACTAAGAGGAGAAAATCACCTGCATACCCAAAATTACATGTGTCAAGAATAAAATCAAGAGTAAAATTTGGCCTAATCAATCTTAACCTTGACTTGATCAAAGTTCAAATATTGACAAATGGTCTTATTCTTAGACCCACAGTATTGCCCAAGAACATTTTGGATCCTCTAACACAAAAGCAATGAGTTCTGACTAGATATGTAGATTATTCTTTTTTCTGTAACTCTATCACTCAGATATGAATCAATGGCATGGTTTATATGTGTGTTTATTATATCTTTTCCTTTTTAATGATTAGGCACACTTAAGGGACAGAAGAGTCTGGGTAATCAGTAACACAGGAGAAATAGATATTGATAATTTATTATTCTTTTTTTCATAAAGGTTATACATATTTGTTGTTGAAATTCTGAAAACCCAGAAAAACCACACACACACACACACACACACACACAAAAGCAAATTCAAATTTCCTGTCCTACTTCCCTCTTCTAAATCTAGTTACCAGTATCAATTTTTATTTGCCTTACTAAACTTCTTGTCATGCATATGCTGCCCAGCTGTCATCTGGAATCTCCCTGGCCCTAAAGATGAAGACAAATTTGGCTCAAATCTATTTCCTGCATGTGAAAAGTCCTATAACTTCTTAAACCTTTCTGCAATTTCCTTTGAGCCTGGAAGCAGGTAGGAAGGAGGGAAATTTGAAGAGAACTATCACATGACCCCTCTAACTCTGAATTCAGTTTTTTGTCTCTGCTAATTCCTATTCTCTGCTCAGGCAGCCCCTCTGTGGTTTATAAACACACACACTAAATGGGAGGCCCTTCTGGGCCAGACTTTACTGAAATTTTGAGATCTAAGAAGATGAGAGAGTGATAGGGGTTTACTTCACTGCAATATACAGGACTTTCAATTATTTAATGTTTCTATTCTTAAACTCTATTAGCTTTTAACAATGTGAAAGTCAGCCACATGCCATTTTCCTGGGCTGTTTCTGCATCTTTACTGACCTGCCCTGAATCCACTCTACAGCTCTATTCAAAAAACAACTCTTTCCATTTTATAATACTAAGCTATTTAGTTTTATCTATACCTCTAATCTAGAGTCTAAGGACAGAGAGCCTAGATTAAGATCCTGTGTTATATCTTTAGGCAAATAAACTCTCAAAGCCTCAGCTTTCTCATTTGTAAAGTATTGATAGACCCTCTTTGTAGGCAAGCATTTTGTCATCAACTGGCACATTTAACAAACACAAGCTACTTTCACTCTTGAAAGACTATTTCCTCTAGCTGTATGAAGTCTGGAAAATCTATACCGACCTCTCCAGCACCCCTTCCCAGTGCCCAGAAGACTTACCTAAAGGAAGGATAAGACTTGGAGATAAAGAATACTTCTGATACTGGCACACCCCTCAGCAGCAATGTAATCAGGCACAGTCATGGGCAAGCTGTGTAGATGATTCCTCAAGAAGCCAACACTGAGATGGAGTTTGTGGTGCAAAAGGTTTCTTAGAAATCAATACCTGTGGAAGGAAGCAAAACAGGGCTGAAACAATCAATTATCCTGGTTTGCATGGAAGGGTTTCCTGGGTTGGAAACATTCAGTGCTAAAATTGGGAGAGTCCTGGGTAAACATAGACAGTGGTCACCCCAGCTGAGGCAGATGGTGAAATGTGATACAGCCTCCTCAAAGCTCCAGCTAAGGGGCTGGGAGTGTGGCTCAGCGGTAGAGCGCTCACCTAGCACAGGTGCCGGGTTCTATCCTCAGCACCACATAAAAATAAAGGCATTGTGTTGTGTCCATCTACAAAAAAGATATTCTCTCTCTCTCTCTCAAATAAATAAATAAATAAATGCTCCAGCTAATCAGGCAGGGAGCTCTACTGAGGCTGTTACCCACCAGAACTATGCTATGTTGAGCTGACATGACTGGGCCTTTACACCTTGCCTCTGTCACCCAATGCAAGCTGCCCTGGAAAGACCATAACCGTGGGTCAAACAGCTGAGGCAGACCCCGAAGGAGTTGACAGATGGAGGCGTGGAGGCAGCTGAGCAGAAGGGTTTTTGAAGGAGGAATATGGACAGTTCATCTCTGTGTCTATTGCAAACACAATCTTGTGCCTCGGTTTCCTTATCTGCAAAATGAAGGCAATGGTAAATGCATAGTATGGTTTTGAGGATTAAATGAGTCAATATTTATAAAACAATTAGAGTAATGAGCAGTAAACCCCTAAGAATTAATATTTTACCAGATCAAGTGAATTGCTGGTATTTACTGTCAGATCCGAAATTCTTGGTCTTTGGTCTCCTTCGTCAAGTCACCACAGTAGTGTTCACCATCACCTCAATCTGGTTGTAATGCACATGACTAGTGTGAAGACTTTTTTTGTTTAAACTAACTGAATTTGGCCACATATTTGTTAATTGGCTATAGCCCAGAAACTGGGCTGGTGGGGGCCATTTTCCATTATCTTTTTACTCTGATTTTTTTACTGAGCTAGAAGACCTTCTCAACTTCCTATGCTACAATGTTTCTACTAGTAGACAATGGAAAAGATGAAGTGACAAAAAAAGTGACATAAAAATCAGTACAGAAGGAAGAAATTCTAAGTTAAAAGTAGCTTTCCTGTGCATATGCACGCGCGCACACACAAATTTAAGTATGAGAATTTGGAAGCAAGAGGGGAAACCATAAATGGAAGAATGACTAAGGATCAGTTTTAGCCTGGGTAGCTTTGGGATTATGAAGCTGATGATATAAAAGATCTTCACCCTGACTTCCCTTTCCTCCAAAATAAACGCTGACGTATAATCCCATCAGTTGACCACTGGCTTGCTTGTTCCTCCATTCTGAAGAAGCTAAAGCTGCTAAAAGTCATATGAATCACTTTATGAGCAAGAGCAGGAAATAGCACTCAGTTAAATTTTGGAGTATGGGATATTGTCAGTATGCAAATACTTCTCTGCCCCATGAGCTGGACACAAATTACTTTTTATAGTAGCCCTTGGCTTTTCATTTACCTAGGAGGGAGTATGAGGTAGCAGGGTTCCACACCCTCTTTTACCTGCATGATGTCCCTATGTGTCATCCAAACAGATGCTACTTAAAACAAGAGGATGGGTTATTTACTACCTCATCTCATCCAAAGAACTCAAACAAGTAAACAAACCAAAAAAAAAAAGCCAATTTTAGATACCATTTTAAAAAAACATCTAGATCTCTTTCAGCTTGTTCTTTTGAATTCCAAGCATTATCTGTCTAGGTTCCTTTGCCCAAACTGTTGGCACAAAAGGTGCAATTTTATCCTCGAAGCAGGGTGTTCCTCGGGCACTGAGCCAATGTAGTTGGCTCATTCACTTCCTTTGCTGCTGAGTTTCTTCGGGGCTTTCTGCACATCAGAGGCTGATTACACAATAATTCAGGAGGCAAATATAAGCATTGCTTCTACTCTGACATTGGCTGCTCACCTCTTTCAGACCAAAACTGGTTTGCTTCACCAAGGAAGCCACAGAATTTCCTTTATCTGAATGAGTTCCTTTCTAATTTTGTAATTATCACATCGGAGGTCTAAAGTACAAAGAAAGACTTCCTGCCCCCTCTGTAGGAAAAAAATAACTGGGACTTTTGCAGTTTCTACTGGGGAGCTGGGGCTGTTATGCATTGCTGCTTTTGTAGTTTATTTTTGGTTTTGTTTGATTTTTGTTTGTTTGTTTTGCAGTGCTGGGGATGAAACCCAGGGCCTTGCACATGTTAAGTATGTGCTCTACTACCAAGCTATACCCCAGCCCTTTTTTTTGTTTGTTTGATTTCTACTATTCATGCTGCTGAGCTTTTTTTGGCTCAGGTGGCCCAACTGAGCTCTGTCCCCTGGACAGGCATATACATGTATTTCTTTAATGGAGGTGTTGGTGTATATGACTGACACTTTCTTATCTGCCTGGTTCTTCTCAAGGACCACAGCATGCATTTCCTCTTCTAAAATTTTTGATCTGAGGCTCCTGGCCCAGGCCTGGGATGCCCGTTCTGCCTCTTTCTCTAAGAATCACACAGAGGACCTTGATCTCAGATCCTAGCCATCTACACAAACCATTCCCAGGTATTCTAAAGATCACATTCTTTTATACCATGAAGAGACACTAAGCTAGACTGCCTGTCCTTACAGGTATCTCCACAGAGACTTGGGGCTCTAACCCCAACAGTAATGGGCCAAGGGGGACCAGTTACATGTGGAATTTATATGCAGAATTATAGTACAGAAAGGCTTCCAGAAACCAGAGAGAGGAGAGTCAGGGTCAGCCCTCCCCTTTCTATCATGTGACCTGGAGATCCTCTTACCTACTGAAGGGGGACCTGGCGCAGATTTCTCATTCAAGGACACAGGAAATAAAATAACTAGGCTGGTGTTTGAGCAATTGATTCACTCACCTTTTTAGAATGCAAAGGACTCAAGAAAGTTTTAGTCTTTCCATACACTTTGTACTCTATCCTTCTACTCTGCTGATAAAAATGGGGAAAATGAAAAAGAAAGCACAATATCTGGGGAAAATCTTTTATGTGCTCAGACTCAAATTTTATTTTGTGCACAGTAACCAAAATTGAATCTTATCTCAGAACTACTTGAGCTTTATAATTAATGTATAATTAATGTATGTTTAAAGTTTGATTATACAAGTAACAATGGAGTTTTTATATCCCCCAAAAAATAATTGGATAGATTTAGTATTTTTTCTCCTCACTATCTCTTTCTTTCAGTTTCCATTTTCAATATAACCACTACTACCATGATCCTGCAATCTATTTCATATACATAAAAATGTGTTGGTTTATTTCATACATAGTTAAATATTTCAAATTAGTGTGTGTGTGTATATATATATATATATATATATATATATATATATATATATATATCTCCATCCCTTTGGATGTTTTGAACAATTGTTTGTCAGAAGATGAAAAGGGGGTAGACCCTGGGTCACAGGGTCAGGTACTGATGGAGGGACCACCTTCTCCCTGAAAGCCCAATTATCCCCTGCATCCATTCTGAGTCACATGTCTCCTCTGTATCTCCTGCTATCCATCCTCACATAGCTTCCTTTCCTACCCCAGCCTCAAAATATCTCTCCTTTATCCTCTAGGATTCCACTAGAGATAGGAGGAGCAAACTGAGAATCCCAAATGCTTCTTCAACAACCTAATCTCCCCAGAATGCATCTTTGGCTTGAAATCCAACTTAAGTGCTTACTGCTCCCTTGAAATGTCTCTTCCCTGTAAATCCTTTTGGGCCACTTTGGCAGCTTGTGAAATTTCTCCCTCAGAACATTCCTAGATGTCCCTGTCATTTCCACCAGTCATCCCTTTCTTTGTCCTTTGATGAATTTTGAAAAAGATATAGGAGTTTTGCTACTCAGGAGCAAACTGTGTTTCCCAAAGGAACCATAATACAGATCCAAAAACAATGGAAATTTTGTCTCTAAAGACCTCTGAGGCATATCTGGTAATATTTTCTAGAGGAGAGATGTTTGAATGCTATTTGCAGAACTCAATCTGCGGGAATAATATTGCTTTATGATCTTTTATGAACCATAAGCTAGAATTGTTAAAATAACTACAGGTGGACAGATGCCAAATGGCAAAGCAGGGTGGAAAGTAGTGGTAAGAAGGGATTTTTACTGCTCCATTTACTCACAGAAAAACTCCACCCAATAATCTCTGCAAAGCAAGACTATAATATATTGAATCCTCTGTTGATCTCTAAAATTTTGGGCTTCTGAGTTAGGGTGAGTAAAATGTCCTGATTAAAGTCATTAAAATAAACACTGGTACAAGTGCCTAGGGAAAACTGGCAGTGGTACTGCTGAGAAAGTCCCTAATTGTTCCATTTTCCTAAGACTCCATGCTTATGCTGACATTCTGGATCTTCTTGCTATAGAAGTTACCTGTATGAATACCCTGGGGTGTAGAGGAAGAAGATGTGTGTAAGGGAACATTCTGGCAAAGACAGGCTGCATCAGCATAGATTTCATAGGACAAACTGTGTTAAGCTATACTTCTCTACTTGTTGAAAAATTAAGCTATACTTCTCTACTTGTTGAAAATACCATATGACAACAACTGTGGAATCTTGAAAATAAAAATAAGGCTTCAAAAGTCTATCAGCTTGATTCTAAACTGTTCCCACCCTGAGGACACAGATAGGACAAGACTTGAATGATGAACTGGTTGAGTGAAGTCTATTTGCAGATATCTATTTGCATGAGTTGATTTGCATCAGGGGAGAAGGGAGGAGAGCCTCCTCCCTTGGAGAAAGAATCAGGAAATGGAAAAGATAGACAGCATCCTATTTGATCCCTCAGCTCTGTCCAATGTCTGAGACCTAAAAAGAGACCGGCTTTATGCAATCACTAAAGGAAGCCTAGGCCCATTTGTCCTACAGGTATCTTTATAAAAATAAAGATACCTGTAGGACAAATGGGCGTAGGCTGAGGTACTGTGGGCCCAGGGGTGAGAGAGAATTTAAACACTGGGAGGCAATGGTGTCAATCTCATCATGCTTGGCACTGACCTAGGTACTGAGCCAACACCCAGCAAATGGATTCTTAGGTCACAGCCAATAGCACAGGAAGCAATGGAGAGGAACATGAGAACTGTTTCTGAGCACATAAGAGACAACTCTGGGGATTCTGGGAGAGACTTTGGCATTATGTAGACAGGAGAAAGAGCCAGTAAAACTTAGGATTTTTTATTAATGTGCCCTATTTACAACATTAGGCTGGTGAACAAGAAAAATAAACCAATTCTAAGTCCTTCAACAGAATATTAAATCATGAAAATAGGCATATTACTCAAGATTTTTAGTTGTAGACAACATAATCCATTCTCACTAGTTTAAAAATAAATGAATGTATTAAAGGGTGCCAGTATGTAGACTGTCTACAATGGATAGAGATTCATGCTCTAAGGCTATTTGGCAAGATGTTATATCCAAACCTTGCTGTTGGGATGTTGGAGCATCACCTGCACCAGCCCTGTGGCTATACCAATAACTACCCACCCCAACCCCTGCAGGGGATACCAAAATTGCCAATTCTGTGCCTGTGGCAAGTTTCACAGCTTCACCAGAAAACAGACTCTGCTTGACACCTGCTTTATTTTCCATGTAGCAGTCCTGCATGGCTGCATCTGAGCGGAAACTAGGTCACACATTTGTACCCTGGTTGCAAAAAAGACCCAAACAAAGTTCTCGTTTTACCCTGAGAAGGCAGGACTCACAGGTTCCCTTCATTTGGGAAGGACTTCCAAGAGATGATGAGTGACTATGAATATAACAAATGTCTACTGGGATGGCTATGAAATAATCAGGCAACCCAACCCTTGCACTATAAGAGACAAGTGTTTAACTCCTTGCTGGTCAAGGAGACATATAATTGGGACAGAAAATAGACCAAAAAAGGACTCCTCGGTAATAAAATAAAGTCTTCAGGTAGCACTCAATATATAATTGCTTTTCCCCCTCCTGAACACAAAGAGGTATTCTGTGTGTCTCTCTCACCTCAGCCTTCCAGGGTGTACCCAGGATACTGGCAGCAGTTATTAGCACTGGGGAAAGACACATCCCCACCTTGTCATAGATTTGGGAAAATGTAGACAGAAAAAAAAAAAAAAAAAAGGATAACAACCTATTTGTTAAAGTGTGTGTAACACAAAACAAAAGATCTTCATACCAGACTTTAAATAAATGCAGATAGACAGAATGAGAACTCTCCCTAATCAGGAGGTCACATCAGTTGGGAGTGCCTGGGACCAGCAAAAAAGTAGATCTGTACAGAGCACAGAATCAAAGCTAAAAGGGGAAAAACGTGGTTCTGAATGAGGACAGCAACTTTTCCCTAGCCAAAATCATCAAAAACAGACATGCCCAATAGATTTTATCCAAGATACCAGATCTATGGATTAGTTGTGGCTACTTTCATTACCTTACTGAGGACTACCAAGAAAACAAGTCCTTATGTAAACCCTTTTTCACATGATTGATACTTATAATTCTATGTTCCATTTTTCCCCTTATTTATTGAATCATAAACATATTTTCATGTTGTTTAATCTTTTTATCTTGTGTGTGTGTTGTAGCGAGGTGGTTTGGGTTTTTAATCCACAGGGGGGCCTACCACTGAGCTATGAATGCTCCCAGTTCTTTTTTTTTTTAAATTTTTTAAAATTTTAAAATATGCTCTCACTAATTTGCTGAGGCTGACCTTGAACTTGTGATCCTCCTGTCTCAGCCTTTCAAGGCAGTGGAGTTACAGGTGTGAGCTGGATAATGAGTGGAGAGAATGCAGAAAGTCATTCATCCTGTTGTGGGTTTTGAGATAAGACTTCAGTTTCCAAAAACATCATAAGAGTAGAAAGTTTTCCCACCCCAGAATATATTCAGTATGGATTGGGAAGTGTCTCAGGAAGAACAGGGAAGTTTGGAATGGAATTCCACTTAGGTTGAATAAGAAGAGGGTTAGTTGAAAGGCGGAGGTTATTATGGGGTTACAGTAAGCCAGTGCAGGGGTTACAGCTGCTAGACATTATGGAACAAAGAAGTCCCACCCCTCCACTTTCTCCCCCTCTTCTTTCTACCCCTCTTTTCCTTCTCCTCTTTCCTCTGTTTTTTAAGGTGCATAGTCTCTCTGTCTCTGGCATCTGTCTGCTCCATCCTTGTGCTTTTGTTCACAGACTGACTTTTTCTGCTGATTCATAGTTTCTCAGCTTCCCCTCTCTCCGGCTAGCAAGAGGTTTTGGCCTGCTGTGACAAGCCAGCTGGGCATGACCTTGCAGCTTGGCTGCTCACATTTAAATGACTCAGCCTCTTTGTCCCTATTCCAAATTCCTGAGAGAAAATGTGATCAACTGAGCTAAGGTCAGATGCCTACCCTTAGGTCAGTCACTGAGACTGTTAGGGCACAGTCACACAGTGTGAAATACTGTTCCTCCTGGGGTTGTGAGGGTCTCTGAGGTGGAATGTGGGTAGAGAAGACAAAATGTTTGGCATCTCTGAGGCAGATATAAGGCTGAGAGAAGCTTGCCAACTGTGATAAAAAAGAGCATGGGGTTTGGAGTAAAAAAAAAAAAAAATCTGCCATTTTTTTGTCATGATACTGTAGACATCATTCCTAATCTCTCAAAGACTCATTTCCTCATATATAACCAGAGAGAGTTGAACAAGATGATCTCCCAGTTCTCAGAGTCTATGATTGTTTTCATCTTGAGAATCTCATAATATAAGGAATGACCAACTTTAATATCAACAATTTGGCAGTTTTTATATAAACAATCATTCAAAAAATGATCTTTGCAATAAGTCCAGTGGAGTATTATCCCCAACCTTATCATTACTATAAGCATTTTTGGAAGGCTTGTTAGATGAGCTAGCAATGCTGGAGTCCCTAGTTAGGCATTCAGCAAATATTTCTTGCTTTGGGGGGAATCCTAACAGAAAAGGAAAATAGACCATGTACTGAAAGACTTTGCCTGTCCAGGAATTAGAGGCTTGACAAAGTAAGATGGTGAATAACTGCTTCAGTTCTAGTAGAAAATTCACTCAATGATCATGTTGCTGGTGAACAATATTCCAAAATCACTATTGGTGAACTGCCTGCTGCAAATGAAGACAAAAGACTATGTTAATTGGAATTGCTTTCTGCTTGTGCCAAATTAATACAGCTATCCTGTAGTATGTGAAATTGAGGAAATCTTGTAAAGTTGCCTACGCAGCAAGATTAATATTGCCCCTATTGAAATCCATTATGTTATTGAACATTTAGTATGATCCTAACAAGAAAAGAAGTATTCAAAGGGAAACACTTAAAAATAATAATAATTCCAGTGAGAATTTCAATTCTCCCAACCAATTTGAGATTTTTAAAAAGAAAGAAAAAAAAAAGCCATGAGGATCCACACAAACATGATTGACAGCAAATGTGTTTTGGAATTAACCCAGCCACCTCCAATTTTCCCAGTTTTGCCTCCAATTCTTCCTATATCAACCCCTCACTGGGCTATATTCCTCAACTCTTATCATTTACCTGCCTCCTCTTTTCATATTTATATATAAACATGTATTATTTCTATATTTGAGCTGAAGTGTTCAACTCAAGTTAATAGATTCATCTATAGTAGAAGGGGAGGGTGCTTGGAGTTGTGAGAGCCAAATTCTTCAAGTGGGTTAGTTCTAATGTATTCTGTAGTGGAGCTGGTTTTTCTCTTGTCCACCCCTCAAGAACTCCTAATAACCCCAGGCCCTGGGCAGGGCAGCCTGTCTTGCCACCTTCTATGCTTGTGTGCCACTGGGAAAATGCTGGAATTTTTGCTGACCCTCTTTAATTTTAAAATATCAAATATTTCCCTTTAATATATGAAATCTATATTCTTTCTCACCCTCCAAAATAGAATGCCTTGTTACTTTTTTTCTGATTATGAAAACAATTCATACTTTTAAAAAAAAATTTCAAACAATTCCTAGAAGAAAACCAAATGCTCAATGAATACCTGAAAAGATTCTGATCTTCACTAATAGTCAAAGAAATGCAAATTAATACAAAAATGTGAAGTGGTAATTTGTGGGGGGAGAGGGAATTAGATTGGCAGTTATAAAAAAATAAAGATCATTGCAAGAAATGGAAATGGATACAGTGGAAAGTGAAAACTTTTCATAATTCCCAGAAACCACAGTTATCAGTTTGATATCTTCCAGATATATATCTACACAAAGGCAAATATATATATATATATATATATATATATATATATATATATATATATACATGCATAATACTGCAAATATTGTGTGTATAGTATATAACAATTTGGTCATACCATCCACTATTTTTTTTAGCTGTATGGATCTTAGGTACATCTTACATATGGATCCTTCTCATCCCTTTTAATGTTCCCTCTGCATTCGTTGCACCAAAATCTCCACCTTCCACCAAAGGACATTTATGATATTAAAAGTTTTTCTTAAATACTAAAAATATTGCAATAAACACTCATGTACATATATGCTTTACGTGTTCTAATGTTTCCTTAGGATAAATTCTTATAAGTAAAATTGTTAGGTTAAAGTTTATGCACATTTAAAATACCAAAACATGATGCCTAATAATGCACCAGAAAAGTCATATCACTTTATATACTCAGGGAGTTTCTTGCAATTATCTTTATTTTTTTATGATTGCCAATCACAAAAAAATAAAGAAAAAAAAAGCATTTCTTTGACTATTAGTGAAGATCAGAATCTTTTCAGGTATTCTGTGGGCATTTGGTTTTCTTCTAGGAATTGTTTGAACCTGTGTGTCTCTACTGCTCCTTTCTGTTTCATGCCCCAACCTCTGTACATACACACCTTTGATCCTGAGAGTATCAGGGCCAAGTACAGGACAGGAACCTGGTAAGTAAATTCCCTCTCCTGGGTCTTTGGATTTCAGAACCAGGCTCTCTGCTCTGTTGTATTTAAATTAGAAAATCATGCAGAACCCTGCTGGGTCAGCCATTTTTGGGCACCCACATCATAAAGAAGAGGAAGTAGGGATTCCACCTCTTGGGTCCTCTTCTTCCTCCTGGGAGAAGTCTTTTCTACGGTCCTTTAATAAAGCTTCTACTTTCCACTCTAAACTTGCCTTGGTGTGCTTCTCTGATGTTATACTTCAGCATTGGGGAAGCAAGGACTCGTCACCGGTAAACAGCGGTAACAGATTGGAGGTTCCCCATCTTAGAGGTTCCCCACTGAGATCTACACCCAGACCACCCATAACTCAAATGTGCTCTCCAGCCTGTTACTTCTCAATTGGACTTCTATCATGGATCACTCGATAGACCCGATTTTTAAAAAGGGGGACTCCAAAACTGCTTGCTCAACACTGTCTCCTTTTGTTATGCTGGAATTTGGGACCCCCAAAAGACCACCAGAGACCAAGGTCCATGTAAGCAGCAAAGAGGTGTTTATTGCAAGCTAGCTTGGTCCTCTGGGCGTGCACAGCAACTGGTGATGCTGAGAGGCCCCGAGCCCAGGGTTTGCAGCAGTTTTATACACTCTTTGGGGAAGACAGGGACTTCACATACATCATACCATCTCTTAGCAAATCATCACACACTGAGGGAAAATCATAAAACAACTCTAAAACATGATTAGCACATTCACTGGTGGGAATAAGTTGGGTAGGAGTGACTGATTAGTACAAGAGGGGGATTCATTTGAAAAGAGTGGTTTAAGCCATGAGGGGTGTTCATGCTGAACTACATGGTTTCCCAACATGTTATCAACCACCATAAACTACTGGGAGGGTCATCTGGCATCCCAGGTATTTTCCCTGACTCATGCTGATTGGTGGCTGCTAGGGGGTTGCAATGGGTCCCCACCTAGCCTGACTCAGTCAGGGACTCCAGGGCAGCAGATCTCTCAGGTTATTTGTAGATAAACAACTCAGCAGGGTGGGTATGTGCCTAGGAGTGTTCTATGGGTCTTTCCAAGGACAAGGGTCACACCCCCTTCCTTGGACAGGCTTTGCTCTGAGGACAGCTCGAAAAAGCCAGAATGGTCATCACCCCATTTCCTTACAGCAGTAAGGAGTTCCCAAAATTAGAGGGGGGAATGAAGCCAGATTTACAGATAGGTAGTTAGTGTAGTTAGGTAAATCGGGTCTAATATCCAGTAAAATCAAGAATGAAGGCCATTGTTGGGAATGGAGTCCGGAAAAGAGGGAATTGAAAATGTCCCCAAGGCCCCAGAGCCCATCCCAAGGAAATGTTAATGAAGCAGCTTTCAGCAAACCAGGAGATGCTAATCCAAAAGCCCTACCAGCCCAGATTACTCCTTTGCCCCACCTGTCCCCCACCCTTTAGGCCTTCCCACCTACATTCCACCACTGCAAGATAACAGAACAAAGGACAGGAATGCTGGGAAAGCTGAAAGTAGACCTTAGCTACAAAAGAGGGAAGACCTCGCCCTTCCATGGATTCCACGTCTTGAGTCCGCTTCTTCCTCAGGGGAGAAGTCTTTTCTACTGTCCTTTAATAAAGCTCTACTTTCCACTCTAAAAAAAAAAAAAAAAGAAAGAAAGAAAGAAAAGAAGAAGAAGAGGAAGTAGATGTACAGAGAGGAAAGAAGCAGACATACCTTAGAAGCAGAAGAGCTGAATCCCTGTGGCCTTGATCACTGATGAGAAACCAGCCTCTACCTCAGAGCAAAGCCTGTCCAAGGAGGGGGGTGTGACCCTTGTCCTTGGAAAGACTCACAGAGCACTCCTAGGCACATACTCACCCTGCTGAGTTGTTTATCTACAAATAACATGAGAGAACTGCAGCACCAGGTGTCCCTGACTCAGTCAGGCTAGGTGAGGACCCCTGGCAACCCCCTAGCAACCACTAATCAGCATGAGTCAGGGAAAATACTTGGGATGCCAGATGACCCTCCCAGTAGTTTATGGTGGTTGATAACATGTTGGGAAACCATGTAGTTCAGCATGAACACCCCTCATGGCTTAAACCACTCTGTTCAAATGAATCCCTCTCTTGTACTAACCAATCACCCCTACCCAACTTGTTCCCGCCAGTGAATGTGCTAATCATGTTTTAGAGTTGTTTTATGATTTTCCCTCAGTGTGTGATGATTTGCTAAGAGATGGTATGATGTATGTGAAGTCCCTGTCTTCCCCAAAGAGTGTATAAAACTGCTGCAAACCCTGGGCTCGGGGCCTCTCAGCATCACCAGTTGCTGTGCACGCCCAGAGGACCAAGCTAGCTCGCAATAAACACCTCTTTGCTGTTTACATGGATCTTGGTCTCTGGTGGTCTTTGGGGGGTCCAGAATTCGAGCACAACACTGACTATCTGCCAGACCTGTGAGAAAGCTCTGTATCTTGAAATTAGTTTGATTGAATTTCTGTTAAGATAAAGTAACATCACAAATTATTCTCCATGAGAATATTGACATGTGTGTTGGTGATAGCAGGGGACAGGGGGATAGATTTGAAAGAATACTGGGATCTTAATTTTCCTCTGTCCTGGTTCCTAAACACAAAGGAGTTATAAGAAATCTATGGGGCTGGGGTTGTGGCTCAGTGGTACAGCGTTTACCTAGCATATATGAGACCCTGGGTTCGATTCTCAGCACCACATGAAAATAAATAAAAATAAAGTCCATCAACAACTAAAAAAGAAAGAAAGAAATCCATGGCTCCCAAGCTTGGAAGGAATCTGAACAAAAGGTGCACAATGGGCCAAGTGTGTATTTGCTCCACACAATCTCTGCAAGTCCTATCTCAGTACTGACCACTTTACCATAGTAATGGTTCCCTTTATGGAGCACTTACTGTGTACCTGCTAAGTGCTTTACATACAAGAAATTATTGAACCAAATGTATATCATTGCTTAACTTAGCAAAAGAGGAAATGATAGCTTAGAGAGGTTTAGTAAATTTCCCCCAAAACACTTAGCTAAGAAAGTGGTGGGATAGGATTTTGGTTTCCACTGTCTAAATCTGCTGTACCTTTTGCTCCCCTGGCTGGCCTGGCTTAGCTGTTACAACACAGAACTAAGGGTTCTGTGGTTTCTGGAGAAGATCTGTGGTCTCCAAGATCATGGTTCCAGGCCTCTTCTGACTGCCACCTTCAAATCTTTGTCCTTCTCAGAACAACAGACCATTCATAGCCCCAAAGCTGGCAGCCTTTGGGGCTAAGTACAAGGAGTCCTCACTGCCCTTCCCCACATGAGGTGTATGCTGAGAATTTTTGCTGAATAAGTGAACTCTGAGGGCTACACAGGCTGCATCCTGAAGATGGGTTGGGGTCCATCACCAAAGTTGTCCTCAGTCACCTCCCAACACTAGGCTGGTCCCTGAGACACAGGCTTCCCACTCCTTGTCCCTGAGACACAGGCTTCCCACTCCTTCCTGGTCTGTCTCTTTTATAACAATGGGACAAAGGGCACTCATTTGCTCTTCCTATTAGCCCTAAGAGTTAGATACTGTAAACATCTCCATTTCACACATAAGAGAAATGGAGACCTAGATAGATTAGGTGACATACTCAAGGTCTCATAGTGAGAAGTACCCCAGATTCCAATCCAAATGTCAGAGATGCCTTTGAATAGTTAATGAAAGCTGAGATTTGCTCCTCACAAAAAGTCACACATTTACAATTTTATATAGTTTCAGAGTTTCATCCTAAGGAATCCCTCTAGCACAGGTCAAGGGCTTTGTATTACAGGGATCAGAAAAGTCTGTTGTTCACAGGGACAAAGCAAGAAATGTTGAAGTGTGATGGAGCAGTAAGCCATGAAGAGTGCTTTTCTTTCCCAAAGCATGCTGATGAAAACAACCAACCAAAGCAAGTCCCCTCTGCTGGGCCAAGAAAACTCACCTGGGGCTGAACTGGATCTCAATACAATCCATAGCAACATCTGCTAGATGGTAGCACTGCTCCTTATTTGCTGTAGATCCAACAGACATTCCCCATGCTCCTAATATTTAAGAAAAGGTGTCTTGAACTGCTCTCCCAGTTCAGGGTGGATCTATAGCTGATTCCATTCCAACTCTCTGCTTATAGGGTCTAGAGAAGCTGCCTGCTAGGCTCCTGCCACCCCTCCACTGTCCAGGACCCCAGCCTCCCTTCTTTGGATTAAAACTGTCTGGAGATGTTCTGAAGGTGCAGCTGTTCAGATTGGATGAATCAATGGTACACCTCATGAGGATGGAGAGGGACTAGCTGACTCTCAGGGAGTTGATTCAGTTTCCAGTTCCTGCCTGGCTCCAAGGCATTGGAAGTTGCCCTGCTATGATTGAGCAGGGCCTAGTTTCTGTCTTCCTGGCCCCTTCAGCCCAGCTGTATCTTTTCTGATTCCCTCTTGTATTTGTTCTTGCCCATGCCCACCCTCAGATGATAGGAATATTTTTCTAGTCCTTAGACAGCTGCCCCATCCCAGTACTGCCGATATTTTTTTCTCAGTGGCACTCACTTTATTTTGTTATTACTGCTTCAAAACAACTAGCATTATTTCCTTAATAGGTTTAGGCTTTTGGGAAATACATTTCCACTAGCATCCTTCCCCTGAAGCAATGAAGCTCCAGGATTACTCAGTGGAAGAGAAGAAGATAGGGAGGAGAAGGGTGAAATGTGGGGAGAAAAAAGTTGCCATTAATAAATACTTTTTTACCACATATTTTCCATCTTAAGATCCCTTTAAACTCTTTTTTAAAAAAGTAGAAAGTAGCTTTTATTATTTTTTGACACATTATAATTGTATATAGTCACAAATACACACTGATGTCACAATACATGTAATCAGTGTGGAATGATGGAATCAAGCTAATATACCCACCTTCTCAAATAGTCAAATAGTTCTCATTTATTTCTCCATATAACTGAAACTTTGTTTACAACAAAGATAATCCCAAAGAGCTTGTTTATGTGGATTTTATATATAAATATATTGTTCTAGAAATTAAAATGGGCAAATGTTTAAAATGTTTATTAATTCATTAAAAATAATAAAGACATCGTGTGCTAATACAAATCATGTATTTTTTTATTTTGAAAAGCTGTATTTTCCAAAACAAACAAAAAAGGAGTCAGTGAAAATAATGGCATTTTTTTGTGTTTCTGTAAATCTTTTAAATATTTGACACAAGAGAAGGCAGCTGGATTCTCATAATTACTTCTGTAATCAGTATGTTGTGACATCACATGCCATGTAACTTCTGGAGACTTCCCTTTATAGTTGGGAGTAAACAAGAGTGAAGGAAACAACATCTTAGTGTTTGATGAAACTACCTTTCCTGGAGGACTGCCTGAAAGGGCCACACTTTTGAGAACCTTTGTTTTGGATTATGAAGTACAGCCAGTGTTAATCCTGGGAGGAAATATACATGGCCATCATCTAAAAGAGGCAGAAGACACAGGGCTTAAGGACACTAGTTTTTTTGTTTTGTTTTTTTTCTAAGTTTAAATCCCTGCTCCTCAACTTTCCAGAGTGGCCTTGGGAAGGTTACAGAAACTTTCTAAAATTCAGATCTTGTACCAACAAGTAGAGAATAGTAGCTATTTTACTGTGTTACTCAGAATATAATGAAATACCTTCTGAACTTCATTAGTTTTAACTTTTGCCAAGTCCATGTTAGATCCAACCCTATCCTATCCTACTATTTTCTTTGCATCTCCCCAGATCTTTCTTTTTTTGGGGGGGGGGGAACGAGGGGATTGAACCCAGGGGTGCTTAACTTCTGAACTATATCGAACTATATCCCCAGTTCTTTTTATTTATTTTGAGACAAGATCTTGCTAAGTCACTGAGGTTGCGCTCAAACTTACCATCCTTCTGTCTCAGCCTCCTGAGTCAATGGGATCACAGGTGTGTACCACCACATCCAGTGCTCTTTTTAAAGTTAAATGTTTCAAAAGGAAACTTTATCTATTATAAATGGAAAATTACTTATCCTAATTAAGGTACAATAAAAAATTTAAAAGAAAACTTAAAAGAACAAAACCCTGTTGCAAAGAGAAGTAAATCAATGTTAGAAAACCATTCAAGAACTGCACCTAAGGGAAACTGTCTACCAGATATAATCAGAAGGGGTCACGAGACTGGAAGAAGGAATAACTTTCTCACTATGTTATGCAATTGACTTCTGCCTTGCCCAGGCATCACTAACCCATTTCCTGTATTACGGCACACTTAGGAGACATTGAGATTATGCATGCACTTAGCTCAATGCCTGATACATGATGAGGACTCTACAATGTAGCTTTTGTCATCTTTTCTAATTTTTCCTTTTCCCACAGGGGAAAATTACTCACCTAAATTACTCACCTAAGCCCATAGTCATTTGGTGGAGAACTATGACTGCATTGAGTGTTTAATGTCCCCAGCAGGGCCTCTGAACTGGGCTCTGCCACTTAGAACTACATGATCTCTCTGTGCCTCAGTGTTCTCATCAGTAATATGGTGATACAATAGTAGCTAATTCACAAGGTAAGAATAAATGGCTTAGAACCTGTAAAACACTTAGAATCGTGCCTGGCACATAGTCAACATTCTATATGTATTAGCTAATTAAACCTTGTTTGTATTAGCTTAATAGTATTCTTTCTTTTTCACCATGCTGGGTATGACAACAGTAGTCATCAACAAGTAGGTTAGTGAGAAAAGTTCTTAATCAAACTATCAAGGTCAAGAAACAGTTCCTTTCACCCCATCCAGTGATGACCTGGATCTTTGTAAATAAAACAAAAATGAATTACTAATAAAAAGGGAAAATACAGAATACAAGATGACATTTAAAATTTGTTAAATTCAATAGACATATATTTCAATAGATCTAATCAGAGGGGAAAAAACAGGAAAACATAAATTATAAAATTGTATACTCATTGCTTATTGAAAGCCTGAGTGCAGGCAATTAATAAAGTCTTGCTTCACTACTTTTTTGTTGTTCTGCATTTATGACGAAACAAAAAGGAATGAAATAGCAATTCTCCATATTAAATGCAAGTGTGCACACTTGATGCACACTTGAAACAAACACCTTGTATTTTAATATCTCAAATTTTTCTTGTTACAACTGAGCTTGCTTTTTACTTGTTAATTTATCCAATCTAGATTGGATAGGTGACAGAATTACTAACAGGGGATCATGCACATCTAAACAGTTGTTATGTTTTAATAACATTCTAATAGAGAAACCAGTAACAACAGAGGTAGGAGGATAGGAAAGGAAGAAGAGAAATTAATTTCTGCAAGATGCAGATATTCATTTTCAACTTTTATCTAAAACACAGCATGTGATATTATACATTCCACATTCATTTTCAATCCTTTATCAGTAGCCAGTACCAAAATTGATCTATAGCTAAATTTGAATTATCTTTGATAAGCAAATTAACAAGTGGAATTCTGGATTTTACAGGGTTCCAGTTGACAAATTTAACCTTAAAAATATTGTACATTATTCTACTGCTACTGTGAAGTTCATTTCACATGTGACTTACCCATTCTAGTTCAACACCTGAACCATACCTGTTCAACAGGACTAGTCTGCTGGTGATACCCTTGCATGTACGACTGTCAAATTTCTATTAAGTGTCTAAACTATCATTGTGGATTTATCTGTGTATTTGGGAACAAATCCACACAGATTACATTTTGAATACCATTAATACAGAGCACAGTGCTGGAATGATGAGCTGCATAATTTTAGCTGGGTGGCAAGTGACACTCCAGGTTTTATCAAGACTATTTCCAATTCTGAAGAAAGTAGCTGTCTGCCATTCAAACATTTGCATCTTAGGTGAGAAACAATTTTTTTGAAAGGAAAACATCCATTGCATAAAGGTAATATTACAAGGCTTATTGAAAATGAGGGAAAATACAGAATACAAAGGAAACTGGTTCAGAATTAGTTATTTCCTCTCAACCTGCAAAGCCATGGCCTTCTGTTCATGCCCACCGACTTGTACAATAATTTTTTTTTTCACTCACCTGTGAGTGCCTGCCAGAAGGGGTAGGCCCAGGTAGAGTTTATCTGTAACTGGAGCACCTACCACAGAGGTGTCCAGAGAAGTGGGCATATAATAAATACTCAATAAATATTTATTAGGTGAGCCATTTCTAAGAAGCTTAGCTTTCTTATATCTTTGTTTGAGCACTGTGGAAAGATAGCCATGAAGGAAAGAAGGAACTGTTCAGCAGTTACTACTTCCCTGAGTTATAATTTCTTAAGACGTAAACACAACATTCAGTTGTATTATCTCCTTTGAAACCCATTCTGAACTCTACTCTTGCAGGGTAGAATATTTATAGACAGAAATTCACTGGGCACAGTACACACACCTGCAATTCCAGCTCAGGAGGCTGAGGCAGGAGAATCTTAAATTCAAGGCCAGCTTCAGCAACTTAGTGAGAGACTCTGTCTCAAAATTAAAAATAAAAAGGGCTGAGGATATAGCTCAGTGGTAACATGCCTTTGGGTTAAATCCTCAGTAGCCCCCCACCAAAACAAAATCCACCAGATATTGTCATTGACCCAGGTAAACATTTTTAGATTTTTCTGGACTCCTTTCCTTTATTCTACTTTCTAACACAGGGGGCATCTTAGTATCACTGAGACCTCAGGGAGGACTTGGCATACACACCCGAGGATCATGGCAGAGTGTCATTAGCACATCTACCAAGGAAATGCTACCTAAGGAAACTAGAATATAACTTCTTAAATTAAATATAGTATGAATCACCTGGGGGATCTAGTTAAACTACAGCTTTGAATTCAGTAGCTCCACATGCCACTACCAGGTGGTGCCAATGCTTCTGTTGCATGGGCCACATTTTGAAGAACAAGAAATAAAGAGGAATGAAAAGAACCTGAATTTCTGTCTATTTAAATTCTTGTTAGCAAAACAAGTAAAGGATGTGGTTAATATAATTTAGCAATTGTTCTTGTATTGACTTGTCAATAAGTGCTAGCTGTTTGTAGACACAGTAAAAAACTATTTAGGAAACTAATAAAGATCATATGGACTATATGTCATCCCACAAAACTCGATAGGAACTAATTGACTAAGACAGAAACATGTCTTTTAAAGCATGGTACTCAAATACCAGGTTCCATGGAGGAACAAAACACAGCGAAGCAGTCATAGGTGACATTCTTTTGTGGTGTCTGGAGCATATATTGAGATTTTCCTTTATGGACTACTTGTTCCCTTATGCTTTGTGAAATTTAAATTTATCCATCTCTTTTCTTTCAAGTTTCTTTGTTGTCAAAATCAATAGTGTGGAACACACATTTGGAATTTTATAAACTTAGGTAATAGTCACAACTCTGACCCATTTTAGATTATGTGACCTCAAGCATGACCCACAAGTTCAGTAGTAAAATGGGATTGACACTACTATCTTATAGGATATTTTTATTAGGATATAATAAGAACGTACCTGGGTCATGGTTGAATCTCTATAATTAATGACTTTAATTCCACCCAAATATTACCATCTTGGTTCTAACCCACCTACATAAGTGAAATGTAAAGAGACATACCCTATAACCCAACTTGACTGATTTGGAACCTAGGTGTTCTCTGAGTTTGTACTCTAAAGTTATTTGTGTGCATATCTCCTCCACCAGACCATAAGCTTCCTTGAAAGGGAAAAGTGTCTTTTTTCCTCCTGCTAGGCTTTGTGTTGCAAAACAGGATTTTAGACATAGTAGAGTACTCCATACATGGTTGTTCTAATAAGGAAGACTACCCTAAGAGTTTAAAATGGTTTTTGTGTGTACCACAACCTCATCTTTCATGTTACTATTCATATACCAAAATAAGCTGCCAACATACTAGCTTAACTAACCTGACCACTTTTGTAATTTAAAGATAGAGTGTATTTTAGGAGTCAGAAATCAAACTGTAATCCTGATGTTAAGAGAAAATTCAAGTTGGGCCAATCGATTCTCTCTTCAATGAATAACTATGGCCTTTGTTCCAAAAGCGTCCTGTTTGTGTCAAAAGCATCCTGATTTTTGGATTAATCATGATCAAAATAATAAAGAAGAATTTCTAATTAGAATTGGAATGACAGCTGGTGAATGGCTGGGAGTACCATTTTTGACAGTTTCAGTCTGAACCCTCATTCCTCTTTGTGGAGACATTTATGGGAAGAAGTCTTTGAAACAATGCAATAGAAGATAATGAGAAACCACCCTAGAAATGCAATCAGAAGTGAGAGTTAAGTTTATTACCCAGGAATAAGACAAGTAGATGTCACAGTACCAGTCTACTTGGGAGTATAGGCACAGAGTGATGTGTGTGGAAGGGGACAGTTGGCTCAGAAAATAGACCACAGCAGCCAAAATTGGCCACCGGCAGTCTGATGGACAAGAAGGTCCTCCTGAGATTCTTCCACTACTTCAGGCTTGGGATAATTTTGGAGTTCTTAGCATGAAAAATGACAGCATCATTTACTACAGGTTTGCTATACTAGGCACTATGGTGAGATGTACTGGTTTTGATGGTAATTGGTATGGCTGCTTTCCCCCCCAGAAAAAAAAAATCCACATTATTATGATAAATGGAATTTTGAAAAAGAACCTTCAGGCAAATGTAAGGTAGAAAGTAAGCTTCTTTGAAGGTCAGAAGCATATCTTGTTCCCACAGACCCACTCCATGTCCCACTGCTCAAAGACAAATGCTGTAAGTATTTGCAGTAAGTAAGTAAGTATCTCTAAGATGGGCACAAGTTCTTGGACTTAACTGGCCACCAAGAATAATTGCAGGAAACAAGTTTCAGATAAAATCTAGCAGTTTCTTGGGCACCCAGTGAAGTCCTACCTAGTCTTACACAAGCCTGGAGGGTTGCAAGTGACCAACAATTGGTCCCAGGGTAATGCTTGTTATCAGTTGGTAGGGTTGGAAAGCTCCTGGGGCTTCTTCCTCCATTTCCTTCACACTGCACACCTGCTGGCCCTTATAACAATGGGCTTGTAGGAAGAAGCCCCACACTGGGGAAGCGTAGGCATCATCTCTCTCCAAAAGTCTCATCAGAAAAGGTTCAAGGTGACATCATGGAAGCACAGGATCAAAGGCACAAGAGGGAACGAGAGCCTGACACAGACAGTGACACCAACTCTGAGTCGGACCTGGACATAATCAGGACAATGGAACTGACACCTGCAGCAGAAGGTGTGAAGGCATTCTAGAACTAAATGATTGAATGGGGGCTAGGGGCAACCTTCAGGGCTTAAGATGCCACCAATGGCAACATGGTGTGTTAAACATTTCATCAAATTTTTGCTGTTTATTTTATGCCTGGCACTTTGCAGTGAATAGAAAATGAATGGTCCAAACTATTTCATATAAATTAACTTTCCAAACACCTGAAACTTTTGATTCCCTTGATCTTATATATGATCAATGTGATAATTTCCAATATATTTGTTAGATACTTGATGTGCTGCACTCCAAACCTAGTCTGTACTTTTCTTGATAACTTGGGGTCACCATCTTGTGTTCCTTATTTGAAATTGACAGATAAAATGCAAGACACTGAGTAAACTTTGAATTTCAGCTAAACACAGTATTTGTGACATACTATACTATCAAATTATTCCTTGTTTATCTGAAATTCAAATTTAACTGGGCATCTTATTTTTATTTGTTAAATCTGGCAACCTTACCATTATTAAACAGTGATAATTGAGTTGCATTTGAGATATAGTAGCAATATTTGTCCTGACAGATGTCTCAAGGCTGTTGTGCTTCTGGAATTCTGTAGTTATTTTTTAGTCACTTTCCTTGGTATCCCAAAATTGTATTGCTTGTTGAAGCTAGTGTGTTTTCAATTCCTGTTTCCTTTTCCTTCTATTTGATACTTCTAATGGATTTGGGCTGGGAAATAAGATCCTTAAACACTACTGATTTTCTGTAAAGAGTAGTTTCTGAGCAAGGCTTCGGGTACTTGAGGGTACACACTTAAGTATGCAAATTTTAAAGCAAGAACTTCTTAAAAATCTTGGTGTGTCCAGAGACTAATCAGTGGCTTCTTTCAAAGTTCCCTAGGTTAAGTGAATCTCAGCTTATTTGCTGGAGTGCATTTTTCTCTTATATAAGGAGAAATCAGTCTCTGATGGGGAAGAGATTAAAACTATACAGGAGAATTTTCAGTTATGTTTTTTACCCTTGCATAGGATTCTAGATGTTGTTCCTGAAAATTTTTAGAAAGAACGAGGCAGATTCTGATCCAGCTTGATCATAGGTAATCTTGCCTTGAGTCTCGGGACTGCACAAACAAGGTGACCTCTTGAAATCACTAGCAGAACACAGATGGTCTTTGACTTATGATGGTTCAAGTCACAAGTTTTAAACTTTAAAAAGGTGGTGTAAAAATTATATGCATTCAGTACAAATTGTTCTCTGAATTTTGATTGTTGATTTTCCCCCCAACTAGTGATATGCAATAGAATACTAGCCAGCCACACATCAGGAGGGAAAACAAATGATACTCTACAGTGTACTGTATGGCGAGCTATGATGTTAGGTAGGTTAGAATGTATTAAATACATGTTCTACTTAATATATTTTTACCTTATGGTGAGTTTATTATGATGTAGTCCCACCGTAAATCAAGGAACATCTGTATACAGTTCTGATTACTCTATGATCTAACAATCAACTCAAAATAATGAATACATCCAAAATGATGAAAACAAAAATTAACCAGCATCACATCTATAACATAAAATTCTGTATATTCCAAATATGATGCTTAGAAGAAATTTAGGCCAGACGGCAAATCATATGCAGAAGGAATTACAATGTCTATTCTTCTCTAACTGCACTCATTTACACAATCATTAAACAAAATTTTCTGTCCTAGGCAATCTTGTTTTGAATATAGATTTTAAGTGGTTCCTGAATTAGATTGCTGTTCCTATTACTGAACCTATAATTACTCAAACTCAGCATGAAAAGTCAGCAAACACCTCTCTGTATCTTATGTATTTCGTTAATCCTTGTCATCATAAAAATTGTTTAAAAATGATTTATGGTGGGAAGAGGATCTTTAGGCTTAGGATGATAATACTTGGTGCTACTCAGCTATGTTTACTTTTATAGGCTTTAGTCAAAGAAGAATTAATCAGAATCAGATACTGGGGAATATCTTGGGAGATTTAAGAAAAGTCTAATACCAAGCAAAGATCAGTGTCTAGGTAAAACAGTTTGATTTTCTTTGGAGACTTTTGATAGTGTATGAATCAGAAAAATACCCGATGGTGGCAAAACCCTTCTAAATATTTCAAGTCTTTAAAACTTTCCTTTTACTCACAACAAGAGCAATTCTGATCTGTGTAGGTCACCAATAGCTGCACTATATATTTAGATTCATGTGACCTGATTCAATTTACTAATGTGTGAAATGTAGTTTTCTTTTTCCCCTTCATCCACAAATAAAAATCCACTCATAAGTTGTTAAAACCTAGTTTTCAAATATTATTTTTATTTTCAATTTTAACCTAAGAAATATATTTGTAGGTTTTATTTACCCTCTAACAGCTTTCTTGTACCCCTAAAAGCATTGCTATAATGTTTTAGTAGACACACACACACACACACACACACACATACACACAAATATTTTTGGTACTAGGGATTAAACCCAGGGTGCTCTAGCACTGAGCTGCATCCCCAATTCTGCTATATCCCCTATTCTTTTTTTTTTTTTTTTTTTTTTAATATTGAGAAGGGTCTAGCTAAGTTGCCCAGGCTGGTCTCAAATTTGTAATCCTCCTGCCTCAGCCTCCCACCTCACTGGTATTACAGGCATATACCACCAGGCCTGATATAGTAGATACCTACCTTAAATGATAAGGATAATGGGGGCTAGCTATTAAGAGGAAGATGTAGCCAAAAAAAAATGCTGAAGAAATATTTAGTGGATATTTACTGAAGTTTGCAAAGTTTTATGCTATTGGTAGGAGCAAACAGTGGTGGGAGAGGCAGATCCATCAACAGAGAATAATTTGGCAATGTGGTGAGGATAATAATGAAGATATTGAGATAAGTGTGTCTTTATGAATTTAAAAACCAACTCTGGAGGAGTTAATGCCTAGGCTGGATGTAAAGCAGTCAGGTAGTAAGTGTGGAACACATAGTCTGAGCAAAGAGAAAGAAGTCAGGGAAGGGTCCACCTTGTACTCTTATTTTGTGAAGTAGCCTGTATAGTTCTAGGTAGAAGGAGAGGTGCCCCAGCCCTGTCAGTGTTAAATCTTGACAGCCTTTTGCAGATCTGCTGTGCAGTAGTGACCCCACAAGCAGCTATTATGACTAAACTGTCAAGTTTTCCAGATATCCCCACCAGCATTAAATGCACTTTTTCCTCATTTCCTAGGCAGTCTAGTATATTTCAAATGATAATCACAGTCCCCCTAAATTAGTTTCCACAGCTGCCAAAACAAAGAACTACAAACTGGTTGAGTTAAACTACAGAAATTTACTGGCTCCCAGTTCTGGAGAATAGAATTCTAAGACCAAGGTATCATCAGGGTCGGTTCCTCCTGAGGGCTGTGAGGAAGAATCCATTCCATGTCTCTCTCTTGGCTTCTAATGGCTTGCTGACAGTCTTTGGCTTTTGGTTGTAAATATATCACTCTGATCTCTGCCTTCATGTTCATATGGCATTCTGCCTGTCTTTTTCCACATTTCCCCTTTGTCCACATTTAAAAGGATAACAGTCATATGGACTAAGGATCCATTCAACTCCAGTATGACCTCACCTTAAGTAACTACTTTTGAAATAATCCTGTTTCCAAAGTTACATTCAACACAGTTCAACTTATAACACCCACCCCCAATCTAATTTTTTTTTTTTTTGATACTGGGGATTGAACCAAGTTTGATACTGGGGATTGAACTCAATTTACCATTGAGCTACATCCCTCATTCATTTAATTATTTTATATTGAGACACAGTGTTGTGTGTCTCACTATGTTGCTCAGGATGACCTCAAACTTCTGATCCTCCTGTCTCAGCCTCCGGAGTTGCTGAAATTACAGGTCTGTGCCACTACACTTGGCTTTTCTAATGTAAATTCTATCATGTAAAGTCAAATCCTAATTTCAGAAAATACTTAGATAAACAAATATTTTCTACTCATCTTTAAAATATGTATATTCTATTAATTTCACAGTATCATGGGTTTTATGAGTGTTTAGTAAAAGTTTACTTAATAGATGTCTTAGTTATTATTTCATTAAATGCTGGTCTTTGTAAAGACATTTTTTTCAAACAGCATTATATCCTAAATTAAAATTATCGTGGCTTAGTTATTGACACAGTGTGATCAAAACTTCTCATGGCTGAGGTATTTATTGGACAATTCTATAAATCGAGAATATATTCAATTACTGTTCAAAACTGGTTACAAAGTGTACAAAATGGCTACAAAACATCTGTTGATTACTGAACAAAGGACAAGAGTAAATGAGCATTGGAAGTCAGTATTTGTTATTTATAATCATTTGATAATATGGCATTCACATAGTTTCTTATAGACTGCTGACAGAGAACATGGTAGAGGTCAATACAGTTTCTACATAAACCACTTTTTAAATTAATGCTGAACTCAATTCTTAGTTTAGGTACTTGATTAAAAATACAATTTCAAGAAATATTTTCCCCCTCTGCTTACACAATGGGTCCAATATCAATTACCTAGGCATATCCTTATGTATTCGGATATATATTATTTACTGTGCACAAGATATACACCAAATTTAACAGAGTTAATGCATTTACGGGTATCCCTTGCTTTTTACCCAGAGGAAATAATTTGGCTCTGTATTTTGTTCAAATCCTATTCATTTACAGAAACAAAGCTGGCTTTGCAGAATTAAATGTGTCGGCAAGCAGCTACCTGAGAAGGGCAAAGCACAGAGTTCAGTCAAGGATAATGTAATCTGACACTAATTTGTTCTGTCTCATAATTTCAAATAGATGTTATAACCTGCATCATATTCTGTCCCTTCGATGTGACAAGTTTTGTTTTGGGCACTTTTGATACTGAAAGTAATCTCTCTTGAACTACTAGGCTGGCTGTTTTCTATGTCTCCCTTGTTAAATCACTGTGGGAGCAACTATGCCCGGAGTCTTACAGGTATCTTTAGTGGCTTAACTAGATTTCCTACTGGTTAGCTTCCCTTTCCCTCTCGCCGTCTCAGAGCCTTTTCTTTTTTCTCTTTAGCTCAGTTCCTTTTACTCTTTGGCTGTGTAGGGGATTTAAATTCCAACCCGGAACTCGGAATCGCTCTCCTTGCCCGACGGGAGTCGTAGTTTCTGTGACTCCTCCCTTACCATCTTTCACGCCGATTCCTCCCCACAGAGTAAAACCACAACTCCCAGAATGCATCCTCGAGTGGGCCCGCCTCTATGCGCAGGCGCTCTGAGGCCGCAGGATTTGAATCGGCGGCGTTGTTATTGACGCCATATTGGGGCCGGCGGCGGGTGGAAGAGTCGTACAGTGGAGGGGGAAGCGGTTGGACGTGTTCGTTTGAGCTCCTGCTGCCGCAGCCACCTCGTAATCCCTCCCCATCGGCCGCCGTTCGGAAGCTTCTGAACGTACTAGGGTCTATTGGAAACCGCGTTCCAGCCTCACACCCCTCTGGGTTGGTATCTACTTCCGAAGGGAGCCGGTCTCGGCGCAGGAGCGCCTCTGGCGCTCGAGCGCAAAGCTCGAACGGACGGCTGGGGCAGCCGGAGCCTCTTCCCGAGGAGCGGTGCCTGAGGAGGCGGAAGAGCCCCCCTGACGCGGCTGGCGTGCGTGCCGCCACCGCCCCTCGCGTTCTCGCCCGGACCGGCCCTGGCCACTGCCCCTGCCGCGGAGGCAGCGGCGGCGGCGGCACCTCTTTACTCGGCCGGCGCTCCAACACCCACCTGGCTCCTCCCGATCCCGTCGGCTAGGCTCTCTTAGAGTCCCCGGTCTTCCCCCCTTCCCTCGCCCTCCCCCTCCCCGACCCCACCCGAGCCGGGCGCCTCAGCTGCCTGCGGCCATGGCGTGCGGAGCCACTCTGAAAAGGACTCTGGATTTCGACCCGCTGCTGAGCCCGGCGTCCCCGAAGCGGAGGCGATGTACGCCATTGTCGGCGCCCACCTCGGCCGCTGCTTCCCCGTCGTCGGCGGCTGCAGCCACCGCCGCCTCCTTCTCGGCTGCGGCCGCCTCGCCGCAGAAGTATCTCCGAATGGAGCCGTCCCCCTTCGGCGATGTCTCCTCCCGCCTCACCACAGGTGGGACTGGGCCGGGTGGCTGCCAGGGTGGGCTTGGGGGCGCATGATGAAGCGGGTGGGGTGGGTGCTGGACTGTGGCCCTCGTTCTTAACTAAGTCCGGCGACCACATACGTTTCTTTTAATTAGCCCCCAGAGGTATGGAGGCACAATAGACATGGCCTGATGTTAAGGGAGGGTAGTCGGGAGGTTGAGTGGGTAGGGGCCGTGTCGTGCCGGTATTGTGGAGAAGGGGAAGATCCTTTTCTTTGGGCAGAATCACTGGAATTGAGTGTTTCCGTAGTAAGTAGCGACCCAGCGGAAACGATCAGAGAGGTCGATATTATTCATAAATCAGGCGAGAGAAAGGTCACATTTCACCCGAATCTCGATGTCTGTTGGCCTGAATCAATTGGTTGCAGCTATTAACTCTGGGACTGGGTGGTTTGAGGCGAGACGGCAGCCCCTCCTCCAGTTCAGACATGGCTGACTTTAGTATAGAGGGGGTGGGGGGTGGGGATGGATGTCACTGGGGCGAGATCTAGGCCTGTCATTAATCACCCACAAGAACGCCACTTTGGCTGAGTCAAGATCTGTTTCCCTAGCAGGGTCAACAACAAAGAAAATGCTCTTCCCGAGTACTGTAATGTGATCACACTGGGTCTAGACCTTGGGAAATCTTGAACTTTTAGTGAAATACAAATTGTATTGAAAATTGAGGCTGAGTAGTTGCTTTTCCTTAGAAATGCCTTAATTTCTACTCAAAAAGTATGTTAAGAAAATAACTTAGCCTTAAAAATGAAAATAAAAACCTAAGATTCCAAGGGACTCCAGACTTATTTGCTTTTCATCTTGAAACATTTCCTGAAAGTGACTATGAGGAATGCCTTTGGCTGCTTTTTACAGCAAGTGTATGACCAGGTTTTTTTTTTTTTTTTTTTTTTTTTTTTTTTTGTACTTTAAATTCTTGTGTGCCCCTGGCACAGTCCTAGGATAGGCTTTTGTGGACTTGAAGTGTAAATCCGTTTCCTTTGTGTGTAGCATTCAAAGGTTTTGTGTGTGAGCCTGTGGTAATATCACCCTTAGACAAAGCCTTTTCTTGGCTTGATTTTAAATGTCTTGTTATCATTAGCTTTAAAAAAAAAAGATGGAAATTATATTATCTCTATATTTTGCAACTTGTATTTGGAATTGACTCTACTAAGTGGGTTTTCTTAATGTCACTTTGGGAAAGATACCCTTTCCCAAATCCATGGAGAAACCTCAAATACCTAGATTACTATTTTTGCAATTAAATATTTGATCTGACTTTATGCTCTTTTAGAGTTGTAGCCAGTTTTAAAAGGAATTCACAGAATTTTATTTAATGAGGATACCTAAACTGTCTTTTATGTGAAGGCATTCACATAGGCATTGTTAGGCATTACTTAAAAACAAGAGAACCACCATTGACAAGAATGAGTTCCTTGTTGACATTTTGATTGTCTTTAGTGAAATATCTTTGAAAACTGAAACATCATGGGATCTATACTTAACTACTAATAAAGCCATTTCAAAGTAGCTGGAATAAACCAGCAATAAATTTAACTGGAGGTAGTGGATTAATACAGTCTTAGGTTTGTGAGTTAAAAAATAACTAAATGCTGTTTAGTCCAGCGTATAAACACCAGGGAGCTATATAACATGTTCCCTCACTTTAATGGGAACTTAGAATTGTGATCCTTTTGCAAATTAGTCGTTTCAGTGATATATTTGTAGCATTGATTAATACATTGGGCTCCTCATTATCTCAAATTTCAAATGAGTGAGCTGCAATAGTAAAAATCAGAATAATTGCTATTGTTAAAGCCAGCTGATTCAAATTCACATTCAGTTTCTGAAATGTTCTTATATTTTAATTTTCAAGGTGTTTTTTGACATCAATGTTGGAAGTTTGTTCATACCCTGGAGCCTAAAATCACATCCTAATTGATTTTTATTGAGTTTGCTAAAAATTATTTAGCTATTTCAGCTAATTGGAATATTAACTTAAAATGTTGACTGGAGAAAAAGTTAAATTTGCTGAAGTTCTGATTTGCTAAATGTTAATTTTTTACTGTAATTTACGACACTGAAAAAAGGTGTCTTTTATGACCAGTTTGGGGTATGCTTCTGTCTTGTTTTATAATAATGTCATAATGGGAACTGTAGTATTATTCAGGTGTCCCAGAGCTTTCCCAGTTTTCCTGTTTCCAAACTTGAAAATAATTTTTTTCCAAGCACCCAACTTTTAGATTTTTATTTTAACAGTGGTGATTCCTAAAAAAACAACTTTATATGAGTGAATGCCCATCTTTAGCTGAAATAAGTAGAACTAGGATTGGAAGTAGACAAGGCTTACTAAATTCAGATTGACAGATTGCTAAATTGTTTTCTTTTCACTTCAGTTGAGTTCAGTGTAATTTAAATAAATTTAGAACTAGAGAACACATATATAGTATACAGTTTATCATCGTTCTCCTATGGATACTTCCATACCAGTTATTTCTCATGGGTGAAGCTTAAGTTATGATATGGGTTATTAGTAGTATCAGGAACTGGGACATCTGCTTTAAACCCTAGTTATTATTCTAGTTATTATTTTAGTCATTCCAGGAAGGTGATTCCAAGTTTGACTTAATGACTGTTTTTATTTAAGTCAATATTTTTCAAACTTTTGAAATTTAATAACTGGGAAAAAAGAATAGTGGAGCTGAAGGAAGTCAAGCTTGCTTTCTTATCCTCAAGACTTAGAGCTTTTATTATCTTAATTAACACTGTGGGTTTTTTTTAGGAGCCCCTTACAGCATGTCTCAAACCTGTTTTTGGGGACACCTGAGTTTACTAATTCAGAAGTACAGTCTAGGACAGGATCAACAAACTGGCTTTGCTTTTGTATTAGATTGGGAACTAAGAACATTTTTAATATTTTTTAAATAGTTGGAAAATTATTTTGTGATGCAGAAAGTGATAAAAATCAAATAGTGTCTATAAATAACAATTTTATTAGACACAGCTATGCTCGTTATTTTATCAAGTTCTGTTCATTGCAGATGATAATGGCAGGATAGAGTAGTGACAGATTATTTTGCCCTAGAGCTTTGAATTTGTTGACCGATCCTTTACAGGAAAAGTTTATGTACTCTGGTTTAGGGTGTTAGCAGTGAGGCTTATAATACTCCTGAGTGTGTAAAGGAAAAAGAGGATGATGAGTGAAGATGGGTAGGGGGAGAGAAGCATTAAATATGGTTGCAGAAGTGAATGCCTCCCAAAACTTTCACTTCTGTTGAGTTCAGTGTAATTTAAATAAATTTAGAACTAGACAAGTTAGTTGAAAAGAAATTCAAAGTGTTCTATCCTTTTCTATTGGTTTTTGAAACATCTATATTATTATCATTTAGCCAAGATTGTCATGACATTCTCAAGAAAGAAGTTATTTTCATAAAACCAAAATATTATGCAACATTACAAGAGACTGTCAGTCAAATCCAACACATTGTTTTCATAATTGTGCAGTGAATTAATGGTCTGGTGAAGAGAGCCTTCTGTAGATGTGTCAACTTCTTTCTCAGTTTGTTAGGCACATTAATACACATTGTTTATGGCTTGGTACCATTGCTCTAGTTTGTCTTAGGAATTGAGTTGGATGAAGAGTTAAATTCCTTTGTGAGAACTCATTGTATTTGCTGGAAACTTGCCATTAAAAATGGAAACTACAGCTTGTGAATGGGGAAGAGTTTACAGGAACATAGATTGTTCACTAGACATTGATTGCTTGCCTGCAAACAGAGACACCAGCTGGTTTAAATGAAATATAAATGGTTCTAGGCAAACAAATGAGATGTCTGTTGGAGGAGGCAACATCTCACTTCAGATGTCATTTATTTGAGCCAGAAGTTTTTTTTTTTTTTTGGTTTTGTTTTAATATTTTGTGGTTATTTAGACAGCAGTTAACTTCTAATTTCTTAGTGGATTTGACAAATAAGTGTTTTTAATGATCTTTGTATTATGGATTTTTAAACCTAATATTTTATTTATGACTATATATGTAACTGCAGTTATTTTATAGTTCTATAAATTATGCCTTTAAGAATCCAAGTTGGAATTGGGCTGTAGTGCAGCAGTACAGCAAGCTAACATGCATGAAAACAATGAGGACATGGTTTTTATCCTCAATACTGCAAAGTAGAAGAAAAAAAGAATCCTTTATAACCATTAAAAACAGTATAGTTATATTCATTTTGGGGGGGAGATGGAAGGTAGAAAAATGAAGCCAAACTTAGCACAGAAAGATGTAAGCTACATACAACTAGTTCAGAGGTTAGCTCCCTTTTTAGGTATGGATGCTATCAGCTCAGAACTACAGAAACATAATCTGAGATGTAAAGGAGAATAACTTCTTGTTATTGAATGGCTTTATAGGAAAAATAGGCTAAATATACTGAATATTACTCATATAAGTCTTTCCTACTAAGTGTTGAGATGTAGGGATAAAAACACTTTAGTTTTGAAAGACTGAAAATAAAGAGATTAAGGGGAACTGTCCAGTTTTGAGTATTTTTGCTATCTAAAAGAGAAGTTTTCTCCTACAAAAATGCAGAGTAATAGCATGAGTTGAGTTTGCACCTTTTGGATAGTTGGTTCATGAAAATAGTAATGGCATTGGGGGTGGGTATTTAAAGTCCTTATAACTGAATTTGGTAATTAGCAATTTGTGATTCTTGGAGCTCTTACCATTAACATTGTGCCTAATACAGATGACTCACGGAATGTTCTCTGTGCATATGTGAATTTCTTGCCTTTGAGAAGATAACCTACTTTTTAAAAAGTATGAATGGGAAACACTTATTTAAATCTGTATGTACCAGCCTGGCATTTGTAGATATAACTAATTATAAATAGTGTAAAAATGGCCTCAGAGTTATTCTTATCTGTCATAATGTTTATCACAAATAAAACTTCAAAATGTTGAATTTTTTGAGTTATTCAGACCTTGGCATTTCCTAAGGCTCTTTGAGGTGCTAAAGTTTGGGGGGGGGGGTTCAGTTTTGCGCATTAGTTCTGTATCACTTTTTTCTTTTAAGCACTTGAAATATACTTGTCAGTATTTTTTCTAGATGGTAAACATAAGACTGCCTGCATTCCAATATTATAGTTCACAAAAATTTTACCATTATCATAGATTTGCTCATTTAAAGAAACATTTTCAAAACTTTACAGAATTTTGAGGAGAAAACATTTTGTAATGAAGTTCTAAGATATTTTCTAAAAGAATTGAAAAAGACGAAATGGTATTGCAACTACATTAAACAGGGAATCCTTGAGATAATTTAAAATTCTAGTGTATGTTCCTTTGTTAATTTTGATATTTATTTTAGGATTGTTGTCAGATTTTTACAGTAAAATAGACTTTGTAATCTTGGGAAGGTAGAATTTTTAAGAATGTGGTAGTGGTTGTGGTATTTGACCTTCTAGCCCTAGAAAAGCAGCATAGAATATACTTCTAGTTTTGTAGTATAGCTTACTTCTATCTTTTCCTTTAAAAGTTGAGTAAGTCAGTTTTTTATCTGTGAGATGTTATGGGCAAATCATACTGAGATATACTAGTGCTTTGGAACATTGTGATTTTATCAAAATTCTTTTCATTAGAATTTTGGGATTTGATTTAATTATATTCCTAGGTCTCATGTACTTCATTGTTTCCCCACTGTATTTAAAAATCTAAATTTCTCCTCTAATAAGTCACTTTTTCAAGTTCATCAGAATCCCTTTTGTGGTCTAAATTCTGTGCTGGTTAATCAAAGAACTATGTCTCTTGAGGGGCTGATAAATCGGCCATTATTGATGAATTCCATCCATAGGCTGGCTAAGCTTGAATAAAATGTAACAAAGATTTTTTTTTAAAGGTGTTAAAGCTTGTTTATATTCTGACCTTGGCATTCATTTTCATTTTTGTTAAGGTTTATTCTTACAAAACTCCCTCCCAAAAAGTCAAACGGAAGGGGAGAAAGGGACTTGGAAGGGGAGAAAGGGACTTAGAAGCGTTAGTTTTTGTTTTTGTGTTTAAAATAAGAGGGTGTTATTAAACTGACTTAGCAACTGAAGAATAGAATATGAAGTGGGATTTGAAGAAAGTCTATCAAACATTACTGTTCCTGAAATTGCTTTTTAATTGTTAATAGGGGATTGCCTTGTTCTTAATGCTAAGATATAATTTTCTGGAAGAACTTTTTTATTATTTTTTTAAAAAAATGGTGCATTATGGTGGTATATAATGGTGGGATCTGTTGTTAGTACGTTTGCAAATATAACAATATAATTTGGCCAGTATTATTCCTGAGTATTTCCCCTTTCCTACTCCCTCTCCATGGTCCCTATCCTACACTGATTTCCTTTTGATTTTCATGAAGTCCCCTCTCCCCACCTTTCTTTTCCTTTTTCTTCTCTACCTCTGAAAGTACTTTTCTCAGTGTTAAAATTGGTTTAAAAGTATGGGAGATTTTAGTTGCTATGCCGGGATTGGGGAATCTGGTGCTCATTGTAACAGCCTCCAGTGGCCCAAGGTAGATAATGGTACATTATCAGAGGCTGGCATTATAACGCCTTGTACATGTGTGGCAATGCTGACCTCATTTAGAATAATTCTTAACATTTAAAACAATAAGACATTCTCATAGGAGCTAAATACCTGTCGTAAGAGAAGATAGATAGTGTAGAGCCACTTTAGCCATCCCTTAATATAAATTTAAATTTCTGGATGTAAAATGAAGATTTCTTACCTGTTTTGCTATAGCCAGTGATCATTGTTTCAGGGCTCTAGATGGAAATTATGCTCTATTATGTTTACTACCTTCTTGATAAGCAAACTCTTTGAAGTTTCAGGGTGTGAAAGAATTACTACGTAGTTGTTACCCCTCTGTTCTGACATCTGCTTTTTAAAAATCAGTTTCCTCATTGTAATATATTGTAATTTTAGGTGCTTATGGAATACTGTAGTATTACACTATTATACTGTAGTTTTACAGTACTAGAGAGCAATAGATATTAACAGCTTGTGTCTTGAAGTCAGAACCTTATCGACACTAACTTTTTAGAAACAAGACATTGAAGCAGAGCCTCATTTTTATCACCTATAAAAATATACACACCTGCCTCATTGAGTGAGGAAATAGTCAAAATAGAGCAACCTCAAATGGAACTTTTAACATTGTCCCACAATACCACATTTCAGTTAAATAACCTTGTCCTTAATAGAGGCCATCAAATTTTTAAGTTTCCCAATACCTATACTATGACATTTGTGCCTATCCTATTTTTATTTTAGTATCATTGAAGGTTAAAGGAAATGATGAAAGCCCTTTACACATTAAGGGAAGGATTTCCCCCCCCCCCCTCGAAAGGAACTTTATCCTCTTTATTATTATTTTTTTTTTTCTCAACTGGATCTTTGCTTTTGAAATGAAATATTCTCAGGCCTCCCATTGGAAAATAAGTAAAACATCATCTTCCTCCTGCTGTCTTATATTCCTCCACTTTAAAACCAAATTAAAAGAGCTTTCAAGTCGCCTGCTTCTATTTCTTTGGTAATCAACTCCTAATGTATTTGTGCTTCAGACAGCTCTTGTCAAGTCACCAGTGAATTCCATGGCACTTAGTTCTCTGGTTTGACCTTTTTTTTTAATAGTATTCACCCTGTTGACATGCTCCTTTTTTTTTTCTTCTGTGATCACATTGTTTTCTTCCACCTCTCTGGCTGCTCTTTCTGTCTTCATCTGGCCATTAAATTTAGGAGTTCTTTAGTTTCAGGTTCAGTTCCATGCCTATCTTAATAGCTCCCTTGACACACATGATGCACAATAATTTATACCTTTAGTTCAGAGCATTTCTTTTTAGTTCTAGCCATGGGGAATTTGAACCTTTTATTGTCAGATTTTCCCAGTAGCCCCCCACCTCCCACCCGAAATCAGAATTTTTGTAAAATCTGTTGACTTTTGGCAATACTAGGGATCAGACCCTGGCCTTATACATGGTAGTTAAGCACTCAGCGACTAAGCCACATCCCCAGCCCACAAATCTGTTGATTTTTAAAAGCTTACAAGTAATTTATAAAGTACATGGGATAAACAAAAGATGCCAGTGGGATTCCAGTCAATTCCAACACAAGTTATAATAGAAAAGTAAACACGTTTGTTCATCACCAAATGATAGTGATTAAATTTTAGAAAGAAAGTATGTTAGGAGAGATGACAGAAGCAGTATATATAGTGTCATGTAGTAAATCTCAGTAGGTCTATTCAACTTAAATTAATTTGCAGATTTTCCTAGGTATGTCTAACTTAGAACTTACAAAACCATTCAGGTGAGGGTGGTAAAATGAATTTAGCTCATTGGCTTAGGTATTTTTGTAATTATTCCAGCTGTCAATGCTTTCCTTCCCCTCTCCATTCACTAGTAAGAACTACCTTTTTTTTTTTTTTTAAGTCACATTAAAAGAGTTACTTTAAACAAGGACTAGACACTAAAGTACCCATACATAGTTCCAGACAAGTAATATAAATCAGTGATGGAAACTAGGTGGGTATTAGCAAATTCCAGTCTTGCTATGGACTAGCAGCTCTGCCCATCAGAATCTACATTTTAAGAAAATTGCCCAGTATGGCCATAAATTCACACCTATTTTTTTTTTTTTTTTAAGTATTCAAGTTAAACAGGGCTTGATTTGGTCTGCAAGTCACCCATTTATAAATTCTGGTTTCCAGGTATACTCAATTTTGGTGGGTGTTGGGGCAGGCTGGGTAGTGCCCTAGCAAGTCATGATAGGAAATGGGTTTGTACTTCAGCTTGATTGTGCTGCTCTAGAGTCTCAAAGAATTTGTTCTCTCAGTCTTTGCAGACTGGCTGAGGTTCTAAATTTACATTATATATTTTACTTTACAAGGTGTTCATTTTCTTACAGTAGGAAGAAAAATTATAATCACTACAAGGTCACGGTATATTATTTCATTGATACTAAATAGCCAGTGATAATTTATTTGACATAAGTGATTGGACTTGTCAGAATCCTATAGATAAATCTAAGTTACTTTGCCTTCATGCCTCAGGTGGGGGTAGTAGGGTAGGAGCTGGACCTCTTGCTTCTGAACCAAATGGAACCATGCACACTTTGGGTTTTGAATTTTGGATGGTTCAGTTTCCTTTCTTTTCCCTGTTCACAGACTTAAAATTTCTTAGCTTGTAAGCTATTTGAGAAGATACCTGTAAGTAGTAAGATTCATGCTAATCTAGATAGCGGTTAAAATTTTAGCTGTACATTGACTATGTGATGTTAGAATTTGGTTCCAGATCCAAGAATATAAGAATTACTTTAGTTTCTAAACAGATGTTCCTGGGAAGATAGCTGGTTTTTGAAGGTGTATCTACATAGTAACCTCCATTTGTATATGTTTTAATTTACAAAGTGGACATGACAATGTATAATATGCATTTCAAAACTACAGATTTGTTCTATTACTGTATTTGAAACAATTTCTTAGTTTTTGGTCTTAATGGCTACTGTAGATTTTCTGAACTTAATTGTACAGATTTTTCTTATCATTTGTATCCCTATTTAGAAATGACAAACTTTCAGGACTTTTTTTTTAGGGTTTTTTTTTTTTTAATGTTTTGTTTTTGAGGAGGGGCCTAGATACCCATTTTTACCCCAAAGATACTTCCTAGAGAAATAAATGCCAATCAAAGTGATATAAAAGGTTATCTCATACATATAAACTTAAAACTGTTCATGAAACATTAATGTTTGAGCTAGTAATTTCAGTGGGAAATTAAAGCTTTATGGGTCTGGATGGAGCACAATTGAATTTCACATACTTTTTTTTTTTTTTAAATTCATGGATCCTAGAAAGGTATTTGTCACTTCTCTCTTCCCCAATTTGTGGTACTCCTTTAAACATATTTTTAGTTGGTTCTCTGTCCAAGCTCCTTGCCTTTAACACAGTCCCATCTTGATACTGTTTTTCTTATTCTCATCAATTCAGCTGTTCAATTTTTTTTTTAAATCCCATAACTACTTTCTCATGTTTGATTGTCAAATCTTATTCATTATATCCAGGGATTTTAAGGCATCAGTGGAAACTAAAAAGAGGCTTTTGGGGGGTGAGAGTGTACCAGGGGTTGAACTCAGAGGCCCGCAACCACTGAGCCACATCCCCAGCCCTGTTTTGTACTTTATATTTAGTCACAGGTCTCACTGAGTTGATTGGTGCCTTGCTGTTGCTGAGGCTGGCTTTTGAACTCCTGCCTCAGCTGCCGAGATTATAGATTTGTGTCACTGTGCCCACCTGAGGCCCCACCTCCATTCACCTAAATTAAAATATATATATATATATAGAGAGAGAGAGAGAGAGAGAGCGAGCGAGAGAGCGCAAAGGAATAAGTGCTGACTCATTTTTATGACTTACCTATTAAGGAGGGGACTTTTATTAGCAATTTTAGCAGCATTTACTAGATTGGCGGATGAAAATCTTAGAGTCAGAATTTGCGGTTCTTTTACTTAATAGTTTATGATAAAAGAGTAAAGTTTTTGAGATTTTAGCAGCTGATAATGCAAATGAAGCTTTGACATTTTTTAAATGGACTGTGTGTTGGCAACACAGTGTCAAATGTTGCATATTCTTAGAATATAATACTTAAGAGTATGTAAATGTGCATAAACTTGCTAGTTTGATAGAGAAGGCTTGAGAGAACTTTTGGAGTGATGGATCTAAATAGCTTAAGTAGACAAGTATGGAAGGCATTCATCAAGCTGGTCTAGTAGCACCTTATGTCAAATATCTAGGTTTGGCCTATCAATATGAGTTGTAAAATATTGAATCTGGGAAAATTTTTTGAGTTAATCATCTTTAAAACAGTTTAAACCCTTGAACTGTGAGCTTGAGGCTTGTAGTTAGCTGTTTGTGACTTGTGCTACTGAGATCTTGGCCAAGTTAAAACGGACAATTTTTCTGCATAACACTGTAGATCACGTTACCAGTATTAGAACATTTGAGGGCACAGTGTGGCTTAGGTGACATAGTTGCATCATATTAGATGTGAAAAGCAGTACAGGCAGGCAATAGCATTCAAAGTTCTTCAGCTCTTTAACTGACAGTATCAAGTGTTGGCAAGGATGTAGAGCAGCTGGAACGCTTAATACAGTTAAGGTGGTAGGAATGCAAAGTGGTAAAATCACTCTGGAAAACATTTTGGTAGTTTCTTACAAACTAAAACCATTTGCTTATGAAGTCAATCCCATTCCTAGGTATTTACCTAAGAAAAATTAAAATATGTTCACCCTAAGACTGGTACGTGAATATTCATAATAGCCCTAAATTGAAAAGAATCCAAATGTCCTTTAATGGAATAAATTAGTACATACGTGTATACACCACAAAATAAAAAGAAATTACTGATTCATTCAACATAAATGAATCTCAAACATATGAACTTAATACAATATAAAATCTATGTAAATAGTTGTTAGGTTATGTTTTTTTAGAGAATAATGACAAGAAAAATGTACTACCTGTACAGATGTTATTTTTTAAAAATACTTTGCTCTCTGGTTGTTTAAATCTACAGATACAGAACCATGGATACAGAGGGCCAGCTGTAATAACAAGTTGAGTGTTGGCAAATGGTGGTTGTGTGTGTGTGTGGGTGGGGGAGGGGTGAGATTAACTGCAAAGGAGGAGCCTGAGAAAACTTTTGGAGTGATGAAGGTTGTGATGGTTCCAAGACTGTATGTACTTTGTCTGAACTCAATCATATATTTAAATTGGTGAATTCTGTCATTTGTAAATTATACCTTAAAATTCTTGTTAGTGATGTCAGTTAAGTATCAGGTGATGTGGAGGTTTACAAAGCTAAATTTCAAAAAAATTTACTGTATCGTAATCCTGGGTTTGTTGCAGACATTCTTTCCGTATATTTTAGTTGTGCTTTCATTGATTTGGGTGTGAAGCCAGCAGCAAAGGAAGACTGAAGTAATCTGAGAATGGCTATGTAATAATCAGTGAATATATACACATGTATGTGTCACACAAAAGGTAGATGTTAAAGTCAAGTTATTCTGAGCTAGTAGCTCCTTAAGTTTGGTTGTGAATAAAATTTAAGATGCACTGAATGATACATTTGATCAGGATGTTAGTACTAGCTTTGAACAGAAAGTGATAAGTGAGTGAAACTTGCTGCTTGTCATTATCAGAGATCAAAATATCACCTTTAAAACCTTTTAGAATATTATTACTGAAAGGAGTTCTGTTGTTTAAAAAAGTATTTATGCTTGCCCTGATTAATAAAGTATGTTGTATTAGTTTTATTGACACCTCTGATGAATATTAGGAAACCCATTTATATCTGGGTTAACTTGTCATTCAATAGAGAGTAATTTTAATTCACACTGGTTAACTTCATTTTAAAATTATGAACTATTTCACCTAAATGGAAGACTGAAAGTAACATAACCCATATTAAACAAAATGTGAACACCTTAAAAAAAATGTTAAATACTAAAGCCAACACAACCAAACTGAAGCTAAATCATTCCAATGTGTGCTTTTGTATTTAAACCACAAATTCATGTACAAACATTTTGTTTACAAAGTTAAATTATCTTTTGCAGCTTTTTTTCCCAGTTAAAATACTGCTTTAGGGAAGTTTTCATGTTTTAAAGCTTCACTGTACAATCAAATGTTAAAAGTTATACTGTACTATGAACTTTTTATTAAGTTGTTGCAATTTCATTTTTGCTTAATCTTGTTTTGGATTAGGATTAGTAAGCATAGATAATTTATTAATTTGGGAGCAGTGGGGGTAGTGGAAACCTTAGGAACTTTTTGGAGAGGCCAAATGGTAACTATTTTGAATTACAACTCTTTCTGAAATAAATCATACTGACTTAAAGACACACAGGATAAATTTTACCTATTTTAATGGCTGTGATTAAATATAACTGCATTGTGGTATAGTAGTACTTATTTATTAGGAGAGCCTGTTATACTCTATAAATGTTTTTCCCCAGAGATTGAGAGTGTTTTACTGTTAATGCTGGAATATTCGTAGGTTCTTCCCAGCTTAATATTAATGGCCATAACTATTTTATGTATGATGATATTTTAGTAACCACCTACTGTTACTTCTCACCAGTGTATGTTGCGTATACAGAATCCTCCCTCTTTTAATTATTTATGGGCTTGGCAGTATATCTTCATTTAATAGTGCTAAATGTGGTGAATAAATGAGCTTGAGTTTGGGACTCTTAAGAATGTTTTTGTACTCCCTGACCATTATTTGGAACAGAAACTTATTTTTTTTGCTAGTCAGTGTTCCAAGAAGTATTTCTGTTGAATAGCTGAATTCCAGGTGATGTGTATATGCTGTTTTTGAGCAAGTGTCTCAACATGTACTAAAACGAATACCTCCAAAAATATCAGTCTTCTGTAATATCTGAATGGAATATTTGGATAGATTGGACCTACTAAATAATTGTTAGAAAGCTGACCTTTCTTTAACTTCAAAGTTTTTATCTTGCCAAATTTTAACTCTCTTTCTTTTAGAACAAATTCTGTACAACATAAAACAAGAGTATAAACGCATGCAGAAGAGAAGACATTTAGAAACTAGTTTCCAACAGACAGATCCAGGTTGTAGTTCTGATGCACAGCCACATGCATTTCTCCTCAGTGGACCAGCTTCACCAGGTAACAGTAAACTTTAATACATGAAAAGAAATATTATTCACTATGGGGAAAGTTTAATCCAAAATCAAGCTCCTTTCTCCCCCAAGATTAATAATATGTTTATACGCATGTGTGTAATGGATAATATCTTAAAAATATGGTACAAAATAAGTAATCACAACCTAGATTCCCACTAACCAAAGACAATCACCTAGCCTCCATTTTAAAGAAAATTTAACAGTATAGCCTATGCTTTATTAGGTAACTTGCATGGCGGATGCTCTGCCCTTTTATGGTTTTCCTTGATTACTTAACTGTCAATTAGATTATGAAGTTCTGTTAACAGAATTTAAAGAAATAACCCTGTATACATAATTGTCATACATTTGTTTTATTGGGATGGATTCCTGAAGGTGAATTCTTAACATATCTTGTTAGAGGGACTTATTTATTTGCAGATAAACTTTATTGGGGACCAGATGTGAGTGGGTGAATCCCCAGGGTAAGAGGAGGTGAGGGTGGGACCTAGACTGTATCAACAAGAGACCAAGATCATTATCATTTCATTGTCAATTTACTTCTTAGATGATCAGTTAACAGGCAGCCTTCACAAAGGGGGAATTTGAAAGTAAGATAGTAATTATGAACTAAAGTTGGTATACTTTACTCTGGTAAATAGATATGGGTGTAATAAATACAGTTAACTGGTCCTAGCCATGCAGGTTGTAAGGAGCAAGAGAATTGAGAGGAATAGGAGGCACTGGGGCACACAAAGCAAGATGAAAACAGTTGACAGCAGATGTGTGTGTGCTTGTGTGTTTATAAAGTACTTGCAATGATGTAACAGATGGCCATCATAAACCTGAGTTCTCAAAAAGATAAATGTCAATACTTTTAATCTGGGAGTGATGTTTTTGAAAGATCAAAGTGCCTTAAGTTATTCTTGAAGAGGAATGCATTTCTGAAGAAATTCTTTATATGAAGTATTTCACTCTCTGATAATGCCATATCTAGATTCCAGAATGTTCTCTAGAGTAAATTTCTATAAAGGGGATCATGCTGTACTTTTAAAAAAATTAATCTTTTTTTAAATGATGGAAAAACCCCTCTAAATTAGAAGAGTTTGGAAAATGAGGGTAGTACTTGTATAAAAATGGTGGAATAATAATCCCCGGTTTCTTGTAAGACACTTACTGAATGTCTTTTTAAGTATGTAATTATTTGTTAACTCTTAATATAAAATTAAGTTGGTCATTATTTCTTTTTGGAAAGTTTGTAATCTGTTCACTAAAACCCTTTATGGTAGGATATGTGCTAGAATGGAGTTAAGTTTTATAATGGGACTCACCCGTCACTGGAATGTTTTAAAGCTTTGTCCACTCATCTGAGAATTTTCTCCTTATATTTTATTACCTCATGCTGTTTGTAGAGTCTCAAGCTGATAGAATTATTATTGCTTTTAAACCTGTTGTTAGACTGCTTGGGAAATCCTATGCTAAAAACTGATTTTAAAATAGGATTTAATATCACTATCAAAAAAATATCTAGATGAAATCTCTTTAGATAGAAGATGCGTACTATCATGGCCCTAAATCATCAGGTATTTTTTGTTCACATTGTATATAGGGACTTCATCTGCAACATCCTCACCATTAAAAAAAGAACAGCCCTTATTTACTCTACGGCAGGTTGGGATGATCTGCGAACGTTTGTTGAAAGAACGCGAAGAGAAAGTTCGAGAGGAGTATGAAGAAATATTGAACACAAAACTTGCAGGTAATACGAGTTTTTAGAGTATCTCAGAAGCTCATTGTAAGCAGTGCATTATTTCTCATGTGTACATTGTATCAGTTAAATTACACTGTTCTGTACACTGGTACACATGTTTTCTGGGAACAAGGAATTTCATTTTAATAAAGGACATCAACCGCCTTCTAGCTATGTACCACCTTAGTGACCTCAGGAAAGAGTTTTGTAGATTAGCAACAGTATTAGTGATTTTATATTTTTCTTTTCACATACGAATCCTGTGCTATTACTATTTCAGTTTAGTTGTGGATTTTTGGATTTATATCTTTCACAATAACTTTGTTATTTTTGTTTTAAAGAAGAGAATTTTTTAATATTTATTTTTTTAGTTTCCGGTGGACACAACATTTTTATTTTTATGTGGTGCTAAGGATCGAACCCAGTGCCCCGCGCATGCCAGGTGAGCGCGCTACCGCTTGAGCCTCATCCCCAGCCCCAATAACTTTTTTTTTTTTTTAAAGACAGACAGAGAGGGAGGGAGAGAGAATTTTAATATTTATTTTTTAGTTCTTGGCAGACACAACATCTTTGTATGTGGTGCTGAGGATCGAACCCAGGCCGCACACATGCTAGGCGAGGGCGCTACTGCTTGAGCCACATCCCCAGCCCCCCAATAACTGTTATCAATGTAAATATTTTTAATGTATGGTAATTTGATCATGTTTCTAATTTTAAGCTCCAGATTTTATTATAGCTATTAATTTGCTCATAATAATTTTTTTCTTGATATCTGATTAGAAAACATGTTGTTTTTTTTTTTTGTTAGGCTTTGTTGACATATTTCCTCTCACTGTAATAAACTGCTGTTCATAGACAACTTAAAATAAAACTTTGGTTATATCCTAAGCTTAATGCTGTCTGATACACTATTACTACTGAGTTTATTATGTGTCAACTTTGAATTGTTTCAGATATTTTCTACTTGTAGTTATCTGATTTTATTAGGCCATTTTGCAAATCATGTGATGGACATGTCCCTTTATTTATAGAACAATATGATGCATTTGTGAAGTTTACACATGATCAGATAATGCGACGATATGGAGAACAGCCTGCTAGTTGTAAGTACTTGCCTTTGAATTATAAATCGAAAACAAAAACATCTATTAAAAAGAAAATAATTATTTTCGTATTCAAGAATACACTTTTAACAGAAAATGATGGAGAAAAAGCCTGGAAGGAATAAGCACACAACTTTTGTAAGGCTTACTTAATTATCTAGGGGCAGTATCTGGAACGAATATCTAATGTATTTTAATTTTGCTATGAAAATATTTAAATTTTGACATGTTCTTTGCACTAATTTTCCTTTTCTCCTCTTTCTAGATGTTTCATGAATCAAGTTTTCTGCAATTGTGGGCTGCCTTATTTCTTGTTGAGTTGTTGCAGGAGGTCCCAATTTCGACATGCAACAATGCCAATATTCCCTGTGAATGCAGGTTATGTCAAGCTTTCGTCAGTGGCAACCACTCTTAGGCAGCAGCAACTGGTTTTGGAAATTTCCCTGATGTCAGTACCACCTGGATGTGGACCTTTGCTACCTGTATTAATACCAGTGGCCTCACTTTGCTGTATCATTACAATTTGGCTTCTCATATTAATATGTTTGAAAAGGATTAAAGCTGGTATTCTAGAACATGCCCTTCATTGGTTGTGTAAATAAAACTGTAGAATGATACTTCAGATGAAGTTAGTGTGATTTTAATTGTGCACTACAACCAAACTGTAACCAGTTATTAATAATTTAGAATGTAATCCCAGGACAATATTGAGCAAATAGCCTACAGTACTTCCTGTCAAATAGTGAAGGAGGAGGGCATTTCTGTATTCCAGGACTTCTTGGGGTTTCAGAATGGGTTTATATGATTTTTCTTTCCTTTTTTTTTTTTTTGGTAGTTTTATTTATTCTATCAGTCTTTTTAACAAATGTTTATTGCTGCATTTTTTCCCCCAGTGTATCATTGTTTTACTGCCCTTGTAGTACTGGAATTTAGTTGGAAGAATAAAACATTTACTTCTATCCTGCTTGTTTTTTAAATGTACAAATGGGTAGTATTTGAATAAAGCCAGTGTTTTAAATGTAAGCATTTTCCAGGACTCAATTAAGTAAATTTTTCTGGTAAGATTTAAAATTTGAGTGCTATTTCAAAAAGTTGCGTTCTGATTCTAAATTACTTCTGTAACTTGTAACATTTTCTGCATAATAATATATTACCTCATAGATAGTTCTAAGAGCTCTAGAATTTTTACCTAAAAGGCATCAATAGAATCCAATTTTTTTTTTTTAAGGACGTGATATTTGATGTGCAAGAAAGCATGACTCAGCAAATTTAACTCACTTTCCCTGAGTGGCTTCTAGACCCAGCTTTCTTTCAATAAGTGAGCTTCAGTGAATTTGTCTGTTGAAAACTAACAGCATATTTCCGCTGATTACCCAAATCCTAAATATACTGGAACATAAACCTTTATAAGTGATTCAGTTAGTAGAACAAGGGAAAAGTTTTTTTCTTTTTAATTTTAGCAACTGTATTTCACCAATTCTTCAAGAATCTTAAAAGGTATTGGCTTAGTACTACGATTCTCAATCTCAGCATTACTGACAATTTTGGCCAGATTGTACCTGTGTTCTGCAGGGAGTTTAACAAACAACATCCCTGGCCAGTTACCCTCCTCCTCAAGTTGTGACGACCATATGTCTCATTGCTAAGTCCCAGCCAAGAAGTACCAGTTTAATGGGTAACATTTTTTAGGAGAGTGCAAACAGTAAGTTAAAATATGGAGGCATGGGAATACAGTGAATGTAAACATGCTTTAACCCTTGTTAACCTTAGGACAAAACTGGATATTCTTTTGTTAAATAAGCATTTGTGAATTTTCACTGATAAAACCCAGCTGTTAACAAATTTTTATGTTTGGAAGGCAAAATCAGCTGAACGGGAAAAAAATGCTAGCAATCTGAAAAGTCATAAGAGTTTCAATTTTAGATATAACTTCATTAAACTTTCCTTCACAGCTAAATTTCTGCATTATTATCTTACCAAAAAGTTCTATTTTACATTTAAAATAAGTAGTAGTCTAAGAGAATTCAAGAAAGTTAATGTACAGGATTCTTGGATTTAGTTAAAATTATGTGGACTCAGTAGCCAATTTATCTCAGTGAAAAGAACTGTATTAGCTACCTAGGGATTCTTAATTCCCAAAGAGACCCGAAATTCCTCATAATAAGTAGTCACATAATTCAGTGTACTATGTCATTATTTTAGTAAAAGGCAGTTATGATATAGAGCCGTACTTGCCTTACGATAATAATAATATGTGTTGAGTGAATCTGATTAGCAAGGGTACAAATAAGGTAGAATTCTTTGTATTGTTGAGGAAAAATAGGCATTTGAAAAAAATATCGGAGGTTTAAAATATCAAGACTTTGACATGACTAATGAACATGATTTCTAAACAGTGATTGCATTTACAATACTACCTGAAGAGCTTTCTTTTTTGAAAAAAAGATCGTAAGGCTCCACCCCTATAAACTGCATTAGAAGACCTAGGAAAAGAAGACCACTGGAATCGGGTAAAATACATTTTGCAGATATGATCCAAGCAGCTAGAGTTGGAAACAGTTGTCTCTACCTCATTTGGGTTGTTCCACTTCTCTGCTCTAGTATTAATAAGTGAATATTCTGCTAAAGCCGAATTTTGTCCCTGTCTACTCTGTGATGCATTAGTACTATGTAAGAATTACATACAAAGTCACATCACATACAAACTCACATCTCATTCAAAGACACAGTTCCAGCTATCTTCTCTCCTGCATCCGTTTTCTCTCTTGTAGATCATTCCCAAATAAAGAAAATGTTATTAAAAACCTTTTGATCCTATATTCCTCATCCAGCTATTACTCTATTTTACTGTTACTAAGCTAAACTCAAAATTTTTCTAAACATCCTCCTATTTACTGCCTCTCCCCGCTTTCACCAACTTTTTTTTATTAGGAAAAAGCTCAAACACAGAAAAGTTGAAAGAATAGTCTACCAACGTGTAAAAGTTATTAAAAATGCATCTCATAAAAATATGTACTTCTACACAAATAAGCTTAATACCATTACCCTATTTGAAATACTTATATCGTATCCACATTGAGGTTCTCCCGTTTGTCAACATAAGTTTTTTTATTAGTCCGTTCACCCTTGGGATTCAATCAAGAGTCTAACTGGGAAGACCCAGGCCTTTTTTGAATATTTGTGCTACCACTGATTTAATCTAGGCATCTGAAATAACTGTAGGCTAGAAGTTGGGCCTAAAAATTTTAATTTTCAGGTTAAAACTTCTGTGTCAGAACAAAAGTTGATATTATACAATGTATGGCCTTTCCAGGATTAGTGTCAATTTTGGACACATGCTTACCTGATCTGATAGGTGATGCCTTTATTAAGTCACTGAAGATTTGTGAAGTCTAATCATAAACAGCATTCAACCTTGAAACTCTTCAGTTGGCTTGTAAGATATTACACTTGCCCGATTTTCCTCTATTGGCTGCTGCTGCTCAGTCTTCTTTTGCCCACTCTTAATTTCCCTAAACGTTAATAAATTCATAGGCATGCCCCAGAGCTTGACTGTGGATTTATTACCTCAACATGGTTCAGTGCATGATATACATTTAGATTGCATGAATTCAGTAAGTGCATAGCAAAATTAAAGTAGGGTTACTTTTTCATCTCAGGAAATCTCTGCTTTCAGACAGATGTGAATTTGCTAGTCTTAAGACTAGTAATTTTATATCTTATACTGTAAGATATGAGTGTTTTAAAGTTTTCTAAATTTCATCTGGTGCTCATCTGTCATCTGAAAGCTGCAGGAAACCATACTGTACATATTAATGGTGTCCTCATTAATACAACATGGGAGTACTGGGAAACCTGCCTCATGGCTGATGGCCTCAAAGAGGCAATAGATGAAAAATCCTTAAAATCATTTGTACATTGTTTCCCTAGATTTTTACTACCCATTGTTTAAAAACAGTAAAAAAATGTAGTTGAGGGCTCTTTGGAGGAAAATGACTAGAATATCAGAAAAAGCCTGGGTTATTGCTTAAAGATAAATCATAGAAACTCATGCATTTCACAAACAGAAACTTGATTATCTTTATCATGTCCATTTGTTGGAGAATCTGCTTCATGCCCTGATTCCAGGATTTTGATAAAAAAAGTATTATTATTATTTTTTTTAATTTACACTTTGTATATCACAAGTTCTTAACTTTCAAGTTGACAGTACTGTTATGCCTATGCATAAGTGTTTACATTTTGCTGAATAAGTTTTGGCATCTCTGAGGTGAAGACAGTAAGATACTATCCTGATCAATGCTACTGTGGTAATGAATGGTCTTTCTAAGGGGCTAGACACTTTCTGCTCTGGCTTGCAATTGATTATTTCTGGTACCCAGGGCTTCTATTTATTTTTTTTAATAGCCTTGGGAACATTTTTAACAGTGTATTTGGGGGACAGATGATATTTCATATAGCAATTTTATGTTTTGTAGTTGGGTATGGGGGACAACACTTATAAATTTCATTAAAATCCATCTTGTTCCTAGATTTCTAAGGCATTCGTTATTTTAAACCCATATTAATATCCCCTTTTACACTCTAGAATTAATAATGTTTAGTTATATACTGAAATTGTTCTCAAAATATGCACAAAACCTGTAATTACATAGTTAATACTATGGTTTGCTAATGCAAACAGTTTTTCCTGTACGTGGACCCCTTTTTCCCCAACAACACTGGCCTGGTAATTGTGGTATATTAGAAAAGTCCCAGAATTCTCTTGGAATAGAACATTAAACAATAAGCTTTATATATATATCTTTGTTTAAATATTTCTTAATGAGTTCTTTCCAAGGAAGACATCCAGATATCATTGCATCTTAATGTTAGTTTCCTTACCTCAGTTCTGTAAGTCTGGGACATGATTTGTATAGGCTTTACTGGATATAACACTCCATGATTGGTCATATGAAAGTAGAACATAATATTCTCTAATGTCTATAAGCATGAAGCCAAACAACCTGAGACTTTGAAAGTTCTAAGACATGGGGAGGCAGAGGAAGTTTTACCATAAGAAACAAACTTGCAGGATATTTATGTTATGACTTACTGTACAATATACCAGTGAGGAAAGCCAATGCAAGAAATAGAGGAACAAGGTACATTTGTAATGCATACCAATTACAAATACTTTACATTACTGGATAAAGAAATTTATTCTATTTAGACAGCATAAGTCCAAGAATGATTTGGTTTAGTGACTTTGTACAATGATAATTCATGAGGTTTTAGTTATAATGCAAGCATGTTTATTTGTTAGATTCTAAAATATTACAAAGATTCTTTGATATAAACCTGCTTGAGATTAAAATTCTACTTTCTGGTTAAACATCAAAAGGGAGGGCTACACATTGTCTTCTCAGCAGTCTCTAATGGCATGTAAGTATGACTAGTAGTCTCCTTCTGCCCTTAAGGTACACGATACAACTGGCTTCATTCATTTGCATTCTAACAGCCTCCCCATGTTAGCCTTGCTACATGGTCAGTCTTCTGTTTGGTAGGTTTTATAAATCCTAAAAGTTCTAGTTCAGAAACAGCTCTAATAAACCGAGCACTGCAAATTCTAGCTAAGGAAATTGGCCATGTTCTATTTTTGACAAAAAGGTTAAAATTTCAATGTTAAAATATTAGTTTACAAATTAATACATAGCTGAAAAACATTCTTCCTAAATTACACTATAAATCTTACTGGAAAACATTACATGTAATTAGAATCTATTGTCAATAAGACATTAATGGAAAGCACCCAAATCTAATTTTTCACATAGTATAAAAATTGCTACTTATGCCAGGGTGCAGCGGCGCACACCTGTAATCCCAGTGGCTCAGGAGGCTGAGACAGGAGGATCACAAGTTTAAAGTCAGCCTCAGCAACAGCAAGGTACTAAGTGGCTCAGTGAGACCCTGTCTCTAATAAAAATACAAAATAGGGCTGGGGATATGGCTCAGTGGATGAGTGCCCCTGAGTTCAGTCCCTGGTACCCCCCCCCACCAAAAAAAATTGCTACTCCCCACAACTTCTAAAAGTACAATAGAAAAGCAGAAAATTCATTGGGGTTGGGGATGTGGCTCAAGCGGTAGTGCGCTCACCTAGCATGCGCGGGGTGCTGGGTTCAATCCTCAGCACTACATAAAAATAAAAGATGTTGTGTCCACTGAAAAACTAAAAAATAAATATTAAAAAAATTCTCTCTCTTAAAATTCAATAATGATGGTTTCTTTTTTTGGTAAACTTTGAAATAACATAAATTTTAAACCAAATAATATGGGTTTGACCTCATTGTAGATTAAATTCAGAATATTTACAAATTTAAGTTATTCTTAGAATGGTATGGTTAATATTAACATGTCCTTATGAATCTACAATATAGACCTAGAGAAACTAAACTTTATTTTTTGAGGCTGGGGATTAAACTCTTGTCTTCTTGCATGCTAAACTCATGTTTTACCTCTACGCCTGAGAAACTATAAACTTACACTCTATAGCTGGACATTGTGAAATTGATTTTAAAAGGATACTGGATAATTTCATTCATCTCTTCTGTAGTTGCAGAATTTGATTCCATCTTTTCAGCAGCTGTCACAACTGTTGCAAAAGCCTTTTGAGTACATAAGACAGAAGAAAATAAAAATCTCCACAGTTGCCAAATATCTTTTACTACACTTCCTTTGATGGTACTATAATTAAGCCAGGCTTAATAATACTGTTGCTGCTGCTGATAGCTAGCACATTTCTTTTTTCTTTATACCAAATTTCAGATTTTCAGAATTATACTCCATGATCATTTTAAATCAGTTATACATTAAAAGAGTACAAGGTAATGACTCCTTAATAATTTTGTTTCTAAGAACTAAGAAGTAGGCAAAGAAAAACAAGAAACAAAGCAAATTAATGTTAAAAGGCAGAGTCCTGTATCCTCTACTCCCAAATCTCCCTTAACCCAGGAAAATGGAAAATGCCTATTTTTCTTGGAAGCAGCTAATTGTGGATACTTTTTACTGATGATATAGAGCCTTCAAAAGAGTTAAGATCTTTGTAATACTATGCTGAGGAGGGGGAAAAAAAAGTTATTTTAAAGAATAACAAGAGTTGTCCATTTCCTTGCCAAGTATTCCTTTTTTTTTTTTTTTTTTAAAGAGAGAGAGAATTTTAATATTTATTTATTTTTTTTTTAGTTTTCGGCGGACACAGCATCTTTGCTTGTATGTGGTGCTGAGGATCAAACCTGGGCCGCACGCATGCCAAGCAAGCACGCTACCGCTTGAGCCACCATCCCCAACCCCGCCAAGTATTCCTTATATTTCCTGATTGCTAAATCTACTGCACAATCATTCCAATTTTTTTTTCATGAAAGTAAGGAAATGCTAGTTAATACTATATTTTGTGGAATACCATAGAACTGACCTAACTGCTTAGCTTTGCTTAAATGCTAACTACTAAGGTTAGATCACATACTTATTTTGACCTGGCAATGAATATAGAATTGGCTTCATTTGAAGAATGAAGGATCAGAGAGCAGGAGATTTGGAGTGAGGATTGCTGAGCGGCTATTTCCTAAAGAACTTTTGAAGTATGAGGCAATTTATGCTTTCCAAATAAAACCAAGGCATTAAAAAAGGTAAAAGATGAGCTTGAAAGTATAAAAATATTCTACATATTCTATATACAGCTTTCTCTTTTCTCTCTGACCTACCTCTGACCAGTCCACAAGGTTGATTAGCCTGCTACACTCCAGGTGCAGTTTATAAGCTATGCAGATGTCAGGGGCAATATTTGGAATGCAGCCTTCTTCACTTTTCAGTGCTTCATTCTAAAAAATAAGTGAAGTAAGGTAACCGCCTTTAAGAAAGGATAAAGAACAAAATCTGATTACTAGTAAACCCCTCCTAACTTAAATTTAGTAAATTAGTAAGTGGAATCTTGGTTTTCTTTATTTAGTGAATGAACTCTTCAATAATTGTTAGCTAGTTCTTATTTAGGTTCAGGTCTGGGTCATAATACCTCCAACTCCTAGTTACTAGAGAAACAGTCCCAGGATGAGTACAAGCACATTTTTCACTTTAATCTTAAGTTATTTTCCAAGACCACAGTGCATTTCTAACTGTATAAAGTTTAAAGAACTCTTTGGGAATATTCATTAAAATGACTCTCAACATTTGCAATCAGCTTAATTTAGCAATTTTTACATTGTATTAATAAATATCAACATTTCACTACTAGGGATATAAGTCATCTCTCAAAAGACAGTTCTCAACAATGCATATCATTCTGTAGAAACCACCTGTTTTTTCAACATATTTGAAATTATGGTTCTTTATTAAGAAACAAAATCTCACATACATGAGCTGCACAGGATAGCCTACCTTCCCAAATGCTACTGAAATCATACTTTTCTTTTGTGAGCTACTACTAGCAAAGAAGATAAACTTTGTAAGTTTTACATTTGTGATTTATATATCAAAAATAATTGTGATTATTATTGTTCTTTAAATATGAAATTATCCATGCTTTCTACTACCACCAACCCTGAGCTACTTATTTTCTGCTCATCAAAACAGAACTGAAAACTTGCAATATTTTTGTGGCAATGTAGTCTTGGCCTAAGCTCAGCTGTGAGAGATCAGAATCTGCTTCTTACCTTTATATAAAAATAAGGATTATTCAGTGCAGTGTGGAGGGCGATACGTGGAGCAGCATTTAAGTGCTCACGAAGAGTGTGGGCAGCACTGAAGTACACCACCTCGTGCAGAGGCTGAGTCTCAGGAGGCAGAAGGTATTCTCTGAAACATTCCGAGTCAGGTTATCAGCTTTTAGGTTAGCATAGGTTTATTTTTGATAACAGTTTTGTCAATCCTCTATGAAGGGACTGAACAATTTATTAAAAAGCAAAATCAACAGCAAAAGAAACAAAATTCAAGTATTGGATCCAGGGCAAAAATCCATGTAATACTTTTAAACACTACTTCTAGGTTGTTTACAATACAAGAAACTACATATCTCAATTCTGAATTAAATCTTCAGAAACAAATGAACATATATTACATTTCTTCTCACTTTAAAGTGGAATTTCTTAAAATATTAACAAATTTCTTAAATTAAAAATTATTCAGAAAACTGAGGTATCCATTCTCTAACACAGCAAGCATTTGGCTTTTTTGGCAATGTTATACACAGCCTCAAGCCTGGAATTAATTTGAGGAAATTCATTTTGGATCACAAAAAATATTTTAGTTGATATCTTTCAAGGAAAGAGTTACTATATACTATGATTAATTTTTACTTTAGCATCAGTAAAGGCTGCTAAAATTTTAGTTTCAGTGTGTTAAAAAAACTTCAATAAAATATCAATTGTTAAAAAAGCCACATTATCTCAGAATTCTTTAATTTTTCACTTACAAGCTAGATGGCAAATCAATTTTAATAAAATCTAAACTTTAAAAATAAGGCATTAAAAGGTTTACTTTGAATGTATGAGCCTAGGCCAGACACAATGGTGCAAGCCTGTAATCCCAGTGGCTCAGGATGCTGAGGCAGGAGGATCTCAAGTTCAAAGCCAGCCTCAGCAAAAGTGAGGTGCTAAGCAACTCAGTGAGAATCTGTCTCAAAATAAAATACAAAATAGGGCCGGGCATGTGGCTCAGTGATCAAATGCCCCTGAGTTTAATCCCCGGCCCTGGTACCTCTCCCCAAAAAAGTATGAGCCTATCAGCTGGTCTGTGACATGACAGTAACATTATTCTTAGGTGGCCTGGAGAGTAGTGAACTGGAATGGAGCTTTGGCATACACAATCAAAAACAGTAATAAGTTACGAACTAGATTAGTTAACTCACATGCCTTCATAAAGAAGATTCCCAGGGCTTAATTCAGTCCTGAGCTTAAAGTCTGTTAGCCACATTACAGACTGTGTCAGATCTTTTCCAATTAGTGTAGGCAGAGCAAATCAAGCAGCTACCCTAGTTCAGCCACAGGAGATGTTATTTCTCCTCTCCTGGAATAATGAAATAATTTCTCTTCTTCCTAACTTTCTGTCTTCCTTTTGGAAAAGTTACCACACTTCCTAGAAAAGCCTTCTATATTTGCTCTACTCTGGTTAGGTCAGTGGTTTTGAAAAAAGATAGGAAGCAAAAGGACATTCAACATGCACATCATTCCTCACCATCTCTCTCCTCCTTTCTCAAGAGCTCCTGACCTACTCATCCCATTTCTAGGTGCTGTTCCTTCTCCAGAGTCCACTGGAACAAAACCCATTTGCAAAGAGTATGATTTTGACTTGATCCTCACTAAAGACTAACATTTTACTATCTCAATTACTCAAGACTGAGTTAAATTCGCTGAGAAAATGACTTCTGTGATGCTGACTGCCTCCTTGGATGGCTAGTTACCAATTTGTAATTACTGACCATATAAACTCTTCCTATACCAATTTCATACACTTACTCCCAAACATTATCATGGCTATCACTAAAAGACCTTGCTGAAGTTCCTGCTAAGTAATAAAGACTGGATATTTAACAAGGCAATTGGATAGAGATGATTATAGAAACTCAAATTACTGTCTTACATTTGTACTTCCGTTCCTTTTCCTGTTTTCAAGTAATGTTTAAAAACTCAGACAAATACCAAGTCAAAACACCTTTTCGAGATTCTCAAAGAATCTCCATCAAAAGGAAAATTTTGTTTCCACTAGGTTACATTCATTGAATAACAGTAATACACCAGCACCATACACAGGAATTTTTGTCCAACTGTATACTTGGGGATTGGCATAAAAATGCCATTGCTTGGGCAACTGATTTGCTTTGATAAGAAAGAAGCAATGAATCTGGCACCAGAATACTTCGTGATGTTCATCTGGATTTAGGTCAGAGTTTACAACAAATGTTAGACCTTTCCTCAAAGAGATACCTCTGAGGGAACTGTTAAGATTTTTATCAACAAGGGCTATAAAGTCAAAGCTTGATTTTGGTGAAAATAGCAACTTAGAAAGTGGCAGCTTTTTTTTTCTTAATTCTTTGCATTTGGCAACTTAATCTCAGATCTGTCAGTATTTTTGCCAAGAGATGTTCCTGATCTACTGTGAACCTACCATCTCCTTAAGTCAATGGCTTATATTCTCCAGAACTCCAAACTCTATTCAAACATCTGTAGTGTTCTCCTTCAAGGCAATGTGCAGAAATGGGGAGGGCCTTTTGGCAGATGTCAGGAGATTAGGACTATGTGACACAGGTAGCCATACCTTTCTCTGGGCTTTAGCTGATATATGATTCCCCACTTCCTTTTAGTTTACAATCCTAATCTCTTTTTATGATAGAAAATCTTAGTAAAGATAATAAATTCTTATAGAATATTTTGTAGTTTTACAACAGAACACATTTCAATCATGCTCAGCATTATTTCAATAACTGTTCAGAAACATTAAAAAGTCAGGCATATTAGGTCAAAGATCATGAAAGGGAGAATGGATGGTTTTACTTCACAGCCTACGATTTGGAACTTGTAAGAACTCAGGAAACTGACGTCTGGCTTACAGATGATTCTAAATCACATGGAAAAATTCTTAGTCACAACTTGGCGAAAGGGAAGAGTCAAGAGCTTGGGGATAGAAACTATAAGAACAGAAAACCTCATAGGGCAGTTACCTCTATCAGTTCTAAAATGAAATTCTTGACCAGTATGTCAGTTCAATACTGGAGTGCATCATTTTGTTATGATACATTTCTCTCTCTCTTGTCTTTATATATGACAGCAGAATGAATTACAGTTCATATGACACATTTCTCTTTAACCTTCTGCTTGTCATAATTTTGCCACTTTCATAGCATTAATAAATTCTTCCCAATAACTAGAAACAATGATTCTGGCCCCATGATCTTAGAAAACGGAGACATCACTTTTTGGAAAAGCATGTTTATCTGTCAGAAAATCACTGTCTTCAATAACCGAGCAGCTGTTTTTTCCAGTACTTTTTTTCTGTTTAGTGAGTAATGTATGAACTGCCATTAAAAAATAATAAACTGATAATTATTTTTCTCTTTTTAATTATTAAATCATTTCCTTTTGTATACCTTTTTCTTTCTTTTCTTCTTCTTCTTCTTTTTTTTAAAAGCATGAACCATAAAGCTGGCTTCTGGGCAATCCATGATTCAGAATAATCTGGATTTCCCAAGAAGGAATCATTGTAAAATAAATGGTTGATTGGTAGACTTCTGCATTTACTAAGTAGATGCCTCAACATGAATTTAATGCCGATTGTAGTTGCACTGTCTTTAGAATTAGACAAAATGGAGCAGCATGGCTAGCTTGCTCAGCCTTTTTTCTGGGTTTGGCCCAAATCCAACATTCGGTACTAGTAAAGGTATAGCAATGCTGAAGTGTAATATAAACACTTTGTTATTAGAAAGGGGAAAACACTTTCTAACTCCCTGACTCTTCCCACCTGGCCTAATAAACTAAAAATTAAACTTAAACTGGTGTTCTTGAACCGACAGTAAAGAATAAGCTAAGTCATTTGATTAGGTATTTTAATAACAAACAAACAAACAAATAAAAAAAAGGAATTGAAATTAAAATTCTACGCTGGCCAGGAGAAAAAGAATCCTGGATTGGTGATGGACAGCTATTATGCCAGTATTATTTTAAAAAATAGCATGACTCATAAAAATAGCTAGAGACTCACCTCACCAGACAGTCAATGAAGTTCACAACTTTTTCTCTGAGTACTTCAAACCTGGTTTGCTTCTTACTTGTTCTTCTCAACTCCTTCATTTCCAATAAGGACTAAAAGGTGAAAGAATACCTTTCATGGTGATTCTGAGATAGAAATTTTTTCAGAGGGATCTCTGCTACTCAGGTGGAGATAGCTGATGCCCTTTGCTTAAGGAGGATATACAGATCAAAATGGGTGTTACTTTTTTATTTGTAGGGTCTAGCAAGAATCTCTCCTCTCAGATGTACTGCTTTAAATATACATCAGTGGGTTTTCAGGGAGAGAGGAAAGGGCAGTTCACTTTATTAGTAAGTTGTGTAGCAGAGTGCTCACTATTCACAACACATTAGTTCAAAGAAGAAAGGGAAAAAGAAAAGGAGGAAGAGATGAGGAAGAAGAGAACTATCATTACCATCACCTTGCATAAAGCCATACTAACAGAATAGATTCCATGTGTTTTCTTGTGAAGAATGAAACTTCATACTACATTTGTCTAACTTGGTATCATGGTAGAGAAAATTCTTCATTTTGACAATCAAGATCCTAAAGTTAGAACTATCTGAAAAAGAATATATTGCGGCTGGGGTTGTGGCTCAGCAGTAGAATACTCGCCAGCACATGTGAAGCACCACATATAAATAAATAAAATAAAGGTATTATATCTACCTCCAACTAAACAAACAACCTTTTTTATAAAAAAGAATATTTTGGACATACCCTGTTCATGGATAGGCAGAACTAACATCATCAAAATGGCGATATTACCAAAAGTTCTCTATAGGTTTAATGCAATGCCAATCAAAATCCCAACGGCATTTCTTGTAGAAATAGAGAAAGCAATCATGAAATTCATATGGAAAAATAAAAGACCCAGAATAGCAAAAACAATGCTAAGCAGGAAGTGTGAATCAGGCGGTATAGCGATACCAGACTTTAAACTATACTACAGAGCAATAGTAACAACAACAGCATGGTACTGGTACCAAAACAGGCGGGTGGACCAATGGTACAGAATAGAGGACACAGAAACCAATCCACAAAACTACAACTATCTTATATTTGATAAAGGGGCTAAAAGCATGCAATGGAGGAAGGATAGCATCTTCAACAAATGGTGCTGGGAAAACTGGAAATCCATATGCAACAAAATGAAACTGAATCCCTTTCTCTCGCCATGCACAAAAGTGAATTCAAAATGGATCAAGGAGCTTGATATCAAATCAGAGACATGCCGTCTGATAGAAGAAAAAGTTGGCTACGATCTACATACTGTGGGGTCGGGCTCCAAATTCCTCAATAGGACACCCATAGCACAAAAGTTAATAACTAGAATCAACAAATGGGACTTACTCAAACTAAAAAGTTTTTTCTCAGCAAAAGAAACAATAAGAGAGGTAAATAGAGAGCCTACATCCTGGGAACAAATCTTTACTCCTCACACTTCAGATAGAGCCCTAATATCCAGAGTATACAAAGAACTCAAAAAATTAGACAATAAGAGAACAAACAACCCAATCAACAAATGGGCCAAGGACCTGAACAGACACTTCTCAGAGGAGGACATACAATCAATCAACAAGTACATGAAAAAATGCTCACCATCTCTAGCAGTCAGAGAAATGCAAATCAAAACCACCCTAAGATACCATCTCACTCCAGTTAGATTGGCAGCCATTATGAAGTCAAACAACAACAAGTGCTGGCGAGGATGTGGGGAAAAGGGTACACTTGTACATTGCTGGTGGGACTGCAAATTGGTGCAGCCAATTTGGAAAGCAGTATGGAGATTTCTTGGAAAGCTGGGAATGGAGCCACCATTTGACCCAGCTATTCCCTTTCTCGGTCTATTCCCTAAAGACCTAAAAAGAGCATGCTACAGGGACACTGCTACATCGATGTTCATAGCAGCACAATTCACAATAGCAAGACTGTGGAACCAACCTAGATGCCCTTCAATGGATGAATGGATAAAAAAAATGTGGCACTTATACACAATGGAGTATTACTCTGCATTAAAAAATGACAAAATCATAGAATTTACAGGGAAATGGATGGCATTAGAGCAGATTATGCTAAGTGAAGCTAGCCAATCCCTAAAAAACAAATGCCAAATGTCTTCTTTGATATAAGGAGAGTAACTAAGAACAGAGTAGGGTTGAAGAGCATGAGAAGAAGATTAACATTAAACAGGGATGAGAGGTGGGAGGGAAAGGGAGAGAGAAGGGAAATTGCATGGAAATGGAAGGAGACCCTCAGAGTTATACAAAAGTACATACAAGAGGAAGTGAGGGGAAAGGGAAAAATAATACAAGGGGGACAAATGAATGTCAGTAGAGGGGGCAGAGAGAGAAGAGGGGAGGGGAGGGGAGGGGAGGGGAGGGGGGATAGTAGAGGATAGGAAAGGCAGCAGAACACAACAGACACTAGTATGGCAATATGTAAATCAATGGATGTGTAACTGATGTGATTCTGCAATCTGTATATGGGGTAAAAATGGGAGCTCATAACCCACTTGAATCAAAGTGTGAAATATGATATATCAAGAACTATGTAATGTTTTGAACAGCCAACAATAAAAAAAAAAAAAAAAAAAAAGAACGCTGTTCAACAGCTTTATAGCTCCCTCCTCACCAAGGAGGACTGACTCCTGAAGACCCAGCATTCCAGACATGCTGTCATGGTGTGACCTACTTCACTGAGAGTTGGACAGGTGGAGGAGCCACAGAAGTTCTGTCTAGTTATTTGTGTGGACATGCCTTTTTTTAGGGCCTAGAATCTAGTAGCAGACTCTTCAGCTGACTAGAGGATAGTTAGGCTCAAAGTCTTTTGGCTGGGGGTAGAGAGTGGGGAGTTAAGAAACTTGCTGTGCAACAACCTTCATTCAGTGCCTCTGTGATAGAATTTATGGACAAATGCTGACAAAGTTTTGGGGAGAGGCCAGTGATGGTATGAAAGAGAAGCAATAAACTAACTTTTAAATTCGAAGCCAGAGATCTTTCTCCAATGGAGACTGTATCATGGAAAAAAGCTCAAGCCACAAGTGTTTGCTGCAGACCCTTGTAACTGTGGCAGTCTGAGAAGTCTAGCCACATGCCCAGTGTACCAAGGGTGGAGATAGCTCTGCTCCATATTAAAGATCTTCTTCTGATAAAAAAAAAAAAAAAAAAGAATATTTTGGACATACTGTAGCTCAATTTGTGTTCTATATTATGAATATGCATGAAAAAACTAAAATAAATATCTAAAACTAATGAGTTAGGCTCTTTTGAATCTTTCACTTTGATCAAACAGAAAAATAAATTCACCAGATAAATAATCAGATTCTTTTTTGGGGGGGGCAACCATGCTTCCACATTTCCCTTGTTGCTAGTTAATTCTGTTTCTCTGAGTCTATTGGAACAGTTTCCACCTAGTTCACTAGTAAATTGCAGAGTGTACAAGTGCAGTTGAGGATGGCAGTAGGATAAACAGGATGTTTGATTTATAAGTGAGTTACAAAGTCTGCATTGTTCCTGGCTGTGGTTTAAAATGAAAACAAAAACATCCAGACAAATCTGGAGCACAAAGTGAAAAAGGGGAACATGACATGATGCAGCTAAAAGGAAAAAAAAAAAAAAAAAGAGATCTGACCTTCTGAAGATGATAGAGATCTGTCTTCTGAAGGCCCTTTGGCTGTGACCCAGAAGCATCTTCTTCCTCTTTGGCATCTGCTTTTAATACAAAACAAATATATAGCAATTAGTGCAAATCCAAGACAAGAGAACAGTTGTACTAATCCAAAGGAAGTAAGATTTTCACCCACTTCTTTTTTTCAAATGTGGCAAGGGATCAAGGTTCCATCATATAAATGATATTTCTGCCAGAAACTGAAGGTCAATAAATGTTTCGTAATTTATGCTGTAGCGAGGTTTTTAAAACCTAGCTACTGAATTTAAAGTGTTACCATAATGAAAACAAAGCAATGAAACCAAACTCCCCTCAAATCAACAGCAGAAAGTCTCAAATATTTGTGCTATTATAAATACCTTTGTTAAAAATCATACAAACTTTAACCATTTTCCTTTGACTATATCAAGATTGTAAACAATATAATCTACAACCTGACAAATCTGGTTTTCAACCACCCAATTCACTATTTTTAATATAACATTGAGTATAAAGAGGGTAGTATGCAAAAGTTGCGAAATAATCCACTAACCAGTAATTGTACAACTGCTCCTGTAGAGCATGAAGTTCTGATACCTTCTTCCAAGTGCGGGTATGTTTTGGGAACCTGACACTTGCATGACACATGACCCAAATTTTACGACAGAAGGATGTAGCTACAGAATATAAATGATTCTGAAAGAAATTTCTTTTAGCTATAAATAATTCCTTGCTCAAGGAAGATACTAGGTTAAAACAGCTATTAAATTCTTTATTACATTTTATTAACATGTAGCTGTCTTAAAAATAGAGCTGATATAATTTTCTGCCCTACTTAACCCTCCCTAACTGATAAGGAGCCAGAGATAGCATATAGTCAAATATTTCTATTTATTTAATGTGGGGAGTTTGAATTACACTTTGTTACTAATGTTAACTTATTACTAAAAAATCAAGCCATTTCTTCAAGAGAGTGGTTTAGCTATAATTTGTAAAATTCTTTATTCTTTTTAAATTATTTTTATTTTGGGGGGTCCTGGGGATTAAACTTGGGCACTTGACAATTGAGCCACATGTCCAGCCCAATTTTGTATTTTATTTAGAGACAGGGTCTCACTAAGTTGCTTTGTACCTCTCCATTGCTAAGGCTGGCTTTGAACTCGGGATCCTCCTGTCTCAGCCTCCTGAGCCACTGGGATTACAAGTGTGCATCAATGCACCCGGTGCAAATTCTTAATAGGGTTCTAATCATCTTAATCTTCAAACTTCCCATTTGAAAAAATTACATTCCTTTATATAGTGCTAGAATATCACAGAATTTATTCACTAGATTGAAAGTTACCTAATTTATCTTATATTCTTCTAGGTTTTTTGCCTTGTCTGTGTCCGTAAGGGTGGCCTCTCTCTGTGCATTAAATTTATGAATTGGTGAGAAAAAAAACAAAACAAACAATAAGCTGGGCTGTGAAGAGAAGTGAGCTATTTAGTCTGGGTGCTGCCACTAGGTAGCTGTGCAGCCTCAAACAAGTTATTGTCTTCATGGACTTCAGTTTTGATTGCAATTTGACTAAATTCTCTTAACTTCTTGCTCTTGAAATTTCCATGGTCTGAAAAGTGGTTCAGATTATGCTATGGTGGTGAGAGAAATATAGGATGTGGAGGAACCCCTTTAATGCCCATGGAAAACTTCCTCACTCTGTCTATATCTGCCACTCTAGTCAGGGAAATTTTTGCTTTCATCTTCTAGAACTGAGCACCCATCAGGTGCTTTGTACTAGAGCTATAGGCAGACATGGAAAGATTTCCTGCAAAAAATGCTTTCTAAACCTAAAAGATTTTTTCTTGCCAGTACTGGGAATTGAACTCAGGGTCTTACACATATAAGGCAAGCAATCTACCACTGAGCTATATCCTCAGCACCCCCAGCCCTAAATCCAAAAGATTTTCAACACGAAGAAATACTTGGGAAACATATAAAGGATTAAAATGGATATTCCAATTAAGATATCTTCACCATGCCATCTCTATGTGCTTGTAAATACCCACCTACCTCCTTCCCCATATTTCATTAAAAACTTCACCTTAATAGGGGAAAAGTAAAAGTTACATAACCCATATTTTTCCTAGCACCATGTGCTGGTGCTAGAAATAGAGCAAGATAAAGCCCAGGAAAAGTTACTTATCAGTATCAATCTGTGGGTCCCATTAGAACACAGAAGACCTGAAGCACTAGGGAACAGAACATGACTACCTACCTACACATAGTCAGGAACCCCAAGTATTTAGAAAATATAAATGATCATGTCACAGTCACCAAAAATAAAAGAAACTCTGAACCTCCAACACTGAGGAGTGCCAGGTTGTCTCAGTTCATTTAGGACTGAAAGATTCAAGGTTCTGTAAATCCGATTAAAGCAAGCCCCATGCATATTTGGTAATCAGCATACTAATGAGCCTCACTGCTGTGAAAGCAGTTCATAGCTATTAATTTTTCAGGCTTACAAATGATTTATGCAGTCTTTTTGAAATCTATAAAGAATATGATGAAATGTTTAAGAAAAAACATCTAAAAGGAGTCATCAATAGTGATGCCCTGCTACTCTCTAATCTTTTCCATTTCTTTTTGTTGCTTTTTTAAAGACAAGTCCTCCAAACTGTGTGTGTGAAGAAAAATAAAATTTTCCTGCCTGTTTGATACTCTTCATTGATTAAACCAAATCTAGAAGGGAAGCATTTGGTTAAGATGTGACATTCTCAGGCCTGGTATACTGAATGATCAAGAACTATTTTATCTCTTCATCTCTCAGCATATCAGGAGGGGTTTTCCATGTCCTTTTGGTTAAATGACTATCACAACCAGTAGAGTTGGCAGGATATTATACTCTCACCATCAAGGCTCTGAAACTGGGCCAGGAACTCCTCTATTCTCTTTGCTGTGCTGCCGAGCTGCTTTTCAGAAGAGGATTTAAAAACCTTGAAACATTTCTGAAGTATGGTCATCAGATCATCCTTTGCCAACATCCTAGAAAAGAATCAGTGAAAGAAAATGTAATATAACTGCAAAATTTAAAAAATTCAAAAATATTTTCTCTATATTAAATGTTTCTGTTTAGAAGAAAATGGTGTAAGTTCTTCCTTAGTAGCTACTGACGTTTTTGGGGAGAGATTTTCTTCAATGCTTGCTTTTGCAGAGCTGGGGATCCAACCCAAGGCCTTGTGCATGCTACGCAAGCCCTCTACCATTGAGTTACATCTCTTGCTTCAATTTTCTTCAACACATGTGACATTCAGAAGTACTCTTGAAGAGTTCTCATCATAATGCTTGGCTTTGAAAATATACAGAAATCTGGGTTCACAACCTAGCTTTGACACATACTATGTTTGTAATGGTAGTATGAATTTAGTAATACGGAGTGAGTTTACTATACACCTCTGATCCTAGGTTTATTTTCTTGTCATATTTTGCATGTTAGATGGAGACTTAAATGCATTTCAAGAATCCAGTATGGCAACTAGGACACTTAAGACATTTTATGTTAAGTTTCCTTTTCTTTCTGATGTAAATGTACACAGAATTCAAGAATTTCTACTGAAGATCTGACTTGCTAAATGCAAGCTTGCTTCAAATGCCCAAAAATATAAGTATCACTATCATTTTTCTAATTATTACCATTTAAACTGTATTTTAATCTCCTAAGGACTTTACGAATCAGCCAGCAAATCCTCTGAACTTTAAACAAATCTTTGTTAGAAATGCAGAGTGAGGGGTTGGGGTTGTGGCTCAGTGGTAGAGTGCTTGCCTAGCATGGGTGAGGCGCTGGGTCCAATTCTTAGCACCACATATGAATAAATGAAGTAAAGTCCATCAACAACTATAAAATATTTTAAAAAGAAAGAAAATAATAATAATAAAAAAAGAAATGGAGAGTAAATACAGATAATCTAAAATTAGGATCCTGTTCTCAGAGTCATCATTTACAGGATTTCTCCATTAAGACTGTACTCAAATAACATCATCAAATGGAGCCAGGGTCAATACTAGTAATTATTAAGTGGTTGTATTACACAAGTATATAAATGATGTAAGGTTACAATTATTAAGATTAAGATCTAATATTAACCATAAAGACACAGTCAAATCCAGAATATGGTCATTTTGTAAAATAAACTTAAGTTTACAGAAACTGGTAGGGGTAGACAAAAAATTTTCCAGTGTTAAGAAATAGCATAAAATATTCTCTTCTTTCTACAACAATTATCTAAAGCATAATCTTTTATCTGTGAATGAAAGACAGCTAATAGGTCAAAGAAAAATAGGCTAAGACATTTCATTCTTGATTACCCTAGAGATTAATTAAAGTTTCTTGCTTTCTATTGGTCCGATGAAATTAAACTGTTAAGAGAGTTAACTCAAAGCATTTGAACAATCCATTATACCTGAGCTTTAGCCTTAATCTAATAGACAAAGTCAGTATTTCCAGTGTCCAAGGATTCAAAGGCACTGGCTTGTTTGGAGGGGAGCAGAAGATGAAGTAATGCTGGAGGTCTAACTTATATCAGTAATACATTGAGGATTAACTTCCCAGCTATACACTGCCACATTTCTCCTCCACTTTGAGATACAAACAAAGGAACATGGAGGAAGGTCAAGTCTAGTCTATTATTAATCTTCAGTATGCAAAACCAAAAAAAGGTATTATGTCATATAATTTTGAAAACAGGCAAACTTTTGTAGTCATAACTTCTAATGTGCATTTGACTGAAAGAGGCAGATCTTTTACCTCAGATGTAAACTTTCTGAGATTCAGATATTTGTTACTCCTCTTACTGTTAGCCTAAGATTATGTTCTTTTTTTCTTCCTTCCGTGGTAGTAAGGATTGAATCCAGTGCTTTGCACATGCTAGACAAGTACTCTACCACTGAACTATATATATCCTAGCCTTTTAAATTTTCAGACAAGGTCTTACTAAGTAAACCAGGCTGGCTTTAAATCTGCCATCCTCTGGCCTCTGTCTCCCAAGTAGCTGGAATTATAGGAGTGCACCACCCTGCCCAACTAAGATTATGTTCTTACTATTTCCAGAGTACTAGAAGATCTTATACCTTTTCAAGTACCTACTGGTTTCACACAAAACAAGATTTAATCTAAAGCTAATTAGAAATAATAATTTAATCAACCCCAAAGAGTTATTAGTTAAAATCTTTTCCAGTAAAATTATACACACACAGAATCAACAAAGATATCTATTCTCATTTCTATTATTCAACATCATTCTGGACTCTAGTCACTATAGTAAATTAAAAGAAGCAAGTAGTTCAAAGAATAAAAAGGAAGATGAAATTTATTAGTTGCATATGATGTGACCACCTGTACAGTGATAAAATCTAAGTACGATAAAAATATTAGAGTAAAGGGGTGGGTGAAAAAAGATAAACGTGTGTGGGTGTGTAAACATCCATATACACATAAGTAATACCTATATATTAAACTATGTAATGGAAAAAACAACATATTCAAAATGGCCTCAAAAACTGAAATGTGCCAGGAAGGTCATATCTTGATTCTTTCTGAAGACTTCATTCCTTCTCATTGAGACTCACCCATGCGAAACATAAGTGAGGAAGTAAGATCATCAACTAAATCTAAAGGAAGATGAGATGAACATGAATCTTCTCAGCCAATTGAGCCTATGGTTGCTCAGCAGTATGGTGATGAACAACCTCAATAATAGGAGCCACAAACTTAAAGTCAGGATATTATACCAGGTAGGAGAGAAAATATGACGGAAAACCTGAGGTTCAGCAGTCTGACCTGGAAGCAGAACTCCAGGATCGGTCTAAGCCAAAGACTGGAAGTAAACAAAAAAATAATCTTGATGTCAAGAGGGGAGTCTGTATCAGACTTAGAGCCCACTAAAATGCCAGAAGCAGGTAATGAAAAAATCAGACAGTTAAATGAAGATGGGCTGAAAAACTGCAAACTGTTCTTATATTGGTTAACCAACTTGGAATTCTTTTAGTTTTACAGTTTTCTTAAAAAAAAAAAAAAAGCAACAAAAATTGGAATATTCAGCAATATACACTAGAGCAAAATGTTTTAGACCTATAAAGTTATGAAAGCTCTGAATAAACGATTAACAGTTTAAGTTCTAATATTCAATATTATCAGATACAAATCATTCCAAATCAATCTACATTCTACCATTGTGTGAAACAAAATTCTGGTGGGTATATTTTAAAATTTATCTGGAAAAAATCATTTTTGATAAGGAAGAACAATGTGTTGTGTACTTTAGTGCAGGTATTGGGGCTGTTAATACATCAAAAAGTATAAGCTTCCGTGATTAAAATCAGATGGTCCTTACTGAAGAACAGATAGATCAATAGAAGATATTAAAAATCCACAAAGAGATCAAGATATATATAGGGAAAAAGCACACTGACATACTAGTGTATGCTGATACAATAGTCTTTGTATTTTAGACTCAGAAATCTATACCTATATATTCATTTTGTGGAAATCATACAAATGTGTAAACATATATGTTGTGATTACTGTTTGTAATGGGAATTTAAAACAACCTAAATACATATCCAAAAAAGAAATAATTAAAAGTTACGCTTCTAGGGGCTGGGTATGTGACTCAATGGTAGAGCACTTGCCTAGCATGTGCAAGGCACTGGGTTTGATCCTCGGCACTACTTAAATATGCATAAATAAAATAAAGGTATAAAAAATGCTGTATCTGTTAAAAAAAAGTTATGCTTCTAAAACACAGGATATTATATAAAGATAATAAATAATGAGGTAGAACAATCTGTGTTACCACTGATGATGGCTAACACTTATATGCACACATATAATATTTACAATTCACTATGAAATAGTATTATTATTCCCACGTTAGAGATGAGAAAACAGAGGCACAAAGAATTTAAGTAACTTGTCCAGAGTCCCAAGGCTAGTAACTGGCAAACTTGGGATTTGAACTCAGACAATTTGGCTTGACATTCACGCTCTTGCTGACCATGTTATATACTGCATCACGAAACACTGTCACTGTGTCCACGGTAGAACATTAGGTGCAAAACAAAATAACTACCATGACAAAAACCAAACCTTAACCACTAAATAATGGGGGTGGCTGGCAGATCATGTATTGTTAATGTATAGACTGTGGCTTTTACCCTGAGTGAAATGGGGAGTTAATGAAGGATTTTGACAAATGGAATGACATTACTAGCCATATTTTAAATGGACCATTCTGCCTTCTGTTTTGAGGAAAATCCTGTACAGAAGCAAATGGGGAAGCAGGAAAACCAGATAGAAGGCTCCTGTAATAACCCAGGTGAAAGATGATAACAAGATGGTAACAGTTAAAGAGGAGGAGGTTTGGTTCCTGATAAATTTTTAAGGCAGAGCCCATGTTTTTAGCTTGAAGAACTGGAAGGATGCAGAAAAATGCTAGGTGTCAAGGGGATGATGAGAAATTCAGTTTTGAATAAGTCAACTTTGAAATGTGTACTGGATATCCAAATGGTGATATTAAATGGTATATGAACATAACAGTCTGGCGCTCACAAGAGAGCTGTGGGCTTATGACTAAGCTTCAGGTGCTGTAATGTTAGGATATCAGAGAGAAGAGAAAACACTAGAGAGACTGACAAGGAGCCTACACTGAGACAGGAGAAAGACAAAAAGGGTCTGAGTACTAAAAGTCATTAAGAAAGAAGAGATGACCTGTGTCAAATATGAATAATAAGCTAGACTACAGGTGCCCATCACCATGCCAGTCTCCTTATAAATACTCCTATGGCCATCAAATATTCATGAAGTAGATCAGTGGTTATTGAAACATGCCAGTTTCCACAGGGGGAAAAAGGATTTTTCATGAGAAATACCATCTTCAGAAATTTTTACAAAAAAATTTAAAAATATTTTATAAGATTTTCATTTCTCCGGTACCTTAGCAAAACTTAGCTCACATTTAATTTCCCTTTCTCACTATCCAAGTGATCATTATCTTTTGTGGAAGATTAAAAGTCACCATACATATAAGTAAAGTCAATGATACTGATGAGTATAACTTTTTTCCTCCAATACTGCGGACTGAACCCAGGGAAGCTTTACCACTGAATTACATCCCCAACACTTTTTAATTTTTTTAATATATATATATTTTTACTTGTAGATGGACACAATACCTAAGTTTTTTTCCAAAGCAACACTCAGTGATGATTTTAATCTTAGTTCCTCTTATGACCTGAATTTAAGTTTGAAGATAGGGAGTAAGAATGCCTGGCTTTCTAAACTCAAATTATTCTTATGTAGAATGTCTAAACTGAAAAATGTCCTTGACTTCTTGTCCACATCTAATCTGTACAAAAGAGAAAAGACTAATTCCATTCTAGAGGTTCCCAGATTTCTTTCCTCTTCAGTAATGTCCAGATTCTTGTCTGTTTTTCCTATAGCAGCTATTCTGATTCCCAATGCTTTTTTATATTCCTACACTTTTCACCGCCCATGTTTCTGACCTGAGCTTAGGAAAATGACTGAAATCTCATTTTCTATGTACATTTCTTCTTTTATTCATATTCCCAAACCTACATTTTAGATTTTGATAAAGAACAGCAGCTGGTATAAATAGCTTTAGAGTCAGACCTGTATTAGAATTTTGGTCCCATCAACAGTTAAGTGATCTCAGGCAGGTCAATAAATCCTATCTGTGCTTCAGCTTCATCAGGGGTCAAGTGTGGCTAATCATACCTACCATAAGAGGAACTATATTAGATGGGAAAATTAACTAAAGTGCCTTAATGCAGTGTCTGGCACATCGCAAGCCTTCAATGAATGGTGGTTACTATTGTTACGTATGTTTGCTTACCCTATTTTTGAATTGTCATTCTTGATCCTTGACTATACCAAGATCAGCAGTGTTACGGAGGTTCAAAAGCAAAGGAACAACTTCCTACATGACAAAGGAATCTATGAGTTTGAGCATATTTATATAAAAAAGGAAGAAAATCACTAATCATGAAATTAGAACAGAAAACCCAGCAAGAACCAATTGGGTATTTAAGACAGCCATGTTTACTTGAATATAAAGCAAAATAAATCTCAGAAATATTCTTGTTCAAGTTTATAAGTACATAGAAATCATTTATTGGGATTTAAAAAAATAGAATAAAAAATAGTTTTTCAGTAGCAATCAAGTTTCCATGGGGAGTTATTTTTCCGGATAGCATGAAATTAGTTTCATATCTTAACACTGCACCTGCTAAAGCACTAATATTTGTATTAAGTTTTTGGACTTAATGTGCTTTAAGTGTGAATTTGCCTCCTACTATGCCCATCTGTTTTTTTCTGTGGACCCAGAGGAAATGAGGACTTAAAAAAATATTCAGTTTTCATACTTTATAATATTTTCATATAGGCATTTATATCCACTGAGGAAAACTACAAGACTGTGTGCAGAAACTTAGTCACATTTGATTTCCCTTTCTCACTATCCAAGTGATCATTCTTTTATGGAAAACTAAAAGTCACCATACACATAAGAAGTAAAGTCAATGATACTGATGAGTATAATTTTTTCCCTGCAGTACTGTGGACTGAACCCAGGGATGCTTTATCACTGAGTTACAACCCCAACCCTTTTAAAATTTTTTTAATATATATATTTTTTTACTTGTAGATGAATACAATACCTTTATTTTATTTGTTTATTTTTATGTGGTGCTGGGGATCAAACCCAGTGCCTCATGCATGCTAGGCAAGCACTCTACCCTTTATTTTTTATTTTCATACAGGGTCTAAGTTGCCTAACCTGGCCTCAAATTTGTGATCTTCCTGCCTCAGCATCCCAAATTGCTGGGATTATATGCAAGCACCACCAAGCCTAGGAAAATATGAGTACAACTTTAAAAGGTTTATTTGTCAGGGATGGTAAGTGATCTTTTGATACCTGGTAATAATACTAGGACATCTTATTATATAATATTAGATAAGTAATAATCCAATGTTAAAGTGTATAGGGCCAGTTTAGGTGGGCAAAGGCATCAAAGCCTTACTCCTTGTTACTTCCTAATCAAGGCCAGCCTTTGTGACCTCCTTCACAGGGTATATACAATTCAATGATGCCATTTCTCTACCCAATGAAGTCAGGGCCATGGCTGTCTTCCATGACTTAACTTTCCCTGCCATGATGTTAGGTTGACTGAATTCAAATAATCCCCATTTAAGCTCTTCTTGCATAGTGTCAATATATGACTAAACAATCACAGATTTTCCTTTAAAAATCAAAGCTCAAAAACAAGCAAAGAAATGAATGGTTGCTACATTAAAAACACCATCACCTATAAGCATGAATTCAAGAATATATGCCAGAAAAAAAATGGATTGTTACTAGATTAAAAACACCACAGCTATAAGCATAAATTCAAGATATGGCTACTTATGAAACTTTTTGGCAGGCAGAGTTCTGGAGGAAGGTGTTTCTGGCAGGCTTAAAGCAGACAAAAAAAGAAAACAACAACAACAATAAAAAAAAACCTACCTCAGCAGCTGCAAGGCTGATGCATACTCCTCTGAATCCCATATGTTCTTTTCTAAACATGTGCAATACAACTCTCTGATCTATAAGTGAACAACATTTGTGAGGAACTAAAAGTCATACAAGAAGTTATATTCTGCTAGTTCGCAAAATCATATATATAGAGCCAACACACACACACACACACACACACACACAATTTATGTTATTAAAAGCTAATTTTTTTAGATGAAAAACAACCTTGGCATTTATTATATGGATCAGACTCTTCAAGAATGTAATTTTCATAAAAGTAAAATAAGAACATATAATATAAGGATTGGCTAATACCACTAGTTACCTAGCAGTAAGAAAATGATAAATGTGAGGGAAAAAAGGCCCACTGAGGTTGAAAGCATCTCATAAACAAGTCTTTCTTATATACTTGTATTTGTTTCCCAAAACTTTAAGTTAAGGATCTGAAAGTTAGGAATTATTCCATTAACATCTACTCCATATATGGGTTATAGCTTTAGGGTATAACACAAAAGTTAGCTGAGCATAATTCTGCAAGGTGCAGAACTGTCTCTTAATTCTTGGTGCAATGCAAGGTTAACCATTAAGCATTTTTCAGATTCCTTTTTCCAGTTCACTAAGAGTGGCAAACTAGCTCTCTGTATGTAGAGGTGAAAAAGAAATGCAAAACAAAGAAAATTTAAATGCCTCAGCACAAATACATTGAAGGGGAAACAATACCACTGGGATTCATGTGGCTGTTTCTAGCTGTGGCCATAGAACAAACAACAAACACTGTTTCAATTACTAGTACTATGTACAGCTGGAGTGGATTGTGCTCTTATTTTAAGAATTAGATACATTTCAAATTCTGAAGCCTGGATGCTACAGGAATCAAAACAAGAAAGCACTGGTTATTTCTATTTTATAGATTCCAAATGTGAAAGCCATTACCTGTCGACCCAGTGGGTACTTTGGAAGAGAAGAGGTGAAATTATGAAGACATCTCAAAACCAGAAAATAATTTGTATGGTAAACATGCAGATTTTCTAGTAAGGACTGTGTTTCCTCCTAAAAAATCACAGAGTACATTATTAATATTTAAGGCAGAAAAATAAACTAATAATAAAATCTACTTCATGGATATATGTACATATTTCTATAAATGTTTATTCATTTATTTATTTCTGGAAAATTAACAAGAAGAGTCACAACTACAAATCAGCCTCCCCAACTCATGAAAATTTGAAATACATATTAAATTCAGGATAAAGGCTGGGCATTTTTTATTTAATCTTAAGTCTGGTGATATTTTATACATATGAGAATTGATAATGGAATGTTATCTCCTGGTGTCTTTATCATTGCCACAATATCTTGGTCCCCCAAATTACAAGTGTGAAAGAGAGTACCTTATCATATTCCTGTCTATATGTCAATCACCTGTTATATGTTACAGGGAGGGAAGGTTCATTTGTCTTTCATCTCACTGGCTTGGAAGGGTGAAGACATTACCAGAGAGCACAGTACCAACATAATGAACAACTGACAAAGGTCTGCTTATAATTTTCTCAAGTACTTCTAGAGTGTGTCTGGAGGTGAAGAAGGAAACCTACAAGAAGCACCAGAGCTGATTCTGATAAATTTCTGATGTGCTAAGAATCTTCAAAACTGGTTTTTCTCAATTTATCAACTGAGAAAAGAAAAATGAGAAAGAAATTTAAGGCCAACAACAAGCTTTATAATTTTAGAATCCTGCAAGTGTATAATAAGGTGAAAAGTATCTGAAGAAACCTATGGATGATAAATATTGGGGGAGAGAGGAGTGTTGGGATTTCTTATGAAATAGCACAGAAATGATTTTTAAAAACTATATCCTACCAAGCATTTTGGGGGCTTTAATTACTTTTATAGCATTGTCTTAAGAGGATTATGATCTGTGGCATGCTCTTCAGTTTTTTTCTTCTCTCAGAAGTCAAAAAAAGAATTGATTGTGTATTGTCTTTCTTTCAGTAATATCTTGCAAATACCCATTATTTTTAGTGATCATCTTTGCAGAAAAAAACACCACATATATCAATAAATTCAAGCAAACCTCCTACATTTTTTTAAACTCTTACTCACTCAGAAATCAATTCCTTGGTCAATAATGTATGGGTCATTACCTAAAAATACAAGTCAAGTCAAAGAAAAACTTTTACTACCCAAATGGTTTTTCCTTCTATTGTTTAATTCGTAATTAAAACAAAAAAAAACAGATTTCCTATCATAACAAAAGTAACCATAATCAAAGAGTATTTAAATTTGATTTTTATAGTAGACCAAAACAAAGATCACATAATGCTATTAATTGTTCACCTTAATGTATGCTTAAATAGCTTTTAAGTAGGGGAGGAAGTGGTATATAAAAAAAGAAATCTACCACTGAATAATCACCATATTTCATGCTATTTGTACTACTTAGTTTCTTTTGCTTCATGGAGTAATTTTATGTACAGGAAACTAATCAATAAAAATGAATATTTTCACTGAATTTACTTGGATGAGAGCAGAAAATAAATACTTAACACAGTGTAAGGCAATGTTGCATTATTTAAGGAACTATGTCCTGGAGCAAATGCATGCTTTCCTCTTTAGTTCTTTCATATTTCTCACTGTGTGTTATACCTCTGTGCTGAATGAAGTTTTCATATTTTAAAATATTTTGGATTGTTGATTTTTCTATACACAGCAGACTATTTCATCTTATGCTCAATGGAGGAAATGGAGGTCTAGTTCCAACACTGGGAAAAAAGCTAGCTATGTTGAACCTTTCTAATGGATTTTTCAAAAGTAATTAGGACCATTCTAGATCTTTGCCTTCTGCACTGACTTTAAGAAAGATTCTGTTATTCATACGTGTTTATTTATCAACTATAACAGAAAATATTACAAATGATTAACTTTTTCATGTAACTTGTCTTCTAAGTTCTCTGTCTTACTGAGATAACATTAATCTGCCAATGCCTTTACTTAACGAGAACAATTTCTAATGTACTTTATGGGTACTATTTTATAAATTCAAACCTGTAAAAGGTTCTCATACATGAGAAAATTTCCTACTTAATATTTGATAGCAGCCTCGCACTACACATATGCAAACACAAAGCCTATTGAAATGTTAATCCTGGGGCTGGGGTTGGGGCTCAGCGGGAGAGAGCTTGCCTGGAATGTGTGAAGCTCTGGGTTAGATCCTCAGCACCATATAAAAATAAATAAACAAAATAAAGATATTGTATCCATTTACAACTGAAAAATAAGTTAAAAATGTTAATCCTACTTTCTACTCATTACATTTTTCCTAAAGTATCTTTTCTATACACTAGTCAAAGTTGGTACCATTTTATTTCATAATTCTGTTTAGGATGATTCTTTTTAACAAAGATACGCTTTGTCTACAAATATTAATTATTTCCCACAAATATGCTTTCTCTATTATTAAAACATGAAGACCACTTTATCTTTACTGAATTTTGAGACAGATATAGCAACAGAAACATTTCTGTTATAAGAAAAAGAGAATAAGTACATAGCAGCCTCATTAACCTCAGGTCCTTCCATTTGCTCTTAGAATTCTCCTCTTCCAGATTCCTGTATGGCAGGTTCTGTAACTTCCTTTAGGTCTTTATTCAAAATTCACCTTTTTTACAGTGAGGCTCTTATCTAAAATTCCAACTCCACACCCCCATGCACATCAAACTTCATGTTCCCCCATTCGGTTTCACTGTTTCGTTTTTTAGTATTTATCACTAGCATAATATTTGACTTATCTTGTTTGTCTCCCTGATAGAGTGTAAGCTCCATGAGGTAGGGGTTTCATCTATTTTGATCATTTCTATATTCTCAGCGCCTAAATGAATAACTAGCACAGAATAGGATCTCAAAAATTATTTGTTGAATGCAGAAGTTTATTAATGAATGAGGGCCACCATTTGTCTCCTTTCTAAGTAAGAGCCACCACTCATTTTGCTGGATGTGGCCTAAATTTCTTAATTTTTTTTTTTGGGGGGGGGGGATCCCAGGTATTGAACCTAGGGGTACTTAACCACTGAGCCACAACCCCATCCCTTTTTAAAATATTTTATTTAGAGAGAGGATCTCCCTAAGTTGCTGAGGGCCTCAAAAAGTTGCTGAGGCTAGCTTTGCACCTGTGATACTCCTACCTCAGCCTCCAGAGCCACTGGGATAAATTTTTTAAGTTTTTTAAGCAGAAGTCTGAATTTGTAACATAAAATTTCTCAACCTGTAAATGTTGGCTCTGATTTTTAAAAATAATGATCTGAACCTAAAAAATTCATTTACATTAGGCTGTGAATTGCCACTCAGTGTGTAATACATCCTCTTAAATCTGTCATCTTAAATCTCATAAATCCTATCATTCATTCAAAAACCATTCTTACATGAGGTTGTTTACTTATATCAGGGCTCCTATTATTACTTTGGAAAAGCCAGTGTGTATATAAAAATATATATAAGCAAAGAAAAAACAATCAGGCAAATTACATTTGCCATGATACTTTCGCTTTTTTAAAAAAATTTCTCATCTAATTTCACTCATATTTATCAATTTTGTATCTAGAATTGTATGGACAGGGATAAACAATGACCTCAGGAAAACTTCAGAAAGTATGTGAAAAGGACTATAAATATTTGTTCTTTTTAGTCAATTCACTAATTATTAAAAACTGGTTAAACAACAGATTATACTGAATTTTAGAATTAAGAGTTATTAACTAAGAATACACTTCTTATTAATCATCTTGCTATATAACAAAGCCTTATTTTTCTCATCTGTGAGAAATGTTGGCTGGCAATATTTGCCAGACTTGACTCATCACCATATTACAGATATCTATGAGAGTGCCAAACCATGGCTTTCTCCTAGCACTTATATGGATGAGTGCTAGTCTTATCTCTCTCTGTCTTTTGTTCCTTGTACTCTTCCATGGCAGTGTGGATCAGGGAAGCACCTGATGAAGGCCTTGGATTTAAAGTGCTGATTCCTGATACTCTAATCTAATACCTAACTCATTGTATCATGTGTGACAGACTGTCGTTATTTCCTTTTTTCTAATTATTTTTTTCCTAATAGATTTATTATTTTTTTCTAATAGATTTTCTTCTTCTTTATGCCCTTTAGGTCTGTTAAAAGAAATAAAAGAAGTGGAGCAAAAGATGACAGGCAAGTCTCCACCAAACTTATGAACTAATTTTGTTCCTTTTGTTTACAAATCACCATTATAAGCATACTAAATGGTGAAAAAAAAAAATCCTTGCTCTACCATTAACTTGTTCTATAACTCAGATATTTTACTTCCTTTCTCCTGGTTATAGTTTTTCATTTGTAAAATGAAGGTGCTGACTTAGGTTACCTTTCTAATAGTAATCTTTTTTTTCTTTATAATTCTAATAATAATCTATTACAATTCTAAGAAGTTTAAGACTCATTTTCCATTCTCAATGGATTTAAATCTGGTTGGCCTAATAGGCAGAGAGACACTACAACTTTAACTGGTCAGAATAATAAAACTTCAAATGTCACCTGCAAGGGCGGAAGTTTTCTATACAGCACAAAATTTAATTCTCAACACTCCACCCTTATCCCGCCCCAACTCAGTACCGGGGACAGAAACACAGGGCCTTGTGCATGTGAGGCAACCACTTTACTACTGACATATTCCCAGGCGTACAGTTTCTTTACCAGATGAAACTATGTCAAACAACTTTGATTTGAATTTAAGTACATAAATTGATTTCCTTAAATGAAGCATATAAAATTGGTCATTCATTAAATATGCTAAACATAATGTAACTTCTTCTTGACAGTATAGGGTCAACATGAAGAGTAAATCATTACTAGTAATATACAGTATAGCTGACACAAAGAGCACAGCATTAAAACAGACCTAACCTTAGGTAAGATATTGGGACTTGATTTTTTTCCCTTAAAATCACTTCAAAATAAGGTGTGTATATGTGTGCGAGTGTGTGTATGTGTGTGTATACATAGTATACAGTGACAAAATTATATACATAATTTTATTATATTTATATACAATTTTATTTGATGGGAAGAAGAGGACTGTTTCCCTTTCTTTAATTGAAACAGTAGAATATAGTAGGGCTCATACTTGGGCTGCTGGACATGGCAACCTAAATGCAAAGGCTAAAGTTGCCTCATACCATTTTCTTAAGACTTTTACAAATTACATTTATTATTTTTTTGCCATGATATTTGAAAACCCCACTTCGGATTTCTCAAACACTAATAAAGTGTTATCTTGCACTAATTCTCAGTGAAGTATTTTACAAAGTATAGTGGATTTTGATGTAAGGCCAGGATATTAATGCCCCATCTTACTTTTACTACTTGTGACATTTTAGACAAGCAAGTTGATATAATCATTTGTGATTCTTCTCATCTACACAAAAGGATTTTTTAAAAATCTGTCTTATGTGGTAGCTGCATTGCACAAGATATGATGAATAAAAACTACCTACTAACTGGGACATTCCCACATGTCCCCCACCAACCCAAACATTTGCACAAAAGATACAAAAGGAAAAGAGTTTTTCACTTATTTAAAAACCTTAGTGTTTAGTCAGGCATGGTGACACCTGTAATCCCAGCCGCTTGGGGCAGGAAGAGTCCAAGTTCAAAGCCAGTCTCAGCAACTTAATTAGGCCCTAGGCAACTTAAGAAGACCCTGTCTCAAAATAAAAAGGACTGGGGAAGTGACTCCATGGTTAAGTGCCCCGGGATTCACACCCTAGTACCAAAACAACAACAACAACAAAAAAAAAACACCTTAGTATTCAAAAGCTGAGTGTTTTTGTATTAGCAGATAATGATGGCAATTATGCAAATATGATATGAGATCCCAATCTTCTTCAAAGCTCTCCTCAGATGACTTGAAGCAAGTTAAAGCACAAATAATAAAAATTGGATTTCTGTAATTATAGTGAATTTCAAAGTTCTGTTCACTTTAATTTTTCATGAAATACATTTTTATAAATTAAGGGTTTTTTTTGGAGAGAGGTCTTGCTAAGTTTCTTAGGGCCTTGCTAAATTGCTAATACTGGCCTCAAATATGCTATCCTCCTTCCTCAGCCTCTCAAGTCATTAGGATTATAGGCATGTGCCAACATGCCCAGCTTCACAAATTAACGTTTTAAAAGTTGAAAGGTTAAAAAAAATCTGATTGCCAAAGCTCTATGGTGCAAAATATGTGAAAATATACCCAGTCCTTTATCTTGCCATTTCACCTACAACTTATAGTTGTCTAACATAATAACTAATGTATATTCAATTAAATCGATTTAGAACCAAATTTAATTTGGCACTAAAAATTTTAATGAGGAATCTGAATAATTTAACCCAGTCAAAAAAATTATTACTAATACATTAAATAAAAAGTAAATAAAATCATAGAATCCTAGCACCAAAAGGAACCTTAAAGATTATGTGGTGAAATTTCTATTAAAGGCTTTGAAAGCTAGAGAGTCATCTTAAGTTTGAAGGATGGAAGATTGTGCAAATTTATTCTGAATTATTGTTTTCACCACTAAGCTGTACTGTACAATTATTTGAGGGACATACTACTTAGAAATGCAAAGCTGCAAAGAATCTTTAGTATTTCATCAGTTAATTTTCTGGCATTCTAATGACCCATTTTGGTGTAAAATTTCTAGTGAATCTTCCATAAATGTTCAAGATTCAGTCAGCTGAATTTTTTCATTCTAAAAAAGTTTATTAAATACAAAGCTGGCATACTTTTCAGAAATAGTATCTACAATTTGGGGTCCATTACTTGTGAGGGAGTTGTAGGGGTTTTTCAGTCAGAGGATAAAAAGAGATCAATCATTTGTTTACATTAGGACTTAATGGCTTAGTTCTATAATTAAGAAAATGAGGCACAGGGAAACAATCTATGCCTTCTACATAATCTAGTTCATTGGTTCTCAAAAGAGTGGTCTCCATATCAGCATAACCTATATAACCCAGAACCTTATAGAAATGCAAATTCTTGGGCCCCATCCCAAGATTATGAAAATAGGTATTCTGGGAAGGAGTCCAGAAATCTGTATTATCACTAGCCCTATAGGTGATTCTGATGCACACTAAAGTTTGGGAGCCATTGGTTTAATTCAACAGGGCAGAAAGCAAGGCATATTTTTAGGGCAAAAATAGTCAAGATAAAAAGAGTGGGAATTTCTGTGGAGTGTATTTAGAGGTCTACCTCTTAGAAATCTGAGTGCAGAAAACGGAAAACTCTAATGGTAGGCATATCTACATAATAGTTATTATATATGCTATATATAGTATGTACATTGTAATATGTAAAACTATATATCACATTGATAGCTTAATTTTTATAACAAAAATGCATAATAGTAACTATTATTTGCACATGTAAAAGTTCTATTGTTATATTTGTTTTCAACTCATTTTCACTTGCTGAATAAGCTTTGATTATTAAATCTATGAGGAAATCATACTAGGAATTATTATTATTCCATTCTATTGATAAGGAAATTAAGCTTTAAATAAGGTTAAGTGATTTTTTTTTTTTAAGTACACATAGTATAAGATTTCTAAGGTCAAGAATCAGGATTTTGCTATGTATCATGCAGTACCATATTACTGAATATTATGCATTTCTATAAAACTATAAAACAGAAACATTACGCTGAGGATAAAATATTCGAAGATATTTTTATTCTAAACTAAAAAAATCAGACTCATTTTTTTTTTTTTTTTTTACAGAGGTATTTTCTGTTCTTTGAATTAACCAGGTAGCCTCTATTTTTAAGGTAAGGGTACAATCATTGTGTTTCTTCATATTTCTCACTGCTCAAGTTTCAAAAAACTATATTCTTAAATGATAAAAACATGCACTCCTAAAATCAACACAACAAAGATAATAACAAGCAAGGATGATAGTGCAACAAATATGGTATAAATGAAATGCATAGAAAATATTTAAAAAATCACTGAAAAAAATAATCATCAAGCCATTTTTATAATAGATTAAACATCCCCTCCATTATCTCAAAATTAAAGGGTACTCTAAAAAATCTATTTTTTTTTTACTAATGCATTTACTAATGCACTTGGCAACTAGCTGACTCAACAAAGAGCTAAACTAGCTAATCTTGAAAGATTCCGTAACCACACATATATCCTTTCCCACTGCTTCTTAAATTTCCTTTTGACCAGAATTACCTGCATTGTGATTTAAGGACTTCCTGTACTGCTCTTGAAAATATTACAGGGATTAAAAATGATTACTAAACCCAACCTAGAAGTGCTTATATATTATAGCTCATTGTGGATTCTGCAATAGAAAATAATGTTTAATCCAAGCCATCCTCAATATTTACTAAGATTTTTATATTGTAGGTAAATTAGTATTTAAAACTATACAGAGCCATACGTGGTGGCGCATGCCTGTAATCCCAGTGGCTTGGGAGGCAGAGGCAGGAGGATCAAAGCCAGCTTCAGCAAAAGTTAGGCACTAAGCAACTCAGTGAGACCCTGTCTCTAAATAAAATAGGGCTGGGATGTGGCTCAGTGCTGGAGTGCCCCCGAGTTCTACACCCCTCCGCCTCCTCCAAAAGTCACACTTAGCACTAAGGCTTATCTTCAAGTTCATCTTAATTTTATTATAATTTTCTAGCAAGTTTTTCTTAGAAAAGCATGAGGAGTATGAATGAGACATGTTTCCAAATGTCCATCAGCAAGGGACTTGTTAAATAAAATATACATTTATTCAACAGAATACTGTACCTACAACTTTTTCCAAGATTAAGTATAAACCAAAACAAGGCTACAAAATAAGTGTTATCCTATACTTATCTTCTTGTAAGAAGGAAGGAGTCCCAAAATATATATAATTACTTGTATACATGGACACTAACTCTAGAATGATATAAGAGAGTAGTAACACTGGACATATCTAGTCAAGGGAAATGGGTAGTTAGCAGATGTGGTAAAAGGCTTCTCCCTATTCCTTCGCCTTCTGAATCACATATCATGTCCAAGTATTATTTATTCAAGAATGAAAAAAAAAATCTCCTACTTTTGATAGTCCCTCTCTTAGATGGCTAACTCATAACTTTTAAAGCTCATTACCTCTTTCCTGGTACTATATTATCAATATATAATATACTTTCCAATCAAATCAATACCCACTCAGCAGTATGTGACTGAGCCATCTGGCTTCTACATGCTTTTATTAGAGCCTTTAAAAATGAATATTAAAAAGAGATTGCCTACTGCTATGTCAAAAGAAATCCACACAGTATCTCTACATAGTAGATCTAAAAGTGCTTCCAAAATAGAACAGAAGAGAAATCAAATATTCTTAATATTTTATCTTGATAGGAAAAATCTTCTTTCAGAGTTGAGATTTTACATTATCTTTAATATTCACATTCCTAACTACCAATATTTAGAACTTCATACAAACACAGGATATACAAATATATTTAATAAAATTAAAAATCAATAAATATTTATGTGCATATTCTTTTTCATGAAGGAGAATGAAACTGAAACACATTCACATTCCTACCTTCAAAAATCTCTCATTGGTCAACAGTGCAACTTGCTTTTCTGAAACTTGCTTTTCCACATACCTAAAAATGTTTCCATCCAATATACAAAAAGAGAAAATTGAACATTTTACATATTTTAATAACATTGGGAAAAATAATAGCTACCTAGATTGATAGCCATATTTGTTTCATTTCTTCTCAAAAATAATTTAAGGTGATAGTGATGATTTAATGATAAAAACTTCTCGTATCAGCTACACTTAAGACTCTAATCATAAGGTAACATAACCCAGAAATAAGAAATATTATTTATACAAAGTAACTGAAAATTATGTTCCTTTGAAAAAATATTTTGATTTATGCTAAATTTTCTAATCTAACAAACAAACCCCATCACTAAAAACAAAATGGTTTTAAATTGTGCTCAACAAAATAAAGATTATTTTTCCATTCTTTACTTCAAAAACAACTGCATCCAAGGTCCCTTTTATTTCCAAAATCTAATATAAGATGTGCTAAACATGTACTTCTCTTTTTACCTTCTGAATGATGGAAGACGACGGATGTTTTCACATTGATTAGCTGATAAAAAATTTATTCTTCTCTTGGCTTCTGGGAGACTGCAGCACAGAACACTTAAGGGCTGGGAATAAAAATGCTCTAGTAGAGAAAGCTGAAAGAAATGTTAAGATTAAATATACTTATTATATTTTGGCAGTAAATCTTTTGCCCTATATCTGCTCAATTTTAAGTTTCCTTTAAAAAAGTGTTTATGGCACTAATATATTTAATAACAACACAACACTATAAACAGCACATAAATGACTATATACTTCTATTATTTTTAAGGCTCCAATTTTGTGGACAAGATCAGAAAATAATAATCTCAGAAATATAAACTAAAAAAAACTAATATAAATGGATAATTAGCTATCTGCAGAAACAATTCACAATGACTATAAATGTGATATGGATGGGACTGGGGTGTGACCTTGATCTAACAGATGCCTCAATACTCATAAGAATTATGATACCAAGCTAAAATTAGTATAAAATCTGGTCTGTTAAAATAAATAAAAATGCCACATGGTAAAACTGTACCTATTGATAAAAAAGAATAATGAAAATTTATCTCTGAAAATTCAGTTTTATTCCATGGAGAAAAATACAGCACAGTGTCTGTTAGATATAACTATTCTAATAGAATGTTGTGGTTTCCCCAGAAGGAAGAATAATTTTCCAAATTCTAACATTTCTTGCAAGACAAATTTAAAAAACTACCCAAATATTCATTACTCTGATTCTAAACAATTTTCTCAGGACAAGTATTATTTTTCCAGATAATCTTTTTTTTTTTTTTTAATATTTATTTTTTAGTTATCGGAGGGCACAACATCTTTGTTTGTATGTGGTGCTGAGGATCAAACCCGGGCCACACGCATGCCAGGCGAGCACGTTACCGCTTGAGCCACATCCCCAGCCCTCCAGATAATCTTATTACTAGGAATACAGTTCCTTAAATAGTGGAGAGAACAAGTTTTTATTTTTTTTTGGGGGGGGGGGTTCCTCAAGAGTAAATCTTTCTGATTACTGGAAAAAATAGCATTCCCCACGACAAAACATGTTAGTTTAGTTATATATCAATCTTAAAGTACTTGGTTGGTATGGATCAGCAATCTTGGACCTGATCCTTTTTAGGTAAACTGATGAATTTCTGAGCCAAGAGAGTCAAGGAAGAAATAGCCAAGCCTAAAACAAATCTTTCAAAATAGCCTATTCTCTAAAGGCTGTCAGGAGGCAAAGGGCCAGCCTAACATAGAAACAAGTTCAAAACAAAAAGTAACTGTTCATGCCAAGTGATAAATTATTTTTTAACATATTAATTTAATCATCTTTTTTACTAATTTATCTTTTCCAATTATACTAATGTGACAGTGTTTGTTTCAATGTTAACACTACTTTTTAAACATTAGAAAAATAAACCAAACAAGATAAGGAACATGCTTGGGAAGAAGAATGGGAGGACAGCACATATATCATAATACAGCTATAAATAGGAGAAGACCCCAAATATCACTTAATTGTTTTGTCCAAGAGTATTTTCAATACCTGTTCAATTACCAAGGTGGTTAACATATCAGCCCAATGGGGAGAGAGCTTAAACACATACAGAATGATTACACGCTCTATTGCACCTACTCACAGGATTTACAAATATTTTCCACTGATGATTAGGAAATGGACAAATACTCTGGAACCTAAACACTGCCACTTATTACCTACTGGACTTTGGCAAAGCTGCTTAACCTAAACCTCAATTGCTTCATGTACAAAACTGAAGATAATCTTCATTATTAAGTGTCTGATACAAAGGAAGTGCTTAGGAAATCATCAGGAACCTATAAAATCATCTCATTGCCTTATTTACAGGTGAGAAAACAGAGACCCAGAGATTAAGTAACCTGGTTAAAATCCTTTTCTGTATTCACTTTCTAAAGGTATTTGAAGGGCTGGGGAGGTAGCTCAACAGGTAGAGTGCCTGCCTCTCATGCACAAGTCACTGGGTTCAATCCCCAGCACCACAAAAAAAGAAAAAAAAAAAATCGTACCTAAAGGTATTTGAGACTCCAGTTTATATTTTCTGAAACTTTTTTTCTTTTGACTTCACTGGTACTCTACTTTCTATTGGCTTTCCTTGTTTTTAGTCTCCCTTTCTGTTGCTCTTACATGTCAGCTTGCCTTAGGGTTCTACCCTTACTCTTTTCTCACACCGAGTAACACTACATCCCTACCACATGACCCTAACAATCACTTTTTAATGTTAAATAATAAATACCAATTCTTACTCCTAATCTTTCTCCCAAGCACCAAATCTTTATATCCAACATACTCCTAAATTAATCACATGCAATAAAACAAAACAAAATAAACAGAAAAATCCCAGCCTTTTCTCACAACAAACCTACTATTCACCCTGGATTGACATGTACAACTAATGGTACCAACCTCCAATCCACCTGCCAAGCTAGAGCCTGTGTGTCACCTTGTTCCTCTTACACATCCTACCATCAGCTTAGTGACAAGACTCTATTGATTCTCTCATCCTCCCATATTTCTTTCTCTCTAGTTCCATTGTCATCACATTAGTGTAGATTGTCATGTTTTGTCAGATTTCTGCAATAGCTTTCTAATATAACAGCTTCCTCTCCTGTTGCCTTTGCATGAAATAGTCTTCCAATTTTGACCTGGCCAGCTTCTACCAAGAGCTTTTATTCTCCTATGGAACCCAAAGGCAGGTTTCTTTCATAATACTTTCTACACAAAACTATAATTGTGGCTTTACTCCTCTCTCACTTTAGAAAATGTGCAATTTGAAGGCAGTGACTGCTTTTTCCTCCGTTAATCTAGGGATCAGCACAGTGCTTAGCTTACCACAGGCTCTTGATATATATTTATGAGTAAATGAATGAAATGAACTATAGAAGAAATTTAGGAGGTTATTATATCAATATTATTTAATTTCATATATTGCTAAGGTAATAATGATTTCTTGATTTAAAATAATCTTTAAATAGTCAATGTTGAAAAAAAGAACATGTATTAACCATAAGAAACCACTATAATATTTCATGTAATGCAAGAACACATAAGAGAAATAATTTATGATCTTCAAAGCACTACACAAAGATGAGTATTATCATAGGGAACTTTTGCACTGAAGGTTACCAACATCTATGTCTTAATAAACTTGACCATGATCACATTTGCTAAGATAATTTAGTTATTTGCCAAAATCGGGAAATAATATTAACTTTTAAACAACTGGAGAATAGGGTCTTTTTTATGTTGAGTAAATATGATGTTACATTAAAAAATTAACTTCTAGTAATTCATGAAAGCCAAAAGAAAATGCATTCACAGTATACAAGAATAAACACATAAACACATAACTATATGTGCAAAGGATATCAAACTATAGTGTACAATCTATGTTTGAATAGCATAGGAACTACAAATATGCAGCAGCAGCAGCAGTGACCATATGAGATATGCAAAGCTGAAAATGTTTACTCTCTGGCCTATTACAAAAGTTAGTTGATCCCTTCCATATGGCATTTCTTGGGCAGAAAATCTATAAGCTTTGAGAACATTCAGCAAGTTCTAAAAAAAAGTCCTTTCCTCTCTACCCACTAAATGTTTAAGAATCACTAGAATGAGGAGTGTTTTTTTGCATTACTGATATCCTAACTAATGTATCCTCTACATTTTATTTCAAGGTGACAAAGGAATGGTAGAACCTAGAATAAAATAACATAAATTTATGTATTCTAGATTTTGACACTTAAAAAGCCTTACCACACTAAATAAAGTCAGTCTGAAATAACATTCCATTTATTAAGAAACAGATTGTGAGTTACTAACTCATTTACTGTCTTACCTGAAGTCCTTTTACAAAGTTCTGAATTGAGAAATCATGATACAAAAAGATGTTTGTTAGAATCTGTAACACTTTTTCACTTATTTTAAAGGGAAACTGAGCTGTAAGAAGTAGCTGAAAGAGATAAAGGGCATGGAAGAGTCCTTATTATTCTTTACTCTTAAAACATAAAATGTAAATAATAAGACAATAACACAGTAAATATGAAAACGACAATAGCTAGTTTTTTCAGGTTGAATATCAATCAAAATTTTAATTTATACAACAGTAACAACGACGAAAGGAAGCAATTTATACTATGTTCTCACATCCAAAGATATCCACCATCCTCCATCTAATTCCTAATTTTTAGAAATACTGCCTATTATCTACATAATTCTTTTTCTCACACCAGAAACCACTGAAGAAGTTGCAGGTTTTCGCAATTCTTGTTACCAGATAAGATTTCTTTTTTATCCCTGATTCAAATTAATGAAGAGTAACAGATTAGGTACTGTTGAATAAAAAACAAAATTAATACATTTTTATTTTAAAGATATGGAAACCTGAATTTGTATTAAGTGGTCAATTTTCTTTTCTTTTCTTTCTTTCCTTCCTTTCTTAAAAAAATATTTTCTTAAACAAAAACTCAGTTGTAGAAGACCAACTGAATTTAGCTACAGCCAAGCTGTATTAAATATTTCACCTGGAAAATTTTCCCCAGAAGTGTCAATAAATCAGATGGACATCACTTTTATGAAAAAATATATAGAAGTAATTAGTAAATAAGTGGATTGGTGGTCACAAGCACCATAAAACAAATTTTAAAGGAGTCTAGAAAAAAAAATCTGTGGAAGGTCAACACTAAAGAATCATATTTCTGTGGTGCAAGCCTGTAATCCCAGCAGCTCAGGAGGCTGAGGCAGGAGGATTGGGAGTTCAAAGCCAGCCTCAGCAACTTGGTGAGGTGCTAAGCAACTCAGTGAGAACCTATCTCTAAATAAAATACAAAAATAGGCTGGGAGGGCTGGGGATGTGGCTCAAGTGGTAGCGCGCTCGCCTGGCATGCGTGCGGCCCGGGTTCGATCCTCAGCACCACATACAAACAAAAGATGTTGTGTCCGCCGAAAAACTAAAAAATAAATATTAAAAAAAATAGGCTGGGGATATGGCTCAGTGGTTGACTGCCTCTGGGCTCAATCCTTAGTACAAAAAAAAAAAAAAAAAGTCATACTAGAAATTAATGCCTGAGAAAGTTCTAGCATTTATCTATTCTCAAGGTAACATGACAATCAGAAAAGAGTCCACTAACCACTTCAAATCATTTTTTAAAAAGGTAAAATCAAAACATACTGGTATTGTTACTAGGAAGTCTATACATTCTGTAAAAATTTATTTTTAAAAGCCTACAATTTTACAGAGTAATAATAGGTAAGAGATATAAATGCAGATAGATATGATCACTCATTTCATAAAGCTTGTATTTTATCTGAACAGGCAATTCTATTCAAATATCAGTATAAAATTATAAAATCATTAAATAAAATATTAAAATACATAAAGATATATGCTGTATAAAGTATATAAAGAGATTTAGAGATTTATCATTTACATACACAATTATTCCTGAAGTTTTCCTTTTACCCTATGTCATTGGTAAAACTTTTTCTTTTTACCTTATCAAGTACTGTCGTCAGGTGCTCTTTGCAAGGCAAAGACTGGAATAGTTCTATACATAATAGAGATGATACTGCGTGAGGAAGCAATCGGTGGATGATAATAGGAGATGTGGCGATTCCAAAAATGAGTATTAGTGGAAATTCATGCAGATGTTGACTAATTTTCAAAATATAAAAATGAAATTTCTTTAGCAAATATATTTAACACATTACAAGATAAGACTAGCTTTATTTTAATGCCTACTTTAAAGACATTGCTAATGAGTATCATTCTAAATATTAAAATTTTCTATGTCATTCATTCTCTTGTTAAAAGTAATACAAAAGGTTCTTTTCTAGACAGTGTAACTCTGAATCAATCTATTAATGAATGCTTTCATTTTATAAATAAGGTCACCAAGATCTGGAAAGATCAAGTACTTCCCACTAAGGTTATAAAATGTAAATTAATTGAAAATGTATTAGGGACTATTCAATTTATCTTTTCACGTGAAGTTTCAGCTTCACCTACAGTCTTTCTTACTGTTGGCCACCCAGTCTGTTTTCAGAGTTCACTCACATGAAGCTCAGTAATTTCCAGGTAGCTTATTCTATATATGGACACTTAAAAAAAGACAGTTACCCAGCCATTATAGCTAATAGTTAAAAGATGTTTCTTACATACTTTTTAATGGACATTACTAAAAAATGTTCCATTCCTTCCTCTCATTCTTAAATTCTCAAGCAAACCAAATATAATATATTCTTAGTGTTACCGGAATGAACACAAATGACTTCTCCAGAGTAAAAAGGCACTATTTTTGAGGGCTACTACAAGTCAAAGCCCTGTGTATCGTGGCTGATGATTCTGCCCACTCTTCCTGCTAGTCCTGCTTTGTAGTATTCTAGATGCATGCAGTTCTATTTTCATAGGAGTAAAGTACCTCAACTCTTATCATAAATTTTCTTTATTTTTGATGGCTAATGTGGTTCCAGGTGTAAGCTATAAAAACTAGTGTTTTTTTGTTTTGTTTTGTTTTGTTTTGTTTTTGGTCACTATGCGGTACTGTGTACTTGCCCAGCATGGTAAACACAGTGTTAGCATTAAGAAAAGTCCTAGGTCAAGGGCCTAAGAATGCATGCAGCTCAGTGATAGAACACTTGCCTAGCATGCATGAGGCCTGGAGTTCAAACCCCAGCAATGCAAAAAATAAAATGCACTAAAGAAAAGTCATGGACCCTAAACTCTTAGGGTCAATGGGGGAAGAATATCCTATCAAAATAAGAATCCTTAATATGTTAGTAAATTATAATTCAATATAGCTTTAGACAATTATAGGTATAACTATAAAGGCAAGTTGACATATAGAAAACACCAAAGTAATTATATCCTAAAAAGGATACTATGAGAAATACATGTCATATGGTTTTAAGTTATATTAGTTACCTTAATTCTTGGTCTCACAGGATTACCTTGAAAATTCAATGACACTACTTTTATAGTTTGGATATTTAATGTCCCCTAAAAACCTCATTAGTTAAGCAACAAAATAATGTTCAGAGGTGAAATGATTAGATTATGAGAGCTGTAACCTCATTAGTGGATTAATCCATCTGATTGATGACTAACTTAAAAGAACTACTGGGTTTGGTAAAAGTAGGCAGGGGTGGGGTGCCAAATCAGGTGGATCAATGGGGGCATGGCTTTGAACTAAATCTTGTTCCTAGCCTCTCTCTCTTTCTCTGTGTTTCCTGGCAGCTTTCTTCCACCATGCCCTTTCCCATTCTGTTCTGCCTTACACTGGACCCAGAGGAATGGAGTCAGCCAATCATGGACTGAACTTATGAACCTCTTAAACCATGAGCCCAAAATAAACTTCCTCCTCTAAGTTGTTCATGACAGGTATTTTGGTCACAGTGATGAAAACCTGATTAATCCAATCACAAAAGTGGTTTCTTACTAGAAATATTACATAAATATAAGATGACTTAGAAAACAAGTCTTGGTCAGTAAAGCTATATGTAACTCAGAGCCTCTAAAGATAGGTGACAGAAAATAAAGCCCGATTTTTACCCCAAAGCTAAGTGATATACCATCTACCTGCTGATAATTATGAAGTCTTGGAGTATTTTTGTGGTGAAGCTTTCCATGTCCTTTAAGATAAGCACAACAGGAGGAGACTGCCACTTGCTAGAAGTTGTCCTCTTTTTGCCTGATATTTTTGGGTCTGTCTTCTTTCAAGCCATTATGGAAAGAAGTAATTAAAAGTAAGCCTTACCACCCAAACAATGCTATAATGCCACATGTTGATAAATCTCTCTTCATATTTCACAGAGACAGTGTTCCCCACCCCCTGCTCCGTAGGTAAATAGCAATTCCTTTCAATAGTTACTAGCAGAATCTTTGTCTGACATGGGCATAATAACCAAAAAGAAAAAGGTTTGGTAAGATCTATAACTCATATGAAATATCTATAACTCATGAAATATAAATATTTCATATGAGTTATAGATATTTATATTTGCAGCTGGGAAAATGACAGAAAAATCATGGGAAGAGAAAATTTTCTACAAAATTGACTTTTTTGTGGGTATAGTTATATTTTGCTTTGCTTAAGGTAAGAATTAGTGTCTTTTAATTAAAAAGCATAATAAAAAGCACTATTTGCTACTCTGTTACTATGAAATGTCAAGCTTGAAAAGGATCCTAAATATCTGGTTCAATCCCAATCTTTTGAGTATATCAGACATAAAAATTATGTTTGATTTATCAAAAATCCAAAATTGAGGAACCAATTAATTGTATAACCAATTAATACAATTAAGGTATTATATAGTAAGCATTAGAACTAGTCCCTATATAAATTAAAATGAAGCTTATAATGATTTCTGTAAAAACGTTGACTAGAAAATGTCACCACAATACTTTTTTGTCCATATCTGGTACAAAGCATTAGAAATTAAGGCTGTGGTTTTATAGCACAGTTGCCAAGGAATCACCTATATTGTTAAGACCTCTGAGCATGGAACAAATTACATTCTTAGAAAAATAATATATGATCATTCCTTATAGGATCACGTTGACAGTGGCAACTGGCAGCATGGTTCTACTGCGCAGAAGTAAATACAAGGAACTTAAGAGGTAATATATTAAAGTTACAGCCACTGTTAGAGATACAAAGAAACAACTCCTGATGCTATCTTTTTGCCACTAGAATATATTTTTCCACAAATACAAGGTCCTTGTAAAAACTTAACCACTTATCAAGAATTAGGCTACATATTAATAAAAGAACACTTCTAATTAAATTCTAGTAGCCTTAGGAAAAATAAAAAGCTTCTACTAAATTGGCACCTTGTGTTGTTTATTAGAACAAAAAAATTGTATGTTTAATATAATTCCAGGCTCCATCAATCATGTGTCAACACTGTGGAAGAGAATCATTGGTGTATGTTACCTGTGTGACAGTCATATACCAGCTAGAAAGTGAATCCATTGAACAATGTGTCATTTTCTGAATACTTTCCTTCTCTTTGGGTTTTGCACCTACACAGCAGTCCATCAATTGTGAGATCAACTTTTGCAAAAAATGTTTCATATCTGTAAAACACAAAAAGAAAGCTTATTTCCTTTTAAAATGAAAGCCCTTGAGACTTCTTCTTCCACTTATTATTTCAGTAGAATGCATCTTTCTATACTTAGCATCAATACAGATAACATTTAACATATTAACTATTAATGCTCTTTAGCACTAATACTTAAATTTCATTAGTTCATACTAAGAGCATACCAAAGTTTATATGAATCATCTATGATAAAAAATGTTACCTAAGTAAAATGAATAAACATGGAAACTACAAATTATTTTAGAAATAGTATGCATTTAAGGTACAATGGACAAAAAAAGGATTTCAAGGTCTCTAAAAATAGATCAAAAGTATTATTTACATGAATTATCCTACTCATTACAAATCTTCCTTTATAACAATTTTAAAAGATATTTTTAGGGCTTTTACTTAATTCTAATCACTTTATGATTATGAAAGTAATACACACACAAAAGTATTGTATCAATCCAAATCCAAACAGAATTTACTGTATTAGTGTACATGATGGCTCTGCCAATAAACTTTTTTTTTTTTAAACTAATGTTGGCCTTTTAAAGTAGGGAAAATAAGATAATTTATGACTGTAAATATGAGCTTATGGAATCTACTCTCTATTGGTCTAAGAGCTTCCCATTTTCTAACTCCTAGTTTCCTGTTTCAAACCTTTCCATTTATTAAAACTTTCATTTGGTTAAGGAACACATCTTGCAAAATGCATTGGCAGTGAAACTGATATGGCAGGAATGGAGCCAGAAAAAAGAAAGCAAATTTGGCAAAGAATACTGCATTAGTCAAGATTACTTTGAGTGCCACTAAAACTCAGCCTGACTATGCTTTTTCCACAAATAAAAATGGATTAAGAAAGCCAGAGAGAGAAAGAGAAGAACAGAAGAATTCTGTTAACACTTCACCAAGGTATCATGGCATTTACATTTTACCTGGACAATCTTTAGCTTGCAATGAGACTACATATGGTGTGACATTATTCTGGAGGGCCTCTGTTAAGCTTCTGAATATTAAATCATGATCTGTAACATTCACACCTGTGGAGTAATACATCAAAATTATACCATCATTTTTAGTAATGCTTTTACAACAAAAGTTATTTCATGCATCAAGCAAACTGCTAAGTGAAACATTTTAAAAACATGATTCATAATAGAATCCAAGAAAATATACCACATAAATGAAGAAATAGCCATTAATAGATTACCTAAATGTTCATACTACAATGAAGCTTTATAGATCCTGAAAGTCCTCCAAAGGCTCATCCCTGTGTTAAAAGCTTAGTCTCTAGCTGTGGCAATTACTGAGAGGTCATGGAACTTTTAGAAGGTGGGGGTCTAATGGAAGGATGTTAGATCACTGGGGTGATACCCTTGAAAGGAAGGTTGGGACCCTGGCCCCATTTCTCTCTGCTTCAAGCCAACATGAAGTTAGCTTTGTGCCACTACGTGCTCCCCATCAAAATGTACTGCCTCAGCATGAGCCCAGCAACAAGCCAAGTGACCACAGACTGAAACCTCTGAAACCACGAGCCAAAATAAACTTTTCTTCCTTATAAATTATCTCAATATTGTCACAATATTAGGAAGCTACACAGCTTTGTAACAGATGTTTTTTGTTCAAAAAATATTTATCACAATTCCTCTTTTAAAAAATTACTACAGATATGTAGTCAACCTTTGAAAATATCTTAGGAATAATTTCATTACTTAGTCAAATTCATAAAGATCTCTTTAATCAAACACAAGGGGCTACGGAATCCAGCCTTATTATGTCCCTGATTTAACAACTAAGGAGAATCTAACTATAATTCTATTAGCAATCATAGTACTAGATAAATAGAAAAAGTCTGTACTAAGCTAATTCTTGGGGGTAGAGCCTAAAAATAAATTAAAACTATATGATTTTGATATTTACCAAACTCTCCGTTCTCATTCCTGCTAGTCAATTTTAGTGCATAGTAAGAATTGGGTGGAAATTTCCCTACCACTTTGGGAATAATTCTATTAATTGACATCTTGCCTAACAATCTGATTTCTAGAAAGTCCCTTCTACTTGGGCAGACATCAGCAGCACACATTTTCGAACTGTGGTAGTACTTCCACTGCTTAGAAAGAAAAATTTCAGAATCATTCATGCCAGCAATAAGCACTACCCCTGCCAAAAGTCAAAACATAAGAATATTATTTTTTAACTTTTCTGCATTTTTTTCCAGACTATTGTTTTAAATCGCTATATGTACCTTTTTGAAAACAGAGTATGTGCGACTGTACCTAACCCCTCTTTGAGTGCAGAATTATTTTATGGTATTATACTGTTTCTAGCATTCATCATAGTCTTTGATTGTAATACTGCATGTCTGGACATATTTGGGAGTTCAGTTAAACACTGCCTCATCCTGTCTTTCACTAACTAACTTTATGAGCTATATATAACATTATGTTTCTTAAAACAATGAACTTGTCTATTGCAAATAGGATAATTAACAATGTCTTTAACTGGAAAAAATGTTCTCCTCAAACCACGATTTTGAAAAATGCAATTTCCATTAGCTTTTCTCTTTTTTGGCAGGGCTTTAAATCTCTCACAGCAAGCTATCAGGCTATCCCTCTTGACTGTGCCTCCTTTATCCATCTCTAATTGTTGTAACATCTCTAATTGCTGTAACCTGGCAGTAGAAAAACAAAGCATCTAATAGAACAAGTAGTCATCACTAGGTCAAAGTTTATCATCCATAAATGAAAGGTGTTTAAGATTAGACAGCAGGCTGTTCTGGAATGCTGGTCCATAGCATTATAAAAATCACTCCATTAAGTCTTATTACTCAGGGTGGTCTTGAGATCAGCAGTATGGCATCATCTGGAAACCTGTTAGAAATGCAGGATTTCAGGCCTCAACCCAGACCTAAAAGAACAAAAATCTGGATCCTCTTATGGTTATTTGTAATGACATCACCATGTAAGAAATACTGTCCTCAATATCAGGAATAAGATTTGAGTAATGAAGAGTATTAGAAGGAGTATTAAACAAGATAATTAACTTCTTTTATTAAAGTCTATTAGTATAACAAACCTTAAATAAACAAATTGGAAGTGAAATGAAAAGCATATTTAAAACCCAAATAAATTCTACTTTATTTTCAAAAGGAGAGAGAAATTTGCAGGGATATGGGTGTAGATCAGTGGTAAAACACGCACTCAGCATACATGAGGTCCCATGTTCAACCTCCAGCATCAAAAAAAAAAAGGGGGAAATGTTCAAAAAGCTGTTTAACAGAGATGAGATATAGTGATAAATATTTAAGAAACTTACAGCAGGCAATTTGTAAGCAGTTTATACACAAGCCATCCAAATCTCTTCCTAGGCAATTAATATAAAATAATTAAACAATCTGACATTGAAAAACTAAGAACATGGAATATTATAATCTCACTCCACATATGGTTTTTAAAAAAGGTACAATAATCTTATCTACTAACACACTGGTCGTTTATTACCAAATCCAAATCTCGTATGCTCCCATAACATGTATAAGAAAAAAAGAATAAAACAAATAGTTTCCCTTGTGACAAAAAGTTGAAAAGAGCACTAGCTGAATCAATTTCTTTTAATTTTCAGTGCTATGATCAGTATTATGAAGTTTTATTGGTTTTAAAAGTATGCAAACTATAGTATGTTTAATTTTATAAAGAAAAGACATAAAAAGGTCTTTATTAGAACAAGTTAGTCCCCATTATTCTCAACAATACAACCAATTAAAAAAATACATACATGTATGAACAGAGGAACATACATACCGAGAACAAGGGCAGCAACTGGAATTTCTCTATGTTTTATTTGATGTCCCCAGTCTCTTGAATTCTTCTTAAATCCAGTATGAGATTTTTGCAGAAATTCAATTAGACTGTCAAACAGATTTTTATTTAATTCTTCCTGTAGTCGCTACAAAGAAAATAAAGAAATTTTATGAATCATTATTCTGAGTAGTAATCTGAGGTGTCTTTCCTGGTGTTGAGATATTCTAATTTTCTTTTCCCTTTGAATGTTCAAAACTTTTAGTCTATGAAATAAACTAACAATAGATTAAGAGGAAGAATAAAGCATATAAAGGTATTAACATACCACGAGTCACACAAAGTATGAGACTCAAAGGCAAGATGGTTGAAGCTTAAATTTCATTTTGAGCTACAGAAAGAAATAGGGGCTTGGGCCTGCTGAGGGTATATGAGTATGGGGGCAGTGGCAACATGTTATAAAGGGTGGGAAGAAAATGCACCAAAGAAAGATTATATAGGTAACCTTATTTTATCATTACACAGATAAAATCTCACAGATAACAGTCATTAGAAGGCCACCTGTGGTAATTTCTGGCTGGGCTAGGTGTCAGATTCCAAATCTCTTCTTCCAGAGAAAAGATCTTTCCTAGGGAGATGGGAGGTGTCAGAGAGAAAAGCATCTGCCTGAATTCATAGTTTACTTCACTAATGTAGACAGATATAAATTTATTTTTACAAAGCAGATTTTCAGAGCCATTCCCATGTCTGAACCTCTTGGAATAACCATCAGAAAATATGATAAAGAAGAATATTTTGGGGTGCCCTATTTTGATCTTCCTCACTGATTTTAGAAGGAAAATTATCAATGATTCAATTCAAATATTACATAAAAAAATGACCTAAATGATTGAAATATAGATAAAATAAAAGTTAAATCGCTAGTGATTAGTGCTTTGAATTCCCCCATTTAAAAATTCCTCTAATTTATTCATTCAATATTTATTTATCACCTTATGAATGAAAGCATTCTCTATCCTAAAAAAAAAAAAGAAGAAATTAGACAAGAAAACTTGCAACTAAAACACACAACAATTGATAAGAGCAGAAGCATCTAATGTAAGCTGAGAAGGTAATATATTTGAATTAAGCCATTAGCAGATGATAGAGGACAGGAGACAAAGGCAAGTTAGAAGGAATGAGGACTTAGGGATGCAAGGAAGGAAGAAAGCACTCAACATCTGGAGAACCACAGATATAGCTAAGCATAAAAAACATAAGAAGTGCTAAAAAAAGGAAAATGGACAAAATGTAAGAGTCTAGACCAATAACAAATATATATGATGTTTAAAGATTTGGATTTTATGGGCTGAGTTGTGGCTCAGAGGTAGAGTGCTTGCCTAGCATGCAGGAGGCACTGGGTTTGATCCTCAGCACCAAATAAAAACAAAATATTGTGCCTACCTATAACTAAAAAATAAATATTAAAAAAAAAGATTTTGATTTTATCCTGTAGAGAATGCTACTGAAGGAATGTAAGGGAGAGATATGATTAAACCAATGTTCAGAGGGTTAATCTGGTAGCACTGTGAATGCCAGATGAAGAATCAGGGAGGGGGATTGGAATAGGAAAGACAGTGGAATGAATCTGATGTAACTTTCCTATGTACACAAATGAATATACCACAGTGAATCTCAACATCATGTACATCCATAAGACTGGAATACTAATTAGAATAAGATATATTCAATGTTTGTATAATAAATACTTCAAAGTAGACTACTGTCATGCATTAATTAAAAAGGAAAAAAAAAAAGAATCAGGGAGGCTGTACTGGCAAAGGTGCTGTATGAAAAACTCCAGTAGACTGGCATAGGATTGTTTGAGGGCCAAAAGAACTTACAACAGATCTGAAAGATTTGACATCAGTTAGGGACACCAATGGGGGAAATTTTGACAATCCAGTTTAAAAAGGAAAAAGGCTTAAACTGTAAACCACAAAGTCAAATATCTTTAAGGATTACATGGAACATACAAACAAGCAAAGCTACTAGGTAAAAAGCAATAAAGATTGGTAGAAAGCAGTAACAAGATGGAAGTTCATAGCTCTCTCCAAACCATTCAACTGTTTAACAACATGTTGGTCAAACAGAACAAGTCATTAGCTTAAGATGTTGGCCCTAGAGCTACCAACTTGCTACTCTGGAGAAATGCCTTGTTCGGAGCTGTAATATAAAGAGCTTGGTAATGATATAAAAATAAAGGAGTGATGGAGTTTAGAAATTGCTTAATTTAACACCTGTGTAACTTGCTAAATGAATGGATAAGAGTGCCACCACCTGAAAGCTCCTTGCCTTACCAGCTATCGTGCTCCAATACCTAAAGCTATGCCTGATATTTGGAACATGAGGAGTTTTTTTTTCCTAGTTTATGAAGATTATTGACCAATATTTCCTATATTTCATTAATACTCATAAATTGGTGGAAGGATGGGAAGCAACAAACATGGGATTTACAGTACTAAGAGAAATGTTAACAAAAAAGCATTCACCTCAGTTTCATATTTCATCTGTTCCCACATCAAGTGATAAGTTTCGAATCGAAGCTTGCTGTCCTCAGACTCATTTTTGCCTTTATTAAAATAGTCCTCTAAAAACACAGAAAGAAGTAAGTTGGTTTATTTTCTAATACAGTAAAGTTAGAAACTGTGTGCAAAGCCACAGTAAGTGACTGAGGTGGAATTTTTTTGCTTTACGCACCAGTGTAAATCTATATCTATTTGGAGATATATATCTGTATACCTATATATAGATATATATATTTGAAATAAGAAATATTCCCTATTCGTTGTATTTAATTTTGTTTATATATCTTATTTTTGTGTTAATATATCTTTAAGATTAACAATATCTTTATTTTGGGGGAGAGGGGTTTATACCTGGGATTGAACTCAGGGGCACTCAATCACTGAGCCACATCCCCAGTCGTATTCTGTATTTTGTTTAGACAGGGTCTCACTGAATTGCTTAGTGCCTCACTTTTGCTGAGGATAGCTTTGAACTAGTCCTCCCGACTCAGCCTCCAGAGCCATTGGGATTACAGGCATGTGCCATGACACCCAGCAACAATATCTTTAATTTTTAAATTGTATTTCTCCATTACTTTTGAATTTCTAACAGTTTTATTTAATGGTTTTTGGCCTGAGGTATATACAATTAATATTAATTTTTGTTTTTATCCTACAATCTCATATATTTTACTTTCACATGTTTGCTTTGAAATATCTATTAAATGACTCTTCCTATCAATATTCTTATTTTTTATTCTATTGACAGTTTAGTCCAGCCTTTCTTTTAGTCTTTCTGTATTATTTTATATACTTTCCTCCAATGTCAAAATACCTTTTATTGCAATGGCTTTCAAACTCTCTAAAACCACTATCCACATAAAGGAATACATTTTATATTATAATCTGATACACATATGCATAATAGAAATAAAAGAAAAGTTCCACAGAACAATTTTATTCTTATGTAATAGCAAACATTTTCTTTTCTGTTTCACGGCCCACTAAATCAATTTCATAACTAACCTGTGCATTATGACCAGTTTGAAAAAAACAGACTTATTCATTCCATGAATCATCCTTTCTCTCACTGATGTGAGATACCCTTTTAGTCTAAATATTTCTATATACTTTAAACTACTTTTGAACTTCATCTTTGGTTCTACTGAATGCAATTCTATTTCTATACCAATTCTGAACTGTTTAAATTACTGCCACTTTTTGTATGTTAGGACATTTTAGTATTGACTAACATCTAGGTCTTTCTCACATTGCCACCAAACAATGTTATTCTTCAAAAAAACTTAAAAGCTTAGGCTGTCCCATCAAATTAATTTATAGCAATTTTACCACTTCTCAAAAACAATTACACTGAAATTTTGACTAAATAATATCAAATTTATAGACTGATTTGAGAAATAACATGTTTAAGATGTTTTTAAAAATTCACACCCAAAAGCATCATATATTTCTTTCTTATTCAAATATTTTACAATCTTTATAGTTTTCTATATTCCTTCATATTTCTTGTTGCTTAAGGGTAGATATTTTATCACAAAAGTAAAGGTTTAATGGTATTAAATTTCTACCACTTGGGCTGGGGTGTGGCTCAGCGATAGAGGACTCGCCTAGCTCATGCGAGGCCCTGGGTTTGATCCTCAGCACCACATAAAATAAATAAACAAAACAAAGGTATTTTGTCCAATCAGAACTAAAAATAAATATTACCTAACTAACTAACTAAATAAATAAATTCTTATCACTCATATTCTAACATCAAGTTCCAAAGTTAATTGATAGTTGATTGAAAGTTCCTTTCATATTAAGAAACTTTCCAATTGTAGCAGATTCAGTTCTTAACAAATATTGAGTTGTGATTTTATCAAACATCTTAGAAAACATTCAAGTCATCACCTGATAAAATGACAGTTATAGTACTGAAATGCAAACAAACAAACAAATAACCAATACTATTAAGAGACAAAACGGCATAACAAGGTAGCCTTAGAAAGTCCATCATTATTACCTTACATTTTTTCAGAGGAGGGAAAAAAACTGAGAAAGCATAGTTTCTTTGGGACTACGTTTATAAGGGTGTCAAGCTCTTGATCACAGTTTGCTCCTCTATTAACGAGAAACTATAAGTCATATTCTCTATCTACCATTACCCCCAAAATTAGACCATTATTTCAATATTTTTATTCCTGAGTACAGATTTCAGCTAGTCTCAGATTAAAGGATTAACATCTTATCACATGATGGTTTAGAAAAGTCCCATTCTACACATTCAAGCTGTTCAATTCCTTAAACAATGGTATTCAAAACTAATACATGGGTATGCTTGCATTTACATCATCGTTTTTCCACTGGGATTAATTTCCACAGTGCTGAATAATGAAGATAAACACTCCATATGCTTTTGAGAAACTTTTGAAAAATTCTAATACCTGGGCCCCAATCCCAGACCTTCTAATTCAGTTGATCTAGGCTGAGATCTGGCATGGGTATTTTTAATCCAATTAGGTTCCATCCTACCATTTATGGGACAGTTATAAAAACTTATTGAGTAGGTATCTTTAAAATTAATATTTATGTTTTTAGAGTTCTATTCTTTTTGAGAAAATAGGTGAATCATTGGTGATAATATTAATGATATCATTATTTTTAATTATAGTAAATTTAACTTATAGTAAATTATATAATAAGCTCTAGGTTATAGTTTTCAGTTGACATTGAAAATTATCAATTTCACTGAAATATCTGCAGAATTGAAAACTTGGAACTTAATGGGTTAAAATTTTTTCCAAATTGAAATCTGAATAAGGACTGTGGATTATATCCATATCAGTTTTCTGGTTGTGAAAATGTACTATAATTATATAAGATATGATCACTGGCAACAAACAGATAAAGGGTACAAGAGAACTATCACTACTAGTTCTTACAATCACATGTGAATTTATAATTTAATTATAAATTAATTAAATTTTAAAAAGCTCCCCAAATAATTCTAATGTGCAGCTACGAAAGAGAATCAGTGCAATGAACACTCTGTATTTAACACTAACATTCTGATTTATTTGAAGATGTCCTATTATCTTGATCATTAAATAGGTATCTAGAAATAAATGAAAAAAGTGAAGATGGCATCTTTTTTCAATAATTTTTAAGGTATAATTTGCAAATACACCCATTTTAACAACTTGGTAAGTTCTGGCTCAATATATACTCATATAACTACTCCTAAATATAGAACTCAAAATAGAGAACATTTTCATAACTGCAAATAGTTTCCTTTTGTCCTTTTTTTTAAAAAAATTTTTTTTAGTTGTAAATGGACACAATATCTTTGTTGTTGTTGTTGTTGCTGGGGATTGAACCTAAAGACTTGTGCACACCAAGCAAGCACTCTACTGACTGAGCTATACCCCCAGCAACAACAACAACAACAATATTTTTTTATGTAGTGCTGAGGATCGAACCTAGTGCCTCACACCTGTGCAGCAAGTGCTTCTACCAATGAGCTACAACCCCAGCCCCTTCTTTTATACTTTTGTAATCAACTCCTCCTACCTTATGAAGCCACCAAGACTTTTAAGAAAAATCTGGGTTTTGTTTCTTAGGTACTGGGGATTGAAGTCAGGGCATTTAATCACTGAGCCATATCACCAGCCCTTTTCATATTTTATTTAGAGACAGGGTCTCACTAAGTTGCTTAGGGCCTTGTTAAGTTGCTGAGGCCACCTCTGAACACCGATCCTCCTACCTCCTGAGCCACAGGGATTACGGGCATGTGCCACAGTGTTCAGCTGGGTTTTTTTCTTAATTCTTTTCTCTTTTTACCCACATGTGTTTCTAAGTGATTAAAATCTACTGCTTTAATAATATGACTATGTGAATCTGCAATTTAAATCCATCTGCTAAATAATTTATTAAATTCTAGTTGGAATAAAGAGTAACAACAACAGTGCAAGACCCCCTGTGCATATGAGATAGAAAGCACAAACTGGTAGAAAGGGTAAAAAACAAAAACAACAACAACAAAAAAAAAAACATAAGAGGCAGCAACTCTGGGCCACCTAAAAATATGTAACAGATATTTTTGCAGTTTTTTCCCCTCCTTCAGGCTACTGAGGTCTGGGAGTCTCAGAACATGACTATAAGGATGAGTTGGTGACCGTCCCTGATAATACAGATATTATTGTCTCACAAACTTCTGCATGTCAGGTTTTACAGGCATGAAAAACGAAGAGAAAAACTTCTTAATAAGCCAGTCTAGTCTTTCATTCTATAGACAAAAGAGACCTGGGGAAAGCCAAAAGAGCCATGAAAAGGTCATACAACTAGTTAGGGTCAGGACCATTCTCCAAGTTTCTTTAATTCTAGCCCAGTTATTCCAAACCTTGTGCTTCCATAATCTGGCAGAATTATTGTAACAAATCCAGACCATGTTTGTTTTTTTTTTTCCCCTCAACATGTATTGGTGTGCACAACCCTTATCCCTGAATTAGAACATACAACATTCTTTTTAATACCCATGTAGTTACTAAGCCCTTTACTATGTGTTCCATACATGTGACTTTTCTTTCATCTTATCAAGTTTATTTATAAAATGAATCATGTCAAATTTTTAAGAATGTTCAAATTTAATTCAGAAATATATTTAAATTATATTTAATTCATATATTTAATTCAGAAATACTTTAATTCAGGAATAATTCCTATATAAATTTCACTAGAAAATAAATGTAAATTTGGACTTTTTCTTTTGTTTGGTTTCCACATCATTTTATTTTCTATTATTTCTACTATCGTTAGACATCTATTGCTAATCAGCATTTATAATTGATTTGATTATTTAATTATTTAATCAAAGTCCAAAATATTTTCCTAGGATAAACTGATGCTCATTTTTCTTTCTTTCTTTTTTTTTTTTTTTTTTGGTACCAGGGATTTTAACCAAAGGGTACTTGACCACTAAGCCACATCCCCAGCCCTTTTTATTTTTTGAGATAGGGTCTTGCTAAATTGCTTATGGCTTCACTAAATTGCTGAGGCTGGTTTTGAACTTGTGATCTTTCTCAGCCTCCTGAACTGCTGGGATTACAGGCAAGCAGCTGGGATTATAGGCGTGGTAGCCTGGCTAATTTTCATTTCTGAAGTTGTGCATGAAGAAACAATGGTAGAGAAGTCATCAAGAGAAATGTATTTCACAGTTTGCCCCGTGAAGATATATTTACATTCCCTTTTAGATTAGAACGCTAGGGTGCATATTTATCTTTTGACAAATGCCTAGGAAAATAACCTTTACATTAATAGGCTAAGTCAGTCAAGCTTAGAAAAGAGAATTACTAAATTCAATTAGATTTAGTTCTTAAAGTTTAAAAAGACATGGAGGAAGAAAAACTAAGAGATTTGATGTTAAGACACCTTACCTATTGGCACAGAGATCTTCCTTTTCTTGAAGTTTGGTTTAAACACAAAACAGCCCTTAAAAAAGAAAAAAGCATAAAGTCAATGTAGCCACAGAACTGACAAATCTGATTAACCAAATATTTTATGGCTTTTTTATAAAAGATATTTATTTCAGGTTCTAAGAAATCACATCATGTCATTCTGAATTACAGAAGGAAAATCTTAAAACAACCATCCATTCCTTTATCCTTCTTCCTATGGAATGCTCTGGTAGATCTTTAGGTTTACTCTTTGGGACCTACTCTGATAGACAAAGGAAATAAAAGCTGATGAAACTGATTTCCAGAAAGTTTCCATTTTAATAAAATTTAAGACTATGTTGCTGGTGTCCTAAGTCACAGGGGCCTTATCTCAGGGAGTCCCAATATGTGAGGTTTGGTCACTTGCCCCAAAAATCAAATGAAAAAGGCAATAAAGAAGGAAAGGAATTTTATTTATTACAGCCATACTGGGAAGACAAGGGGAAGCAAGTATCCTCTGCCAGGTCTTCTGGGGTACTAACATGAGCTTCAGGTTTAAACAGTAGACCGTATGAAAGAGTAAATATGCACAGTTAAGCAGTCTTGGTTAAACTGTGATCTGGTTTGTCATTATCTCAGGTTCTGTGAAGTTCTGCTGACTCCAGGGGAGTCATTATTACTTGAGGAAGCAATTTGGTTTCCATTAAAAAATGACTGCTTCTATTCTGTAGGCAGACTTAGTTGCTGTCACAGGATAACTGGTTCTGCTTAGGGGGTGCAGTCACATTGTGGGACAATCTTCCTGAAATGTCCAACAATCGTAAAAATATCTTAGAAACTATTATCTTGGTGTCTTTAGTCTTGAAGAGGGCCAAGAGATTTTAGGCAAATTTAGGACTAACTGACCTTGTACTACCAGTTTTCAGATGGACACTCCTTAAGTGATTAACACATCTATACAGAGTTGAATAGGAATATGACCAAAAGTTCAAGATTATAAAGGTGGCAGGCAGAAAAACAAAAGCAGTAATTCCTAACAATTTATCCTTTTAGTTACCCATCAGACACCTTCAGGCCCAACTGAAGAGTCAATGCTTTTAAGTAAAAGCATCTTCTAAGACCTTATTACAAGAGGAGAAATAACATTAAGATGAAGATCAAGAAAATTGAAAGTAGGGCTGGGATATAGCTCAGTGGCTCAGTGCTTGCCTAGCATGTGCACAAGACCCTGTGTACAACAGTAGCACTTTACCATTCCAAAAGAAGTCCTTATTATTTAACTAAACTCTAAGTACTTAGAACTTTGACAAACAAATAGAAAACTCTGACTACCATTTCATCCTACAAACTTTCTTCAACCAATAAAAGTCTTATTAATTTATCCACTAAAGTTTGACTCAAAACTAACCTTGTCTGTGAAACCTTTCCCAAGTCCCTAGTGAGAAATGTTCCTTTCCTTAGATCTCACAGTACTTTAACATCTTCATTTGGCTTTGTTTTGAATCACTTTCACTGTAAATCAATTATTTTGGGGTGTATCTCTCCAAGTAAATAGTGAACATCTTCAGAATAAAGACTGTATTTTATTTATAATTATTTCCTCAATATTTAGAATAGTGCTAACATGTACATTAGGCAGTCAGTATTTAGAAGGAATGAATGTTTGCAAATTAATGTTCCTGGCAATTTCATAACTATATTCATTGGAATTATGTACCACTGGTCTAATGTAATAATATACTGATCCTAGTGTATACTACCAATCCTAAAGTCACACTTTATAAATACCTTCTTAAAGATTTCATTTATATGGAAAATTAAAAAAAGAATAAAAGAAATTTACCTACAAAGTCATCTCAGGATAGTGTAGGAGATAACTGTGCAAAATATAAAGTGGCCATTGGATTCCAGGTTCAAATTTAAAACTGTGCCATATGTTCTTATTTTTGCAACTAGTGGAGCTATGTGAAATACACATTTTTAGGGCTGGGGAAGTGGCTCAAGCGGTAGCACGCTCACCTGGCATGCGTGCGGCCCGGGTCCGATCCTCAGCACCACATACAAACAAAGATGTTGTGTCTGCCGAAAACTAAAAAATAAATATTAAAATTCTCTCTCTCTCTCTCTCTAAAAAAAGAAAAAAAAATGTCTTGGTGTTTGGAACAAAAATAGTGCCTACTATTATATAGCATTGTGAACTCTTTAAAAAAAAAAGAAATATACATATTTAGAAAAACCATATGGTATAATGACAAGCTTGTCATTTCATCCTTTCCATATGGACCTACAATACAGTAAAGGAAAGGTGCTCTTAAAGAAGCAAGATAGGAAGAGTACTTAGAATGGATTCTAATATCAGGCAATGGTAGTAATATGGTTAATCACTTTGAACTGCTAGTAAAGTGATGGTGTTAGATATGAAGGAAGAAATCTAGAAGGAGGGCAACAGCCACAAAACATCATAATATGACAGAGAAGTGAAAGTACTTAGAGGTTAAAAAACAAAACGACAGAAACTTCATGTATCTGTTCTGACATGGTAGCCATGGTCACATGCAGTTATTAAGTGCTTGAAATGTGGTAGTACAAATGAGAAACTGAATTTTTAAATTAAATATTACTTTAAATTTAAATTTAGCCACACGTGGCTAGTGAATACTTCACAGGACAATACAACTCCAGAATCTATCTTCTTGCCCACTACATTTTGACTTGCAAACCCTTACCACCTAGGTTTACCATATGAAGGAGGTCTATATGATCCCGCCCCCACACCTGCATTACTTTTCCAATCTCATTTTCCCTAATGTTCCTGCTTTCTCCAATTTTGATGACACTGACTTTGCAATTTCTTTACAATACTTTATTTTTTGCTGTCTATTCCCTGCCCTCCCTCCCCCCCACCGCCAAAGAAACATGTTCTCTCTGTTCTCCTTCCTCAAAACCCATGCCTGACAAACTTCTAGTCATTTTTTTGTAGGTCTCAGCCAAAGTGTCAGTTTCTCCAAAAAGTCTTCGCCAACCCTTAACAATCTATATTAGGTTCTTCTCTCTCGTCCAACTCACTCAGAACTTTTTTCTTTCACAAGTGATCATCAGCCTGTTAGTGTCTCTCTTAAGTGCAGGAACAAGTCTAATTTGTTTACCTCTGTATCTCGGTACCTAGCGGAGTGCTTTGGCGCAACAGTAAACATGAAGGAAAAAGTAGGGGAGAACGGGGCACATTCTCTGGGCATCCGACCTCCACGAATCAGGACTTAAAAGCCCACTCTGGTTGCATTGCAAGGCAGATCAGCGACCTCGTTCCCCAAAGTTGGCCTCAACTAAACCTGAGGCAAAGACGCCCGAACTGTCTGCCTCTCCCTCCCATGGAGCCAGGGAACAGAGAGGCCTGCATAACCTCCACTAAATCCCTTCTCCAAAGAGGAATGAGGCGGCGGTGAGGCCTGGGTGAGCACCCGCCCAGACGTACCTTGGACACGGAGGACGTGGCCATGGTCCTACCGCCCGGCAGGTTGCGGATACACTCAGGATTTCCCGCGCGCCCTCGCGGCAGCGGGGCAAAGGTTAAAGGCGGGCTGTTTGGCTCCTTGATTAGCTGGCGTGGCCGTCCGGGGCTGGCTTCCGGCGTGCAGAGGCGGGGCGTTCAGAAAAGGGAGGAGCGAGGCCAGAGCCAGACATGGCGTGTGGCTTCCGCAGATCTATTGCCAGCCAGGTACGGATCCCGGAGCGGGCGGAACAGGGACTCCGCGAGGCGAGGGACCCCAAGCTCATTAGCAGCTGCGGCCAGTCACTCAGTGGGAGGGTCGGTTCCGCGAAACTCTGTTTGTTTCTGCAGCTTCATTCCCTTTTCTCTCGAAGTGCAGAGGCGAGTCATGTGGAGGGTCAGGAATAAGGCAGAGATCGTTTTCTCATTGTGAAAAGTAAACTTTGAAAGGTACTTGTTGCTTCCCTCGCTCCTTTTCTTTTTATTTTTTTAAATGTATTTTTTTGTTGTTGATGAACCTTTATTTTATTTTTATATGGTGCTGAGGATTGAACCCAGTTCCTGACACATGCTAGGCAAGTGCTCTACTACTGAGCTACAACCCCAGCCGCCCCCCCCCCCCCTTCAATCCACGTTTTTCCATGTTTTACTTGGGTGATGCACTACATGGATAGAATGTCTTTGGGCCATGATTAAACACCAAAGAAATGAATGCTCCACACACTTAGTGAAGTTGATAATGGATCTGAATTGCTATCAAAAGGATCTAGCATAAAAGCTTGTTGTTTCTCTTGCAGTAAGTTAGGACAATTTACCCTAGAAATATTTTGGTAAATCCCAAAAGTAAATGAGACTGTGCCTTTTTGATTTGGAGGCATTGATGAGTAAAAACTGCAGAATAAATCTGGAATTTATTAAAAAGAAATTTTAAAATTCACTGAATATCATTGTAATTTTGTTGCAAGGAAAGTTTCCATGTGGCCTTGACAAAGTCATTTCCTTTTTATTAATGGCATATTTTGCCTGGTATGTAATTTACTTTAGCGCATTTTCACTGTTTGTAGGCATTTTGGGGAAATCCTTCTGTCTTTGTCTTCAAGCTTATAGGTGTACTGCTGTGTCCCTTGCTAGCTCCTCTAATACCACCTTTTAATAAGTCAAAGCTGAGTTTATTGCTTGCTGGGGTAAGGCAAAACACCACCTCATCAGACCGCTCCTAGTGCCTAAATTGGAAAAGCAAGATCAGATTTATTGAGAATCTGATGTATGGGATAAGGCTGATCTTTCAGCAGCAGAGTATGGGAGGGGATTGGGTCTGAAGGCTCAATTAGAACTGGATACTGATCTTGATAAAACAGTTGGTCATTGGTGGAAAGAGCAGGGCAAGGTGTGCAAGGGTTCTTACAACATAAAGATGCTTTCTATTAAAGAACTGAGATTTTCCATAAAGCTCCTGTGAACAATCAAGTTATTTAGGCAGCAGTCTCCAGAACTGTTACATTATGCTGATGTTAATATAGAGAGTAAACTATCTCTGAGGTAGGTAGTTTGAGTCCTCAGTATTCAGTAGATGCTTTGTATTCTCAACCCACAGGTCAAAATAGTGCTATGATCAGAAACATAATTGTTTTTAGTTTTGCAAAGGTTGTATTCTTTCTCATAAAGAAGGTAAGATGGAGGATGGGAATAAATAGTTATGACTTTTTTAAGCCCATGGTAACCCTGTGGTGTAATTTACATAATATTATTATGTAATTGAACACATTGAGATCTAGAGATATTAAGTAACCTACCCAAGGCCACGTGGATAGTAAATTAAAGTGATTTTCTGAACTGAAATCTGTCTAATTTAAAAACCATTTTTTTCTATAAATTGCTGTTTAGTTTGTGAAATCAAGAAGCACAATCTAGTCACTAAAAAGAATTTGTGCGGGCTGGGGTTGTAGCTCAGTGGTAGAGCACTTGCCTACCATGTGTAAGGCACTGGGTTCAAGTCTCAGCACCATATATAACTAATAAAATAAAAGTCCATTGACAACGAAAAAAATATTTAAAAAAAGAATTTATGGATATATATGGCATCATAAATTAACCAAATATGTATTTATCTGAATATGGAGTATTTGAGGGATTGAGTAAAAGTTGAGGATAAATAAAAATGAGGAGCTCTTTGCTAGTTGAGGAATGAAGGAAATATTATATACTATGACACAACTATTCAGCAGACTTTGAATAATGAGTCTAGAGTTTTCTAACAACTATCCTAAAGTTGAAAGTGAATGTTTTCTGCCCTGGAGTGGCTCCAGACCAGCTTGGGGAACAGATGTGAACAGATAATTGCAGTGCACTCTGTAACCACTATATTAGAAACATATGCAAAAGAGAACTTAAGAAGGCTTTATGTCAGGGGAGGCTTTGTGGAAAACAAGATGCTGGGGCTTCATCTTGAAGGGAGAATGAGTAGCAGTGTGCCAAGTGAATAGGAGGTTGGCAAGGTGTAGGTGTTCTAAGAAGAGAGGGTGCAGACATACTGACATATGGAAAGCAGGTATATTCATGCAACCAGAGTATTTGGATATGACTAAAATTTAGATTATACTTCACCTCAGCAAGTTCTATTAGTTTTAACTTCGGAAATACATCTTGGAGCCAAACAGTCTTTCCCCTTACTGCTGTTTCCTCTCCCTATCCCAAACCAAGCCACCATTATCTACACTGACTTCTTATGGGTTTGTTTCTATTTATTCCTCCCTTTCATCCATTTTACATATATCAAAAAAGTGACTTTTAAAATGTAAATCAAATCATATTACTTATCCTTCTACATTTCACAAACTCTACACCAGAACTTAAACATCTTTTTAAATTCACGCCTCTCTATTCTTTCTGTAAGGTCTAACCAAAATGTTATTTTCTATCTCTTTAACCCACCAAGGTCTTTTCATTCTCATTGCATAGATTATTCCCTGTGTCTAAAAGAAATGCACTTTGCATATGCCATAACCCATTTCGCAAGATAAAGGTTTAACAAACAGTACTTATAATGTGTACGTGTTCACTTTTTTTACTTTATACTACTTCATTTTTCAAAAATGGTAGTTGGAACTCATTGGATTTATTCCCAGCTGATAACATATAATTTAAGAGTATATCCTCCAGTTCTCCATCTCAGTCCCTTGTTTGCTTCTATAATAACATTATAAGTGAGTAATTATTTTGTTTTGATGTATATTTCCTCTATAATATTTTTTGAAGACAGAGAACACTTCTTATTCATTGTTATTTCCCCCACCTCAGCAAAGTGCCTGGAACATAGAAGATATACATACCTGAAGAATGAATATGAGAATATATATTGAGATATAATATAAAAACTATAATTTCACCGTATGAGTTCATGATTTTAAAGTGAGATGACATGGTAATAGTGAAAAGAACTAAAATTCCAGCCCTATCACTTGGGTGACAAACTCTTGGCAAATTAACCTGATGGCTGTAAGATGATGGTGTTGATTATGAGTTTATGGATTGTTACATAAAATTAATAGTATGGTGATATAAGTGTTAGCTACTATTTATGGAATGCTTGTAACATGGAGTGTTTTGCATAACTTTAGGGCTATTGATAAGATTTAATGAAGTAGGGCAAGGTGGCATAAAGCCAGCAACTCAGGAAACAGCAGCAGGAGGCTTGCAAGTTCAAGGCCAACTTGGGCAATTTAGCAAGACCCTGTCAAAAAATAAAAATAAATTTAAAAAAAAAAGGAGGGGAAACTGGAGATTTCAGCTCAGTTTTAGAGCATCTTTGGGTTCAATTCTCAGTGTACACAGGGGTGAAAAAAAGATAAAAGTTCTGTTAAGATAATATTACAGAAAGTGCTTCGTGTCAAGAACTGAAGGGTCTGTGATTTTAATTTACATGTTAACCTACCATAGTTCAGAGATGGTGGCAGAAAACATGAGACTTTATTATTCATAGCAATAGCAATAGCTGGAGTATGAACATTACTAAAGCTTTGGCATTAGTAAGTTTAAGTTCAGCTTGTTCTTTTATTAACCTTTAATTTTGAAGTAATTTCAAACTTACAGATAATAGTACTGAGATTTCCATATCCTCTAGATTAACTAGGTTGGCTGATTATTGACATTTCACATTTGCTTCATCATTCTGTCTAGATTATTTTTTCCTGTTTCATTTGAGAGTGGGATTCATATACATGCTCCTTTACCTCTTGATACATTATCATTTTTAAGAACAAATCTCGTCTGACATATCATTAGTACAGTTATTAGATTCAGTGACATTGATATAAAACTTTAATCTTCAGTCTACATTGCAGTTTTGTTGATTTTTCAAGTGTAGTATCGCAAATTGCATTTAGTTGTCATGTAACTGGTACATTTTAAGTAGCCTTAAGGTCTCTTCATTAACTTTTATCTCCATGATTTAATAAAGAAGATACACTGCTAACAAGCAAATGGGAATACAAGCCTCTTTGACTCTACTGACAGGTTTTATTATCAGCTTTTAGGTGTGGCCTCAAGAAGCAATTAAATTTGATGATCAATTATTGTCATCTAGTTCTGAGGTGAAATTTTGGGAAGATATTCATCCACATTCAGGTCAGCAACAGAATTGACTGAATTATCTAGGTATATGATTTGAGTTGCTATGATTTCAGTGAGCACCTCCCTCCCAAAGACCTATATGGAAAGGTTTGATTCCCCAGAGTGACAGTATTGGGAGATGCTGTGAACCTTTAGGTGGTAGGAGGTTGTTCGTTAGGTTATTGGAGGCTTATCCTCACAAGGGACTGTGGGACTGTAGGCAGTCCTCCCTCTCTTCCCATCCCTCAACCCCTTTCCTGGTGTGAGATATAAGCTTTTGTTCTATCCTCTGCTCCTACCATGATGTGCCCTCATCAGAGGCTTAAGTCAGTGAGCCACCCATCTTAGACTCAAACCTCCAGAACCATGATCCAAAATAATCTTTCTTACCCAAGTAACCTGTGTCAGATATTTTATTATCCTGATGTGAACCTAATACACTTACTCTCCTATAGCCCACTAGCATTCAGTTCTGCTTAAAATCACAAGTATGAAAGTGATGCTGTTTTTTTCATTTTAAGTAATTGGTGATAACTTGCCCTCCAAGTCCTTTGGGAAGTTCCCTTCTGAACCGTAAAGTTTGCTTGATTCTTGTTTGTGTCTTGGAACTATTCTAGGCCTTTTCCTAAGGAAAATTTTCTTCAAATTGGAAAACAGATGTGCTGTTGGTGGCAAACGTACAGAAACCTCATTGTATAAGAGTCAGGGGTGAAGAATAACCAGGGGTAATGGACAATTTAAGTATTTTACAATACGGAAGCGATGTCAGCTCTACCACTTTTAGCAATGTCTAATTGCTAATGAATATGGATCTCTTTTTTCATCAACACTATTAAAGTTTGTGTGCAATTGCCATAGATTTTGATTGTAAACTCAGGAAGCTTAGCTCCTAACTCAATTTACACCTGTCTTGATCGAGATTGATTATTTGTTTTACTTCATCATCAGTATCTAGGTACTAAAGATAGGAATTATGTTTGCTTGTGTGTTGAGGGCCACAGCCGAGTCGGGATGACGCATGGCATTTTTGCCAGAAGAAGTGGTTGAGAGGTGACGCCAGCGGGTTCTCGCCGAGTTCCCGTTGAGTTCCAATTGAGCTCTCACGGGGATTCCCAGAGAGTTCCCATTGGTTGGGGAAGTGCCGGAGAAGGGATATTTCCGGTGGCTGAGTCCTGGACGAGCTGCGTGGCGTTAGGGGAGAATTCCCAGGGAGCATGTGTGGAGTGTGCTGGTGGAGTTCAGAAATAAAGTTTGTTCCTGCTTCAGTGGCTCGTGATTTGTGCCCAGCCAGACTGCGGCACTTGTGTGCCAGAGAAACAAGTAGTTTAGAACTGCCCCTAAGTTCATTAATGCTTTCATACTGGATGCCCCTGGGAGCTAAAGATTCTATTGGAATCTCTGTTCTTAGGTTTCCAAATTTAAGGCTTAGAATTGTGCTTGGTATATTGCAAGCACTGAATACATATTAGTCATTATTATATTGTGTATTAGAATCTCTGGTTTGAGGTTCTGAAACCAGATTAGCAGTTTTGAGTTTTCACTTTTAACATGCATTTAAGAAGTGCTCCCAGCTTTCAGCCTCAGGTTTGCTCCTCATTCAATCATGTTGTTAAGTTTACTTCTCAAGGATTATGTCTAATATTTTGTATACTTTATTCTGTTAAAATTTTCAGCTTTACTGTTATAGTCTTCTTTTATTATTTTGCTTTCATTGAGTAACCTTTTGGCATATTCTTCTCTGTGAAACTTTTTTCTTTCATCAGTTTGAAGCGCCAAGTAGTTAATGATGGGTAGATTCTTATACCTGGACTAAAGCCCAACGCCGGAAGAAACAGCTTTACCTGAAGAGGAGGAAAAAAACTCTGCAGCTAAGGAAACCCATAGGCCACATTCCCATCAGAGAAAGCTCTGAATGCAATTTGAGAAACAATTAAAGTCTTATTATTTCCAGAATAATTCTGAACATATGAGAATATAAGTAAATTAAAAGCCATTCTCTCTGGCATTTGAGAACTTGATTGTGGTTCTCAATTTCTTCCTCACCCCCCATTTGAGAGATACACCTCTAATTAAAAATATTTGCAGGGTCTGGGCATTGTTAAAATGAGAGTGTTATAGTTTGAATATGAGATGTCCCCCCAAAAACTCCTATGTTGATGCAGGAATGTTTAGAGATGAAATGATTATATTTTGAGAGCTATAATTTACTTGGTGGATTAATCCATTTGATGGCTTAATAATTTGAACAAATTATTACTGGGTGGTAGTGGTAGGCAGGTGGGGCATGGCTAGGTGAAGTAATTCACTGGGGGGCATGCCCTTGGGGATTATATCTTCTCTCCTTTGCTGCTACTCTCATCTCCTTCTGGCAGTTAGGAGCTAAGCAGCTTTCCTCTGCCATTCTCTTCCACCATATTTCTGTGTCACCTCAGGCCCAGAGTAATGGAGTCAACCAGCCATGAATTGAACCTCTGAAACTGTGAGCTCAAAATAAGCTTTTTCTCCTCTAACTTCTTTTTGTCAGGTATTTTGGTCACAGCACTGTAAAGCAGACTAAAAAATGATTCTCAAGCTTTGAATTCAGACTAGAATCACCTGAGAAGCATTTAAAACTACCTAAACTCAGGCCCATTGACTGCGGTGGGATGGTGTTTTCATATTATCAGGTGATTCTGATATTCATCTAGGCTTGATAATGTCTACCCACAGGTGACCCAGAGACAAAAAGGGGTAGTACAGAAATCCCCAAATGTTACTGCACATGAGAATCAGCTGAGGAACTTTTTAAAAGTCTTCTGCCCAGATCACATCTCAAACTTATTAAATCAGAATATTTGCATGTGGGAGGGAGGCATTAGTGTTTTCTAAAGATCCCCAAGTCATTCCAAATTGCAGCAAAGTGTTGTAACCACTGTGTAGTGATTAAGAATATGATCATGGAGCTGGGTATGGTGGCACAAGCCTGTAATCACAGTGCCTCGGGAGGCTGAAGCAAGGGGTTCGCAAGTTCAAAGCCAGCCTCAGCAATTTAGCAAGGTCCTAGGTAACTCAATGAGACCTTGTTGCTAAATAAAATATTTAAAAAGGACTGGGGATGTGGCTCAGAGGTTAAGTGTCCCTGGGTTCAAATGCCACAGTCTGGCTGGGCACAAAATCACGAGCCACTCAAGCAGGAACAAACTTTATTTCAAAAACTCCTGCAAATGCCACGCACGTGGCCTTCTACCAGGGCACGCTATACCAACAGGAAATCCCTCCTCCGGAATTCCGTCCTACCGCACTTCCCCAACCAATGGGAACTCTCCAGGAATCCCTGGAGAGCTCCAAAGTAGCAGGTGGAGGCAAACAGCAGGGGTCTAATCTCCAATTGAATGCACATCTTAACATAATCATTATCATCTCAATGGCTTGCTGGGGTCACCTTTCAACCAAAAATGCCATGCATCATTCCTACTTGGCTATGGCTCTCAGCAAATCCCCAGTACCAGCATACATACATACATATATATATATATATATATATATATATAAAACCATGGAAGACTCCACTGTATGATCCTTTTTTGATTTGTAAGTTCTCTGTATCTCATCTGTGAAATCTAGAAAATTATCTAGCTAACTTATAAGCTTGTCATACGGATACGGCTAAATTATGCATACAGAATGCTTAGAATTGTATTTAGCCTTTTGTATATATTCAGTAAATATTAGCCCTTCTTATATTAGAATCTGTGAGAACAGGGTGTTTTGAATCCCCCCTTCAGACTTTCTGGGGTATGGGATCTAACTTATCCGTTATCCTAGATGACTGCAATTGCCCCACGTAAACTTAAGCAAAAGCAGCATTTCTGCTTAATTTTCTTTCTTTCTTTTTTTTTTTTTAATATTTATTTATTTTTTTAGTTATCGGCAGACACAACATCTTTGTTGGTATGTGGTGCTGAGGATCGAACCCGGGCCGCACGCATGCCAGGCAAGTGCGCTACCGCTTGAGCCACATCCCCAGCCCTCTGCTTAATTTTCAATAGGAATTTCTTAAAAGTGCTTTTTTAGTTGTGGCTTCTTAGAGAAAAACTTATTGCTCATTTTTGCAAAAATGATGATTATTCATTGTAAAGAATTAAACAATGCAAAGAATTAAAACAACAACAAAAAACTACAGCCAGGTTCTTGTGAGTGCCAATGGTCTCACAAGGCATAAGGATCATATTAGCCCAAGAGTTCAAGCCAGCCTGGGCAACTTAGTGAGACCCTGTTTCAAAAGAAGAAACAAAACAACAAAAAAAATATCCCAGTTATAAGTAATCATCATCATGAATGTTGACTTTTTTTTTTTAGATATATTTCTATGCAGATATACAGCCAGAAAAAAAGGAAGATAGAAAGGAAGACTTGATGGACATACCTTTTATAAAAACTGGGTTATGTTGTAATGAGTTTTTATTTTTAGGGTTTCTTTTTTTTTTTTTTTTTTTAGAAAGAGTGGGAGAGAGAGAGAGAGTTTTTTAATATTTATTTTTTAGTTCTCGGCGGACACAACATCTTTGTATGTGGTGCTGAGGATCGAACCTGGGCCACACGCATGCCAGGCAAGCGCGCTACCGCTTGAGCCACATCCCCAGCCCGGTTTCTTAAATTTTATAACAGAAAATGTCCAGCATTAAAGTATGATGTTATGATTCCTCATGTACTTGTTACTGAAGTGCCATTTTAAATAACAATTATTAGTTTTGCTTTAAATAAAAAAGAAACCAAAGTGCTATTTTTAAAATTTCAATATATTTGCTAAATGAGGTCTCTACAGATAAGGGATTGTGAAAGACATTTTAATTTGGAGTGTGTTTTTAAAGGGTCTTGATTCAAATTTAGTATTAATCCCTGCCATGGGTGATGGGGCCATTAGCACTCACAATTGGTTTAATAACTTTCCTCTACCTCTCTAATTTGCATTGGGTAACTTTCTTGCTCAAAATTTATAATATAGAGAGTCTATTTATTAACTGTATCTCTCCTACTTGTCTCTTGGTCATTTTATATTGAATTGAGTGAGATGTTTACTGCCAGTCTTTTCCCCAGCATGTGGTCTACTTGAATTCTTTGCAAGCAGGCTTTTCAAACAGAACTTGTGCTGCCTTTTCTTTAAAAAGAAATCAAGAGTATCAAAGGGAGGGTTTACCTTTAGAAATTACTTTTTAGATATAACATTAAAATAGATTATTAAATTATGTCGAAATCTTCATTTTAGGAAAACAACAAAAGAATAATACCAGATTATTTAGCTCTGAATTTGAATTTTCTCTCCTGATACTGTAGAGGCAAATGCACAGAACCTCCCAGTCTTGTTAGCTTTCTAATTTTTATGTGTCAGCTAATTCATATTAAATGACATAATATAACTGAGCAGATGAAAATATCATTAATAAATTATTTGCTTTAACCAATCAGGATCTTTGTGATTAGGTAACATGACTACAGAATATATTTATTTTATTTACCATGGAGTTTTCTTGATAGGGTGCTTTATTTTTTAAGTTTAGTAACTTAACCAGCATACATTTCAGTATTGAGTTTTCTCTATTATCTTTTCTTCGTGATAACTTATTTTGATCTATAATTTGTTTTTTAATAAAATATTTAACCATGGAGAAAAATATAATTAATTTCTATCTGCTCACCATCCAACTTGAAAAATAAAATATTAAAAATACTATTTAAGTTATCTGATACCCATCCCTAGTTGCAAACACTTTCCTCACATTAGAGGTAAGGTCTGTCCTGAATTTTGTGTTTATAGGCTTGTGAGTAACACTCATTACCTATGAATATTTCCCTAAGTAGTATTATTTTGCAAGTTACTACTATTATATAAATGATATCAAACTAATCTTTCTGAAGCTTGAAGTTTTTGGGTTGTTTGGATCAATTTAAAAGATTCATCTGTAATAATGCAACCAAATCTACTTTAATTTTACTACTAAATGGTATGTAATTTCAGTAATGTACCAAGATTTAGATTTGGTTCTTTATTTCAGGGAAGTTTTCCTTTTTATTGAATATTTTGCCTCATTGCTCATCACCGTGGTCATACCTCTGATTGCAGCTGCCATTTGTGTAAAGAGGTTCCATGTGTGCTTACACATTCACTTATTGCTAACAGTACTTCATTCTGCCTGAAGTTTGCTGGGCCTAGCATAGGCTTATCTCCAGTATAGCACAGTTATTTTGGATAGCAATTCAAAAGGTGTTGTGTATAAAAATTTAGCCCCAATTGTCTATAGCAGTGACCTTGATGGCACAATCTTACACTGTCTTTTTCTCTTCCCTCTTCTCAGTCTATCCCTTCTTTCTTCAGGAAGCAAGATATATATATATAATCTGTGAATATGTTTTGTTTTTCTTGGGTTTTTCTAATTTCATCTCTGTGACTTCTGAGATCAAGTAGGAAGTCCCACCAAATGAGGTTGCTGTATTTGACTTCAGAATCTTTTTTTTTTTTTTTTTTTTAAATTAGAGATTAAACCCAGGGGGCTTACCCACTGAGAGCCACATAAATTTATTTTTATTATTTTGAGACAGTCTTGCTAAGTTGCCAAGGCTAGCCTCGGACTTGCCATCCTCCTGCCTCAGCCTCCCAAGTGGCTAGAATTACAGGCATATGCTTCCACCATGTGTGGCCCCTCAGAATATTTTTTTGTTGTTTTTTCTTCCCTTGACTATCACTTTCAAAACTTGTGACTTTGGCCTTTGTCTCTCTGTCTTTAGGTTTGCTGCTACAGAATCAATCTGCCTGCCTTTCTGTTGGCTTGCCTGCCAGTCTTTGTTCTTTTCTGTGGTTTAGAACAACAATTTTCTTAATTTTGAATTGTGTTGTCCCAAATTTTATTTTTCTGACCCCTTTAATGGCTACTCATTAAAACCTGAATTCTCTGATTATGTTAGTTCTTCTGTGTAATATTTTTTGTTTTTAATTATAAATAGTCTCTTTGTGATTATGGTTATTAGTTTTATGGTGAAGGTTTGATAATTTAAATTTTATCTTCCCATTTAATCTTTTTTCATTTTGTCTTTTAATTCTCTTTTACCCTATTCATAATCTGAGTAAGTTCCAAATCCTGGAGCATTTGTAAAGAATGTCTTTTGTTGGATTATATTTTTCTTCTGGACAGAGTTATTTGATCTCTTGTATGATGCATTCTTTGCATTTTGTCTTTCAGTTTGCCCTCCCTCCTCCTCCCTTTCTCTCCCTTAGTTTGTTTGCCTGTTTGTAATGCTTGATCTTTTTCTGTTGGTCATGCTTGACAGCTCTGCCCAACTTTGTATTTGTTTGCCTATTGCATGAGTGACTTCTTCATTCCTTATACATTTGTTCTTTGCTCTCCTCACTTTTGTGGTTGCAAAAATATAAACTATAATTTTCTACTCTACTCTTCTTTTGTCTCTCTCTTCAGTAGGTCATAGTGACCTACATAGCATTCCTGAATTCTGACTGGGCATATTTAGTTTTTACTAACTAGCCCTGATGTTTTTCAGTGCTCCTAAAAAAAAAAAAAAAAAAAAATCCTCTGATTCTTACTGCGTACACAGCATCATCTCAAAGTTTGCTCCCATAATTGGGAAGGCCTCTGTATGTTACCCTAGAATCTTTTTTCTGGAAAGTGCCAGAATTCCCTTCCCTGTTTTATTCATTCTCTTCTGTAGCTTGGCAGCATCTCCCAGTCATAAGACGAATGGAATTCATTTGATTTGTTTCTCTCCAGATTTGAGTTATTAATGAAAATTATTATTTCATTTCTCTGACTTCTGATACATGAGGCCCAAGATAGGTAGCTCATCAAATAGTATTGCCCCATTCTGTATCAAAATTGCAGAATCTTCCCTTGGCTTGCTAGCCCTTTTGAAGTTTTATGAATTTGGGCTGTTTATATTTTGTGTATTTGCTGCTAGAGAACCAAGCTACCTACTTATTCACTTTCTACCTAATTTCCTTTGTTCCTTTTATTTTTAATTTGATATTGGGCGAGAGACAATTACGTGAGCCACTACTTAATTTTAGAAGTCTTTCTTTGAATTTTTTAAAAATGTGGGCAAATATATATAACATAAAATTTACCATTGTAAGCATTTAGGGTGGTTTTGATTTGCATTTCTCTGACTGCTAGAGATGGTGAGCATTTTTTCCGTGTACTTGTTAATTGATTGTATGTCCTCCTCTGAGAAGTGTCTGTTCAGGTCCTTGGCCCATTTGTTGATTGGGTTATTTGTTTCCTTATTGTTTAATTTTTTGAGTTCTTTGTATACTCTGGATATTAGGGCTCTATCTGAAGTGTGAGGAGTAAAAATTTGTTCCCAGGATGTAGGCTCCCTATTTACCTCTCTTATTGTTTCTCTTGCTGAGAAAAAACTTTTTAGTTTGAGTAAATCCCATTTGTTGATTCTTGTTTTTAACTCTTGTGCTATGGGTCATCTATTAAGGAATTTGGAGCCCGACCCCACAATATGTAGATTAGAGCCAACTTTTTCTTCATCACTCTTTTCCTTTATTCTATCAGACGCAGAGTCTCTGTTTTGATATCAAGCTCCTTGATCCATTTTGAGTTAACTTTTGTGCATGGCGAGAGAAAGGGATTCAGATTCATTTTGTTGCGTATGAATTTCCAGTTTTCCCAGCACCATTTGTTGAAGATGCTGTCCTTTCTCCATTGCATGCTTTTAGCACCTTTGTCAAATATAAGATAGTTGTAATTTTGTGGATTGGTCTCTGTGTCCTCTATTCTGTACCATTGTTCCACCTGTCTGTTTTGGTACCAGTACCATGCTGTTTTTGTTACTATTGCTCTGTAGTATAGTTTGAAGTCTGGTATTGCTATACCGCCTGTTTCACTCTTCCTGCTTAGAATTGCTTTTGCTATTCTGGGTCTTTTATTTTTCCAGATGAATTTCATGATTTCTTCTTCTTCTTTTTTTTTTTTTTTTTTTTAATGTCTTTCTAAGTCATCAGTGAACCTTTATTTTATTTATTATTTATATGTGGTGCTGAGAATTAATTCCAGTGCCTCACACATTCTAAGCAAGTTTTCTACCACTGAGCCATAACCCAGCCCTGAGGTTTCTTTTTAAATAGAGGCTTTTCTTTCTGTGATTTTGATTTTAGACTCTCCCATCTGAGAATCACCCTTCATTCTTATCTGCTCTGCAGACTGACTGAGTGGCCACCCTGAATTTCTCCCTAGTCTGTGGTACAGTCTCACTTATATGCTCAGACTGCCCCATGGTGTGGGCACCTACTGATCCGGTGAAAAGTAGAGTTTAAGTAACTGGTGTTGGGTATTCAAAAAGCCTATACCAAGAACAAGACGAGAAAAGAAATTGTGAAACATGAAAATACAAAGTTAAGGGACTAGGGTTGTAACTCAGTGATAGAGCGCTTGCCTTCCATGCGTGAGGCACTGGGTTCAATCTTCAGCATCACATAGAAATAAATAAATATAATAAAGTTATTGTGTTCATCTACAACCAAAAAAAATTTTAAAAATTTATTTTTTCTTTTAAGAAAGAAAAAATAGGAGGTAAACTTCCAGGATTCCTGGTCTATCACTTAGGAAGTCCAGAATAGTCTTTTTTAAGCTGTCACTTATTCCCTACTTCAACTGTTCCTTCTGGGGAGCTGTGGAGCATCCTCCCTGTGCCAGATTAGCTTGCCATTTCTGATGTTTTCTACTCAGATTGCAAACTTGTTGAATAGCAGCATGTTTTTTCTTTAAACCTAGTGGGAAAATGTCTTTTGGCTCTGACAGGTGCTTACCTTCCCCCACTGAGCCATATCACACCTGACACTGCCACCATCTGTTGCTTTTATTGTCTTTCTATTGTAGAAGCTAATATTTTTGGTTTTAACCTAATTGCTAGGTCACTGAGTTGCCTACCAGTGTTTTCCCACAATCTTTCTGCCATAGTTTGCTACTGCAAAACTGCTATTTTAATTCATTCTTATGGAGCTGCTATGATATTGTGGGTTTCTCTGATTCACATTTTCCCTCTGATAGCTAAACTAAAATCTTTTAAGAAGAAAAAAATTGTGTGCTTATTTCCTAAGTATTTTTCTTAATATTCATAAGAGCCCTAGTTTATTATTTAATAAACTTATTATTCCCATATTTCAGTTATGAAAAGTAAAGCACATTTTTATAAAATGACTGTCCCACAACCTCATAGCTAATGAATGTGGAATTGGATTTGCATCTTTTGTTTTTTTCTAAAAGATTTTATTAGAACCTTTGTTACGGATACATCTTTATGGCAGGAACATTTTTATAGTATTAACATAAACTTACAGCCTTTATTCTACAAATAAGCAATATTTGCTTTAGAAATATTTATCCACTTTTGGGAATATATCATATGGAATTAACTCTTTGAGGCAATAAAGTAATGAACGTCCAAAAGACTAGAAATTAAAAAATAAAAATAAAAACTTCACCTGGAGATTTAAGTTTAAAAGTCAGTACATAGTAGATCAAAGCAGAAATATACAGATCATCATAAAGATAAATGATAGCTCCAGGAATGAAGGTTTTGATCATTTTAAAATATATTTGTGAAATTCAACAAGTTGTTCCTGTTAAATATTATTACTTATCAGGAGACAATGGTTTAATTTTATTCTTCTGAATAGTTACAGGCCCCTCTGAAGGTTTCTTTTTAAGAACTTCACATTCTTTTCCTATTTTCCTCATCACTCTTTTCCTTCTCCCAACTCTATAACCCATTATTGGACTGTTGCAGAGACAAGAGGAGATGGAGAAGAAAGATGATGACAGTTATAAATTCATTATAAATTCATTATGGCTGTGCTTCTATTCTACTATTTTGTTTTTATGCATTTTTTACTGAAAATGTATATATACTGCTGGGACCTACACAGTTGAACCTGAGAAACTGGTGAGGGGTGATAGGGGATTAAGAAAAACACATACACAGAGATATTAAGATAAAAGGCTGGAATCAGATGTAGCACTGCTCTCTGATGGAAAAGCAGTGACTGAAGAGTTGGCCCAGCAAGTTTATTTATATAGGATCTCATAATCAAGAAGTAAAGGATTATACAGGCATGATTCTTTGTAGGCTAGAAAGTTACAGGACTAAAAACATTCTTGTAACTATTTCACTGTTGCAGTATTTGGTGGAGCTTCCTGCAGGACTCAGGAAGCCCATTGTCTAAAGTTACTGTTAAGTGGGCAGGCTCAGAAGTAGCATTGCTGGTGAAACATAGGAGTTGTCTTGTCATGCTCAGAATTCCTCTTTCCCTGGGAGTTATGTGCCTGTGATCAAGGTTGAGACTGATAAGACTCTTGAACAGAGCCTCTTTGGGCCGAGCATCACCATAGCAACTGGGCATCCTGAAACCTTGCATAGAAACATTTCCAGGCAATAGACTCACCACAGCCACGAAGCAATCAGGGATCCCCAATCTCAAGTCACTGCACTCCACAATATACATTATGAATGTATATGGCATAGGGGTTGAGTTGGAGTTGAATGTAAGTTCTGGTTTTAGATGACCTATGTTAACATCCTAGCTTTTTCAATTAGGTAAGTTACATTAATGCTGTGTACTTCGGTTTCATCATTCATGAAGTGAAGGCTATAATAGCATGAAAGTTCACTGCTATATCCCCAACACCTAGAACAGTGTCTGGCAATAAATAATCTTTTAAATGAGAATAAGAAGTACTTTTGGTCCTCAGTGGTTCATCTATACTTTTTCATAAACTTTGTTTTAAATTTATTTTTAAATTTATAAAGACAAAATTCATCCTGAAATTAATTTGTTTACTACTTTATGGTCAAACCATCCCTTCACCCTCAACTCCTGGCAAACACAAATCTATTCTACAACCTTATAGTTTGAGTTTTCTAGTATGTCAAGTAAATAGAATTATAAACTATATAATCTTTGGAATCTGGCTTCTTTTACTTAGCATAATGTCCATTTATGTTGGTGTGTCAGTTGTTTATTCTTTTTATTTTTAAGTAGTATTATGAATATGGAACAAATATTATCTACAGTCTTACCCTATTTTGTTCTTTTTGACTTAGCTTTCCAGAGTGCTGGATCTTCCACCAGAAAACTTGATCAAATCAATATCTGCAGTTCCAATTTCCAGAAAAGAGTTAAGTATAATTAATACATTTATAGTAATCTATAATGTTCTCAAATTTGTTGAATAAAAAATTGTTACTCTTCAATTTATGGAATAGTCTTTGAAGTGAATTATAAGATGTGATTCATTATATTCAACTTATTAGTGTAATCAACAATAAAATTAAAATCTGTATTGGACACTCTGATGTGACAGGTAATATTCTTATATTAATTATTTTTATGCTTGCTTATGCTTGTAGTGATAGTTGTGTCAAAGTCTTTGGGAATGAGGTTCAAATTTAATTATTTAAGAACTAAATGTTTTGAACCCTTGGTTTTTTCAACCATCTGATGTTTAAATACTGTTGTACCATATTTAGTCTAATAGGTTGGTTGTATTGATTTTGTTATTTGAGTTTCCTTTTGAAGATTCCTAGTGACAGAGAACTATTGATTTTGATAGCATACAACCTATAGTAGCTTTTTTCAATTCAGAGAATTGTGTTTGGTCATCCTGATATTTGTTTTTGCTTTGGGTAGAAAACTTTCATACTTAGATGAAATATCCTCAGTTTTCTACAATCCACAGGGTCCCCTTCAGGTCCCATAATCCATGAGACAAAAGTATTCAAAGAAGAGAAACTGCATCTGTACCTTTTTTTTTTTTTTTTTTTTTTGGGTCATTATGCCCTAAATCTTACAGTATAACAACTAATTACATAGAATTTGCATTGTATCAGGTATTATAAGCAACCTAGAAGTAATTTAAAGTATATATAGGATGTGTGTAGGTTATATGCATATATTGTACCATTGCATATAAGGGATTTGAACATCTACAGATTGTTTTATCTATGGGGTGTCTGGAACCTCAGGCACCAAGGGACCACTGTATTGTCAGTTAATAATGACATATTTACCACATAGTAGGCATTGAGCCCCAAGGTTTGGAAAGAGGTAACCATGTAATTACTGGTAGCAATATGTCCTTGTATTTCATTCCCTTAATTTTGTCAAGACTATTAGCATAAGATGGATATTCCTGTTCTCAGGATAGAACAAAGAAATAAATGAAAAGGGAAGAGAGAGGCTACATTTGACCTTGTAGTAAAAGAGAACACCTATAAAATGGCCTACTGCATCTTCCTTTATGTGAATTCCAAGAACAGAGGCAACAAGGGACCAAGGGGCTCTCATAATTATATGTAAATTTATGTAGTTTTCCACATCAGTTACTTATTTCGTAAAATCTGTAATTTGCATTCTGCATAATAAGGGTAATCTCTCAATTTTAATGTCTTCAAAGACCTAATAAACTAAACTATTTTGACCCATCTTTTGAATAGGATTGCCTTTGCTTGCCTTTGCTTTAATAATGCAAGGTACTAAGATTTTGGTTTATAAATAATAAATATTGAGAACCACTTCAAAAATTTTCCGAGCCACAAGTCTAAAATTCTCCATATTGAGGAAACCTTTACTGTTTTGCTATAATAAATCCAGAGTATCCCTTACAGTTAAAAACCAAGTCTCACTGTTCCATATTTCTGACTTTATATTAGAATGCTATTAAGTGCTAGGAGAATTAAGAAATATTATTTTTTGCTGGCATAGAATAGGTAATATAAAATGAACCAATTTGCTCAGGTCTGCTAGTTCTCCATGTATTTTCAGCTATGGTGAACTTCCTATATAACATTGATTTTATTAGAATTGAGAGCATTGTCATAAGTCAGTAGTACTCAAAGCCTGTGGCTTTCACATTAACCAACACAACAACCTTCAGAAGTTAGTGGAAAAGTAGCTATTGCTTTTTTTTTTTTTAAAGAGAGAGTGAGAGAGAGGTAGAGAGAGAGAGAGAATTTTAATATTTATTTTTTTTTTTTAGTATTTGGCGGACACAACATCTTTGTTTGTATGTGGTGCTAAGGATCGAACCCGGGCCGCACGCATGCCAGGCGAGCGCGCTACCACTTGAGCCACATCCCCAGCCCCTGCTTTTTAAACTTACTGGTTTTAATTTTAAAAAAATGAAAGTAAGAGCCGGAGCAGTGACACTCACCTGTAATTCCAGGGACTCAGGAGGCTGAGGCAGGAGGATCATGAGTTCAAAGCCAGCGTCAACAACAGTGAAGAGCTAAGCAACTCAGTGAGACCCTGTTTCTAAAAAAAAAAATACAAAATAGAGCTGGGGATGTGGCTCAGTGGGAGTGTCCTGAATTCAATCCCCAGTATCCCCACCCCCCAAAAAAATGAAAGTAAGAGGGATTAATTTCATAAAACTATAGAGTGCAAAACAATCTCTTTCAGGAAAATACAGAAGAATAAGAAAAATAAAGTCCCAATAATCTTACTATAGTAGGTGACTGATTTTAGGAAGTTAGTGTATTTTTCATTTCTTTGTCTTTGAATATATTTTTCAGATTAAAAAAAAAAAAAAGCTACAAAACTAAGATTTTTTAACCCTTTTCCTTGACATCACTTTTTTTTTGTAATATTCTGTTATTCTACTGTTGATAGACATTTACGTTGTTTTCAGTTTTAAAATTTTTATACATAATTCACATGCAAGAATTATCTCTTCAAATAGACAAAGCAAAACCAAAAGTTCCTTTTGGGTGTATGATTAAAAGTTCCCCAAAGGGGCAACTGGGAAGTAGATGGAAATCTGGTTGATCTCCCTCACTTCCTTCTCTTTTGCACCTTTGGTAGTGGTAGGTAACCCTTCACATAATTTCAGAATTTATGTTTTAAATATTCTTAGTTTAATAAATTGGTATTAATTGTCGCAGTCTGGCTGGGCACACAATCACGAGCCACCACACAGCTTGTAGATTCAAACAGCAACTCTTTATTCCCGAACTCACACCAGCCGTCTACAATCACGTTCTGGGGAAATCCACGTTCTCTGCCCAAATCCCCGTTCTCTGCCCAAATCCACCTCCACTGGGCTTCTATCTCCAAAATATACTGTCTGAATCCCGTGAGAACTCAAGGGGAACTCAGGCAGCAAGATACGCCCTATTCCCAGCAGGAATAATCTTAAACCTTAAACCTGGAACCTAAACCGGGAACGCCCTAATCCGCCTTGGTCCTTGAGCAAGGTCACCTACATTCAGTGTCACTGCAACATGGGGTACTCTGGCAAGGAAGTTGTCATACCTACTTTGCTAATGGCTCCCAGCAATTAATCATTGTTAACAAACTAAAAGGATCAATTTTTTTGTCCTTCTGCCACTGAACTAATTAGAAATATTTATGATTCCATGGAGATTATACAATTTTTAAATTAAATTATTAGTATGTTATACCTTTCTAGAATAAAATTACAAATGCTTGTTACTCTTTATAATTTTACACTATTTTTTTAAAAATCGTATGATTTCTTTGTGTTTTCTGGATGTTTGAGAGTCTGAGTCATATTAAATCTTCTCTAAAACATCCAAGGTATGTATCAACAAACAATAATTTAATCTTTGATGTATTCAAATCTGTATTTCAGTTAATATTATCATCAGGGCTCTTACTACTTTTTATTTACATCATTTTCTATAATTTATATATATATATATATATATATATCTTTGAATTTGTTATTCTGCTTTTTATGTTATTCCCATGTTATTAACTAGTTTAGTTCCCCATGATTGGCATAAATACTTGACTGAACTATCAAGAGTTCTTTGGTAAGAATAAATACATTCAAACCTTAAAAGAATTTTACGATTAATTTTTAGAAAATTGAATTATCATGTACTATAAAGTAGAAAAAGACTTTCCCAGAGGTCAGTGCTGATACCATTTAACATTTTCATTTAACATCAGAACTAGGATTAATATAATTCATAACCAAGACTTGATTTCTAAACAACACTGTGAAGTAGATCCCATTGTCATCACCATTTTACTGAGTACTGAGAGATTAAGCAACTTTTCCAACATCACACAGGCACTGATTGGTAGATGAACTTGGGTCTGTGGTAACAGCTCCGATATCAGTAAATGAGTTGGGTTGGTTTGTGTTAGCCACTCTGAATAATGGATTAAGGCCCCCCGGGAAAATTCTTTTTAATTTTTTCTTGGTATCGGGGATTGAACCCAGGGGCGCTTAACCTGAGCCACATCCCCAGCCTTTTAACTTTTTTGAGACAGGGTCTTGCTGATTTGCTGAGGCTAGTCTCAGACTTGAGATCCTTCTGCCTTAGCCTCCCAAGTCAGTAGCATTTCAAGCATGCGCAACTATATCTCGCAAGGCCCAGGAAAATTCTTAATGATTATCGTAGACTTTTAAAATCTGATGTTAACCAGAAGTCACACAGGAATTTTTAGATATTTCCCTGATAATCATAAGTGATAAGGAAGTCACTTGTGCCCCTCTAAAGTATGCCCTTCTCATGTGAGTGACATGTGCTAGACAGAGAATGGACAAACCACGTACTATACTCATGAAGTCCTATTCTGTATTCTCTTATTAAACATCAAAAGATGTTAGTGTAATTACACAGATGTATGTTGATTTAAAAACTATTTTGTAGATCTTGAACTTTGTACATTTTAAATCTACAGAAAAATTTGTAGAGAAGAATAAAACACTCACGTGGTCACCCTCTGAATTAAGTTTTTTTCCATATTTTTTCATTTTTATTTATTTATTTTTTGAGAGGAGAAGGATGGCTCTTGATTTTTAGTAATAAAATGTTACAAATACTGTTCAGTTCACTGAACTGTACTTCTTTGATTCCATTCCCTACTTTCTTTTCTTAGAACTGCTCTCATCAAGCAAATGATGATTTTCACTCATTGCTGGTGTTGTATTTGTTTTTGCATTGTTTCATCATCAACCGAATGAAAAGGATAAATGGCAGTGTCTGTTTTATGAACTACTGAGTATTCAGAATGAATTTTTTTCCCTCGTGTTGAAACTCAAGTTTTATATATATATATATATATATATATATATATATATATATATATATATATTTTTTTTTTTTTTTTTTTTTTTTTTTTTTTTTTTGTCATTTGGAAGTCAGTGGAGGAGCAAGAATTAGAAGCAAGCATTTGGAGTAGTGTAGGAAGCATTGTAGGAAGAGGTCAAAAGACCTGAACTTTTGTCTGCATCTGCTTAGTTGCATTAGAATTTGACAGGAGACATTTAATTTGCCAGACACCTCTGTCTATTTCACAGAGATATCATAAAGTTACAGTTACATAACAGAAAAGGAAAAATTTTATAAAATGTTATAAATGTTAAAAAAAGTTTTTAAATAAATACAAGGTGATTTCTAATTTCCTTGCTTTTAATTTTGAAAACATAATGCCTTTTTCGATAAAGTCATGTTCATATGACAAATACACAATGATTAACCTTTGTTAAATTTGTAATGCTTCTAAGATAACCACAGCTCTTTCTCATTTCAATTTCTGTCTTTAGAGAAATAGCTGACTTTCAGCTATCTGTGGATTCTTTACTGGAAAATAGCAATGACCCCGTAAGACCAGATATTCAAGTTCAAGCCAAGAAACTGGCAGAGAAGGTATTTTAGCACTATTATCTCTATTTAACATTATAATAAATATAGCATTTTAAAGGAAAAAAGAGTGCTCTGCAGGGTTTCTCATCTGTAATAATGAATTTAATAGTGTTTCTTTTTTATCTTGGAAAATATAATTTAAATTCATTTTAGCCCTGTACTACTATAAGGTTACAATGATTTTTCAAGTTATTTATAAAGCATTCCTCTTGAGCTGACAATGTTCAATTTTTTGATTAAGTACTTCAGAGTAGGACTGAAGTGTTAATTAAATTTACAGATTGAAGCTGGGTGGACTTTTGAATTTTGGAGAACAAGCTTGATAAATTAGAGCTGTGGGTTGCAGTTTTTAAAATGAGTTTCTGAGAAGAACATTAAAATATGAGAAGAAGTGATTAAATGTAAATGAAATCATGATTACAGGGAAGAAGTGGTTAGATGATTTCATAAAACTTAAGTATTTCTAAGTTCCCTGGTGGGTTTTATTTATTTTAAAAGATTGTAGAGAATGACCAAATCTAAATTGTTAGTGTAATACCCTCAGCAAAAATAGATATTAGATAAGTTTTGTTGTTATTGTTAATGGGGTTATTATTTGTGACACAAGAGGTATCTGGGATCTCTGAAGAATTGGAACAATGAAAGTCACTGTCAAGGAAAAAGATTTGTGAGGAATGAGTATGATAAAGGAACTTTGATAACTGAGTAGATATTTATTTGATAATAAAAATCACCTAAGATTTTTACTAGGAAGTACACCAGGAGTAGAATTAATCTAATTAGGATATTTAATCCCTTTCTTCCTATTTCTTGTTCTCAAAAATATAGACTAGAAGTTCTTCAGTAAACACTAGCACATCTTTAGTTCTATAGGTTTATCAAGGGGTTTGAACATCTAGGTGGTTAAGAAGGCTGGGCATGAGCAGAGAAGACAGACTAAATTATTTACATGCTTTGTGTTGGTTCAAAAGCTTTAGTTAGGATCTGACCCAATGTCATATTCTGTGGCTCTTGAGTAAGGGTAAGTGCTTATTGCATGACAAATGGAGAATTTGAGGTGAAGGAAAGACAAAGGGGAAAGGAGATACTCTGAATACAAAATAGCATTTCTAATAAGGAAAAAAAGAAAATGTATTTACCTAAGTAAAGTGGAGAAACTGAAGATTGGCTAAGGCCCAGGTCCACCTGTAATGACTGTAAGAGGTAACTCAGCTTGACTTTGTCAGCCAGTTGTAGTATTAGAACTGTATGTCTCATTGGGCCTATTTCATAATATGCTTATTTTCTAGCTGAAATGTGATACAGTAGTGAGTGAAATCAGCACTGGTCCAGGAACTGTGAATTTCAAAATAAACAGGGAACTACTAACAAAGGTAAGAATGAGTTATTATCCAGCCATTGTACATTCATTCTCTTCTTTAATTGCACTGATCTTCCTCCTGCTCTGAAACTCATTGTACACACAACCTTTGCATATACTGATCCCTTTGAATGGAGTGCCACCTGAGTTTAACAGCCTGTTGGATCTTGAGATTTTCTTGGCAGTAGATTTCTGATCTTTTTATATTCTCCTATAGCACTCTATATTTCTTCTTTATAGAACCTACCATAGTTGGTATTTAAATTCCTTTTATTTGTTTAATACCACTTGCCCTTTAAACTCTTATCCCTTTAGGGTTAATAGCATCTGTTTTTTTTACTGTTGGATCTCCATAGTTTTTTAGCAGTGTCTAGCACATAGTAGATGCTAGACCGATATTTGTTGAATGAATACATCAGTTTTGTATTGAATCCAAGAAAGGGATGCTAGTTTCTACTCTCTGGTATTTTATAGTCTTGTTAGAAACATAAGATATATACAGAAGAAATCATAAGACAGCTTTTTCTTTTAATAAGACAATAAATATTAAGCCTGCAAAAGGGCAGTTAATACAGTAACATAAGAAAATTCAGAGATAAAATTCAGAATAAACTTACAATAATCTAAATATGGACTCCTTCTCATTAATGTTCACCTCTCCACTTGCAGTCTTCTTATCCACATATTCTTAAAGTATTAATGTTTATTGGGCCCCTAGTATATGATAGGCACTGTTCAATTTAACATCTGTATATTAATCCTTTCTCTATTTCCTACTGATTGTATAGAGTATTATTTTCTCTGTGACATTGTACAAATAAATACTATTTCTGAACCTTAGTTTTGCATTTAATGGAAAATGTTGCCCATCTTCAAGATTATGAGATTACAGAGATAATATAAATATAAAAACTCCTAGTCTTGAACCAACTAGCACTCTGGGGATGTGTCTTTTTGTGGGATTTTTGGTCTTGGTGGTTTGTTTTGCAGTGCTGGGAATCAGACCCAGGACTTCACTCCACACATGCTAGGCAAGTGCTCTACCACTAAGCTACAATCCACAGCACCTTAAATGTTTGTTGTATGTGTTGTTTTACTTCCTGCTGCTCCCATCTCTGCCTATTCTGTCTTATAACCATCTTAACCAGTTCTTTAATAATAAAATTTTTCATATCATGAACTACGTTTTTAGGACTCAAAATGCAGTTGATGGATCAAAACCAATTTAAGAGTGAATAAAAGCTTAGCAACAGTAATTTCACAACCTAATTTTGGGAGGTTTTGTTGTGGTGATGGTTTGGGGTACCAGGGATTGATCCCAGGGGCACTTAACAGCTGAGCCACATCCTCAGCTCTTTTGAGACAGTGTTACTTATGGTATCACTAAATTGTGGAGTGTGGCAGGCTTTGCATTTGCAATCCTCCTGCCTTATCCTCCAAGTCACTGGGATTATAGGCATGAGCCACCGTGTTCAGCTTACATCCTACTTTATTTATTTATTTATTTATTTATCATAGTTGGACACAATACCTTTATTTTATTTATTTATATGTGGTGCTATGGATTGAACCCAGCGCCTCACACATGCTAGGCAAGCGCTCTACCACTGAGCCACAACCCCAGCCCAACATCCTACTTTTTGAAAGACACATCATCACCATTAGCAAAAAACAAAGTATAAGTTCGTGAACTATACAACAGTTCTGTTAGTAGCTAAAAATTAACCTAGAAGGTTTTAGAAGTTTCTGCAGGATTTCCTTATTTTATACTGTGTAGCCAATAGCCATTTAACTATGTGTTCTTATATTGTTTTCCTACCATTGCTGGTGAACTTTAGTACCATAAGAACTGCAACATTATGTGTGCAGCAGTTAACACATTCACTGGGGAGTGGGAAAAGTTCTTGCTACATGACTTAATAGCAATACCTTGGGAAAGTTACTTAACCTCTCTTTATTTTTCTTTCCTCATTTCTAGAAGTAGTACTTATCTCTGAAGCTATTATAAGAATTAAATAAATTGATACATGATTATATATAAGAATTAAATAATTAACCCATACATAGCATAGCCCTTGGCACTTAGTAAACACTAGATGCTGCTTCTGATTTTGTTATTATTTACTGTGGGACTTCTGTATTACCTAACCTCATTAAGCCTCAGTTTCCTCATCTTTGTCTACATCATTGGCTACTATAAGGATGAATAGATGTGATTTGTGAGCATAGAAAGCCCCATCAGAGTTAATTCCTGTAAAGACTGCTGTGACTAGCATTAGCAACAGGGAGGTTTGTGCTGAAAATGGTGCTGCTGACAGCGCTATAAAATTTTCAGTTCCTTCAATTAGAATGAACAAATTAGCAACATTTAATTCTTAGTAACAAAGTAATTAAGAACATTGCAATTTTATTCTATTGTTAAATCCCACTCCTTTTATATTTCAGGCTGTGTTACATCAAGTAATTGAAGATGGCTCAAAATATGGACTAAAAAGTGAACTTTTCTCTGGTCTTCCCCCAAGGAAGGTTGTGGTTGAATTCAGGTGAGTGACCATCCATCTTTGGGTAGATTAATCAAGTTGACTAGACAGGAAGTGTTCCACCCCCTTCTTTTGGAGTCTCAGTAAATTACATGTGGAAAAGTTGCAAAATAGTGACATTATATTATCTTCTTAAGATCATGGTGAATCAATCATTATACCATTAATAAAATGAATAAAAATGGATTTGGGGCCTCCAGTTTGAAAAATATCTAGATTTATTTATTCATTTTTTTAAAGAATTTTTTTTTGAGTATTTTAATATTGATTTTTTAGTTATTGGCGGACACAACATCTTTGTTTGTATGTGGTGCTGAGGATCGAACCTGGGCCGCACGCATGCCAGGCGAGCACGCTACCGCTTGAGCCACATCCCCAGCCCCATTTTTTTAAGAATTTTAAAGTAAGCTGATTACCAGAGAATACAGCCTTGCAGTTTTTGTGGTATATTCTTTTTTTTTAGTTGTAGTTGGACACAGTACCTTTTGTGTGTTGCTGAGGATCAAACCCAGCGCCTCACATGTGCTAGGCGAGAGCTCTACTACTGAGCCACAACCCCAGCCTCTGTAATATATTCTTTTGATTAACAGAAAATAGCTAGAAGTTTTAATATGCCTCTAAATAGTCTTCATTTTACTTTCTAATATACTGTCAGTACAACTCTCAAATATTTGTACTGTTCTGAAATAACCAAAAATATAAAGGGAACACTAAGAACTAACAACTTCGTAGTATAGCTGACAGGTTGACAGCTCAAGAAAACTATGAGATAGTATTTTTTTTTTTTTTCCTAAATGATAAAAAGTCTTGATGAACTGCTTTTTCACTTAAAAAGATGAAACTTGCTAGGGCCTTTTGTCTTCTTGTGTATTTATTCTTGTGGAGAATTTTTAAGAAACAATATGGGAAATATTTTATGTTTACTACCTTATTGTAATTTATAATAATAACTTTTAAACTTAGCTATGATCACCAACTGGATAAGCAGAGAGAGTGGGTTTTTTCAGATTCCACATGTGTATTATCTGCCACTCATTATTGTTCTTAGAAAGGGTAAGTTCTATAAGAATCAGATTCGACAGTTTATGTTTCAGTCAGCTTTTTTGCTGCTATGATTGAAGACCTGACAAGAACAATTTTAGAGGAGGAAAAGTTTATTTGGAGCTTATGGTTACAGAGGTCTCAGTCCATAGACAGCCAGCTCCATTCCTTGGGCTCATGGTGAGGCAGAACATCATGGCAAAAGAGTATAGCAGAGGGAAGTGGCTCACATGATGATAAGGAAGAGAGAGAGAGAGACTCCACTTGCCAGATACAAATATATACTCCAGAGGTACGCCCCCAAGTACCTACCTCCTCTAGCCATACTCTATCCACCTTTAGTTACCACTCAGTTAATCCCATCAGGTGATAAATTTACTGATTGGGTTAAGACTCTCATACCCCAATCATTTTTCCTCTGAACCTTCTTGCATTGTCTCACACATGAGGTTTTGAGGGACACCTTACATCCAAACCATAACAGTTTATGATGGGACTAATTGAGTGAACTACTGCTCCTGTGGAGCAGATGGTGGTGTTGAGGATCAAACCCAGCGTAAGATGAATCTTACACTCTCAGTGTAGCACCATCATATTTAAATTTGATTTTAAATGTTTGTTGCATGACGAAGAGGAAAGGGACTTCCTATATCCATCCTCATACCAGAGAAGAGCTACAATAAATCCATCTCTCTAAGAAAGTGGCCTGTTCTTTCAGTCCTCTCTTCTTGAATAAGAAAGCACTACAGCATTAAAAGGAGATTTGCAAACTTTAGTCCATGGACAAAATTCAGCCTGCCACCTGTTTGTTTGTTTGTTTGTTTTTTATTAATTTTTTATTTATATATAACAGCAGAATGCACTACAATTCTTATTACACATATGGAGCATAATTTTTCATGTATCTGGTTATAAACAAAATATATTCACACCAATTTGTGTCTTCATACATGTACTTTGGATAATAATGTCCATCATATTCCACCACCATTTCCAACCCTGCATTGTAATCCTCAGCACCATACACACACACACACACACACACACACACACACACACAAAATACACTGCCACCTGTTTTTGTAAATAGTTTAATCAAGACACAGTCATGCACATTCCTTTGTATTTCATCTACAATGGCTCCTTTCATATTACAGAGGCAGGTGAGCAGAGTAGAACTATTTGAATTTAGTAGTTGAGACAGAGATCACATGGCCCAAAAGCCTATTAAAAATAGTTTCTGTTTAAGAAAATGTTTGCCAGATATTGATTAGTGCCAACAACCACTTTAGTGGATGAACTATTAAAATGAACCATATGAACTAGATGTATGCAGTGATTCTTCTACTTGTCTGAGTTCACTTATATAACTAACTACTGGTCATCTGGAGATTTTAGTGAGGCTAGAAATCTAAGGTAGTGCATTGATTTAACTTATCTGTCCAGGCTTCTCTCTCTGTCCACATTCTCTCCAGCAATATGCCAGGCCTCTTTACAAAGGTGTTCAGGACTCTTAAGTGAAAGCATCTAGAACATCACTCTCTGAGTCTTCTGATTGAAGCAAGTCACAAGATCACCTCCAGGTTCAGAGGGAAGAAAGTATGCTATATCTCTTAATGGTGAAAATGGCAAAGAATCTGTGGCAATGTATAATTATTTTTCATTCATGTCTTTTAAATTGAGGAAGGACACAGTTTTCTTCTCTGGGGAGGTACTTAGTACCATATTATTGTTAACCTCCTTTAGATTACCTAACCAACAGGTAAAAGAAAACTAGGAGGGCTGCAGTATAGAATCTACTACCATGCTTTTAACCCTCAAATAATAGCATTGTAAATTTCTTGCAACTTGAAAAATTGCCACTGGTACTCACTTTTAACATCTTCTGCATTTTTATTTCACCTTCCCCATCCCTTCTCCCCAACTGAGTTCTCAAAATACCTTTCCTCACTGATTTCCTGGCTTTTTTCCTAAGTTTATGTTTCCCATACAGTATTTTTTTTCTTTTTCTTTTTAAGAAACATCTAAAGATAACCTGTTCTTGTTGAGTTATGTATTTGTAGGCTTTTGTATGGCAGTTTGTTTATGGATTTACTTCTCTCTGCTTTTTTCCTAAAGCAATTAAAGAAGGATGAATTTTGTTCAAGTGAGCATTTGAATGTGGTGAAGGCAGAGCCTATCTTATCAGCTAGCATTTCTGTCTGATGGTTTTTATCTTTCGTTGTTGGGAGTCATTGCTCCTCTCTCCCTTAGAAGTTTTCCATATGTTCCAGCAGTCACCATTATGATTTCAAAGTAGAGACAGCAGGTGGGGAACAGGTTCAAAATTTACTATTTAAAAAAAATGTTCTTGAATTTCTTTTGAAAACGAGAGATGTGGGATAATTTTTTTAAAAAAATATATAGTATCTTGAATACAGAGCAGGGAATTTTTCTCTAAAAAACCAAAAATTGTAATCTTGGTTTTCAAGAGACTTTCCCCTAAACTAAGATGATAATACTAGATTAAGTAAATTGCCCAGGTTCATAGAGCTAACTCTGATTGTATATATTTTTACTGCCTCCCTAACAGAGTGTAAGTTGTCATGTTATTTTGTCAGATCTAGGAGCAGTATGATAAAGTGCCTGGGTACATGGCTGTCTTTCATAGACTTGGTATAAGACTTGAAACTAATTACTGTTGCTTCTCTTCTAAGTTAGCCTTCCCCGTTCAGTACAGATCATATCTGCTGGAGTACAGTTAGCTGGGGCAGCATTTTCTCTTCTTTCTTCCTTTTTCTCAGGTCCCTTTCCAGCCTGCTGTTTCAAAATGTGAGCTGTTATTCTTAAAAAACAGATTAGGCATGTCTAATTAGTAAAATGGGAATCTGGGAAGTCGGAGTAGCAGTTCTATTAGTAATTGATGCAGTGATCTTAAATGGGACAATTTATTTCTTTCATCTCTTATTTGTTCTTTCTTATAAAATTAAAATAATTACATGAAATAATTTAACAAAAGTAAGTAAATTATTTGTGAAAATGATTTAGCAAATTGTAACTCATAATGGTTATTTTGTTGCCTGAGGAATTGAATTTATCTTTTCCATTTTATTGTATTCCTTTCTCAGGAGGAATGTGATGTAAGAAAATGACGAATTGATGATTTCAGTGGACATTCTGTCAAAGCTTGAAGATGTAGATAGATTCAATTTTTCTATTTAATCTTAGGAAAAAACCACAAAGATCTGTGAAAGTTTTTTTTTTTTTTTTTTTTTTAGATATTATAAGTATCCAAATACAATTCACCATATAATTTGATGAATTTGGGCAAAGGTGTATAGATTGTATGATCACCACCACAATTATGCTATAGAACTGTGTTTCTATTGTTTCTTCCATGATATTGACTTTTGCCTTTATCTATATTACTTCCATTTATCCTGCTTACTTTGGATTTAGTTTTTTCCACTTTTGCTAATTTCTTAACAAGCATTATTGATTTAAAATCTTCTTGTCTAATATAAACATTTCATGCTACAGATTTTTCTGCTTTTGCTGTGTCCCACAAATTTACTGGGAAGACATTAATGCGATACAGTTCAGTGACTGATCTTATTTGCTCTCATTCTCTGATTACAGTTCTTAATTGCCTGTTGTCCAGTTTGGAAACCAGTGTTTCAATTTTTTTGTTTGTTTTCTGACTGCTGTAAGGCAAGAATAAATGCAATCTTTGATTTTCTCTTTTGGTTGTAAATAATAGATTGTGTATTTTTTCAAGTCTATAGAATGAAATTTACTTTTTTCCTAAATGCTTGAATGAACATATATGTAGTTTTGTAATGCTGTAATTGTATGCACATATCTGTGGAATCAAGTTTTTAAATTATAATACTCTTTAAAAGAGTTTATAACAAAGCCTTGGAGACCAAACAAAATTTAAACTCTCATTTACCAGCTATGTTAGCTGGAATCTTCTTTATGTTGAAAAACTTAATGACATTTTTAAGTGTACACAAAACAGATCAGTTTGGAGTATTAAATGAGTTAATGCATGTAAAATGCATGGCAGAAAATAAGTCCTCTAGAAGCATTTACCATAGTTAAATGATTGATTTCAGTCAGCTTCTTGAGCACACATAGAAGTGATTGATCTGTTGATTGAGAATTTGGAATGATGAATCAGTCCTAATTATTCTGAGAGGTTTCATTAAAAAATATTTTTACATTTTAAAATTTTTTTCTGATACAGTGAATATTAGCATATATAACTCATGAACAAAATTTCTTTGGGTTCCTTAATACTTCTATCCATAGTTATTATTGATGCCTTATTGTTGTACATAGTGGTGAGATTCATTGTTACATATTCATTCATGCATACAGTATAACAATATAATTTGGCCAGTATCATTCTCTAGTATTTTCTCTTACCTTCTCCATCTCCCTCCCCACTCCCCCTGGTCACTGTTCTCTACTCTTCTGATCTCCCTTTAATTTTCATGAGATTTCCTACCACCACCATTTCCTTTTTCCTCTGCTAGCTTCCACATGTGAGAGAAAACATTCAATCCATGACTTTTTGAGTCTGGCTTATTTCACCTAACATAGTGTTCTCAAGTTCCGTCCATTTTCCTGCAAATGACATAATTTCATTTTTCTTTATGCTGAATAAAACTTTACTGTGTATATATACCAAATTTTCTTTACCCATTCATCTGTTGATAGACATTTAGACTGGTTCCATAGTATGGGTATTGTGAATTGTGCTACTATAAATATAGGCATGCATGTATTGCTATAGTATAATGGCTTTAATTCTTTAAGATAAATACTGAGGAGTACTATAACTGGATCATATGATGGTTCCTTTCTCAGCTTTTGAGGATCCTCAGCACTTTTTAAGAGAATAAAAATTTGAAAACTTGTACACTAAACTCAATTCCCAGTGCTCTGTATTGTTTGTTAATCAAAACTATCTCTGAACTTAGTCTTTTAAATCAATCCTTAAATATATCTGCTTCATAGGTGAGATATTTCTGTGTATTCTATTAATTCATGAACCACAGGATCAATGTCACTAAGATGATTCTTTCTGAATTCTAATTTATCTTTATGTCTAATTTTTACCTTTTCTCTGCCCTAAATTGCCAAAGTCCCTAGTACCTAATTATGTCAATCTATGGAAGCATGACCTAATTAATTCATAGAACTCTTTTTCTTAGAATAAAAAAAAAATAATAATTTTTGCAATTATTTCCAGTTCACCTAATGTTGCCAAAAAATTTCATGTTGGACATTTGCGTTCCACCATCATAGGTAAGTGCTTACTTTCACATAAAATACCAAACATGCCTTTGGGAAAATATATGTAAATACAGTATAATGGTTTAATGATAAATGAAAAGGAGGGACAGAAAAATTTAAATCAGTATGAGCCTAATGCAACTTAAATATTACATGAAATGGGAAGAATTGGTTTAGAAATTTAAAAAATAATTTCAAAACCAAAGATTAACTTAGAAATCGTTTTTAACTGGCATCTATGTTATGATTTTAACTTTTAAAAAATGTGTGTGCATATGGAGAACTGAAAGATGCAAAATAAAAATAGTTATGTGGGAATGATAGTAATCCTCCAGATTTTTTTCTTCATATATTTAAGAAAGAAAATCTCAGTAAAGTGAGCACTAACTGAAATATGCAAGACAGGAAGTTAAAACAAGACTATTCTAAACAGAGATTACCATAATACTGCATAGCGTAATGCTTCAGTGTATAATATGGTTTTATTTATTTAAAGCATTACATTTTACAGAAGTCCAATTTAAAACTTAGAGTTTTATATTATATTAGAAATGGAAAGCACTTTAAAATCTATCTCATCTAGTCTCTCTTCTAGAATAGAAATCTATTGCATGCTCAAGAGAGTCTCTTAACTCATACTTGAATACTTTTAAAAATTGGTGGAATTAATATGTATGTCATAGAGTATCACTGATATAGGGTCAACTCTCATTGAGTTTTTGAGCAGCATTTTAAGAGAGGAAATAATAAGACTTGATGAAAGGAATATGAGAAATGAACTATATAAGAAAAGTTACATGAGTAAGTAGAAAAATGTAGGAGTAAATAAATGATGGGTAGGGTACAGTAAAGTTGTTTTAATAGTTAAAGAAAATATTTGAACCAAGAAGAGGTATTACTTATTGAGAACTTACCATTCCAAGTGTTTTCATGTATTTCCTCACTTAATGTCACAACAACCCTGGTGTTAAAGTACTGTTAATATGGTTTATGGATCAAGAAACTCAAATACCAAAAGTAACTTTCCCAAGATCACATGGCTAGTAAGTATTGTAGCCAGGACTTAAAATTTGTCTAATTCCAAAAGCCTAGGTGTAGACATTTAATTGAATATAGAAGATAACATATAGATAAGATAGTAGCAAAATAGACATTATCTGAGTTGTAGCTGAAGAAGTGGGTTCTTGTTGCTGGGACTATGTAGATTTGGATGGTCTAGAAATAGAGAAGTTGCCAAAGACAATAGCTGTAGTAATTTAAGTCAGGTACATGTATCAGTGAGGGTTTATTTGCAGAAAACAAAATTGACTCTTAAAGGAAAGGATTTATTATGTGATATTGAGTGGTTTACAAAGTTGTTAGGAGAGCTGAAGAAGCTTTTGATTGAGCCGACAAAAATGGAGCTCATAATTACATCATCGGGGTTGATTATTAAGGGGGCTCCTAGCTCTTCTGCTGTCACTTCTACTGCTCTAGACTTCCCAGAGTGGTGGCACACACTTGTAAACCCAGTGACTTGGGAGACTGAGGCAGAAGGATGCAAGTATGAAGCTAGCCTCAGCAGTATAGTGAGACCCTGTCCCAAAAAATTAAACAGTGTTTGCAGAGGATGGGGAGATGCATGCTGGGGTGTATCTTGATGTTAGAACAACCCCAGGATTCAATCCCCAGGACTGGAGAGAGTGGAAAATAGAAGTATATTGACATGGCCACAATTGAAAGACTGTTACTGCTTGTGTCATGTTTTCTAAAATACATATAGGCAAAAGAAGCAACCTTATAACCTTTCTTTCAACTCCCTTAAATGTCACGAGAGGACACTAGCACTTCTGTTAGTGGTGCCACAAAAAAACAAAACCTACAACTGTGCTTGTCAGAAAAAAAATAGAAGTAATTCATTCCCCTTCTAAATCTCATGCAAAGTCTGTTTGATTACCCAAACCTAGAGGATTTCTGGAACCCTAACCACAAGAAAATCTGGGAAATACACTTTAAAAAAAAAAAAAAAAAAAAGGTTTCTAGCCTCTTCAGTACATAAGGGCATACCAAAGGGAGAGTTAAACAGATGTTGAGTCTCATTAAACCACATCAGCAGTACATGAAGGTAAAAGCCTTGGACTACTGCATACTGTTAAGGATGCAGAGGATGGACTATAGTGATTGAAAGATATTGAAAAAGCTATTTAGAAAAATAGAACATTTATTCCCCATGTTCTTAGGGTATAATCAAATAATATATTTCTTTTTCTTTTGTCAATATTGAACCCACAGGCACTTTACCACTGAGCTACATCCCCAGCCCTTTTTATTATTTTGAGACAGGGTCTTACTAAGTTTTTTAGGGCCTTGCTAACTTGCTGAGGCTGGCCTCAAACTTGGGATCCTCCTGCCTCAGCCTTCCCAGTCACTGGTATTATGGGCTAGCACCACTGTGCCTGGCCAAATTATTTATTTCTTGTTAATCACTAAAATTCTGTTATTTTTCTATTCTTGGAATTGACTAGGAATCGCAGTTATTCTAATATGTGTCCCAATCTACATTAGTAACATTGTTGAAAAGTCTGTTCTTAGCTGGACATAGTGGGGCATGCCTGTAATCCCACTAACTCAGGAGGCTAAGGCAGTTCATGGCCAGCCTCAAACAAATTCATAAGACCCTTTCTCAAAATAAAATGTAAAGCTGGGCACAATGGAGCATGCCTATGATACTAGTGGCTTGAGAAGCTGAGGCAGGAGGATTGAGAGTTCAAAGCCAGCAAAAGCAAAAGTGTGGCAATAAACAACTCAGACCCTGTCTCTAAATTTAAAAAATACAAAATAGAGCTGGGGATGTGGCTCAGTAGTTGAGTGCCCCTGAATTTCATCCCCAGTACCTAAAAAGAGGAAAAAAAAAAAAAACAGTAAAAAGGGGTGGGTATGCAGGTCAGCAGTAAAGTGCCTCTGGGTTCAAAGAAGAAGAAGAAGGAAAAAAGTTCTTGTAAAAATGGTGAGATTCTTTGAAAAATTACTTTCCTAAAAGTAATTCCTTACTTCCTTTCGTAGCATAGATGAAAACAATATTTTTTTAATGAAAAAAATTGAGTTGGCAAATTTTATGAAAAGAATTTTTTGTTATACTTTGATAATAGAGAAGCATATAGTTCTTAAGCCAAAATTAGTAACAAAAATAAGAAACTATATTTTTTACTGATTACTAGGAAATTTTATAGCAAATCTCAAAGAAGCTTTAGGACATCAAGTAACAAGAATAAATTACCTTGGAGACTGGGGTATGCAATTCGGTAAGTGCATTTGAGATTTTTTTTCATTTCATTTTAAAGTTTAATTTTTAAAATATCTCATCATTTTTTCATCTGAACAGATTATTGGCACAATCTCACTGCATGAAATAGTGTGCACTACGTGGTTTCTTACATTGTTTTTGTGGTGCTAAGTATCGAACCCAGGGCCTCAGATATGTGTAGCACATGCTCTACCATTAAGTTATATCCCCAGCCCATAATCTTATTTTATTTATTAAGACTTAATTCTCACCACACATGTTTTGGGAAGGAAGCTTCACAATTAGAGCAAGACCTGAGGTAGGGAGGTAGATAGGTGTTTTTGTTTGTTTGTTTTGTTTATATATGACAGCAGAATGTATTATAATTATTATTACATGTATAGAGCACAATTTTTCATATATCTGGTTGTAACCAAAGTATATTCACACCACATGTCTTCATACATGTACTTTGGATAATAAGGATCATCATATTCCACCATCAGTGTTTTAATAAAGAAAAGTAGCATACATTTATTGTTGAGGGCAGAAATAAATCTAGCTATATACACCCTTCTCAACCACATCCCTGTTTTTTTTATAAATCTGTTGAGGTTTAGCCCACATGAAATGGGATCTGTTATTACCATGGACAAATGACCTAGAAGAAAAAGTGTGATACTTTGGCTTCCCCAAAACTAAACTAATAAATAAACAAATAAGGCTGGTTGTAGTAACTATACAGTGATAGTGGATGGAAGTCAAAAGGAAAAAAGAAGCCCAAACAGTTAAGCACCACAAATTATCTTTCTTCTTGCCAGTTAACTAGGAACTATTCCTAGTTCATATAAACCAGTCATCCTTGGGGAGGGCAAGATTAGTGAAGATATTATGGTAGCAGTAGTGGGGGCTGGTAACATGTGAATACAAACTTTTCATGTTTTTAAGATGCAGCCATATTGTCCACATCTGTAAAGCATTCTCTGATGTGCAGACACACCCTTGCCTGCCAGCACCACTCATATAGTCTTTTGTTTTATTGCATTCTTTTGTGGGCCTCTCTCCCCTGCTAGATAAGTTCTGTGAAAGTGTGGACTGTGTCTTAATTACTTTTGTATCTGTAATGTTTGGCACATAAGAGGCGCTCAGAATGATGAACGAAACTCCTGGGAAGTGTTTTACAATACTAATCAAAAAAAAACAAAACTAGGTAATATTTTAACACTTGTATGAAAGTATGCAATGCACATTGCCAGTTCTGAAATTCACTGATACTCTTATGTTCCACATCCAGTGAAATGAATTCATAGTTTCTAAAAGAAAGTCTAGTTCATTTGAAGAAATATTTTCATAGATTTATCATGATCTTCTCTTATGAATATTATCCTTTAGGTAATAAAAATCTTTTTCTGACACTAGAAGGGGTTGACTCTGTTAATAGTACTCCTAATATCACTGTGAAGGAATCAGGAAAAAAGCCCTGGATTTTGAAAATGCACCTGCAGTTCACAACAGCTGGTAGTAAAAGGTTTAGGCCTGAGGCTCAACAGTCAGACTAATAGATGGTATCCGCATTATATTAGTTTAACTGATTTAGGCATTTCACAGTCATTAGCAAATATGTGATTATGGTTTTCATTAAATTTTAGCTGCAGGATTTTATTATAGTGGTTTTTCTCTGAAGGACTACTGTGGTTAATGATCTGTCAACATTTCCATTATAACCATCATTGTTCAGGAGTTAAAATTTTGCTGTTTCAGCTATCCCCATTTGAAAGTTGGCAGATGGCTCCTGAGAACAGAATTAGTTTTTAAACATGATTAGATTGAATGTTAAATGGAATGGCCTTTACTTATTCCCATTTCTGCTTTTGTAGAACACACTACTCATTGTTCCATGCCCTGTTCCCCTTTTTTTTTTTTTGCTTTAGTTATTATTTCTAAGTTCCAAAGGCATTCTATATAACCATGTTTAGTAGCATTACACATTCTTCTGAGCCTGAAAAATGTACTCCAGCAAGGCCCTTTAGCTCTGAAGTTTTGTAATTGACATTGTTGTAGAAACAGATTGACTTTCAAAATAATAAACTACATATTTCTCTTAGCTCAGGCTACATATGTCCTTTCAAACTGAAATTAGTTTATATTAAAACCTTTTAAGAATCTCTTTTTGTTTGTTTCTTTCTTTCTTTGTTTTGGTACTGGGGATTGAACTCAGGGGTACTGAACCACTCAGCCACATCCCCAGCCCTGTTTTGTATTTTATTTAGAGACAGGGTCTCCCTGAGTTGTTTAGGGCCTCGCTAAATTCCTGAGGCTGACTTTGAACTTGTGATCCTCCTGCCTCAGCCTCCTGAGCCTCTGGGATTACAGGCATTCACCACCGCGCCTGGCTGAATCTCTTCTTTTTAAATATCTTTAGTTGTAGATGGACACAATACTTTTATTTGATTTATTTATTTTTATGTGGTGCTGAATTTTGAACCCAGTGCCTCATGCATGTGAGGCAATCACTCCACCATTTAGCTACAACCCTAGCCGAAAAATCTCTTAAAAATATATATATTCACAATCCACAATGGGAATTTCCATTCCTAGTTTGCAAACCTTATTTAGTATTAAAAAAAATTTAGAATAGCACTATTCCTGAACCCTTAACTTATCATCAAAGACTGAAAATATGTGTGTTTAAATAAAAGAATTTGTCATTTAGCTATTGTGAATGGAAGAAGTAATCAGGTATGTTTTGAATTTTATCTTTTTTGGTTTTCTTCAATTTAAAAACTAATATTAAGGGAGGCAGAGGCAGGAAGATTGCAAGTTTGAGGCCTCAGCCACTTAGTGAGGCCCTAAGCTTAGCGAGATCCTGTCTTAAAATAAAAAGGGTTGGGGTTGTACTTCAGTGATAAAGCACTCCTGGGTTAAATTCCCCGTATATGTATGTGTATGTATGTATAAATAAATAAACAAATAAGGCTGGGGATATAACTTAACGGCAGAATGCAACTAAGTTTAATGTCTATTACCTGGGCTGGGGGACTAACATTATAACACCAAGCCCGTTACTACTTTTGTGTGTTACTTTCACACCTACAAGTTCAAAAAAAGTTTTAAATCATTTCCCATCTGTTTGTTTTCACAAATTTTGAGTGTCTAGCATCTCAGAGTAACTGCTCAATAAATGTTTCTTATTGTCTGCTAGGGAGTTGTTGAACACTGTTAATACAAAGATGAAAATAGTTATAGACCCTGCCTTTGAGTTCATAGTCTTGGTTTCTGTGAATTAATATCAGTGATCTATTTATTATACAGTATTGCCTATGTCATTCAATATATTGAATTTAACTTGTATCCATTTACAGGATAACAGAAGGTTGAAAATGTATTTTGCAGTAGTTCTCAGGGTACATAAATATGAGATGTTGATCTTATACAACTGTCCCTTTTCCTGCCACAACTATTCTCTACTGTTCCATTTTATAATTTTTCATTTATGGATTATCATGGTAGGTCTTCTGGGAACAGGCTTTCAACTGTTTGGCTATGAAGAAAAACTCCAGTCCAATCCTTTGCAGCATCTCTTTGAAGTAAGTTGGCAAGAAGCCATTTTAGAAAATGCTTCAAAGTTTTTTTTGGTAGCCAGTTTGATCCTAGAGGTTTAGAAATATGTTCCTTAAAATAAGGAACAAAAAATCAAAAGTATTGCTTTCATATTTCTAGCTTGTTCTTTTCATTTCCAAATCCAAGTGTTTCTGTTATTACTTTTTTAGTTGGTCAGAGACATTATTTCCCAGGTATAGAATCTTCTTAGAATAAACACATAGGATATAGCAGATTAGACACTGAGAAATTTCTCTGTTTTCTGTCAGTTGATGTATTGCAGCTTTCTAATAGTAATAAGTGTCATTCATTTAGACTTGTAACACATGAATGTTTCTGGTTTTGTTGTTTTGTGGGGTTTTTTTTGTTTTTTTAGTGTAGAGAAAGGCATATGTGTTTCCCTCTGAATTTGTGTATACTTTTTTCCTTTGTCATCCAGTTCATTTTCCTGGCTCTTTACCCAATGTAAACTCCTTTCTATTCTTCATTTAGTCCTCTTGATACTTTATTTCTCCGTCTTCTAGCTTCCATCTTTCCTGGAGTTCATTAGTAAACCTCTTCCTCTCTGAGTAATTTCCACGGATGAGTTTCCTTTGCATTGTCCCAATTGCTCTCTCTGCTGTTTCTGGACCTCACAAAGAAAACACAGATACAGTGCCAGCCAATGTGACATACCAGGGAGTCAGATCAAAAGATGTTCTGCCTGTGCATCAGGAAGAGCATTTGCCAAAATAATACTATACTTCCCAGACAGAGCCATCAAGAGCAGTTTTTCATTTTCCTTTTCATTATATGATTTTCTTTTGCCACTGGCTTTGCCATTATAATTGAACAAATTCTACTTCTAAAAGACCTTTAAAGGTTTGTCATTTTCTCCGGAGTCCATGCCCTCACTATACTTTAAATGTATATATTTTGATTTATATTAACCAGATTTCTCTTTCCCTTTAAAAATTTTGTTGATAGATAAGAATTTAAAAATTAATAATTCTTGGGCTTGGGGTTGTGGCTCAGTGGCAGAGTGCTTGCCTAGCATGTGTGAGGCACTCAGTTCAAGTCTCAGCACCACATAAAAATAAATAAATAAAAAAGGTCCTTTGACAACTAAAAATTTTTTTAAAAAATTAATGATTCTTGGTTATCTATAAATAAAGTGCCTGGAATTTTTACTACTTTATGTTTTTAGCGTTTGAATAATGGTATTTTTTACCATAAGTTTAGCAAACTTTTTATCAAATCCAGGTCCATAGAGATACTGCATGGCACAAAAATATACAAATATTTGCTTGGAGACCTTGTATTATAGATTTATAGTAGAGTCTGACACCTGAAAGTTACTCTTCATATCTCTCTCCTAACCCAATTTAAAGTTTGTATTTAATCCTGCAAATAGTAAGCCTTTTTTTTCCTGTAATATTTTAAATATTTTAGTCATATTTATTCTCAAACTCCAAAGAAGCATAAGCATGTTTCTTTCTATGCTGCTTAGTATGTTTTCTGCCTTTTGAGATTCATAAAAATAGTGGGAGATTAGCCGGGCACAGTGGCACATGCCTGTAATCCCAGTGGCTTGGGAGGCCGAGGCAGAAGGATCACAAGTTCAAAGCCAGCCTCAGCAAAAACGAGGTGCCAAGCAACTTAGTGAGACCCTGTCTCTAAATAAAATACAAAATAGGGCTGAGGATGTGGCTCAGTGGTCAAGTGCCCCTGAGTTCAATCCCTAGTACCCAAAAAATAGAAATAGTGGGAGATTGGCACCTATGTTAGAGGTTATTAGTTGATCTATACTCTTGTAAGGAAGAAGTAAGGGCAGGACTTTTCCTGTGAACAACTAAAAGCTCAAGGAACATTGATGTTGCTTTCATTATTTGTCTTGTGCCTAATTGAATCAGGGATCAGTGTTTTACAGATGATAAAAGGCAATTGAGGTAGACACCATCTTGCTATTGGGAATTAAGCAAATACACCTATGAGAACACTCACCTGTTCTCCTCCAGCACAGAGAACATGCAGAGCCTATAATAGCACTATTACATGTATGCTAATTTTTGCAGATCCAGTTTTCATTTATGAATTAGTTGTCAACTATGGAAATCTTTCATTATTGACTTTCAGAGTAATAAGGACATTTTTCTTTTTCTTTATGGTGGTTTTTTTTTTAAAGCTTCAAGCAAATATTAAAGAATATTATTCTGTTCCTAAAAGAAAATCTGAAAGTCATATAACAATTGTGTTTATTTGCTAATTGAAAGGCCCCCTTCAGTGTCTCCTGTGGCATAGATAGTAACACAAAGTATCCCCATCTGCATCTCACATGATTAGAGTCAGGGATAGTGATTCTAACCTTGGTTTCTAGTCTGTTGGTAAATTATGTCAGTAGTAGCTTATGGGAAGTAAACTTTTAGGTCAGTCTACATTTACCCTTTCTTATTTGTGAACATCTGCTTTCTCAAAGCTTTAGTTGAACCACTTTTTCAACTTGTCAAATTGTAGTTAGTCGTGAACTCTTTGAGAGGAATATCCATGTCTTCCTGATCTTTTTTTTTATTTTGTTTATTTATTTTTATATGGTACTGAGGATCGAACCCAGTGCCTCACACAAGCGAGGCAAGTGCTCTGCCGCTGAGCCACAATCTCAGCTCTTCCTGATATTTTACCCCCAGCCCCAGACACAATGCCTTGCAATAAATGTTTGAATGGATTTTATCTCATAGTTCTTTTTCTCCTTTCCTTGTTTTTATTTCTGTTGTGCAATACAAAACCTAATTGTTAATCCAGAGATTAACAATTATTATTATTATAGGATACACTAATTACTATGTATTAGAATCTAGCATACTTTGTTAACTTTTTTCAGTTCACTAATGAACTGAAGGACCAGACCCAGATCTTTTCTTTGGTTGCACTACAAAAATAGAATTTTTCTTTCTTTCACCCTCTAGTAGTGTTCCAGGGACACAGTTAGCACTTCAGTTTGGGTAGTTTAAACCTTCTGGTTTATTTGTGTTGAATTTGGCTTAACTACTACTGACATAATTTACCAGTACACTAGAAACCAAGGTTAGAATCACTATCCCTGACTCTGATCATCTAAGATGTAGATGGGGATACTTTGTGTTACTATCTATGCCATAGGAGACACTGAAGGGGGTCTTTCAATTAGCAAATATTTTCTACCTAATAAAGTTCCCTAGACTCTAATGTTGTTATATACCTTTCAGATTTTCCTTTAGGAACAGAATAACACTAGCAGATTTTGTAGACTAGTTCCCTCTAAATTGTGCCATGATCAGTATCCCCCAGTTTCAGGTTCTCTCCTAGATTAGACATAATATTATACAATAGATTTTTAATACTCAGTCATTTCTTTACTGTATTTCCATTTTGGTACCAATGTTTCACTGCTGGTTTTCTCTTTACCTGTACTGCATTATTTTCACCAGACATCTGTGTTGTACAGAGAGCCAGAGCTTTTGTTGATCAGCATTTGAAACCTTGTCTTTAATTTGTTTATTTCTGTTATGAAACAGGAAAGTAAATTTGTAACAGTTCCCATATCCACCTTGAATTGGCTGATGATAAATAACTTATTTGCTACTTACAATTTACACTAGTCGTAAAGTTTGGAACACTTGTCAAAAAGCCTTTTTATTTTTATCATAGAGTAATTTCTTATGGTGAAAAGTTAACTTGTATTAAATCTGGGTCATTGACATGTCATTTTATGTTTTAATAATACTTCTTTAAATTCATTTCTCATTTTCTTTTTAGATAGAATCTATTTGATAACTCCCTACATAGTACCTTTAAGAATATGTAAACTGCCTGTCGTGGTGGTACTTGTAGTGCCAGCAACTCGGGAGGCTGAGGCAGGAAGATCACAAGTTCAAGGCCTGCCTCAGCAAGTTAGAGAGACCCTGTCTAAAAATTAAAAAAAAAAAAAAAAATTTAAAAGGACTGGGAGAGAGAAGGGCTGGGGTTGTGGCTCAGTGGCATAGCGCTTGCCTAGCATGTGTGAAGCACTGGGTTCAATTCTCAGCACCACATATAAATAATTGAATAAAACAAGGGCCCATCAACAACTAAAAAATTTTTAAAAAGGACTGGAAACTTAGCTCTGTGGTTAAGCACCCCAGGGTTCAATCCCCAGTGCAAAAAAAAACATAGATAGATCGATCTTTTTAAGAAGGTTTATTCATATGGATTTTGATGATCATAGAAGAATTCCTCTGAAATAAGTACAACCTCTTGTAAGTGATAAATATCATACCAATAAAGTGTGTTCAGTATTCTAGTATGCACAAATAGTATAAATTTTTCCTAAGTTCAAATTGATCCCCACAGATTCTGTATCATTATGTCTCCCCTGCCCTTTTCTAAAAGGATTTGAGGTAATTGCAGTGATATGCATTTAGTAAAGAAAACTAGAACATTGGAGGATAATGCATCACTAATAATATTGTATTAACTGATCTGATCCTGAGTTTCCTATATGATTAGCCAAGAAAAAATAGTGGTAAGTAGAAAGATTGTGCAAGATCAAAGCACTAATTTGATTAATTAGAATGTTTACTTGCTCTTGCTTTTAAAAACATGGAAGTAGAATCTATTCCTCAAGAGACAATATTTTCTACGTAATATTAGACTTTCAAAACGATTTTCAAGCTCAGGTAAAGAAAATTATTTATTTAAGACTATGTTTATTTTTGTCATGGGAATATTTATGCAGTTAGAAGTTCTTATTCTGTAAAACATATATGTTCAAAAGTTCAAAGTTTCTTTTTTGTTGTTAGGGTTAGCATGGATGTTACCCCTTAGTAACACTCATATAAGTCTAATTAAATCTGAGCCTAGTTATCACTTTTAAGAGTAGCTTGAGTCAATTTAAGTCATTATTAGGGACTCCCAGCCTCCTAGATCACACAGAGTTCCCTAGACTCTAATGTGCATCCCAGGACAGTCATAGAGGACTGTTTTTGCATTCAGTCCGCACTGATCTCTGATAAGCTTAGCATCCCCAGTCTGTGTGATGCCTTGGAGGCACACAGCTTTATTGGTGTGGCAGAGTTCATCTGGGAGATCACTGTTCTGCTCCAGGTCTACTGGCCTAAAGGCCAGCCTCTCTGTGTAGGCAAACCGGGAACCATTTTCCTCTGAGGGCCTGCCATCACCCAGGGACTTCCCAGCTTTGGCTACTCTTGGAAGTGTTCTCCATCCTCTGCCCAGTTTAGGTAATTCTTTTTACCTCTTTCCCGGCTTTCTCCCCAGAGCCACACCTTTCTACCCTACCCCTGCTTCTTCAGACTATCTCAGTGTCCTGAGTCCTCTACATAGAATAAGGTTAGAAACACCTGGCAAGAACAAAATATACATTAGTAGCTTAGTAAATACCTCTACCCACTGAAGTATTTAAAAAAAAAAAAAAAAACTTTTTCAACAGTATGTTTATTAGGCACTAGTTTATACTGATCTATAAGGAGTTAATAATTATCACTCTTGAATAAAGATAAAAGACATAATGGATGTGAATTTTATATTTATATATATATATATATATACACCAAATAAAAATAAAGAGATTCCAAATGTTAAAACAGGATAAATAGAGTTCAAATACTATTCATACACTACTAAAAATGTATTAAGGAGAAGAAATTTGATGACTAATGAATTAATTAGTTCATGTGAATTTTTTTTACCTAGCAAGTTTTGACTTTATTGATAAGTTTTAGTTAATAAATTTCTTTAATATTTCTCTTAACATTCAGAATTTGACTCAACTTGCAGTTCTCTAAGAAAACAATTTGTCTCCTTTTTTTGCAATACTGAGAATTGTGTTGAGGCAATTTAGCACCCTAGATCAAAATAAAATAAATAACTTAGTGGTAAAGCACCCCAGGGTTCAATTCCAAGTACCAAATAAATAAATAAATCAGCATTTTGCAGGTAGGAGACAGGAAATGACTTAGTCTAAACCAGGGTTGTGGTGGTAGTGGTGCATAATTATACATGATAGTGAGCTTCATTGTAAACCAGACTTTCTTCACCCAGGGGCCTGTGAATAGGTGGGAAGAAAAAGCTTCACTTTGGCTTTTTCACTATCTATCAGAAATGGGCATTTTCTTCCATTACTGTATCACAAATTTTTAAGAATTATTTTGTTAAGTGCATTTTAATGTAATTTTTCCTTTGTAACTCCATGAATTTTTTGCATTTAGAAACTTTTTTTGTTTGTTCATTTTTGTTTTGTCTATCCAGGATTGAATCTAGGGATACTTAACAACTAAGCCACATTGACAGCCCTTTTTATTTTTATTTTGAGAAAGAGCCTTACTAAGTTGCTGAGGCTAGCTTTGAACTTGCAATCCTCCTGTCTCACTCTCCTGAGTTGTTGGGATTATATGTGTGTACCTCCGTATCTGGCCAACATTTAGAAACATTTTGAGAAGAGGTTTATAGGCTTTATTAAGGGCCTATGGCTAAAAGAAGAAAAAATGTTACCCTCTGTTATGAGGACAGTAAGAACTGAGAAATCTCTGAATTGTGCTTTGCTTTCTTCTTTTCACTGGAGATAATAATATCTGATAATGAACTTCACTTAACATACTGTTATACTTTTAGGTTTATGTACAAGTTAATAAAGAAGCAGCAGACAATAAAAATATAGCAAAATTGGCCCATGAATTCTTCCAACGATTAGAACTGGGTGACATCCAAGCACTTTCACTGTGGCAAAGATTTCGGGACTTGAGCATTGAAGAGTACATTCGGATTTACCAGGTACCTGTTCGCCCCCTGAACCCTTCTGTGATATGGTGCAACTCACTGGCACTATTGCTTAGTGAAGCTGCTGCTTAAGCTCATATTTAAGAATAGATTTCTGGTTGAGTTGGAAATGAGGACTCTAATGTTGTTATTTGGGCTGGGAGTTCAAGCTACAAAATAATCCTGAGGTGATGTCAGATGACTTTCTAATACTTCTTTTCAGTCTGGTTTTCCTATCCTCTCTCTTATCATGCCTTCACTTAATTTTTTCTTCGTTTACCTCCTTAGGCCTGTATATGATGGTTATAAATTCATTCATTTAATAAACATTTGCTAGGGAAGGTATTCAACAATGAATAAAAGACAAAATTTTTGCTGTCATGGACCTTTTATTGTAGCATAGAGCAAAACAAGTTAAAGGTAGAGTGAAGTAAACAAGAAATATATATAGTCTGTTAGATGGTGTTAGATGGTAAGATCAATCATATATGTTCTGTGACTAGTGTGAGGAAAGATTTTGTAAGAAGTCTACTTATCTGAAGTAAATAAGCAAGATAAAGAACAGTAGGAAAGGAAATCAAAGAAGATGAAGGGTGGGACGTGATGTGGGCCATTCTCCAGGGCTATATAGTATGGCTTTCTGCTATGATAGAAATATTCTGTATCTATGATGTCCATTATGGTAACTGCTAACCACATGTCACATTTCAGCTCTTGAAGGATGAGTAGTACAACTAAGGAAGTAAATTCTATTTTATTTAATTCTAATTTAAGTAGTCATATACATATTGAATAGCACAGTATCATTGTAAGGACTTGACCTGTGTAGTAGCGCAGGCCTATAATACCAGCAGCTTGCGGGGCTAAGGCAGGAGAATTGCAAGTTTAAGGCTAGCCTCAGTAACTTAGGGAGGCCTTAAGCAACTTATTGAGACCCTGTCTCAAAGTAAAATATAAAAAGGGCCAGGGAAATGGGGATGTTGCTCAGTGGTTAAGTGCCCTGGGACCAAAAAAAAAAAAAAAAAAAAATTTTTTTAATAGGAGTAACTTGAGCTAATTTTTATTTTCCCCATCTACATTACAGATTGTAAAACCTCCTTAATTTTGTTTTACTGTAAGATAATTGGAGATTTAACTAACATTAATTGTTTTCTTTCTGAACCCTTTTAGCGTTTAGGAATATACTTTGATGAATATTCAGGAGAATCATTTTATCGTGAAAAATCTCAAGAAGTCTTAAAGTTGCTGGAAAGTAAAGGACTCCTACAGAAAACGATGTATGATCAGGTTATGATTTTTTTAGTTACGCATTTTTTGAAATTGGTGTTGCTGTATTCTTTCAATAAGGATAACAAAATGCATGGTGCAGCCGTTCTGGCTTTTTCTCATAGTACTTTTTTTTTTTTTTTTTTGCTTCTGTTTAAAGTACTTTGCCACATGCTTTTGCTGTAATAGCAAAAGCCTGGTAAGGGTGGGAGAAAAGGTATTATCTGTTCTTTATATGAGAGAGAACTGAAACACAGAAAATGTAAGTGAACTGCCTTGAGTCACACAAACTGATAAGATGTAACCTTAAAAGGAAGTAGAACTACTTCTTAAGACTCAACCTTATCTTTTTTAAAAAAAACTCCATCCTTTTCAAAAAAGGTTTAAGGAAGCTTGGATTTAAGGAGTAAAAGTGAGCAAATCAGGAAGTAGGGTAGGAAATAAAGTCAGAGGTGTTGTTAGTGCATTCCTACTGGTATTGTTTTCTTGTATATATTTAATATATATGTAGAATCATTTTATTTTTTAAAAATCATTTTTAATTGACAAAAGAGAAATTGCATGTACTTATGGTATGTGTATGTCTTAATGTATGTATACATTGTTGAGTGTCTAAATTTAAGCTAGTTAACATACTTGACTGTGATGAGAATGAACTCTCTGAAAATCATCTCTCACAGCTGTGATGACATTTAAAATCTATTCTCTTAGCAATTTTCAGTTTATTATACATTATTATTAATTATAGTCACCATATGATAGATAGATCTCCAGATCCTTCTTCCTGTCTGACTGCAACTTTGTACCCTTTAACATCTCATTCCCTATCCCTGGTATATACTCTGCTTCTGAGTTAGATTCTTTTAGATTTCACATATAGGTGAGATCATATAAGTTTGTTTTTCTGTGTTTGGCTTATTTCTCTGAGCATGATTTTCTTCAGACTTATCCATGTTGTCAAAATGACAAGATTTTCCTTTTAAGGCTGGATAGTTTTCCATGGTGTATATATGCCATATTTCTTATATCCATCTCCTGTTAGCAAACAACTTGGGTTGATTACATATCTTGGCTATCATGGATAAAGCTGCAGTGAATGTGACAGTGCAGATATCCCTTCAACATACTGATTTCATTTCCTTTGGATGTGTACCCAAAAGTAAGATCATAGTGGATCATAATGGATTATAGTGTAATTCTGCCTGTAAAATTTTTTTAAAGAACCTCTATATTAGTTTTCCACAGTAACGTACTAATTTATAATCCTACCAGCATTATATAAGGATTCCTTTTCTCCACATCCTTACCAACACTTGTTTTTTGTTTTGATAAAAACTGCTCTAAGAGGTCGATGAGCACTCACTGTGGTTTTCATTTGCATTTCCCTTATGGTTAGTGATGTCAAGCACCTTTTCATATACCTGTTAGCCTTTCGTGTCTTCTTTTGAGAACTGTCTCTACAAGTCCTTTGTACATTTTTAATCATATTATTTGTTTTCTTTCTGTTGACATTTGAGTTTTCCTTATATATTCCTGATATTAACCCCTCATCAGATACATGATTTGCAAATACTTTCTCCCATTCTGTAGATTATCTCTTTACTCTGTTGATTGTTTTCCTTAGCTCTGTTGATTGAAGCTTTTTAGTTTGATGTTTCATTTGTCTATTTTTACTTTTTTTGCCTGGGCTTTTAGGATCACAAGCAAGAAATCTAATAATTTTATAATTTCAGGTCTTTTGTTTGTCTTTAAATCATTTTGTACATGGGGTGAGATAAGGGTCCAGCTCCATTATTCTGCTTGTAAATTTCCAGTTTTCCCAATAATATTTATTGATGAGATGGACCTTTCCCCACTCTGTTGAAGGTCAATTGACTATAAATGTGTGGTTTTTATCTAGGCTTTCTCTTTTGTTCCTTTGGTCTATGTCTCTTTTGAAACAGTATAATCCTGTTTGGGTTACTATAATTTTTAGTAGATTTTAAGATCATTGGTGTAATTTCTCTAGCTTTTTTCTCCTTTGCTTAAGAGTTTTGTGGCTATTTGGGATCTTTTGTTTTTCCATAGGAATTTTAGGATTTTTATTTCTATGAAAAATGTTAGGATTTTGATAAGGAATGTACTGAATCTGTAGATCTGTAGTATGAACATTTAAAAAATATTGTTCCAATCAGTGAACATAGATTATCTTTTCAGGTATTTGTCTTAATTTCTTGCATCATTTTATAATTTTCACTGTACAAATCTTTCACCTTATTTAAATTTATTCCAAAGTATTTTAAATTTGTTGATGCTACTGCAAATGGAATTATTTTTTCTTTATTTCACTTTCAGCTAGTTCATTATTAGTGTACAGAAATTCTTTTGGGTTTTGTTAGTTAGTTTTGTATTAGGCAGCTTTACTAAATTTGTTTATTCTAACAGTTTCTTGGTGAACAGTTTAGGATTTTCTATATAGAAGATCTTGTTTCCTATGAAGAAAGACTGTTTAACTTCTTTTCCAATTCAGATGGCTTATATTTCATTTGCTTGCCTAATTGCTCTCTAGTTTAGCTTTTAGCTTCCTGTCAGCTGAGCAGAGAAATAGTGCAAATCACAGGAGCCTAAGCAATTGTAATACAGAAGCATACCAGTTGCTTACAATTGTCACTTTTCATAGTCCCAAAGCAAAATTTCTCCTGTCATCTTTATAAAGAAGACATGAAAAATGTAGTTAATAGCATCATCAGTAATGCTCTTAAGGAAAAGTTTTAAATTGTCATATATAAATTCCAGTTTTTCAGCTGGGTATGGTGGCACACACCTATAATTAACCTGCTCAGGAGGCTGAGGAAGGAGTATTCCAAGCTAGAGGCCAGCCAGGGTAACTTAGTGATATCCTTTCTGGAAAAAAAAAAAAAAAAGTGGGAGGCCAGGGCAGAGGATGTAACAAGGTGTTTGCCTAGCCCATGTGAGATCCTGGATTCAAATCCCAGTACAGCCAAAAGAAAAAATCAATTTCAATTTTTGGTCAAGCAAAAATACAATAAAATTCTATGGTTTTTAATGCTGAGGAATACTTTCTAGCATGTTAAAAGTTAGCCTAATATTAATGTATAACATCCAATTAGAAAAAGAGTTTATGATATTTCATAGTTAAAACTCAGTTGTAATCTCATTTTTAAACTAGCCATATTAAAATTTTTACCTGAGTAACTTAGTCAGTGTTACAGATTTTAAAAATATAGGATGGACTGGGGTTATAGCTCAGTGGTAGAGCACTTGCCTAGCATGTGTGAGGCACTGGGTTCAATTCTTGGCACCACATATAAATAAATAAATAAAATAAAGGTCCATTGACAACTGAAAGAAAACAATTTAAAAAATATGTGTGTGTGTGTGTGTGTGTGTGTGTGTGTGTATCATGACCAAACATTAATTATGTCATACCCACTTTTTTTTTTTTTTTTTTTTTTAATACGAGGAATTGAACCCAGGGGTGCTTAACCACTGAGCCACATCCCAGCTCTTTTTACATTTTATTTAAAGACAGGGTCTCACTAAGTTGCTGAGGCTGGCTATGAACTTGTGATCCTCCTGCCTCAGCATCCCTAGCCTCTAGGATTACAGAGATGTGCCACCATGCCCACTTTTAATAGATTCTCAATCAGAGTTCTTACTTCTTGGTTTTTTGTTCATTGTTTGTTATAGGTTGAATTGAAAAGGCTTATTGCTATTTGATTTGCCAGAGGTGATGTTATAGATGTACTTTTTGAAGTTATAATTTGTTTCAGAGTTGCCTTTTTTGCATTTCTAGAAAAGGAACAGCTATAGTAGATCTCTCTGGGAATGGTGACCCCTCTTCAATTTGTACTGTAATGCGAAGTGATGGGACTTCTCTCTATGCAACCAGGTTTGTTGTGTCTGCAGGGGGAAACATTGGAACGTATATATGACTTGGTGTTCTTTTCCTAGGATTAATGCCAAAATAATCATTTCATCCTCAAAAATCTATAGGATTTCCACACTAGAATACATTGTTCTACGAACTATAAAACTGAATTTCTTCATAATCAACTACTATGTATTTTTACAATTGTACATGGTGGGCAATTGTACTAAAAGGTGACCAAGTTAGCTTAGTTCTGTCCTCATACATTAAAGACCATCTTATATGGACATTAATACCAGAACTCATTATGATTATGGTAAAATAGACCAAGAGAGATGTAGGCCTGTTGCTTTTATGTGTGTGTGTGTATATTTTTTTCACCCATCTCCATGATTCATTTCAGGGAAGGGAACATTCTCTGATGATCAGTAAGAACTGGGTTTAAATCCAACATTATTTTTGGGATAAATCTAGTAGGAAAAAGAGTCAGAACAATAAATAGTCATACAAGCAAGCATGACCATACCCAAGCACTGCTGGTAAAAGACTCCAGTGTCTCCCAGGCAAGAATTTTATATTCTAAGTCACAAACCACTTTTGTTGTTGTTTTACGGTCCTGGGGATGAACGTAGAACTTCATGCATACTAGTCAAGCTACATCCCCAGCCTCTACACAAACTACTTTTGTAGCATAAAGTCATATTATTATTGGCAGTAACTATAATCATTTATTGTAAACAACTTTAAACAACCAGTCTTTTAATTGTTCCTAGAACATTCATCTGTTTCTATTACTTGTGGACATTTCCCTTTATCATCATGCAATTGGAGTTGGGAAGTGAGAAGAACCTATGTCTTAAGAGACACATACTTTTTCTAGACACAAAATATATATATATGGTAGAAATTTTTTTGTGCCAGCAAATTATCCCTTGACCAGTGGTTAAAAGAAATGTCCATTCAGAATGAAAATTCATATCTGAAAGACTACAACTATCTTGATCTGTTTTTGTGGACTATCATTAGGTCTAGAATTTCAATACTATTACTTTGGGGAAAAAGAAAAAGTCTCCTTGGAACAGAGGATGTATGACAGAGTCCCCACTGCTACCCTGATCTGGTATCTTTTTCAGCCTTTCATTATGTCTAGATATTTCTATATATTTACTTTAACACCTGTACTTTCTCTTTTTACTTTGGGGAGATAATTCTCCCTTTGCTATACTGGGTTCCTTATAGAATACATCTATATGTGAGGATGTGAATTAAAGGAGTTGTTGGAGCAGAAAAGAAAAGTGCAGGAGAATACTGCAAAAAGCACAGAGCATAGGTCTGACACATGGATTTTTTGTTCTGGCACCACAACTATCACTTCCCTATCCAGGCTATGGTTCCCTGCTTTATGAAGTGGCAGACCTGGACTAAAATCACCTGGCATTTCTTCCAGCTTTCAAATTCAGTTTCTATAAACTCAACCTAGAACTGTTTCTTATATTTTCTTTTGTTCTTTGTTTCAAGAGGTTTCTTTTATTTTGTCCTTGGCTAAAACCAAAAGTATAATGGGACTATGTAGTTGTGACATCATTTTTGTGATAATCTTCATTTTTGTGATAACCTTTTATTATCATAATCCCTCTCAAGAATCTTGTTAGCTATAGTTTACCTAACTGCAACCCTCATGAATTTTTAATGCCACAGCTCTGCTGTATATTTGTGTGTACTGTAGCATATTTAAGCTGCATAAAGAACAAGATTTTCTTGCCCCTCAGAAAAAAGTTTTTGCCTTTAGTGAGAATGCATATTCTGTGCATGAGGTGGGTACTGATGATAATCTTCCAACATTTCAAAAGATTTAATAATTTTTTTCAATCCTTCCAATATTGTGTATTAACCAAAACAGTTTTAATATTCAGCTTTAGTATCATTTTAATAATCTTGGACTTATATTTTTATAGTTTATGGTTTACTTTTTATTATTTTACACTAGGTTCAAAGTAAATACTTCGTATTTAATTAGAGATAAAAGAGGTAGGTGTAATTTTTATCAAAGGACTTATGGACTTTTAATATACACTATAAGATATGGCTTCTGAGTAGTCCAAGATTTTGAAGATCCTTAATAGTACTAGAAGAAGAGTGCTTAGATGATACCTCTTTCGCTACTATATCATCTATATTTAAATTATTTAATTGTCATAAACGTGACACTTAGGTGTTTTTTTTTTTTTGTAAACATTTACCTAGAAGATACTTTGCCTGTAGCTATTATAGTTTTTATTATTACTTGTTTTAGAGCTTTGCTTATTTATTTGTTTCTCCAGAGCTTTTCTTATTACTACTTTTCCCAAACCTGTTTTGTATCAAAAGTATGTATGTATTAGGACTATACAAGCATGTATCCTATATTTTGGGCTATTGGATAATATAGTAGTTCTTAAATAGAAAAGTTTTGTTGTTATTAAATAGGTAAAATTAGTTATTATTAAATCTACATAACTCTTAATTTATGGCCATTTTTTCAGAGATATAGCAGCTGCTATAGATCGAATGGACAAGTATAATTTTGATACAATGATTTATGTGGTAAGTAATCACAATAAAGATCAAAAGGTTACGACCCCTACATCATGAAAACAGCAGAGATAGAAATTATATACCATGTTGAAAAATACAGAAAAATAATTTTGTCAAACTCAAAATTCAACATTAAATATAGTTCAGGTAGCAACCTTTTTTATATGTGGTGCTGAGAATCACACCCAGTGCTTCATACATGCTAGGCAAAGCTCTATCACTGAGCTACAACCCCAGCCTGGCAACCTCTATTTTAGAACGACTTTTGTGTGTGTGTGTGTGTGTGTGTGGTGCTGGGGATTGAATCCAGGGTCTTGTACATGCAAGGCAAACACTCTCCAATTGAACTATATCCTCAGTCCCTAGAAAGATTTTTTTTTTAACTTAAAAATGAAAAAATTCACATTGCTTTATAGTAAAAACATTGCATAAATCAGGAAAATTGTTATGTGAAATTAATAAATTGCACTGTAATGCAATTGTTTTTAAATAATTTTTTGTTTTCTAGTAGTTTAACTCACAAAAAGTTTTAAAACAGTACCTTTCACCCAGCTATCCCCAAAGGTAATATCTTATCATAGTACTTTTCGATATCAGGACATTGACATTTGTAAAGACCTTGTTCAGATTTCACCAATTTTTACACCTCTCATCTGTGAGTTGGGTTTCATTAAATTTTATCATGTGAATAGATTTATGTAACCATCACCACATTTACAACATGAAATTTTTCTTTCACAAAGCATACTTTCTGGTGATCAGCCACCAAAAAGTTAGTTTTCCTCCAACCCTAACCCTGTAATATAAATGGAATCATACAGTATGTAACCTTTTGAGATCAGCTTTATTCGCCCACTATAATGAATATTCTTGAGATTTATCCAAGCTGTTTTGTCAGTAATGTTTTGTTTTGTTTTGTTTTAATGACTGAGTTATCTAGTTTGTTCTCCCCTTTCCTTCCATTTCATGTGCAATCTCTTTTTATTAAAAAAGTTGCCATCAAACATCTTTTTATTTATTTATTTTTCATTACTGGGGACTAAACCCAAGGCCCTCCACATGCCGTGGCAAGCTCTCTACCACTGAGCTACACCCCCAGACTTTTTAAAATTTTATTTTGAGACAGGGTCTTGCTATGTTGCCCAGATGTCAAACTTGAGATCTTCCTGTCTGAGCCCCTAAAGTAGCTGGGATTACAGTATGCACCACCATGCCTGACTCGAACATCTTTTTAAAGTTTGTCTTTGGTCTTCTTGAAAATAGACATCATAATAGCTGAGAGAGAGAGATTTAAATAGAAATCACAGAAAATTAAAGTTCATATTTCCTCTTGACTTGATGGAGTACTATGGCCCTTATTTCCCTCTCGTAGAGCACTCAGTTTAGATACTTTTTTATAGGCATCCCCTTTTCATATTTATATTAAACATACTGATTGACAGTGACTTTAGTCTGTCAAAACTGTTAATTTGATTCAGGTCCAACCTAGTTTTGTATAATTATTACTGTATTTTTATTTTAAATATTTTTTTCCCAAGACAGATAAAGGGCAAAAAAAGCATTTTCAGCAAGTATTCCAAATGCTGAAGATCATGGGATATGATTGGGCAGAAAGGTAATGTCTGCATGGTTCTTAATTGCTGCCCAGGGTCACTATGTATTAGGTCAGCTAAGCCTGAAAATGTACCTAGAGAGATTTTTATTCAGACTTCAGATCTTTGTTTTAAGTTTTAGGGTGGAGAAGCGGAGTTGATTTTTATATTAATTTATGTTCTGATAGTATGTTTTTGTTAGATATTTGCCATCACTGTCTAGATTTTCAGAATTCTGAATCCCCCTCTTTAAAAGCAACTAGTAGTTTAATCACCTGCTAGTGGTTATCTGGTTATCTTATAAAATAAAGCTCTCTGCTTAGTATGTTTGGGGCTTCAACAAGTCACATCTTGTTTTATTTTATTAATTTTAAAAACTTCACCATGAAGGGTAGTTTGTGTTCCTCTCTGGAAGAATATTTTGGTATACTCAGGATTACCAGTTCATTTTTAGCTTTCTGTTGACTAAATGCCTGTGCATTTCAGGTGCCAGCACGTGCCCTTTGGAGTAGTCCAAGGAATGAAGACAAGAAGGGGAGATGTCACTTTTCTGGAAGATGTCTTAAATGAGATTCGACTAAGGATGCTACAGAATATGGCTTCCATTAAAAGTAAATTCACATTTTGTTGTTGAAGTCATACCTTACATGCTACTTTTATGTTTTACTAGACTTTCAGGCAATGTGATATAATTGTCTGCTGAACTTTCCCTGGCCATGTCAAAAGTAGCTTTCACTGATTTTTAGATGCCCAAGGTAACAGACCTGCTGCTCATGAATTGTTTATTTTAATAATCTGAATAGAATCTTACTCTTCTTTTCATGGACAGTTCAGGCATCATCATTCTGTTGTCTGGGTTATTGTGTGAGGTTCCTATGTTACAAATTAGATACAGGTCACAAGCTCATATGGATTTATTTAATCTCCCTTAGAAAAATAAGTGTCAGCTATATCTAATATCTTACAAGGCATATCTGTAGGAAAAATAAATTCTTATTTCTTCTCTTTAATGAGGCAGGAAAAGTAAAAATTAGCCTAAACTAGGAAGGTAAAGTGCCCACTCTGAACTTGTTTGGTTTTAATTGTCAGCATGCATTTTTGGCAGATTTTTTCTCCACCTCTATCTGTGATGTTGGCAGTGTCAGGCAGGTTAAAGAGAGTTGCCTTTGTCTATTTCAGCAACTAAAGAACTCGAGAACCCACAAGAGACTGCAGAGAGGGTTGGGCTTGCAGCGCTCATTATTCAGGTCTGTTTAGATCTCTTCTTATGAGACCTTTTTGTCTGGTATTAGAACAAATCCTAGGGCTAAAGATTTACTGTCATTGTAGGACTTCAGAGGTTTACTCTTATCGGATTATCAGTTCAGCTGGGATCGTGTTTTCCAGAGTCGTGGGGATACAGGAGTCTTCCTTCAGTACACGCACGCCCGCCTCCACAGGTGAAAAGAGACCACAGGGAAACCACTGCCCTCCCCTAGGTTGGGACCTGGGTGTTGTAGTTCCAAGACCAATAGCAGGCCCTGTTTGTTGGGTTTTTCTAGCATCTCCTATTCAAAGCCAGTTAAAGCACAACAGACCTCCTGTTGTTGTTGTTTTTAAATATTTATTAAGCACCTACAAGAAATGCCTTTATGTATATTAACCTTAATTAGTTCAAAATCATGCTGTCAAAGAATGTATTATTGCCTACATTTTACAGATACAGAAACAAATCGAGAATTTGAGGATTCAAATTGAGATTCAATTTTAATTTCTCAGTTGAGAAAATGGAGGATTCAGGTCAAATATGTTAGCACTGAAGTTTAGGGCTATGTTAAGGAGATCAAGACTGTACATTTGAGGTAATGTTCATCACCTACAGTTATGTGTGTGTCCTTGGATGAAGTCTATGATGTTTTTAACTTATAATAGTTTGGAAGAGACTTTTGGATCTGGTTATCTGAATGACCTCAACACTGCTTGCTTACAAGAGCCACAGTCTGTTTCAATTCTCCAGCATCTTCTCAGGTATGATGGTTTTTTGGTATTACCAAGTCTGCTTCTGCTAATTGAATTAACTGTTGGTTGGTATTTTTGCTGACCACTAAAAAGTATGCCCCAAAAGTGTTTTTTCTGCCTTTTGAGGGAAGATGAAGTGCATTACTCAAGATCAGTCTTTGAGTCTTAAAAAGGCTATCACCTCTGAATTAGCAGAAATGCCTGGCATCCACTAGCCCATTGTTTGGGCAGGTAAAGCCTGATAAAAGCATAAACTTATGGTTTTAGAAAAGAACACCTTCTCACCCTGATAAGGAAAAATCCTCCCTTTGTGCAGCTTCTAAAAGGTCATACATCCTTCACTTGCTTGCTGGCTTCAGCTCACAGTCTCAAATAAATCTATCTGTCTGATGCCCCCACACTGGACAGGAGGCCATACCTGTTAGACTTGTTAACATAGATCAGTCCCAAGAAGAATGTGGGTAGCTGAAACCAAGGCAGTTTTCTTTGATTGCCAAACAGTAAAATTTACTCATGGGCAGCTAATTTGTGAAGGAAAATAAACCAACCTGATTTTCTTAGCCTTGAAGGTAGATTTTGTAGATTATGTTCCTCAAATTGGCTGGAGGCTTTGTACATTCATTTTAACAGCCATGATTTAAGTCTGCTCTGGATTAGGCCTAAGAGATAGCAAGATGATTTAGAAAGTCCCTGCATCCGGAATTTGTAAGAAAAATATGCATTTACCTTCAGATGTACACAGGTCTTTTTCCATATGCCCTCTATTCTTAATGATATCAAGTAAGTCTTTTCATCCAAGGTCTCTTAACAACTTAGAGTAATGTGTGCATAGTCTGTCTCTGTCAGCTCTCCCTATCATCTTTCTTTTAGGTTCGACGAAGTGCTTTTTAAATCATCTCAGGACCTTCAACCCAGGCACATTGTTAGTTACCTTCTAACTCTAAGGTATTTGATAATTTTCCTATTTTCAAGCATTAATGACATTTGAGACCTGATCCAACAAAGAACATTTCTTTCATCTAAAGATTTCCTATAAATAGACAGATCCCTTGCCCCCCAAAATTGATGGTTTTGCTGCAAGTTACAGGAATTTTTGCCAATTAGCAATTCAGTTTCATTTATTCATCAGTGACATAAAGTATAGTCACTATAGTCAAATGAATAGGGACAACTACCCACGATGCTCTGGGTAGTTACAGCACAGTGCATATTTGTTGTGATACAGTGAACATAAAAGACAATTTTAGCCCAGACCTGGAGGATCAGAAGGGGCTTCTCAGGGGAAAGCAGTAGATATTAATCAGGAGAAGCATGTATCTAGGAAGAAGGAAAAAGCAGAGTTGAGCAAGAACTACAAGGATATTCCTGGAAGGGATGACAGATGATGTCTGTATAGGCCTTTTTGCCATGTACTTTTTGCTATTTAGATTTTCAGGGCAGTGGGTCCATAAAAGCATTTTAAGCAGAGGCACAGAAACATCAAGTCAGCTAGAGAGAGGGTAGAGATTGAACTAGGAGGCAAATCAGTGAAACTCTGATAGAAATTTTATGGTTATTTTAAAACCTTTGAATAGAAGTTGAGTCTACTTTTACACAGCAACAGTATTAACTTCCTATAAGCAATTTTTTAAATTTTTTTTTAGTTGTAGATGGACATGATACATTTATTTTATTTATTTGTATGTGCAAGCACATTACCACTGAGCCACTGCCACAGTCCCTCCCATAAGCTATTTAAGAAAGGAAATTTTGCTTTTACTCAATATCTACTAAATTAGAGACTTAGTTGAACTATTTTTTTCAGTTATAGATAGACAACAGACACAATACTTTATTTATTTTAATGTGATTCTGAGGATCAAACCCAGTGCCTCACATATGCTAGGCAAGTGCTTTATTGCTGAGCTCCAAACCCAGCCTTAGGACTATTTTCTTGACTAAATTTTTTTTTTCCTTGATATACAGAGGAAATAAAGCCAGAAAATCTTAGGAAATATCAGTCATTAAATGAATATCCTAAGCATCATTTCTCTGGGACACTGTTCTACTTGGTGCCATACCTGAATAGAAAAGGTGTTTTAAAGAAGAGTAGCCTGTGTGTGTGGAATGGATTGATAACTAGTCTCTAGCCCACCTCCTCACTCTACACAGGGAAAAGGCCGTGGCATATTATACTTTTTAATTTTAAAGATTATCCAAGTAAGTAAAAAGTTGTTAGAAAGGAATAACCTATATTTGTAAAACTAGCAATGAGGGCTGGGGACGTAGCTCAGTTGGTAAAGTACTTGCCTCACATGCACAAGGCTCTGGGTTTAATCCCCAGCCCCCCCCCCCCCCCACACACACACACACAAAATAAATAAATGAAGGAGAAACTAGCAATGAAATTATAATATCAAGAACTTGGTAATAGAACCAAGACCAAAATTTAAAGCTTGAGTTGAGTGTGTTTTAGTTTGTTTTAGTAAAGCAGTGAACTTCAGTCTCAGCTTTACAACTTTGGATACCTTCTTTAGTGCTTCCAAATTTTGACTTATTCCAATTTGAGGGAAAAGAATTAGATATAACATGAACTTGATAACAGGAAATTTCTTCTTGTTCCAATGATGATTTCTCTCTTTCTGTTTTAGTCATCTTGCAGCTGTGGCACACAAAACACTCCAAATAAAAGATAGTCCTCCTGATGTGGCTGGGGTAGGTTATAATGAATGTCTTTCCTGGAATCCTTAGCAGCCTCAGACCAAGATTCCAAAACATTAGTAGAATTTTATCAAATAACATTTTATTGTTACACTATAGAAATGTATTTTCTGATTCAGGTAATAATTAAGAATTGGAGTCTAACAACCAATGTTCATAAACTAAGAAACACATTTTCCTACATCCAGTATAGAGTTGAAAAGTTCAACCATTCCCACTCCACAAATGCCTTCTGTACTAGTCTTGCTGTAAGGGATTCAAGAATTTGTTCCTTTACCTATAGTAAACTCTAGGGTACTTGAAATATTATTCCTACTTTAAATTAGAAGTTAGAATTGCTTCTAAAACTTGCTGGTGCAGTGGCACATGTCTGTAATCCCAGCAGCTCTGGAGGCTGAGGCAGGAGGATCAAGAATTGAAAGCCAGCCTTAGCAAAAGCAAGGCACTAAGCTACTCAGTGGGACCCTGTTTCTATATAAAATTCAAAAAAGTTAGGGCTAGGGATGTGGTTCAGTGGTTGAATGCCTCTGAGTTCAATCACCAGTACCTCTACTCCCCCCCAAATTATTTCTCTTCTAAAACCATTCTTATTTATTTACTTACAGGTAGCATGTTATTGAACATCTAATCATTCTTTGGTTTATTTTGTAGGCCAGACTTCATCTTTTCAAAGCTGTCCGTTCTGTCTTGGCCAATGGAATGAAACTTCTTGGAATAATTCCTGTATGTAGAATGTAATTTGTAATTAAAATGGTGTTTTAAAATGCTAAGTGAATTTCAGTTATTTGTTTTTAGGTGAAATACGTGTGACTTACCAACTTATTTAATCCTTATCCTTAAAAAAGTAATGTGAGTTCCCTTATGGTCAATAGGTACTTAGACATTTGTAAAACTAAGCTGTGTCATTTTAAACTCAAAATATCGTGGATATAATATGGGGATAAAGAATTTAAACTATGACTTGACGTTTCTTATAGTGTCATTCTTCCAGAAATTAATTTTGGGCAGGCAGGGGAGAATCAAGGATTGAACTCAGGGGCCCTCGACCACTAAGCCACATCCCCAGCCGTATTTTATATTTTATTTAGAGACAGCAAGAGCACCTCACTCTTGCTGAGGCTGGCTTTGAACTCGTAATCCTCTTGCCTCAGCCTCCCAAGCCGTTGGTAGTCATGGCTAGTTCTGAAAAATAAGATTAAAAAAAAGTAAGCATCTTTTTGGCAGTATAGCTGACAACTACTCCCAGGGAGAACCTACCTCACACTTACCTTTTAGTTGATACATACTGGCAGCTTCCTATGTTAACTTCAGGCTGAATATATTTGAATAGCAAGAAAATTAATTGTACAGACATTCACAAAATGCAGTCCAATAGTTAAACTGTATTTGATGAGGAATTAAAAAAAAAAAAAAAACTTTCTGTATCTACATATTTGTTACGTAGATTTTGTATGACTTGATGCAATAACATGAGCTTGATTTAGATGAGTAGGATGTGATTTGTTTGATCAGCGCCATCCTCTGCCAGCATTTTCATTCACATCTTTTGTAAGTCATTCTAAGTGTTGCTAGTAGAAGTTTTCTGAATACAAAAATTTTCATCTCTTTTTATGAAGAAAAACAATGAGTCAAAGTTTCTCCAGTTGGAATAACCATTGTTTTATATTGGCAAGTACGGTTTACCTTCATCTAGAAGACTCATCCATACAGTCTCAATTTTAAGTGAGTTAGATTCCATACTATTTTCTGCTTAAAATTCCCTTAGCACAAACATCCATAGAATAAAAATGTATAATAGGTACAACCAGAGATATGAAAAATTGTGCTATGTGTAATAAGAATTGCAATGCATTCCACTGTCATTTATTTTTTACAAATCAATTAAAAAATTAAAATAAAATGTACAATAGGAACATGTTTTATATGTGCATGCAGTATCATCCCTCTACACTTCTGAGACATTTTCTCCTTCCCAGATCAATTTGAATCTTAAGTGATATGACACATGGACAGTAATGGTTAGAGCAAAGTCTTCCCAAAAGCAGGTCCCTGAAAAAACACTCATTAATTTCTACAACCAAGAGCCCTATAACTCTGATTGCTATTATTTAGATTTATTTGGTTTTGTTTCACTTAAACCACGTTTATAGATATTATTTGCGAACAAAGAACCTTGATATGATTCTACATGCTGAAAGAAATTGGTTTGGTTTTCTATGTTTTTGCATTCTTAATGGTCATATCTACATTACAAAAAAAGTGATTAAACAGAATTCATATAAATAAGTTTATTGCTGAATTTCCCAATTAACATTATAGAAATTTTTTTAAAAACACTGAAATTTAACAAATTATTGAGCGCCCAACATTTAACCATACTTTATAAAAAAAAGTATAAAAGTGACATTAGAAATGTTTTTGAAAAAAAGTATACCTTCTAAGAGGAAAGAAATATGAACCAGACAATGAATGGCACAAATACAGCACTAAGTACTCAGTCACCACCCAGAATCATCGTCTGAGTTATGAAATAGATTCCATTACACATTCAAGTTTGTTTCTGAACTAGCTTGTCTCGTTTCTGACTCTTTAAAGAGCTAGGTCTTTACTGCTGCTGGGACACAATATTGTATGTGAATTGGAGAACAAGGAAGGGCCATCCTTCTCCCCTGGTACCTGAACAAGAGAACAGTTAGTACAGAAATGGCTTTGGCACTTTAACCCTTGAACATTGTCCCACACCTTGTTACTTGAACATTGTAGCTTCACATGATTTTAATACCATATCATCTCCATACTTTTTATATACATTATTTATATATACAGTAATAAAATTCCTTCATTCTAAACAGTACAGCTTGAACCCAAACAGGCTCACGTTAAATCTCTGTATTAACAGTTCATTCATATAGCTTTCTTCTTGATTCTTATGTCATATCGTTAGTTGGTTCTCAGTTTAATCTACCTTCCAAGATTGACTTAAGGCTCTAGTTTAATGCAAATGGTTTAGTGATAGTAGAAATCTCTCCTGAGGCTCAAATCACACTCCAATGATTCTCTCTTTTGAAGCTGTTTCACCTTGTTGGATGGATGTAGTGTCTTGTCTAGGTAATCCATAGAGATATATGGAAACACATACAAGAAGAGTACCTAGAGCAAAGGTAAGTGCTGAGAAGGAGGCAAACAAAGAAAAAGAAAAGTTTAATTTGTCTTTGTGCTTTTAAAGCTCTATAACAATAAATTTCTGAAAATTTTAAATTAAGTATTTATACTGTCATAAGAAATAAATCTAAAGGTTCTGTTTTTATGATGGTAATATTTAGAAAGTTTGTCCATTCTAGCACAAAGGAAAAAGGGGCAACATTCACTGATCACTGAGAAAGAATAGCTTCCTATAATTTGAATATAAAATACAAATACATTGAATGCAAAAAAAAAAAAAAAAAAGGAGTGTGTGGGGCTGAAGTTGTGGCTCAGTTGTAGAGCGCTTGCCTAACGTGTGGGGCACTGGGTTTGATTCTCAGCACTGCATATAAATAAATAAAATAAAGGTCAATTGACAATTTAAAAATATTCTTAAAAAATACAGTGTGATGTGGCTTTTCCATGATATCAGAAATGTGGAAAAGTTTAGAGTAAAATACACTTGAACAAAATTCAGAGTTAGGTGACCAATTATTCAAATAACTGAAAATTTCTGAATGGGAAGAGATAAAGTGGTGATTTATTGTATAAAATTACATGTCCTGCAATACTTTTTAAATCTTTATTCTGAAAATCAGAATACAAAAAACGGAATTACCACTTGTCAAAAGTTGGCATGTAAGCATTATATAAATAAATGCTTATGATGAAATTCCATTAAAAATAGAACCATATTCTATATGGAGTACAATGGCAGACTCTTAATAGCTTTTTAAAAAATGGCATGCAGAGAAATGACATCAAGCTATGATTTTAATTCACCCCTAAAGAGAAAAGACCAGCTTTGCCTTCAAAAAAGAGGGGCAGTTTTTATCTTACATCTAAATAGTTAACTGAAAGCATTTTACACTGTTACCAGATTTTCTTAGGGAGCAAGGACATAAAAACAAATCAGAACTACAATTAAAAGTTCACCTAACAAACAAAAAAATCACCCAAATCAGGTAAGAAAAACATCTATGGAATGTCTGGAGATACCCAACACTGAAGTTTTAGGTGGTTAGCTTTATACAGGTTACTTACTATGAGTCAGGCAGATTCCCTGCAAAACAACCCCAGGAGATAGTGACGTTATTCCCATTTTACAGATGACGAAACAAACATAGGTTATGTAACGTCTCCAAGGTTATACAACTAATAAATGGTACAGGCTAGATTTGAATCATACTATTAAATGGTTTTCTGCAGCATTACTGTTTATCTACCTGCATTTGTAAAAGGAATAAATTCTAAAATTAAATGTAAATACAGGCCAGGCCTATACTTAACAGACATTTGATAGATTTTCCTTGTGTGTTTTATAATATAGAACTGGTCAATAGTGAAAATGATTATATAGCATAAAGCACCCTAAAATATTTACTGCTTAAGTAATTCAGAAGCCAACTGAATGGCAGGAAACTTATATTAGAAGGGCTAACATAGCAGTGGTGTCAGAAAGCTAGCTATAATATTTAACTTATATTAATTACATGAGAACAAAAATGTTTAAATGAAAAAAATAAATCTTTATAAAATAGAAAATAAAAATCTAGACTTGGATTATTTTCAAAACCAATTCACACCTAACCAAGTCCAGAACAGGAAAATATAAGCTAAAGAAGGAGATGAAAATGTTTTCTGTTTTCTTCCATTCATATTAGTTGTCCCCGAGAATCTATGGGGCATTGAATCATACTATAAAATGGTTTTCTGCAAAATTACTGTTTATCTACCTATTCCTATTGTAAGAGGAATATGAAAATTTGTACATGTTCTAGTCCCATATATTAAGTGGCATATTTGCATGCAACCTACAGACATCCTTCTGTATACTTAATTTATAGGTTACTTACCATACCTAATACAATGTAAGTGGTTATATAAATACCTGCTCTACTAGATAGTTCAGAGGATAATGACAAGAAAAAGTCTGTATAGATGCATTTTTCCCCCCAAATTTTTTCTAATGGCTGACTGAATTCATGGATGCAGAACCCACAGATAGGGAGGGCCTACTGTTCACCTTGATCACTCAGGTCATCATGTATCTAACATCTCTGGAACAGAGAAGCCATGACTGCAAAAAAAAAAAGCTCTTTTTAATACCTAAGCAGTCCCCTCACTTTCACATAGAACCCAGCATCCTTCAGCTTCAGCTCTAGGACCATTTAAAAAGCCTAACTATTGCCTCCTTACATTCCACACAATTGTGATTTGTAGTAAGAAAACTAGGAATTTCTACAAACAGCACAGCCAGTTGCCATTTTTAATGAGATGAGTGAATCAGGTAGGTGAAAGGTTCTTCCATGTTAACAACTAATATAAACTAAGACATACTTATCTGTAATCCAAACAGCATCACTGAAGCAATGGTAGAAAGGACAATGGCTGCTGCTGCAGAAAAGCCTTTCATAATGTTGTCTGTGTACTTGACCACAACAGAAGTATAGAGGCCTCCAACACTTGCAAGAACTTGAGATAGAGAAAGAAAAAAATCTTAACACTCAAATAAATAAAACATTCCATAATGATGAGCTAATTTCATTCCCAGAGATGCTATACTAATTTACCTAGAAAAAATACTATTTTCCTTAGAAGCAGTCAACTGAGAGTTTGTACTAAAAGTGAATAGTAGTTCCTTCATAAATGTTTCTTGGATGCCTAATAATCTATTACTAAATTGTAAACATTTATTGCTATCACATTTGACACTTTTGATTATGAAAGAAAATTGTTTTGGGGTAGAGTGCCACAAAAGAAAGTCAATAAAACCAAAATTACATTTTGAACTGATATTCACAGTATCAAAAGAATAATGTCAAAATGCTATAAAGGTTTAAAGCAGATATCTAACCTTAAAAAAAAAAAAAAGTAAAAAGGATCTACTCATAACCTTTAATTCCTGGATACTTACAGATAACAAACCAGACATAATATGTGTAACCATAGAAAAATCCTTTTTCTTTAATTTCAGCTCCATCTGACAAGTAGGCGCCAACTAATGTCACAACAATTCCTGACAGATACATTTGAATGTTTCTCACCCAAAGGGAAGTGTCGGAACTCTTTAAGACTTTTTCAAAATACACTCCTGAAATAGGAAAATTAGACAAGAATATATTAAAGATATTATTATGAATTAATTTAAAACATCTCATTTAGAACATACCCTAGAGATATATAAAGTATATGATTTGAGGAACAAACATTTATTATGTAGGTTATGACACATGATATACTGAATATTACGAATGTGCACTTTTACACCGAACATGAGGTTTAATAACTAAGAGTAACTTTAAAAGCTATATTTGACAGAAGACTATTAAATTATTGTTAAGAACAGTTTCTGCCTTTATTGTAGCAGTAAGATAGATCACAAACGCTTATTAATGCCACTAAAAGACTTGCATTGGTCAGCCAAAAAAACTATACTATTAAATTATCTTAATCACACCCTTGTTGCAAAATAACCATAAAATCACCAGTTAAAAGAGTTTTTCCAGTGACATATCCAAAATAAAATTTGAATAGGACTTGCTGAGTAAAGACATCTTCCTATATAAGTTCATAAAATGTCAGAAGGACCATAAACTAAATAATAAACTTTGTGTATATGTGCATTTTTTCCCCAAGTTGTGGGTCCATCATTTTTTTGTTTTGAGATACTCAAAGTTAGTATGATTCCCCAGACTAGAAGTCACACACCAGTATTAAGTTTTTTATTTAAATGAATGCATGTTTGACAAGGAATTTAAAATTTTTAGATATAAATACCATGTTAGACTTAGGAACTGGTTCTCAAGTACTCATCAACCAAAACGTTTAATGAAAAATGATTTTTTTTTATGAACCTATGTTAGAGCCAAAGAATGGGGGGAAAACTGTAAAATAGATATATTTATTTCTACTTTTGATTTTATTTCTGCAAAAACCACTTAATTATTCAGTGCTTAGTTTTTCTGATTATAATATTCTAATTATTAAGTTAGTTATTCAAATAATAATTCTTCCCAGCATAGAAGAATATTCTCAAATGTGTATTGAGATGCTGTATCTAAATACAACGGTGGACACAAAATATTTAATTGCTCAAAAAGTTTGCTAAAAATCAAAAATATATTATTTGGGGAAGGGTGACTATTTCTGTTTCTGATTTGTTGGCTCCTAAGAAAAAATGTTTAGCATGATACTGGTTAATTAAGTATAGTCCTAAATTTAGATTTTCTCTGCTTCTAAAACACCTATTTCAAGTAGTATATTTCCATATTCTACCTGTCTTCCTAGTCAGAAATAAAAAGTCCTAACACTTGAAATAGGTACAAATAATAAAAAAATATAGCTATAACTAATATATTCTTAAAGAGGTTCAAGTTTTATTCCTATTGAAAATATTTCTAAAACACATTTCATTTCTCACATTGCACTTCAGCATTCATTATCTTTTCTTTATTCATTGGAGTTGTCCCTACACATATGTCCCCAGACTTTCTGTTCTCTTCATGGTAGTGATTTTATGTTCTCTTCTCTCCCTTTTTAGATGCTATGATTTTGTATGTTTCTGAGTTATACTCCATCCACCTCCTCTTTCTGTTCTGTAGCTCCTAGTCTGTTGAAGCAGAGGACAACTTGAGGCTATAGGCAAAACAGACATCAAGCTGGTCAACATTAACATCCTATTGGAGCTAGCAGTTATAGGAAAATTGGAAAATGTATTTTGAGCTCTCTGAAGGCCAATTTTTTCCATTTTTCAGGAGTCTGTTTTCATTTACTTCTGGATTGTTGTCTAGAGTGAGATAGTCAAAGATGAAAAAAAGTATGTTCTTAGAAAGCTAACTGCAAGTCTGAATAAGAACTGAGGTCTGAACTGAGTCAAACAAGGTCACACATTTACTAGAAATAACAGCTGACACCAAACTATAAGATGATAAAGCTTTAATGAGAATAAAATTGTTATGACAAAGCAAGATAAATTAGGTCCATTTTTACAAGTTTTGACTTCAAAAAAATGTAACAACAGGTAAAATGATATTTCCATAACTTACCTGCAAACCCTGAGCACAATACAGCAATTGCTATAGCACCAAACCCTAATAATGGATTCTGTTCCACCTGAAATATTAATTTAAAAGTTACTTTCAGTCGCTAACAAATAGAATTTATCCAACAGTCCACACAAATGAATTAAAAAATCAGTGGTACAGTCCTACCAAAAGTATATTCATATCAGGTGTTCTATAGAATAAGACAGGACGGAACAAAACATAAAGACCGTTCCAGAAATTAACCAGAACACTTAAGTTAAAATGTATCCCTAAAATCAGACATAAGATATGCATAATATGACATGAATATCTTCTGTTTCCTAATACCAATAACTAGCACAGGATTTTGCATAGTTAGCCTGAATCTTAATTTTCATTTGTCACCACCCTAATTCATACACTTTATAGCATCAATCCTAGAACTTATTTATTCCCTAACAGCTTGAGGATGAAGTGCTGGTTTTGAGATTCCCCTCTTTATCAAATATAGTATAACTTCTGTACCATAATCAGTGCTGTATATTGAATTAATAAATATGATGATGATACACAGCTCTGGCTGTTAAATAATTTCATGTATAGGAAAACTGACAAATATACACTGTGAGACATGTGCTAATAGATATATGTAAATGGGGCCCCAATCTACTGTTTCAACTTTATTTTCTCTTTCTTCCCTAAATTAATCTCCAGGAGTTTTCATCTGTCTCTCCTGAGAGATACTGTTTCAATGTTGCTGAAATTAGAGGGCTGACACTTGACTATAATGTAACAAGAATACACCTTGTTCAAAATAAATAAGCCTAATGTAAGGAGAGTAAGTACCTGAGAGAGAAAGCTTGGTCTAAAATGTTTGTATGATGATAAAAGGAGAAACAGAAGACACTGTAGACCAGTGGTTCTCAAAGTATGGTCCCTGGACCAGCAGCAGCAGCATCACCTGGGAATTTATTAGAAATGAAAGTTGTCAGGCCCTACCCCAGACCTACTGAACCATAAGCTATGGGAATGGGCCCAGCAATCTGTTTTAAATAACCTTCCAGTTGCTTCTGATAAATGCTAAAATTTAAGAGCCACTGCTATACTATAAACTGATTAACATAGATGCTTTCCTAGTAAGATCACAAGACTGGCATAAATACTAGGAAAAAAATCTTACTGTGAGATTATCACTAAATCTGCTGGGAAGTTCAAACTAGTAAAAATCAGTGTCTAATAACTTCTTGACTTGCTTTCCTGCCAATTTAGTCTCTACAGTTAGGAAAAACAGTGATAAAAACAGCTTCTCTGGATTTAAATTCTGATAAGAACTGATAGATGATGAGGTAGACATGAGAGAAACTTCGAAAGAAAGCAACCTTTTTATCCTAGCATGAGTGATAGCCAGACACAGCAAGTTAAAGGACATGCACACTGTTCTTGAATAAACTGAATTTAATAAACTATCAGTTAATTCCATGGCTAGTGGGATGTTGGTTCGAGACATATTATGAGTTTCTGAAGAATGAGGTACTGATGAAGAGTTAAAAAGAACACATAAAGAAATCAACATGACCGCTGGGGTTGGTGGCACACGCCTGTAATCTCAGTGACTTGGGAGACTGAGGCAGGAGGATCATAGACTTGAGGCCAGCCTTGGCAACTTGAGACTCTGTCTCAAAAACTAAAAAGGGATAGGGAGTGTAGCTCAGTTATAGAGGGCCCCTGGGGTCAATCTCCAGTATCACCGAAAACACAACAAAAAAAGCAACATGACTGCTTGAGGGCAACTTCACTGAATTCTGATTATAGGAACAAAAGAACTGAGGTGCAGATCACCAAGAGGAATATATAATAAGGAATTTCAAAACAGTATCAAGAAACTAAAAAATCAGAATAAGTAGAGCCTTATTTAAAAAAAAACCTTAAAACATTAAAGAGAAGTGATGTCCAAGACTTCTGATTTGCTATTATAAGAATACCTTGCTAAGTAAGTTCAGAAGTCTCTTTACCAAGAAATTTAGAAATAGAATAATGCTAGTACTAAGTGATTATAGCTGATACTGTTGTATAGAGTACTAGCCAAATGTTAAAGCAGACTTAGATGACTTGAACTTATGTCTAATGGTCATCATTGGAAAACAGTGTGGTTTCCTATTACTGTTAGATATGAGGTATCCCCAAAAGCTCATGTGTGAGACAATGTAAGAATTTTCAGAGGTGAAATGATTAGGTTATGTTTTAGCTGGGTGGTAGCTGTAGTCAGTTAGGGTGTGGCTGGAGGAGGTGGGTCACTGGGGGTTTGCCTTTGTGGTTTATATTTTGTTCTCTCTTGCTTAAAATATTACAGAATTTTCTAGAGTGGCCCAAAGTAGGGTAACCTGCCCTATAACTTGCTTTAGCTAACACCTTTTTTATATACATTACCTATGTGAGGTGAACTTAACACCTTTTCTATTGGTGTGAGGTATCAAAGTTAATATTTAACATTTAAAGGTTTGCTCTCAAATTATTCCTCTAAAGTTTTATAACTGAATTAAATGTGTAGTGCATATCTGATAAATGTTTTGAAATGTCACCAAGAACATGAGCATGCTTCCACATCATCCAAAGGTAATAAATACTAATCTAAAACACATTTTCTGAAAATGGACAGTTTTCTACCAATTTAAAGAGGAACAAACTTGCTACTTTTATAAGTTCTCTTCACATTCCTGGCTGCCTTCTCTTATGTCTAAGAGAACCACAGTCCATTTGTTAAAAGTTGAAGAAAGTATTCAGTTGTAGAGAGAAACCCCTTACTTTTAGAAAGTCATTCACTTGAGTTTCTCTTCCTACTTCTTCTTGGGGAAGAGTTATCAGTTATTAATGATAGAGGCATAGAGTGTTTTCTTAAAAATCAGGTATGTATCTTAACATTCACTCTTAAAAACGTTTTAAAGGGCGCTTTTTTTTTGGCCTATTATTGTCAGCAAACAGAATACTCGTCCCCTGTCATCCCTATCATTGACAGAATATGTGTCAAAAGATGAGAGACTGAGTTGAGAAAGAATGGAAACTAGATGGGCAAAATCTTCCTTAATATATATAGTCTAAAAAAGTCTACAAGTTCTTAATATATTCACCATATGGAAGTTGGCACAGTTGTAATCACAAGTTAGCTATTAACTATCTTCAGACAAGTTACTTCACCTCTTTGAAAATATTATATTTTGTCATACATAAAAGAAAGGGGATATTCTCTAAGGTACCTTCTGACTATAAAATGCACTTTAATACTTTTCTCTAAGAATAAAAGACAATAAGTATTACTATCCTTTATAATAGTATAATGCTAAGGGGGTAAAAGTCTATCAATTAGGCAAAGTTTATTTAAAATCATAGAAATTAATCATATAATGTGATGTCTGAGTATATAAGATAGGAAGTTTCCTATTTTAGTTATGGTATGCATTTTATTTCTTACCACCACTTTTGTAGCTTGAGCTGGTTTCCACTGTACAAGCGTGACTCCGCCACACAGCATAAAAACTGAAATCCATTGTAATTTGCTGAGTGTCCGGTTTAACATTAAAACAGTACATAAAGCAGTGCAGGGAATCTTCAATTGGTAGGTGACCTGGAAACAAAAACAATTAATTAATAAATTCAGCAAAAATTAGCCTCTAACACAAATATATTATTTCTGATGCCATTAACAGAAGTATTGAGAAAAATAATTTCATAACATGAAGAATAAAAACCTTCCTACTCTAAAAGTATTTTTTTAAATTCAGAGCCTTTGATTATCACTAATGCCGCTTACCTGGTATACTGCTGCATCCAGATTGCTAAGAGCTAGGAAAGCCATGTTGTTCTGAACGGCATACACTAACGATGGCACACTTAACTTCATCAGCTCCTTGGGGCTCCCCAAGACGTTTTCACTTAAAGATGTCTTGAATCTACCCAGACTACCAGTTTCTCTTTGAAAAGAAAAGTAGGAGATGAAAGGGTGGTAAGGTAGAAAATTTTAAAACATGGTTTAATAAGATTCCTATCACATAGGATAGTAATACTGTGTTAGGTCTACTGATATAATGTAGCACACTTTAAAAAATAATTTCCAACTATTCAAAGACGCATACTAATGATAACATTCCCATTTTGAAAATTAAAATTTCCCAAGCACATGCTGTAATTGTAATTCCAGCTACTCAAGAAGCTGAGGCAGAAGGATTCCAAGTTTCAGGCCAGCCTAGCCAATTTAGCAAGACCCTTTATGAAAATAAAAATTTTAAAGAGCTGCAATGTAGCTCAATGCTACATAGAGGACCCCTGGGGTTGAATTCTCAGTACCATAAAAAATATTTTTAAAAAATTTAAAATTCTACTTTTGTTATTAATTTTTTTTTTTTTTTTTACTTCCTCTCCCTCAATCCTCCCTCTCCCGTGAGGGATCCAATCCTTACCCAGGGCCTACCAGGCTGTTTTCAAAAACTGGGTTGTAAAGACTGACATGGGAGCTCCATCATTATTAATTTCTATGTGATGATAACTAGGTTCATGACCATCAACTTCTGGTCAAATATCTAGGAGTTTCTAAGAATATTAGGTAATAAGATATCAGGAAACAGAATTGCTAATAGAGATTACCTACTTAAAAAATCCTCTGCCACTTTACCATATTGCATTAAGTTCACTCTTTTAATTGATCAGACCATATTTTTAATAGTCTTTTTTTTTTTCCAAATTACACTTTAAGAGCAAAAAAAGAAAAAGGTTACAATAGAATGGAAGTTACTTAGATTAGTGATCAAGTCAACATTATTTGTAAATTAACTTTGCTTATAAAATAGACAATAAATATATATGCATAGTCTCACAAAATTTAAGTCAAACCTATATAATTCTATAAGAAATCTGAATACTAATCTCAACAACAGTAACCTATATCTGTAATGTACAAAAAGTTTACTACCCACTGCACATTGATTATGCATGCTCTTAACTATCCTTATTTTTGCTTAGGTGGATTGGCTAATCTGGCTCATATTTCCTGTACTGTAAATCAGTTTATTTATTTCCTGAAAATAAAAATAAAGCAATATTTCATAATAAGCATCAATATCTCCCAAAAAGTGCTTTATCAAAATGGTTCTGAATGTAACATACAATACCCTTATTGAGGGCCATAATACTGTTTTGGTAAAATAGCTCTATTTTATGGTAATCAGAATGTGCCTCTGTATTTTGGGTTAACAAATTAAAATCAACAGCTGCAAACTCAATTTTTCATATTTAAATAATGGAAAAATAATTAAGTTCTGAGGGTAAGCAAAACTTCATTATGTCAAATTTATACCTGTAGCATTAGTCTAACCCCCAAGAAAATGATTAAGACAGTAAATTTGGCCTAGACCACAGAAACAAAACTTATCCTTCTTAATTACACATCATTTTTTACTGCCAAATTCAACAACCTCCAACTTGTTAGTGAACTACAACCTATAGCAGAAGTGGGGAGGGGAATACCAAAAGGATTGTTCTACTGAAAAGATTTGGCTTTTGTTTTTGTTTTGTGGTACTGGGGATAGAACCCAGGACCTTGTCCATGGTAGGCAAGCACCCCGCCATTGAGCTATACCCCAACTCTTTGTTGCTTCTTTAAAATATTTCAGATGTCTTACTTACTTTCTTGACATGTTAAAGGGAGTATAGGGAATAATTTTTTTTAAAAGAATGTTTTCTCAATTATAAATTTGTAGGAAAAAAAGATTAAAGTAAAAAAAAGTGCCACAGAGGTCTAACCCAAGAAACCATCTTTAATGATGATGAGTTAGGAAACATAAGTAAACATAATTCACTAACCAGAATCACATGAAATCATACAGGCTATGTAAAGTACAGGAAACTACTTTTAGAAGGGTAAAATCAGAGTAGCACACCCTAAAGGAACTACTGAGGTATCATTTGTACAAATACCTCCATACTCCACCTCCTCCTGTATCCATTTATCTCTAACAAAAAGCTCTTCTAGCTGACTTCATAGGTTACAACATAGAGGCTATTCCTTTCCTTAATCACCAGCTACGGGCAATGCCATTTTACCTCCACCCCTCAGAGATAGAAACCTTCGTGGTACTAGTGGCTTTTTTGGCTGTCCAGAGAACAGAGTTGGCCTCTGTACTGTCAGAATATGGGTCACTTAAGGATCAAATTGCTAGTCTGTATAACCACAAGACCTGGATGAATAAAGGTTGTGTGATCCCTTTCCTCCCTGTCAATTTTTCTATATCTTACCTCCCACTTTTTCAGTTTTTACATAAGAAGTAGGGCTTTGCAGACAATCTGGTAACTCTTTTTCCTTCAATGTAACGAACCAGTAAAGTGCTGTGTAAGGATTAACCACCATTTTTTCATCTTTTTTGGCCATACATAATCTACTTATTGGATGCTTAAAAGCTATTTTTCTTCAGAATCAGAAAGGTTTAGGTATCTTTTTCTGGCACCTTCTCTAATACAGATAGTACAGAAGCCAAAGTATACCAGAATTCTAATTACTAGAAAGCTCCAATTTCACTGCAGTACCTCAGAATTATAGCAACATTACATAATTATACATAAGATAGTTTTGAAATAAGTTACAGAAGCTTAAGACCAAAAGTTCAAGAACAACAACAACAACAACCAAAAAAGTAGAAAGACTTAGGAGGTATATGGAAAAATAAGTGGAAATCTTACCAAAGTTTAAAAGAAGGGGTATTATTAAGTATTAATCAGATGAAATCCTGCTAATTTATTAAGAGTACAGACTTACAGCTACTTAGCTTTACTCACTAAAGTTTATTAAAAAAAAATAAATAAAAGTAACAGGAACAAATACCTACCAGAAAATACTAGTAAATCACCTTTCCTTTTGTTTTACTATTAAGAAACAATTGATGCTAAATATACTACAGCCTAATATACTATAGAAATAATAAATAAAACCTAAAGGTTGTTTATCCTGGCTTTTTTTTTGGGGGGGGGGGAGTCAAATCAAAAATACCTTTTTTTTTTTTTTTTTTGAGAATTTTTTAATATTTATTTTTTAGTTTTTGGTGGACACAACATCTTTGTTTGTATGTGGTGCTGAGGATCGAACCCGGGCCGCACGCATGCCAGGCGAGCGCACTACCACTTGAGCCACATCTCCAGCCCCAAAAATACCTTTTAATAAATACCTTTTGTTAAAAACGAATTTATTAAATTTAATAGGAAGAAAAAAAAAGCCATCCTGGAGGCATCAACAATACCTGAATTTAAATTATATTACAGGGCTATGGTAGTGGCATAAAAAATAGACACATAGACCAGTGGTATAGAATAGAAGACACATAGATAAACCTACACAGATAATAGTCATCTATCTGATCCTGGACAAAGGTGCCAAAAACACACATTGGAGAAAAGACAGCCTTTTTAACAAATGGTGCTGGGAAAAAAATGGTTATCCATCTATAGAAGACTGAAACTAGACCCTTATCTCTCACCCTGCACAAAAATCAACTCAAAATGGATCAAAGACCTCAGAATTAGACCAGAAACTATGCAGCTCAGAAGAAAACAAAGAGTCAACACTCTAGTACACTCTAAATGACTTTCTCAAAAGGACCTCTAAAGCTCAGGAAATAATGCTTAGAGTTAATAAATGGGATGGCATGAAATTAACAAGCTGTATAGCAGAGGAAATAATTAGGAATGTGAAGAGAGAACCTATAGAATGGGAGAATATCTTCACTAGCTACTTTTCTGACAGAGGATTCATATCTAGAATATACATAAAGAACTCAAAAACACCCAACAAATCAAATAACACAATTAATAGACAAATGAATTAAAGACGTTTCTCAGAAGAAATATAAGTGGCCAACAAGTATGTGAAAAAATATTCATCATCATTAGCAATTAGGGAAATGCAAATCAAACTACACCAAGATTTCATCTGGCACCAGTCATAGTAGCAGTCATCAAGAATGCAAATAATAATAAATGGTGGAGAGGATGTAGAGGAAAAAAAGAACACTTTTTTTACACTGTTGGTGGGATTATAAATTAGTACAACCACTTAAAGAAAATCAGGATGGAGTTTCCTTAAAAGACTAGGCATAGAAAGACCATATGACCACTATACCACTCATTGGTATTTATTGAATTAAAGTCATCATACTGCAATGATAAATGCACACCTATGTTTATAGCAGCAGAATCCACAATAACCAAACTATGGAACCAGTCTAGGTTCCATCCATGGATAAATGGATAAAGAAAATATGGTACAAATGCACAATGGACTTTTATTCAGCCATAAAGAAAAAGAAATTATGTCATTTGCAGGACAAAGAATGGGACTAGAGACCATATGTTAAGTGAAATAAGCCAAACTCAAAAAAGATCAAGGGTCATATGTTTTCTCTCATATGTGGAAGCTAAGAGAGGGAGGAAAAAGGAAAAAAAAAAAAAGTGGGGGCAGAGATCTCATGAAAATCAAAGGAAGATCATTAAAGGAAAGGGACCAGGAACAGGGATAAAAAGTGGGGAGGGGAGGAGGAAGTGCTAGGAAGTGATACTGGCCAAATTGTATATTGTGTGCATGTATGAATATGCAACAAATCCATCACTATGTACAACTACAATACATCAATTTAAAAATGTGGAAAGAGGAAAAAAACAAATGACTTTGCTAGAATATTATATCATGAAAAAGCTTTTTAGATATAGTCTTTCCCTATTAAATTTCCTACTTGAACTATTTATTTGATTCTTATCATTGGAATAGAATTCATGTGCAACCTTTTGTTACCTGAAGAAGTCCTGAAGCTCCATGTTGAATGCAGAGATATTCCACTGATGCCTCCCCACCTAAATTTACTATCAACTGACTGAAACCAATTCTTTCTGACCTATTTTTGGGTCAAAAACAGGCCTCATTCTTCCAACTCTTGATCTGATGAGAACTACTAGAAGGCATAAAATCCTGGGCTAATTTACCGAGGCACTGTAAAAAATGAAGGCAGCACAAGTTACTTGTGAGGGTAAGAAATTTTAATTTTGTTTACAAATTTCTTATCATCTGCAAAGTTTAATATATTTAACTCACATAAAAGATTTTGAGTGGCTAGGTATAAAAATCAATAATGTGGTTAATTAAAATCAATAATGTGGTCAATTTGAGGACAATAATACCCACCATATGAGACATACGACTCTTATTTCCCATGACCCTGAACCCATTATAGCATTTGTACAAAGAGTTAGTGAAACATAATCCCACAAGAGAAAAAAATAGATCTAGAAAATCTGTAACATAGGTATTTGACAGCTCCATTAATTTATTCTAGATAATATTGTAAAAGAGTAAAAGAATCTTCTCTGATCTTAATATAGGTAAGTAGTTCAAAGATTTAAGATACATTTGGTTTATTACTAAGACACACCCAAAGTGTACATACGTTAACATTTACACATCTGCTAGGTTTAGTCTTCATAGATTGTGGTGAGTAGCAAACAATAAAAAGTTGACTTTGTCCTAAGGTGGTTTCACTTCCCTTTCTGTCCACCAACAGAGACTGGTGTATATGGTACACCCATATATGGAATCCATGCAGCTTTAAAGAACGAGGCAGATTTCTAATGGATTGACATGACACAAATGTGTGAAAAAGTGTAAAAAAGATAAAATATTTAATTATAAAAAAAGAAAATACAGTGTATCTCACACACATTATCCAGCAATCACTTCCACATAACTAGTATTCATCAATTAGACCATATAAACCTTATCTATCCAAGTAGCTATCCATTAATTCTTCCCCACATCCTCTTTTTTATATTTGCAGTTCTAACTTAACTTCTGATTGAAATAAGTATAATTCCATATTCCAAAAGTTATAAGTAACTGCAATAGCTCTAAGTAAAACCAATAAGAATGCAAGAATCCTAAATTAAGTAGAAACAGAAACCAAAAATACCTGTCATTATTTCAAATGAATAATGAAATTATATTGAAAAGGGAAAAAGAATTAACCAAAATATCCTAAAACAGCATTTTTACTATATATGCTCTAAAACTAGAAACAAAAACCACTACTACAAACACTGAACTTTAGTTAGTAGGTGTATTTTTCAAAAGTATGCATTAGAAATTCTGAAACTATTATGTATTCTAGGATTGAAAAATAAATATCTTGAAGATAATGGAAGCTAGATTCATAACCATTATGAGTAAAGGGAAGGTTAGAAAACTCTGAAGTGCTGAATCATATGTAACTCATTGTTATACAGAGATATAGATAGGCATGTGTGTATACACACATGCATATATTCCCTAACTATTTGCTGAAAGGTCTAGAAGCAAGGATAATGCAGTAGCAATATGACCACCTAGTGTCTAGATTCTGGTTTCTAAATACCATTCTGGAGGGAAAAAAAGAAAGAAAGGAACAAGAAATCCTTGAAGAAATGTATGGTTCAGGGTTGAAGCACTAAAAATACAAAATAAACCTTCAAAACTTGCTATGCTAAAAAGTTCAGTTCAGAGACTAATGGGGCGGGGGGGGGGGGTGTACTAAGCCTCAAAATAATAATAATAATGAATTCTAACCCATACAATAAAATAATCCATTAGTCCATGGGGCTGGTAGGGAGCTCTTCAGAGTAGAAAAACAATGAATAAATGCACAGGGAATATTGAGATATTAGGAAATGATGGCATATTAGGAATTCTTTTTATGGAGGGAGGGGGTTACTGGGGATTGAACTCAGGGGCACTCAACCATTGAGCCACATCCCCAGCCCTATTTGGTCTTTTATTTAGAGACACGAATCAATGAGTTGCTTAACACCTTGCATTTGCTGAGGCTGGCCTTGAACTCACAATCCTGCCTCAGCCTCCTGAGTCGCTGGGATTACAGGCATGCACCACCATACCTGGCATCAGGAATTCATTTGACAGTATCAATGGACAATAAGACTAATGGATAAAAGCATAATGGTAAAGAGAATATTTAGCTAGTCTCGAACTATCTCACCATAAGATACTTGTTAATTACAACAAGGAAATTGGTAACTTCAGAGAAACCCAACAGATACTACCTTAATCAAGAAATCAAAGTTAAATCAATAGAAACAGGACTAATAGATGGCATGTACATCATAATATGTTGCACTGAGAAGGACGCATCTTTCTGTAATATTCCTACACCCCCCCCAAAAAAAAAAAACCCTAAATGTAATCTTAAGAGGCAGTCAACAAATTAATTTGAAAGATATTATACAAAATAAATGGCCCATGCCGTTTAACAGTGTTAAGGATACATGAAAAAGAAAGAAGGAACTGTGTGAGATTAATGGAAGCTAGATATATGACAACTAAATGCAGAGTGGGATCCTGGAGTGGACTGCAATTCAGTAAAAATAATCTTACTAGAAAGGACATTAGCAGGGCAACTGACAGAATTTATCTAAGGTCTGCAAACTACATAATGGTATTGTATCAGTATTGATGTCTCAAATTTGATAATTATAAGCGAATGACCTTATTCTAAAAGTATGCTTTATCATATGTGTCATGTGCTATAGACCAAATATTTGTTTATGTATCCCCTGCCCCCAATTTATATATTGATGCCCCAAATTGATGGTATTTAGAGGTGGGGGGCCTTAGGTTTAGATGAAGTCATGAAGATGAAGTCTCCAAGATGGGATTAGTGTCTTCTAAGAAGAGGAAGCTGTAGGCAAATCAGGAAAAGGTCCTTCACAGAAGCCTAAACTGCCTGCACCTTACACTTAGACCGCCCCCTCTCCCCAAGCCTCTGAATCATGGGAAATAAATGTTTACTGTTTAAGCTACCCAGTCTACGGTATTTTGTTATAGCAATCTGAGGACATATGGTAAAAATGTTAAAATTTGGAAATAATAATCTGAATTAAGACATAGGATAAACTTAATATTTGGAAATAAAGTTAAAATTTAAAAAAATAAATTATTGGAAACTACTTAAATGTCTAACACTTTCAAGTGCTTTTCTTTGTCCTAACTAACCAACAGACTTTTCAATTATTTCATTGTTCTGAAAAACTCGTAATTTGAAAATTAGAGATCAGACATCTTGTCTTCTACTCCTGTCACTGCCAGTTACTTTCTAGGCACTTTTGGCAAATTAAAACTTTTCCCTTAGCCTAAGATTTCTAATAAGAGCAATTAATAGCAACAGCTGACATGGACAATCAGGAATGAAATGAAAATCAGCTGTATTTACCTGCATGTTTCCTTCATCTTTCTCTAAGGGGGGACATGAAACATTGTTTCCTTAACCCAGTCTCAAATACAATGATTCCGAATGTCTGAAGGCAATAAATTTAGTTGCTGCAGTCTTAAAAAAAAGGATGTTTGGCACTTCTCATAACTGTTTGATGGTGATTAACAGCAGGTATCCTACAGTGTGTAGTTACTTGCTTTCTAAAGAAATGAAATCATGAGGTTTTTAAAAATGCATTTTTCTTTTTTTTAATATTTATTTTTTTTAGTTTTAGGTGAACACAATATCTTTATTTTGTTTCTATGTGGTGCTGAGAATCGAACCCAGTGCCTCACACATGCTAGGTGAGCGTGCAACCACTTGAGCCACATCCCCAGCCCCTAAAAATGCATTTTTCACAGTAGTCATTTTTCTAGAGCAATTTTAGCTTATAGCAATAATATGTTTTAAATGGCTCCTCATATTTATCACGATTTTCTTAGCATTCATATCAAAGTATGCACCTCTGCCTTTTGTTCTTTTCCCATGGCCTGAGAAAATGTGATTTGACTTTTTCCCTAAAGAAATAAAAATAAAATCCATAGTCTCTATTGCCCCAATATATATCAGGCACTCTTCATTGAAACCAATTTCTTTCTTACATGAAGTTAAATATCCCCAAAGTTTCAAGCAAATTGCATTCATAATTTTTACTTTACTCTCTTTTAAATATTATGAATGTGCAGGGCAAAGAAGAGATGTAGGATCAGAATTAAGCTATTATCTTCCAGCATTTTAGCGGGCCAGCTATACTCTTCAGCCTACAAAGGTTTTGCCTACTAATTTGAATGTTAGGACACCCATGCCTTAGGGATTACAACCCTTCTACATCTGCCTTAGTGAAAAGATAAGGGAAGAAAAAGAATCAAGGAGAATTAGTGTCTCAGCCTTCTGACCTAGACTGCCATCATAGGTTCTGTCTAAATAGTATTTCCTAATTATAGAAACCTCTTCCACCTCAGATTCTGACAGATTGACCTTTCATTTAAAACATGGGCACTATAGTTGATTGTCCCCCAGATACCATATGTTAAAAGCCTGATCTCCAGCTTGGTGTTATTGGTGGTAGAATCTTAAAGATGTGTGGCCTGGTGGGAAGCCCTTAAATCATTGAGGGCATGCCTTTGAAGGGGACAATGGGACTCCAGCCCTTCATTGATCTCTATCGCTTCCTGGCCATGAGGTGAGTAGCTTTATTCCACCGTGTATTCCTGCTAGGATTTGCTGCCTTATTACAGAAACAAAAGCAAAGGGCCAACCTATCATGGACTGCAAAGTCTAAATATGAACCAGACTAAACCTTTCTTTTTATAAGTTGATTATCTCAGGTATTTTGTTATAGTGACAGAAAGTTAAGAAACACTGGCTCTGGAACCTAAATAATTTGGGCAGGTCAATCTGCTAGAGATTATATTATCCCTTTTCAGGCTCAAAGTTCTCACTCTTCAGATCCCTAAAGGTTCACCAGGAATTATCACTGAAGCTTCAACTACCTATGCTTAAATTATTGGCACCCAAAGAGTCTAATCTATTCTCTTTGATTGACCTTATATTTACCCTAGCATGCTCAAATTACTTCTTCACAAAGTTCTAAAGCACTAACCTCAGATCAGACTTACTCTCCTGATTATTCTTAAAGAAACTAACTTCCACTTGTTGAAACAGACTGCATCTGTTTTTTTTTTTTTTTAGAGAGAGAGAGAATTTTTTAATATTTATTTTTAGTTTTCTGTGGACACAACATCTTTATTTTATTTTTATGTGGTGCTGAGGATCAAACCCAGCGCCCTGCGCAGGCCAGGTGAGCACGTTACCACTTGAGCCACATCCCCAGCGCATGATGTATTTTTTATATTTGTTCTGGGGTTTCTAGCTATCCTGTTCAGAAAAGAGAACGCTTTAACATGTATGAAGTCAAATGACATAAGTATGAAAACTTTTTACAAAACCACTCTTTTTAACAATCTATTTTAATCCTATGTTATTAAATACTTTTTATGTGATAAGGACTCTCAGATTTATTTATTCAATCCAGACCTGTCTTCTGAATTCCAGACCCATTAAATCAAACTGCCTGTTCTCCATGCCCACTTAGATGTCTCAATGTCCTTAAAAACTTTATATTATATCTACTCAAAATTAAATTGTTAGTATTTTCTTTTCCCCAAATCAGTTTTTCTTCCTGTCTCAGAAAAAAGCAACTAACCAGGTATTATAGTAGGAAACATGGATATGATTTTGGATACTTCCCTTTCTCTTACCTTATAGTCCATCCTCCTTATTCATAGACTGTATATGTGTGAATTTTCCTACTCTCTAAAATTTATTTGTAACCCCCTAATCAATAATTGCAGTGCTCTTTCAGAGGTGCCAAAAAATCACATCACCCAACATGCACATTATTGCCACATTTTTCATAATTTTAATGCTTTCTGTTAGTCATTTTGCTGTTTAAAATGGCCCCCAAGCACAGGGCTAAAGTGTTACTTAGTGTTCTAAGTGTAAGAAGGCTATAATATGGCATTATGGAAAAAATATATAATGGATAAGCTTTTTCAGACATGAATGATAGTGCTTTTGGCCATGAGTTTAATGATTATTAATCAACAATGTGTATTAAATGTGTTAGATTTCTGTTACTATATAGCAAAATACCTGAGCTAATCATAGAGAGGGTTTATTATGGCTCATATTTATGGAGGTTTCAGTCTATGATTGGTTTGCTCCATTGCTTTTAGCTAGGCCAGCATATCATGGTTAGAGTGCATGGCAGAGCAAAACCACCCATCTAATGGTCAGGAAAAAAAGAGAAGAAGAGGAAAGCAGCATCCCATAGTCCCCTTCAAGGTCATGTCCTCATTGTCCTAAAGACTTCCCAGTAGGCCCCATCTCTTAAAGAGTTCCTCTGTCTCCCAAGAGTGCCAGGCTGAGGACCAAGTCTTTAACACATGGGCCTTTAGGGGATAGTTAAGATCCAAATTACAGTGCTAAAGTGTCTTTAATGAAACACACATAAAGCAAGGTTATATATAGAACAGTTGACAAAAAACGTGACCAAAGGCTCATAGGAACCAAAACCTGTATTTCCCCTAGTAGCAACAGTTTCACATTCACTAATTCAATGCTGATGATGACTTCATAAAATATAACTCCTATAGATAATGAGAACTGACTACACAAACCCAACACTAGGTCCTATAGATTATATGTCCAGAGCAGAACTCAAATCCATTAACTTCTCTTCAATACTGTGCTGTCATCATAGGCCATTATAATAAGTTTCCCTCCTTCCCACTCAGACACTTCACTGCACTTCCAAACTGTCCAATCCATACCTTTAAAAGGGTAAATGTGACTCTCAAAGCAAAATGGGCTACCATGTTAGTCCCCAATTTAAACTGCTCAATGATTATGCTGAAGATCAAACCCCTAAATCTGTTAACAGGTCCACAAGATTACCCTTTTATACCCTGATGAATTTTTCTGCCTTAAGAATCTCTGTTCTCTTTGCACCCTCTCTACTTAATTTGTAATTCAATCTTCAGGTCTACTGCTAATTGTAACTTCCTCAAAGAGGAAACCCCCCAATCCAATAAAGTCCCTCTGTTATATTTGTTTACAGTACTTTCTACTTTTCCTTCATAATACCACCAACTTTTTTCTTATTATTATATTTGGTCTCCAATATACCATAAATTCTATGAGGGTAGAACTATGCCTTTTTAGTTTGCAACTTTACTTCTTGCATCTAGAACAGTGTTAAGCTTATAATTTTGGCTTGATAAATATCTGCTAAATAAATGAATGAACCTAACTACCCCATTACCTTTTTTTTCCCCCAGTCCTAAAAACTGAACTCAGAGCCTCACACATACTAGGCAAGCACTTCACCAATGAGCTACATTCCCAACCCTTATTTTATTGTGAGATGGCCTCACTAAGTTGCTCAGCCTGCCCTCAAACAGGATTCTTCTTCCACATCCTCCCAAGTAGCTGAGATTTCAGACATACACCAATGCACAGGATCCACTACATTTTATTAACAATATCTTGAAACAATCTTAGCATGATTATATGTTTAAAATGTTTGGAGGAATGAAGCACTGATTATTTGGATGTGGCAGTGATATTTCTCTGTACGTGAAATTTAATTATAAAATGCTAAGAATTGCTGGTGCCACTTCAATGAGTCTCTGTCCTCCAACCCTATCTAAAATTATATATAATATAAAATGATACAGATTTTAATAATTAGCTAAGACTAAACATATTATTAAGTAAAAAAGCATTACTTAAGGACCATGCTAAATAAACAGCCAAGCTGAAGGATTCTATAATGAGATTAAACTTTGCATAGTTCAAATAAAATTGAAGTTCTAGGATAATAGTTGTGTCAACTCCACAAAATTGTTGTAGTTCATAATAGGGTAAGAGTGGGTAGAAAGCAAAAAGCTTTGACTTCATTTAAAAGTTTTTTCCACTTAAATAGTAACCCAAGACCTTTAGTTATTTCTAATGTAATCCTTCTACATTCTCCCATAATATCTCAACATTGTCATCCTTACCATCAAATGATAACAGTATTACTTCCATTTTAAATACAAAGAAAAAACTAATTTCACCATTTAGCTCTAGAAAATTATTTTAACATTATATAAGAAACAGCTTTCAAATATAACAATTTTTATTACTTGTATATAACAGACCATCTCATAAATTTTTCAAGTAACAAATATTTTCTGTGATAGAAATCTCACCATCACAGCAAAGTACTGACATCCAAACTGTGTTTTTTAACAAACTATTTAACACCTTGTCTGCCTTTGAACTACTTATTTTTTTAAATGACCTGCTTTTACATGTGCACAAAGAAATGTTGGTGTTGAAGTGTCTTTTTTGACTTTCTTGCACACTTCATACCACTAAACCTAGAAGTTTTCCATTTGCAGCAACTCTTAACTATCCAATACATTCTTAGTGGCCAAAAGAGTCTTATTATTTTATTCATCTTTCTCATAATCCAATTGCTTCAGGTGAATTATTACAAGCTAGTTGTCCTTTCAAATACACAACCAATTTTCAGCATTTTCACTATGTATCTTTCCCAAACTGATAGTTGTACTTTAGTTTCATTATCCATTCTTATCATATATTGCTGAAGAAGCAATCACAATGTTCTATAACATTTCATTTTGCAGCCACAAATCTGTGACCTCATAATTTGAAATAATTCTTTATCTTTCACTCTTTTACCATTTCTGTAAGTTAATATTTTCAGATATCCTCATAAAAGTAAACCCAAAAATGTTCCCCAAAAAAACATTTTTCTTGTATGAATATTTGGTATTCAGTTTTTAACCAATGTATTTTGAATAAATAGTATTTTTTCAGTAAATTTCTCCATGAAAATTAATAGTTAGCCTAAAATTTACTAGTTTCAAATGCATTTCACTTCTTTCACACTAAGTTTTTTTTTTTTTTATGTATGTGCTTGCTTTTCTAATAAATTCCTTGTGTTTTAAATTATTCTTCTCCATGACCAAATTCTTGATAGTTACATAAAATCAAATGTCAAAACCAAAACTCTATCTCATAATTCTTTACTTTTTTACTGACTGTGCCTGGTCTTTGTGTGCAAGTTGCTGGCAACAGACACTGCAACTATTGATTGATAATGATGATGAAGTATAGTATTTGGTTTTTCCACACTGTTGTTATTTCAGCACCATCATTTGACTAGCCTGATCAATTTTAAGAAATTTTTGTGATTTTGTTTTGACATAATTACCAAAAAAATTTTCCACAAAACCACTTAACCATACTCATAACACTGATAAATAAACAAAACTAAGAAATACTAAACACCAAACAATGCAAACCTGGAAAAGAACCAAAATAAAACAGAAAATCAATGTAGGTGGATTGGCAGAAAACTAGCACAACTGTTGTTATACCAAAGGTTTCTTACTCTCTTATTGGTTTCTAAAAATTTGTAACAGCTACAAGACAAACTGAACCATGATTTGGTCTTACAATTTAAAACAGCTAACATTATACTCTGACAGTCCTATTTAATTCCTGAGTTACAGTTTTTTGTCGCTTTGAAAGTTGGGGAACCCTATACTTTTCTTAAAAGAAGCTGTCTTGGGCTGGAGTCGTGGCTCAGTGGTACAGTGCTTGCCTAGCATGTGTGAGGCACTGGGTTCAATTCTCAGCACCACATATAAATAAATGAATAAAATAAAGGTCCATCAACATCTAAAAAAATTTTTTTTAAAAAAAGAGCTAAGCCTTAAGATTCTATTAATTTATGAATTCAAAGGTTGTTAAATGGAACTTGTTCTGGAATTTTAAACATGGAGATATTTGCATGTGAAACGCTGCCTTTTAAAGGTATGATTAGGGCTGGGGATGTGGCTCAAGCGGTAGCGCGCTCGCCTGGCATGCGCGCGGCCCGGGTTTGATCCTCAGCACCACATACAAACAAAGATGTTGTGTCCCCCGAAAACTAAACAATAAATATTAAAAATTCTCTCTCTCTCTCTCTCTCTCTCTCTCTCTTTAAAAAAGTAAAAATAAAAATAAAGGTATGATTACACATCTCATTTAAAATCTTCACGTGAAAGAATTTTACATAACGCAGGATTTTACTGTACTTGCAAATCTAATAAATTACGCTTCCTCAGTATCTCTGCCTACTAGATAAGTTTTACATTCAAATATATTAAAGTCTTCTACCATCCAACTTTAAGTAATTTTTGTTCTTTTTTCCCTCCCCAAATCATTCTTTTTCACATGATCATTTGAAACCATGTGTTTACTTTTTTTGTCTCTTCCACTAAAACTATATTCCAAGAAGGGAGAGACCATATCTAGCTCATTTATAGCTATATACCAGCATTCAATATAAAAACTATCACATAGGAACTACTCAATAAAAATTTAAGAATCTAGAAATGAGTCTGGAACTATTTAAATGTAACTTGTCTATTTCTTTAAAGCCTACATACATGCTATTCCTTACCACTTCCCCACTCTCACCAATACACATTTTGAGCCTGTATGAACTATGACCTGTCCTAATGATTCAAAGAGGTCCCCATCAGCTGGGCACAGTGGCACATGTCTGTAATCCCAGCGCTTGGGAGGCTGAGGCAAGAGTATTGCAAGTTCAAAGCCAGCCTCAGCATCTTAGCGAGGCCCTAAGCAACTCAGCAAGAGCCTATCTCTAAACAACATATTAAAAGGGGCTGGGGATGTGGCTCGGTGGTAAGTGCTCCTGGGTTCAATCCCAAGTATAAAAAAGATGTCATGAAAATCAATTAGCACAGTGCCTAGCACTTCATACAGGAAACACTTAAGAAATGTTTATTAGAATCCTTACATCCTCTATAACAGAGGTCAGCAATGTTTTCTGTAAGGGTCAAACAGTAAATATTTTAGGCTATCTGAGACATACAGTCTCTATTGCAACAAAAATAGGCAGCAAGCTGCATTTGGCCCATGGACCAGAGTTTGCCAACCCCTGGTGTAGAGCAGGGTTCTTAACCTCAGCATTACTGATATTTGGGGCTGAATAACTATTTACTGTAGAGAGCTGCTGTGGATTGTAGGATATTTAGCAGCATTCTTGCAGACTTCATAAGATGCCAACAGCATCCCCCAATCTATCCTGGAGGACAAAATCACCCCTAGTTGAGAAACACTGCTCTAAAACAATCAAACATGAAATGATGTAGCTTGAATTTTCAAATAAAGATAATACCTTAACTAAGATAGAAAATAATAATTTAACACACTGAAAGTGTTTATACTTACTTAGCTAGAAGTCCCACACTTAGCAATAACTTTATAACTTCTGTAATACACACAGCTGTGGTTGAAAAGTAGAGTTCTTTTTCTGTTGTCCTCGTGTATCTTAAAGCTATAGTATAAGCTGCAGCCACCAAGGTCATCACTGTCAAGCAGTATAACTTGAATAGTAAACTGACATTTTCTGGAAAATATGTGAAACAAAAATATTATTATAAAAATAATAATATTTTTATATACAATATTATGTATATAAAAGCTAATCAATTAGTTATAGCCCAAAATGCTTTCCAATTTCTGGCACAAAATACATTTTAAACATATACATACATACATATATATTTAATTCCAGGTACTGTCCCAATGTCAGTAAACATTTCATTTCTTGTACCAGGCCCAGGCAGACCTACATATAATTTAAATGAGTACAATACATGTAGCATGTGAAATACTTCAAATCTAACTTATCTCTGGCATACCATACTTTTTAAGGCAGAAGTACTTTGTATAATCATTATTACAAAGTATTTGCCAGTTAATCTTTTTTTTTTCAGTTGTAAATGGACACAATACCTTTATTTTATTTACTTATTATTTTTTAAAGTGGTGCTGAGGAATGAACCCAATGCCTTACATATGCCAAGCAAGCACTCTACCTCTGAACCACAATCCCAGCCAGCCAGTTAACTTTCGTTAACCAGAACCACACATTACATTCCATAGGTATTCCAGTTAAATGAGGTTTTTATCTAAAAGGACATGGTACCAAAGTTGGAAAATTTCCCTTTTTTTCAGCAATTTTGAGACATCAGCCACCAACACACCTCACTACCTTCTTGAAAATATAACATGAAATATTACTTTTGATGAAAAAATATATATCCTAATTATTTAGGGAAAATTATTAAGTTGTCAAAAATCCTATTTTGAAATAATACTTTCCATTAACTGAACATGAAACACAGATGACTTTACATATTAATACCACTTAGGTATAGATTTTGTTCAGTGTTCCAATTGATTGCAAGGTTCTGTGGCATACTAACTAGTTTATTATAAATTATAATTGTAATTATCTTTATGATTACAAACTTTGAAAGCAAAGCATGAAAGCAATTGCAATGTATATTTCAAATTTAAATACAGCAGAAAATAAAAAGGGATAATTGAATGACAAAATAGAACTTTTTCAAAATCAAAAATTATATCTAGCCTCTCATTTCACTGTATTAAACAAAAAATAATTCATAACAAAAAAGAGGATTAAGAACAAAGCTCTACAAAACTTGAAATGCAGGAAATACATAACTTATAGACATTCAATTTAAAAACTGCCTGCAAGTATATTTTAGCAGCTGCTATTATTCAAGCACCAGAGTCAATTCTACCATTTTAATAAAATCACAAGCTGGGTACCAGGTTTTTCTCATACTTCCTACTCTCACACTGCCAACACCCAAGGCTCAATTATTTCTTTCAAGAAAAAATTTGGGATTTCATGTAATATAAATTATAATTTAGTATAATGCGATCCAGTCATGAGAATGGAATTATTTGGGAGAGGTTCTATTTTGTTTACTTAGTGTTCAAACTCCAGTATTCTGTCATGAGATCAACTGCAAGTGTTCATCTGTTTAAAAACAAAAGCAAAAAAAAAAACAAAAACAAAAACATTTTTAGCTCATGGGCCATACAAAAATAAACAGGAGGCTGATTTGGCCAGTGGGTCAATGCTTCGCCAACTCTAGGTTAAGAATCAGAGAGACATGGATAGGGTGACTCCAGGCTGCTTTTGTAACTAACCTTTGTGCTAAATGTGCTGTTGTTCACTGCTTTGGAAGCCTAACCACAATTCAGAAATGACTTTTGTTGGAAAATAAAATAGGTATTTCAAAGAGATTACCTTTAAATATGTTAACATAGAATAACCTACCAAGGAAACAGTTTCTTTGATTTACATATTTCCCCGAGAGTAAATTAAAAATTTGTAAGTAGCAGGCAAATTTTTAAAATTACAGGTCTTAAAGTATTATGGTAGAACAGAAGAAATGGATCTTATAACTGTTTAAGCTTTCTTTCCAAAAGATCTGAGAAGCCAAAAAGCAATGTGTAAAAGGAAGTAAAGGAGACTACTACAATACTTGCTTTGTTCTAAAACTTTCCAACAGCAGGGAAAAATGTATTACTTCAAAAACGAACAGCAATAGGGCTGGAGGTATATAGCTCAGTGGCAGAGCACTTGCCTAGCATAAGTGAGGGCCAGTTTCAATCCCGAAGACCTCAAAAAAAATTAATCAAAAAACAAAATAACGTTGAATTAATCAGTACAGGAGAAAGCACTTCGCTAGATTGGGGAGAGCAAACAACACTGTTGCTCATTTTTATTTGGCCTGTGAGCTCAGAATGGTTTTACATTCTTAAAAAATAGTTGAAAAAAATTTTTAAAACACTTTATACCTTAAAAATTATATGACTCAAATTTCAGCATCCATTAATAAAGTTTTATTGGAACACAGCCACACTTATCTCCTTACAATTAGTTTTGGCTACATTTTGTCCTACAACTTCAGGGCTGAGTAGTTAGACAAAGATCATCAGCCCTTTACAGAAAGTTTGCCCACCTGTGTCCTAGATTATCAATACTTTCACAAAGAGAGGTTAGAACTGCCAAATTCAAATCTACTTTATTTTAGTTTTATATAGTGTCCTGATTCTGAAAATAAGAGTGAATGTTTAAACACTAAACCTAATATTTGTAGCCTAGAAACATATTCTGACCTAGAACATTATTTTGTCATCAACTTCAAAAAAAAAATAACTATCTGCCTAGTGGTTATATAAGTAGGAAAGTAATAGTAAGTTTAGATACTTGTAAAACATGTAGAATTGGGGTATGTAGTGCCATTTTAGAAACATATTTCAACTTTTTAAAACTAAGATTTTAAGTATGATTGCCTCTGACATTCCATTCACAAATTGTCCTGAATGAAATTTCAATTATAAGGAATGTTAACCTTTTGGGGATTCACTTTAAACTTTCCTGTGAATTCAATCATGCCCAAGGCCAGTAACTACAAACCAAGTCCACAACTCAACTGGCAGCCACATTTTTTTAACCCTACTTTGTGCCCTGCTTCTCACAAAGCTCCCATTAGCTCCCACACAAAAATTTTTTCTATGTGAGCAATGTCCCAGAAAGAAACTTACACTCTGGAATTAGATTTTTTTTTCCCATCATATTTTAGGGGTGACATTATTTGTAATACCTGATCTCAGATAAATCCTTTGTGAATATCAGGAAGCTATGGAAACTAATTTTTGTTAGGATTATACATTTCCACAGGTATATCAGAGTCAGGCACATGTACAGGCAATAAACCTGAATCTGTCAATTGTTATTATTTCGGGTAATGATTTGACTTCTGTAATTTTTAAGTGTTAATCTATCATTAATCTTGCTATCCCCATTCTATGCTTGTTATCAAAACAGTTCTTTCCTTTATGTCCTGTATTGCTACACAAAAGACTCAAGGGGGAGGGGGGAAAACACTCAAGATTTATTTGAAATGGACTAATACATAAGAGAAGCATATGCAACTACAGACAACGCCCCTGGGCAGGGCCTGATGATAAATGTAGACTTCCCAACAAGGTAAATAACTTGGCACTCTTGCAAAAAGGTATTCTTTAAATATTTGCTCGTTTATTTTGTGGTGAAGCTCAATGCTCCATGAAGAAAGGGTGGAGAAGGTATAAGGGTGGAGAAGGTACAAAGCTGTCATTCAGCCTCTCCTAGCTACTAATCTATAGTACAAAAATTCAGCTCTGGTCCCAACTTATATAAACCTCTAGCAAAACCCAAGTGCTGCGGAGTTAACTAGACTCACCTTCTTTAAATGGCAATTAGTGACCAAATATTATTGCTCTAATATGTCATCCCTTGGGGGAGGGAAGTGAACCTCATTTTTCACCCCAAATACCAGTATTCCTTCTAACTACGTACAACATTTTCCTTGGGAAGAACTCCTAACGACAGCTTTCTCCATTTCGATATGGTTAAAGTGCTGTTTTAATGTCTCTATAATGTTTAGGTCTCTGAACGTCCGCCCGTAGGGCAGAAGGCACAGACCAGACCTCAGCGGGTGGCGCCGACCAGGACAGGGAACTGTCCAGTCTCATGATGGGTGATGCAGATCCAGCCCGGGGCCGTCGCCTCGGCCCTCCTCCGGGTCTTCTGCAGCCCTGGCCAGACAGAATCCTATTCCCACCCACTACCAGCTCTTGGAAATTGGTGCAGTCTAGCCCGCAGAGCCCGTCGTACAGAGGGTAGCCGCAGCGGGAATCTGGCAGTACTGACCACCAGCGAGCGAGTCAACACCAACTCCTGACACCCGACGCCTACGCCGGGCAAGGGCCCACCGACGCGGAGGGTACCGCCGCCCGACAGGTGCGGAGCAGCACTGGCAGTATCCTGCCGCCCAATGTTGCCCGCACTACCACACCACCACCACTCCCTGCAGCCCGGCCTCACCTCTGGGAGCAGCCATGGCGCTCCGACAGCCCGGCGCGGAACTGACGCGCGCTCCCTCCGCTCACCCAGCGCAAGACGCGAGGGACCGCCCCCACGACCATAGAGACGGCACCGCTCGGCCTAGAGCGCCCCGCCGCCGCCAGCCAGCCGGCTTCCCTCCCTGCAGAGCACCGAGATCAGGCGCAAGGATCCGCGCTGCTCCTGAAAAGTGAAGAGCAGGATGGAGGAGAGGCTTCTACGATTTAGTACTTCGTGACAAGTGTTGAAACTCTGTCCAACGCGCAGTTCTGTAAACCTCAACTCCCAGTCGGCTAAAGAAGCCAAGTCAAGGGAACTGAGCATTGCCTTCTGGGAATTGGAGTCCTCAGATAGATGGCAAATAAAAATTTGGAGTTGCCTTGGTGGTTCTTTTCTGTCAGAGCTATTAGAGAAGCTACCAGACTTCCTAAAGCACAGAAGCTCCTTTCAACAACTTTTATAAATTCGACTTCTCTCGTTGCTTTCCATGTTACCTCCTGCGTAAATCTAGTACAATTGGCATTACATATACCTCAAAAGTCTTGAGCCTGAGTCCTTATCGTCAACATTTGCCACTGATTGTATCTAACCAGACATTCTCTCTGATCCTGGGAAAACAGGCCTCAAAAACATTAAGCAGGCACTTCAACCACTATAATCTCTGCTTTCACTAGAGGATGTTAACTAGTGTGAGCTAATTCTTACATGTTTTTATTGCTACAAAAGACATTCTACTCCATGGATATGAAACTTGACTAGGTTTTGTTAAACCCCTATCCTAGCAAAATCATCCCAAGACCACCAGGGGCAAACTTGTCAAACCACAGCCAAGGTCAAGTTCATTGACCCATTCTGATGAGGAAAATAGAATACCAGAGGAACCATAAGATATCTCAGGAAATGAAGGAAATAAGATTTATAGAATTGGGGGGAAGGATGGACTTAAGTGAAATTTAAGAGTGTATGACAATCAAAGCTAGGCTGTGTGTAAAGAGGTCAACATCATATCTGGACTATAATGTCAGGGTCCTGTTTCTTGGAAATTACAAAGTTACTATATATGTAGAATGTTGTATTCAGGTGCCCCTTCCATGAAGCAAGCCTTTACCAGTTAAGTTGGACACTGAGACTGCTACTCTGTGTCAAAGTAACTTAGATCCTCCAAGCAAGAGTAGAATGTTTCATTCTTACAGATATAATTTCAAGCAACATGTTTCCTTAAATTGTACAATTTTAAAGAACAAATTTTTCAGTGATAAAGAAAATAAACAAAGACGATTGTTACACTTTATAGCTTCACCGTATTCTTGGCAGAAATATTATCTCCTGTTAACTTTGCAGCTGACTTTATTTGTGTTTGTTATACTAGCCCAATTAGTAAACAAGCAGATATTTACAATCTTAAGTCTGGGCTATTTTTTTTTTTATTTTCTCATTAAATTATTATTCTAAGCCTCATGAAAAACATTGGTTTCATGTCTCTCTTATATATGCCAAGTTTTCTTTACAACCCTGGTTAGAGCAAGAAACAGCAGTCTTCAAGATATGAGGCACAAGTTTACATTTGTCCGATAAGCTAAGCTTAACAGTACTTCAAGCATCTGTTGCTATTGCCACTTGAGACACTAATGATATTCCTGATTGCCACTAGCAAACTACAGTATCTTCTATGTCTGCTCTTAATGAATTGTATAAAAGGAAGCCCAATAGTACATCCATTGGTAATAAAAGAATGAACTTAAACAAAGAACAATAAGTAATACCTTAAGGCTTAAGGTAACTAATGCTAAATTCAAATAGAGTAGATATTTAATAGGTTATTAAGTGTGATAATGTTTGAAGTGTAGTAAGCAGTTAATCATAAACAATACATAGACAAATATAGATACCTAAATATAATTGTTTCCATAAGTTTAAGCATATTACTCTTGTTCTGCTATTAAGAAAATCACCCAAAAACTAATTTGCTAGATTATTGTTATTTAAAACAATTCTTTCTGTGGCTTAATATTATTAGAAACAAGTCAAAAGAAATGTTGTATTTTATAGTTGATAAAAATTAAAAGATACAGGAGGTAATGTAAAATCCAGTGACCAGAATATGGGAGTTAAACATGAATAATAATTATTGATATTCAAACATTTCATATTTGAGTTTAACTCACTCTTGCTTCTGCTTCCTCTTTATTATTAATCTTATTTTTCTTTTCCTGCTCAACAGTCACTGATATGTAATCTGTACCGACTTCTACCATTTTCTGTTTAACTTGCTGAAATCTTACTTTTACTCTAGCCAGTTCTTAAAAGGGATTTCATCAGTTGCCTACCCTATCAAGCTTTTCTAATTCTTCATTCTCTTTCGGTTATACATCATTTATTGAAATTCATATTGTGCCAAGCATAATGTGCCAGGTACTAATTGAGAGCTATAAAACAAAAAGTGAAAGAAGAAGGGGGTATGATGGTTAATTTTTTATTGTCAACCTGATTGGATTGAAAAATGACTAGGAAATGAGTAAAGCACTTTTTTTTTTTTTTTTTTTTTTTTTTTTTTTGGTGCATCTGTGAGAGTTTCCAGAGCTGAGTGCCATGTGGAACAGCAAACTAGGGGAATGGTTACCACCCTTGAAATGTGGGTAGCACTGTCCAGTAGGCTGGGGGGATGGATAGAACAAAACACGAAGAAGGAGGAAGCCCACCAGCACATGTAGGTGATTTTTCTATTGCTGCTGTCATCACACATGGATATCAGATTTCAGTTTCTTCAGTCTTTCAATGTGGACGCTCACCAGCAATTCTTCAGAGAATTTCCAGGCCTTTGACCTTGAAATGTGGCTACATTAATGGTCCCTCTTGTTCTGGGGCTTCCAGTTTATTGGACTGAGCAGCTACTGGTTTCTCTGGCTCTCCAACATGCAATCATTGTGGGACTATTCAGCCTCCAATAGTGTAACCAATCATTCATACACACACACACACACATTCATTCTATTATTCATTCTATATAAACATATTCATTTTATTGGTTCTGTTCCTTTGGAGAACCCTGACTCAGACAGGGGGTACAGTAGAAATTAATGCTGGAGATTCTCTTCTCCCTTGACTAAGTTGACAAAGCATTTACCTCTTAAGTGCTTCACATGTATTAACTCATTTATTCTCCTGACAACGGAATGAGTTAGATACTATTACTATCCTCATTTATACCGAAGAAACTAGAAACTGTGGCAAAGAGACATTAAGTAACACATCTAGTAAATAGAGCTAGACCCTTTTTTGTAACCACAGAGATTCCTAATATATATTTCTTACTCTCTTGGTTGTTACACATCGTATTCTGTCTCCTCTTCCACCTCATTCTCTCCCATTCCTATGAGGATACATTCCAAAATTATCTTTGTCTGCCCCAAATATCTTTCATTATATACTATTCTCATGATCCTTTAAACTTAAATGTTTAAGTGTTGAATATTTTTATCTTTTTTGATCAAGTGCCTCTCTCAATTATCCTTGGTATCCAAGGGCAGAAACCTTGAGATAATTTTTTTCCTTCCCTTTCTTGAGATGTTATGTCCCCTTAATTAAATGTAACATTTGTCCCTTCACATATATCACTGCATGTCCCAATTCTTACAATAGCTTCCAAGCAACCCTCACCAACTCCAGTATCACTCTCCCACAATTAGTCTTCTGTTCAAGAATCTACAGTGGTTTCCTAATGTCCTACTACAAGAAAGCAAACATAACTTTCTCAAACTCCTGCAAAAAGTATACCAATTCTATCCCTTTTGATTTCCCAAAGTTTCCCCCAAAATAATCTCCTCTTCCTCTCTTTTACTCCCTCTCTTTTTGTAATATTTCACTTTATTACTGTACTCCTTATCAACTCCTGCTTTTGAATATTAAAATAATTAATCAAAACCCTGTTCTAGTTTGTCCCTTTATTCATTCTTTTTAAAAATCATTCATTCAACAAGATACTATACAAATGCCAAAGACATAAAGATGACTAAAATAGTTCAAATCTCAAGAAATTCACAATCTAACAGAAACAATATAGATGAACACCAAATTATACACTAATTTATTTTAAGGGCTACGGTAATAATAGGAATAAAATCCAATGAAAATCCAAAGAAGGAAGCAATTCATTTTTTCACAGTATATGGGGAAAAACCTAACTATGAAAGGCAAAATCTTATCAGGCTATTGATGGCAAACAAAATTTCATGGTGACTATGGAGAACATTCCAGGTGACAGTGAAGAGGAAGTGTAAGAGTGGTGGCATTAAAGACTATGACCTATTTGAAGAGTTTTGGATCAACTTGGCATGTGTAGAAAGTATAAGAGGAGCAGAAGATGAAACTAGAAGATAATGGAAAGCATATTTTGAAAAGTTTTATAAAATATGGTAAGCAGTTTATACTTTATCTCCTAGGTAATGGACAAGAGTCTTAATAGGTTTTTAAGCAAATGAGGTGAAGGTTGAGGGGAAGAGGCCAGGTGTCATCATCAGATTTATGTGTTAAATATATGTATTACCCTAATGAATCATATAAGCAATAGAGGCAGCAAATGACCTAGAAAATAGGAAAATGTCCTGAACTATAGCAGTGGTTATAATACATGAAATTTAAAGACATCTCAAGCCAAATTAACATGGCTTAATGACTAGTTAAACATAGGGAATGTGGGAGAAAGAGAATCAAGAAGTTTTTAATGTATGCTAGTGAGTAGAGAGTGATGCCTTTGATCATAGAAGTAAATAAAGAGGAAGAAAGAAATTTGGCAAAGAGAATCATTTCAGTCTGTGACATGCTGATATAACGGTAACAATCTGACATTGTCCAACCCAGGGCTGGAAATCTTTAGAGTGAATAGACAGTGGAGGTCCTGGGAGAGGATGCATTTACAATCTGATCTAGCTCCCTTTATTCTGGTTCTTGCATATACCAAGTGACTTTCTGATACTAAGGCTGGCTTTTCAAATAGGATTTGTTAATTTTGTTAATTTGACCATTCTAATTCCAGTCCTAAAATAACCCCAACCATTCTTTTTCTATGTTTAGTTTTTTTTTTTTTTTTTTTTTTTTCCTAGTACCAGGGATTAAACCCAGGGGCAGTCGACCACTGAGCCACATCCCCAGCCCTATTTTGTATTTTATTTAAGAGGCAGGGTCTTGCTGAATTGCTTAGGGCCTCACTAAATTACTGAGGCTGGCTTTGAACTCACGATCCTCCTATCTCAGCCTCCTGAACCACTGAGATTACAAGCATGTGCCACCACACTGGCTAGTTCTTTTAAATTTTATTTTGAGATAGGGTCTAAGATGCTGAAACTGGCTACAAACTTGTAATCCTCCTTCTTCAGCCTCCCAAGTTGCTGAGATTAAAGGCATGTGCCACTGTGCCTGGCTGTGTTTTAGAATCTTGAAGAACCAAATGAGGGCAAACTGAACAGATAAGAATCAAATTTTTAATTTTTAAGATTAATAATAGCTACAATCACTCCATCTTTCCCTCCCCTCAAGGATTTGCCTTAACAGTTAGCAAGCCAACCTACTTTAACATTATTTTTAATGTTATGAAAATCATGACAGTTTACAAGTAGGTATGTTTGAAGTTCTTTGTTATAATCTCTGTTGAAAGTGGATTTCAAAGAATATCCATGTTATAAATAACATTTAGCCTAAATAGAAAACAATTATACAAATGCCTTAGTAAAATCACTTATGCAGAAAAAATATGCTAACTATTAACCTATTAAAGCAACTTTAACAGGCCCTCCATCTAGAACCTTTCTTATCCATGAGTTGGAATTAGAAATATGTAAGGCAGTAGTAAAATTACAGATCTTAAATTTAGCTATCAGAGCCAAAAGTGTGGCATATACCTGCAATTCCAGTCACACGGGAGGCTGAGGCAGGAGGATCATAAATTTAAGGCTAGCCTCTGCAACTTAGCAAGACCCTTTCTCAAAATGGAAAAAAAAAAGGTTGGGGGTATGGCTAAGTGGTAAAGCCCCTCTAGGTTAAATCCCCAGTACCACAAAATAAATAAATATTTTTATATATGCATATACATAACTTGTTATATACATATAGTTATGTTAATATATATTTATATATATAAGTTTGATCACCAATAATTCATTGGGGCCCTCAACATACCTGCCTACAGGAATGGGCAAACAAACAGAGGAATGAAATAGGCCTGTAAGGCTCCGGGAATTGAATTAGACAGTGGAGAATTACAAGTGGCGTGCTCAGTGAAAAGGCAAAGCTACTATTTAGAGAAATGCTAGTCAAGTGTTCTCAGACATTCTATTTTTTTTTTTTTTTTCAAAGATCCAGAAATCCAGATTTCAGGTAAAATTTCTAGGTTTTAAGAGTGATTATGTTACCCAGGTGGTGGCACAGGCCTATAATTTCAGGAAGCTGAAGCAAAAGCAAGTCAGGTCAGCCTTGGCAACTTGGGAGACCCTCATCAACTTAGCAAGACCCCATCTCAAATAAAAAATAAATTAAAAGGACAGGAGATTTAGCTCAGTGGTAAACTGTCTCTGGATTCAATCCCCAGTACCAAAAACCAAAGAGTCATCTTGCAGACCTTTGCTCTAATTGTTCCAAACAGTAAGATTTTATTATACAGCAATTTAATCTATGCTATCATTACATAGCTAGTAAAACTGAAAATATTGATTGGGTTTTAAAATTTTAATGTTTTACATTAAATGCAATTTTAGAAATAAATAGTCTCCAATTCTAGTGACATTATCTTATTATTATTATCTAAATGGCATAATAATTTCAATCTTTGCGCTGCCAAACTTTTTCTAAAAGATAAAACAAAGACAAAAGGACAGAATTTGACTTCCCAATTTTAATACAATGAAAAGGTGTTACAGAAAATAACTTCTAGTTTGTTGTAGCATTAGCATGTGCCACCTTCTACAAAATTAATTTTCATGGAGGTAAAAATACTTTTAGGTATTTGTCATTGTTCAAAATTGGGTAACATTTTCAAAAATGTGGTCTTCCTCTAGGTTTCATCAACAGCTCTTGTTAGGTTCACCTTGACTGCATGGGTAGTTTTGCTTCGTCCCCCTCGAAGACCAGCTATGTAAATCTGGGGCTTGGGTACTCGAGTGCTGCCCTCCCTATTCGACTGGGTGCTAGCATCTTTGAGAGGGTACACCTGTGAGCAATTTTCTCTTCTCATGTGACTAAGATCAGTTTGTACTGAGTGAGTAATTTTCTGACGCAAATTGGCCTAAGTAAAAAAAGAAAACAGGAATTAACATTTCTCTGAAGAACAGAATATGAAATATCATCACGTACAATTAATTATCTGCCTATCTTTTTTTCAACTGACAAAAATTTAATCCTGTAACAGCATTTTTATTTACGAGTTATTTAAGAGAAATCAGAATATGAGTTTAATTTTTTAAATTTTTTATTGGTACATTATAATTACATATAATAGTAGAACTCACTGTTACATATTTGTACATTCATATAACAATATAACTCAGTCAATTTCATTCCCCAGCACCTCCTCATCTCTCCCCCATTCCCTCTTTCTATTCTACTGATTAACATAGCATTTTTCTCTTTTTCGTTTTTGTCATTGTTTTTTCTGGGGTTTTTTTTTTTGTGTGTGTGTGTGTGTGTTTTTGGGTTTTTTTTTTTTTTTTTTTTAGCAAGCAAGAAGTAGGTTTATTGTACAAGCAATAAAGATACAAAGTTAGACTTCTCTGGAGAGAAAGGGCCCCAGAGCTGGAAATCCAACATAGCATTTTTCTATAAAATATCAGAATGTTAGAAAATTTAAAACATAATAGAAAATTAAATGTCCTTTACTAAGAAGTAGAAAAATATATAAAATGTGGAAAATGGACCCTAAAAAGAACATACAGATCCAGTTACAATGAGCTCAATTAATTTTTTAAATATTTCTAATTCCTTTATTATTATATTTTGAGATTCATATGACCTGGATTTTTTCCACCAAACTTGTTTTATTTTTTTAAAGATAAAAGTTTCAGATTTATATTGTCTATAAAATGGTCTTCACCCTGTTTTAGTATTAAAAAACTGTTGTTTTCAGATTATATTTTACATTATTCTTCATTTTGCTTACTCCCCTGATTAATAAACATGAGGTTAAACATATTACACAAGTTGGGAAGCAAAGAGAAGATAATTAAAAGGAAGATAAGGGTGGGGGTGTAGCTCAGAGGTAGAGCACTTGCCCACCTTGTGTGAAGCCCTGGGTTCAATCCCTAGTGCTGAAAAGAAAAAATAAGGAGGCTAATGATTGATCAGATTATGCAAAAGGCCAAGGAAAACCTCAGAAGGCATTAGAGTGTGTAAGTGAAGAAGGTGACTAAAGGAAACACCTGGGATTAAAGGAAACACATTCAGAGTTTGGGAGACTGAGAATCCAAACTACTTCCTCTACACACACAGTTTACATTAATGTGATTTTATTATTTCATTGTCTTCACTAGCATAATTTAACAATTCCAAGAGCCTCTTGCCCAAGTAAATCACTTGACTGTTTATTAAAGAACATCCTAAAAGACAGTCAACTCTTCAGTAGTAAGCATCAAAACACAGTTTAAGCTCAAAGATTCTTTTTATCTTTTATCTCAAAAATCTTCATTTTGTAATTCCCACCAATGCTGGACTGCTTTTTCTTGATCCCTACCCAAAACTATTCAGACCCCCATCCAACCCTCTAACCCACCTAAGGCATCAAAAGACCTGCCTTAACAAACTTAAGATTCTCAATAAATTCTGAATTTGCTACTCCTCCTCTGAGACACTGCCAATGTTCTGTTGAGGTGGTATCTCCCTGGCAGCTATAAAACAGTAAACTTAGCTTTGTCTAATCAACAGGATGGATTGGTAATACTCAGGAAGCATGGCATTCAACATGATGCAATTCTAGGGGATAATTAGGTCTAAGATGGAAATAAGAATTAAGTGGTGATTTAGGGATAGGAATGTGAAGTTTAGCCCTCTGAATATATTTGCCTTAACATTTCCAGCCCATACCTATCCTGCCCCCTCTTCCTCTCAAAATCATGTCCTGCCATTGTTCCCTACATTTGACTCTTTGTATTTCAAGACCAACTTAAGGTGTTACCTAATTTAGCAGAATTTTTATTTCACTTCTCTTATACCACTTTCCAAGGTTTTTAGTGTAACAGTATCACTTGCTAGACAATTAGCCCCTGAAGAACAAGGTAGTGTTACCCAGTAAGTGTTTGATGAACTAAAGTGAGTTTAGTAAATAACAGAAAAGAATATGGGAAAGTGGGCATTTCTACAGAAGAGTAACTGACAGGAATGCTAATGGAACACTGGTCTGAAATATATATATGAGGAAGCTGATCCTTCCTCATCCCAGGAAATCGGGTAACTTAAAAGCTACCACCAGAGAGGGTGGCAACAGAAATGATGTTAATTAGTGGGAAGGCTGTTAGAGGCTGAATATGTAAGAGGAACAAAGGCTAGATCATATATGACAACTGAACTCTCTGACTCAATACCTCTACATCAACCAGTCTGGGAACCCAAAAGACAACCTATGTAGCTATAGCAACTGGCCCAGAATGGGCAGGACTTGGCCAGCTTCCCCCTTTTTTTTGGCCCCAACTCATAACTAACCAAAGAAAGTCAAATATATTCACCAAACCAGATCTCATAAGATGCCCTGCTTCTTGTTAGCTTGCCTCCAGTTTCCCCATATCATCAACCTCATCCAAGAAAACTAAAATTTTTCCCCTTTTCTCACTATAGTTTTTCCATTCCCTGACTGCTTTTTAAGTTTGCCAAACTCAAGTAATGATGCTGACTCCCTTGCCCCAGCTATCTCTGAGTAAACAGTCTCCATGGATTCACATTTGAGACAGCTTCATTTATTTCCACACCTGATTTCAGTTAAAGAAATGGGTAAAACATACTAACAAAATGCTACAAATATTTTTTAAAAATTATTTCATTCATACTGTAACTATTTGATGTTTAAAATTATAAGATACTATAAATAGATACAAGTTGGGGGGATTTCACTGAGTTGGATAGGGATGAGAGTTTCAAAGACAGGCTTTAAGAATAAGGCACTTGTTGTGATTAAGGTGACTGAGAATCAAAAGGATGATAGTCCAGCGTCTCAACAAAAAAGGTTGACAGTAAGAGGAGAAAATAGATGATTTAACCTAAAAAGTTCCCAAACTGAAGGCTATGCTTTAAATGATTAGAATAAGTTAAGAGAGCTTTACAAACTAGCTCCGAGTTTTAAAACTATTAAGACACTTTGTAGTTACTGGTAGATATCATTTGAGAGTAGTTTCATGCTTCTGTATCTTTATATATGCTTAAAGTTGGAAGACAATCTTACCAAGTAAAGCTGGCTAACATAATTTTTTATGTTAGCAAATAACTGTACAGGACTCATTTTATATAAATAACTTATCAAATCTATGAACACATTAAAATTACTCAAGTTGTGAATAATTTTAAAAAATATTATCACAAACCAATTTTATAGCTTTTCTTCTTAATTCCCATTCATTCCATTCATATGCTCTCACAATTGTTGGTGGCAGTATATGTGTATCTGTCTGTGTACTACTTTCACACTTCGTAATTGGTTTTATATAATGTTTGTCAACATCTCTCACCTAAAGAAAGAGTTTTGTAATTAGTACTTATAAAAAATAAACATTATTTATAGATAACTAGACAAATGTAGCTAAAATTGAAAGTAAATTAAAAATCAAGAATTTTTTAACATGAAATCTACTTGTTAATACCAGCAGAGAAAATAAAACTCAAAATTGATGAGATAAACATAATTATTCTTCTGAACATTATAGCTTTGTGCATGATTTGTAAACTTAATGTAGGAGTTGTATTTTGGAAGAGGAAAACATCCTTCCTTTCCTTGAGAAATTCAATTGCTCCTCCCCATGTTCCATAATCAGTGGATTAAGTGGAAATGTGTTAGAAATGGATAGAAATTAAAAATAGCTATTAAATGTTAGGTATAAATCACCTTTGTTTAAATCTTGAACTTTATACATAGAAGATTACTGAAGGCTTTTCAGAGAGAGGGTTGGGTTTTATTTTTAGTGGAATGTACTGATTTTTGGCTGGGGTGCCCAATATTCAGTATTCAGTAATTCCAGACTAAGGAAAATATGGTTATGCTGCATGTGACAGTGTTGGAGGGAGTGGCAGAGAGTTAAGAAACTTGAATCATAATAAAGATGAGAGAGAATACATTAAGTTTAAGCACCAAATAATCACAAAGTACCTACCATTTGATGCACTGTCGGCCTTTAAAATTATCTTATGAATGGTGTGTTGATAAAAATATACTAAAACATAATGATTAAAAGTACTATATAATACAGGAAATGGTAAATAAATAAGACAATAAACTCTCTATGAACTGTACAAAGAGAAAATGAGCTTCCATAAGTATTGAAGGTCACTAGAGAACAGCTAGAGATTAAATAGGCTTAAAGAAAGGATAAAACAAAACCAGGTGTGTAGGGAAAATTTACCTTATGGAAACTGCAGGATCTACAGACAACATATGGTTATCTGATTCTACACTTTGTCTTTGAGCTATTTTACAACTCTGTACATTGTAAATAAGTGATAACAAGGCCAAATAATTTTTGACTATAGACATGTAAAATTTGTCCTATCTTTTTTTTGTATGTGTGGTACTGGGGATTGAACCCAGGACCTCATTCATACTACACAAGTGCTTTACCACTAAGCTACATCCCTGGCCCTGTCTGTACTTCAAATGACTTCCTTTTATCCATGTAGGAAAAAAAAAATCAATGTTGCCTTTATTTTCACATTAATTTGAATATTTCTGGTCTAAAAATGTGTCTGTTTTTAGGATTCTCTTTTTTTTTTTTGGGATAATCAAACTTTTTAATCTCCCTTTACACATTATATTAACATCCATATTACAAGGCATTCCATTCACAAATATTACAAATTGATAAAAACTTCACACATACCCCCAAAAAGTCTATACCAGATTCAGTCACTTTAGTAAATCATTAAAATAATAAAAGTAATGAAAACATATCATAATTCTCTTAAAGCAATAAGGTCTGAGGCACTCTGGGAAAGATGTTCTCTTACAAGGATATGTGTCAGTGGCATCAAATTGTATTACCAGAAAGTTATCAGATACCCAGTAATCAAGTACACACTAACAAGGACTTGATGATCTGATTCCTCTTCACTGGATAAACTTCTATTTGGACAGTTGCTGAAAGGAACACAGACACTGGGCAGCTGAGGTCACTGCTAATGAGTCAACTAAGCATAGGTGAGGCGGTTTTTTTATTTTTATTTTTATTTTTTAATTCCCAGCAAACCAAGGACAGCTGCATCCCTACTGCAGGTTACAGTACTCAAAGAAGTTCCTTTCTCTTCACTGTCAGGATTACTCTCACAGCCCACCTGACTTACTGTGCTCACAGCTAGAGACATCTCAGAACTCTTTACCCATCACCCTCTACAGTGCAACCTCCACCCTTCTCTGAGTATCTTCAAGGTATGCCCTTGAAATAAAAGAGAGGGAAAAAAGGAGGTTTTCTACCTCCCATTTCTGACCAAATAAAGGTCTGAAAATAGTGTATTACAAATTCCTGTGCCCCGCAACAGCCAGCCACCACATGGAGCATAGCTATTTTTGTCATAAACTAGACTTTAAAAAGCCTGATAACCTTCTTCCAAAGTGAATTTTACCACATTCATTCACTGACACAGAGTCCACATTGGAGAGAAAGTCTCACTGAGTGAGTGCTTCCCTACACACAATTACCAGGATAAATAATTAGCATTAGGAAGGGAGGAGGCCAATTCCCAACTAGGAATTAAATCTCTACAAACTATAGATCCACTTATGACAGCAAAAAACCCTGTCAGAGCAGAATCAACCCAAACCAAGGTCACATAGTGTTCGGTAATTACATACATGGAATTTAAAATGTATGCATATATATTTCCATATATATATATATAATTTAAAAAATCTGGAGCAACATGTGTTGCTAAAGTTTCAAGGATTCTCATCTTCAACATTCGCCTGGAAAGCAGCTGGCTCCTGATAGCCAGTTTGTGGCAGTGATTAAAGCAACTATAGAAGCAGGTCTAAGAAAAAGTGCTCAAGGGGCAAATAAGAAAACGGGTATGCAGAGAATGGGAAGGGGGCTGGGATGGGGAGGGGGTACTGAAAGGAGTTGAACAAGGTTTCCTTTATTCTTCTCAGCTTTTTCAGACCCAAGACAAGCTCTTGAAGATACATATCAAATGCTGTGTCCTTCCTTATCTATAGTCAAAACAAAACAAGTGATAAAAAATTGCCTCATCCTTTCTGTACTCTCAATAAAATGCATAGTACAGTAAGAAGGCATTACTGAGATGTGCCATCTTAGGAGAAATTAAAATTGGGACATGAAGTGAGGCCGCGCACTATCAAGTCGCCGGGTTAGGATTTCACAGCCAGTGTCCATTACCAGCAGCATGTGCTCAAACTGAGCAGACCGTTTCCCGTCTCTTGTCACTGCAGTCCAACCATCTGGCCAGGTTTCATCCTGCCATCCACCTTCACAAATCATTGGCTCAATTGTAAACACATGGCCTGATTTCATCACTCCAACTGCTTTGTTTTTGGCATAGTGGGGTACATTGGGAGCTGTATGAAAAAGCTTGTGTATTCCATGCCCACAGTAGCTTCGAACAACTGAAAATCCATTTGCTTGAGCATGCTTCTGAATAATATTTCCCAATTCTCTGTATCGAACACCAGGTTTCACTGCATCGATGGCTTGCATAAGACACTCGTATGTGGTCTGAACTAATTTCCGTGCTCCCTCATCCACATCTCCAACAAAAAAGGTCTCATTCAGGTCCCCATGATAACCATTGCGATAAAGAGTGATGTCCACATTAACAATATCACCTTCTTGCAAAGGTCGTCTGTCTGGAATTCCATGGCAAATGACTTCATTCACTGAAGTACAACAAGACTTTGGGAAATTATAGTAATTCAGGGGAGAAGGATAGCAATTTCTTGCAATGCATGCTAAGTGTACAGCATGATCTATTTCTTCAGTAGTTACACCTGGTTTAATCATCCCAGCAGCAATATCCAGCACTTCTCTAGCAAGCCTACATACAAGTCGCATCCCTTCTATGTCTTCAGATGAGAGTAATTTAATTTGAGAAGTACCTTTAAGAGCCTGTTCAGATTCAGACATTCCTAAGGGATGATCAGCATAATCCGGTCTTTGAATATAACTTGGCACTGGCCTTGTTGGCATCAGTGGATAATGTGGTCTGAGTTTACCAGTATATCGATAACCTGCCCAGGGGTCAGTGTTTATATCACCTTCTACAGTCCAGGAAGACACTTCCCGCTTTGCCTTTTCATCTTTTGCTTTCTTATGTAGTAACTTGTGCGTAGCCCAACTTCCTTTAAAACATTCCTGCGCGGGGCAGCCGAGCTGCCCACACCTGGCCTCACCGACCCCGCGGAGGATGCGCGGCCGGAACCGGCCCCTAAACGCGTCGCCCAGGGGCTGCCGGGCCACCCGGGGCAAGTCGGCTTCAGCCCTCAGCTCGCATGGCCCCGGCTGACCGCGTCCCCGCCCCCGCCTGCATCCGGAGTCCCCAGGGCCCCGGACCCTGAGAACCCAGACGGGGCGGGGGCGGGCGGCGGGGGTGGGGTAAGAGCTAGGATTCTCTTTTAAACCAATCAAAACATCTGCCTGAGCAGGGTGTTAGGGACATACACCTGTAATCCTAATGGCTTGGGGACTAAGGCAGGAAGATTGCAAGTTCAAAGCCAGCCTCAACAATTTAACAAGGCCCTTAGCAACTTGGCAAGACCCTGTCTCAAAATAGAATATATATATTAAAAAAAAAAAAAAGGACTGGAGATGTGGCTCAGTGTTTAAGTGTCCCTGGGGGTTCCATTCCTGGTACTTAAAAAAAAAAAAAAAAGTCTGATTCTCTCACTGACCAACAAATAGGTTATACTGTTTAAAACATGTTCATTTTTATATCTCCATGAGAATCATAATTTTATACATTCTTTTAAATTGTTTGTTTGTTTTTTTTAACAAATAGAAGACCATGTTAGTTTGAACAAGTCTGAGACCAGTATACAACTCATTGTTTTTCTGACACTGAGAGGTCATGGTGAGAATAAAAGAAAAATAAAAAAGGACATGTAGGCCTTAAATGCCAAGCCAAGGAGTTTGGATTCCATCTTATAAATAAAGTCCTAAATAATTTTAAATTCAGAGTAGAATGATAAATGAAATTGTTCCAATCTGCGGAAAAATTACTTATTAAAAATTTGTGTTATATATATATATATATATATATATATATATATATATATATATATATTTCTTCCATAAATTTTAAAGTATTGGTCCTTTTTTCTGAATATTTTTTCTAAATTAGAATTTTATATAACAGAGTATCTAATGAGGTACAAAATGACACGTATTAAACATAAGATAGTGACACTTATAATGCTCATCAAAAAGAATTATGATCTTCAGGGACTACAACTTGTACAAATTTAAAAACCACTAACTTAAGAAAACTGATTTGGTCTTAATTGGAAAAAAAGAAACATACCAGTTAGGGGCCAGAAATAACTTTGAGGCTTTTTGTGATAAGAAGTCATATTATACCTCCAAAATAATATATAAAATGTAAATAACATACATATAACATATTTTCATGTATTTTTATTCAAAAGAAAAATATACTGTAAGGGTAAAAGAAATTGAAGTTAAAGTGTAAAAGTTAAAGGGTAAAAGACCAGGCATTGTAAAGTTTCTAAGCTGCAAGGCCTGAGTTAAAATGTAAAGGACCAGGCATTGTAAACCTGCTTCTAAACTGCAAAGCATGGGTTAAATTCCTGAGGCAGTTAAGACAATGCCCTACTGGCCATTTAGTTGATTTATAGCATTCAAGACCCTGTGCAGCTTGTCAAGTAGGCATTCAAGGCCCAAACCAATCAGTTTGAATGTAACCCCCTCCTTAGGAATGACCTATCACTCCAGCCTGACCTGTTCCCGCCAATGAATGAACTAGTCATGTTTAGGAGTTGTTGTTTGACTTTCCCGCAGTGTATGATGATTTGTTAAAGGAGACTGTGATGTATGTAAAGTCCCGTCCTCCCCAAAAAAGTGTACTTAAGCATTGCACAACCCCTGTTCTGGGCTCTGGGCTGCTCTCATTTCTTGGGTGGGCACGGAGCCCTAGCATGCTAGATCAATAAATCCCCTTCTGCCAACTGCATGAGTGGTCACTTGGTGGTCTCTCCCTCCGATGCTTCACCGGACCCTTACAATACGTGGCATTTATAAAATAATAAGTTAATAAATGTAAATAACCTATAAACTAAAGAAGAAATCCTTTTAAAAGGAAAAACTTAGAACTAAACAATGGTGAAAATAACTGTTTAGGGCTGGGGTTGTGGCTCAGTGGTAAAGTGCTTGCCTAGCATGTGTGAGACACTGGGTTCAATTCTCAGCACCACATATAAATAATAATTTTTTTTTAAAAAAGGGTCCATCAACAACTAAAAAAACATTTTAAAAAAATTAAAGGATGAAATTCCTTTAAAAAATAACTGTCTAGAAGTATAAGTAGTAGAGTGAAAAGAAAATTTATTTTATTGCATAAAAAGGCTAAAAATTAATGAGCTTAGTATCTATTTGAGGAATTAGAAAATAAACCGAATGAAATAAAGCAATTAGATAAAGGGAAATAAAAAATATCAGAGCAGAAAATAGGAAATGAAAGCAAAGATAAAATGGGATCAACAAAGCCAAAAGCTAATTCTTTTCAAAAACTGAGAAAATAGTTCTTTGGCAAAATTAACCAAAACTAAAATCAAAATGAACAATCATTGAAATAAAATGACATACTAAAAAACTGTAAAAATCCTCTAGCAAGATTAATTGAAAGAAAAAGAGAGAAGACTAAAAATGAACTATATTTGGACCTAAAACAGACATAAGACAATGTGAAGAATAAAAAAAGAATATTGTGAAATCTTCATAAGAAAGAACTTAAATGTGAATAATTTCCTAGAAAAATTAAACTCTCTAATACAAAAAGAAATAGAACTATACTTGAAAAATCCTATAATCACAAAAGTATTTAAAATTGGTAGTCAATTGAGTAGTTATAATTTTTATAATCAAAGAAGTCCAGTGGAGACAGGGATATAGTTCAGTTGGAAAAGTGCTTGCCTTGCATGCACAGACCCTGAGTTCAATCCTAGCACCAGAGAAGGGTGGTGGGGTAAGAAGAGACCCAGAAAGCTTTATAAGCATACTTTACCAGATAATTCCAATACTAAGTAAACATAGAAAAGAAAATATAATTATTTACACTCAATACTAAGACATGTATATCAACCTTGATATCAAAACAAGAAAAGCGAGTAAGGAGAAAGAAATGCATAGGTCAGTCTCACTCAGAAATACAGATGTAAAATTTCAAATTTCTAAAGAAAAATAAAAAATATGACCAATGAATACATTTTTAAAAATTAAAATGAACCAGGACCAGGTTATATTGATCCAAAGAAAAAAAATTTGGCTTCATCTTAGAAATAAATTAATATACAGGGCCAGGATTATGACTCAGTGGTAGAGTGCTTGCCTAGCACACGTGAGGAACTGGTTTCAATCCTGGCACCACATAAAAATAAACAAAATAAAGATATTGTGTCCATCTACAACTTAAAAAAAAGTTTTTAAATTAATATACAGGAATTCATCACATTAGCAGATTAAAGGGTAAAAGTCACACCATAATCTCAAAAAAACATAGAAACTGTTGATATAATTAAATAACCATTCATATAAAAAAAGTTTCAGCAACTAAGATTAAAAGAGAAAACTTAACCTGATAAAACAAAATCCATGAAAAATGAAATATCAAAAATATCTTTCTGAGATAAGAAAGAAGACAGTGGTACCCAATTTAACCATTTCTATTTAATATTGTACCAAGGTTGCTTTTCAGTGCAGTAAGGTAAGAAAAAAAGTATAGAATATATACTACACTGTATGTGTGTGTGTCCAGCAGAATATATATGTTATATATGATGTGGTGGGGTTGATAAAAACACACTAAAACATAATTAGAAGTGTTGTACAATATAAGGAAATTGTAAATAATGAGACAATAAGCTCTCTATGGATAATACAAAGAGAAAACTAACTTCCATAGGTACTGACGATCACTGGAGAATAGTTGGGACATTAAATTGCTGCCAGAATTTTATATCCAATTAAATCCATTTTCTAGAATGTATTCTCACTGGTATATTTATATTTATATATATGGGGGAATATATATATATATATATATATATATATATATATATATATATATATATATATATATAAATATAAATATACACCATATAGGGCTCACAGTATGGCCCTTGATTTGCATTAGCTAGTACTTCTAACTGGGAAATAATAATGACTACAGAGATTAACTATATCTGCCTCTATTCTCCAAGTCCAAAAAGAGCTGGGAAATTTTTATTCATCTTTTATTTTAAAAAACAACATAAAATAACAGTAAAAATTAAAGGACACTGGAACTTCAGTAACATACCTAAAACAATCTGTAGCAGTGGTAGAAGAGATTTCATTTAGCTGTTGATTGTTCTCTAGTCTCACAATGATAGAAGCTGCATATTTTTCAAAGGGACAGAGAAGCTGCTGGAGGTCTGAGCTCTCCTGGCAGCAATCCAATGCAAACTAAGGATCTGGAGGTCTTTGTCATCCCAGGATCTGAGTGTGACATATTTTTGAAGGATGTGTGATGTTCAATCGTAAGTGTGACAAAAACTGACAAGTAGGAAGCTTGTGTACTCAGAGTCAAATGCTTGCATCCAAGTGATGTTTAATTTTGAAGATGTGATACTATCATTTGCTGAAAATATTGGTTCCCATGTTGAGCTTTCTAGGAATTATAGTGGGTTTGACTCATATAACTCTTCTCTTACACTTTCAAGAATTTCATGATGCCTTGTCACTACAGCTACCCACACCAGGCTTTCCAGGAACAAAGAGAGTTTCTTAATGCAATCTTCCTAAGTAGAACAAGTGTAGCAGGGTACATGACTTCTGACTGTTGGCATTTGTATACTCTGGATTTCCCAGATAGGTGGATAATCAGACAGATTAAACCTGAAAACTCTGATGCCTGACACAGCAGTTATGGATCAGTTCTACATGAAAGATGGTGTTTTAGCAGAGGATGTCACTCAGGAGAGTATAATTAGTGGCATAATACCTGGTTTTTATGGTTTCGATATGATGTATTCCCCAAAAGCTCATATGTAAGACAATGCAAGAAAGTTTAGAGGTGAGATGACTGGGTTTTAAGAATCTTAATCTAATCAGTATATTAATCCCCTAATAGGGATTAACTGGGTGGTAACTATAGATAAATTGGGTATGGCTAGAGGAGGTGGATTACTAAGGATATGCCTTTGGGGTTTATATTTTGTGGTTGTAAAGGAGAGCTCTTTTTTCTGCTTCCTGGTGCAATGCCCTGAGCTGCTTTCCTGTGTCACATCCTTCTGCCCTGATGTTCTGCTCCACCTCTAGCCCAGAGCGATGGATTTTGCCCTCTACAGACTTAGACCTCTGAAACCAAGAGAGCCAAATAAACTTTTCCTCCTCTAAAATTGTTCTTGTCAGGTTTTTGGTCACAGCAGCAAGAAAGCTGACCAAAATACTGATTCTGTGATTAATGCTCATTGTGCAATCACTGATGGAATTCAGTGAATAGGATAAAATTGAATGGAGCTTGACTACTGACTTCACTACAGAACCAGAATTTTTTTTTTAGCTTTGAAACAAACTTAAGTCAGACATCCTATGATGACTTGATTAGGAAAGTCGTGGAAGTCTTCAAATAGGAAAATTTGTGAATACCATTTGTAATCAGAGTTCTAAATGTCACACAGTACTTTCTTCACTCCAAAAGACTAAAGGTTGAAGGACTGAAAACTGAAGAAACAACAACAGTGAAGTTGATTAGCAAAAAATGCAAAAAGAGAATAAACATAGGCAGTGGTAGCTGCTTTCTAGAGATTGATACCCTGGGGCTGTGATTTCCATAACCATCATGTTTTAGTTACACAAGCCCTAGATGGAATGATAGTGCAATCATTTTGAATTGTATGTATTATTATATCAAGGAGCTAGATATCTTGCATGAAAGCTTTCTCCTGTGTTTAAGTATTCTATGCCATTCTTGCTATGAAATTGAAACATTTGTAGAAAAAACCCTGCTATATGAAACTTTACAATGCTTGAGAAAACAATTCAGTTTGGTTTATACACAGTGTAGTATTTCTCCAGGTATCATCCAGAATTCCCCACAGGGCTTTCTTCCTTCATTAAATACTGGTTTCAGCATAACCATCTGGGACAGTAAATTGCTACCAGAATTTAATATCCAGTTAAATCCATTTTCTAGAATGTATTCTCACTGATGTTACTGAAATCAATTTCTTCTTCATATAGACACTTTTTGCAATAGCAACTGAAGTTTTTCTTCAAAGTGTAGCATCTTCTTTTAGAAAATTATTATAGTTATTCATTTTGTGTTACTATTTTAAAATTATTTATCCCCACATTTGAAGTTTTCTAATTGACTTCTTTTTCTCACCATGATGTCCCCTCATTTTATTTTACCCCTGAAATAAAGTAATACACTATTTTTAAAAATATATAAAATCTGGGAAAACAACTATTACTGTTTGCTGATATTATGACTGCTCATATTGAAAAAACTAACAGACTCAAAATATCAATAGACTCTCAAATTAATAAGACTCTTGAAACTAATAAAGGAGTTTAATAAGGTTGCTAAATATGAAATCAATATGCAGAATTAACCTCATTTTCATAATATAAGCAATAATCAATTAAAATTCAATTCTAAAAATCAACAGCATTTAAAATAGCAACCAATAACAAAGTCTCTACAAATAAATCTAACAAAATACGTATAGCCATTTCTAGGAAAAATTATAAAACTACATTGAAATTTTAGGATAGGGAGACAAAGTTGTAAAAATGTCAGAACTTTTCTTACTTATCTACATATACAAGGCAATTTCAACCACAATTCCTTCAAGGTTTCTTTATGAAACTTGACAATGTACGTCTCAAATATATATGAAATGTAAGAGTTAAATAAAGCCAAGACTTTTTAGAGAATACAGGGTGAGAGAACTTACTCTATTCAGATATCAAGACACATTATAAAGCTGTAAGATATCAGTACAGAAATTGTTTTAAAATTGAGTAATTGTGCCCAGAGCAGTGGCAAACATCTAATTCCAGTGGCCTAGGAGGCCAAAGCAGGAGGATCACAAGTTCAAAGCCAGCCCCAGCAACTTGGCAAGGCTCTGTCTCAAAATAAAGAAAATGGTTGGGGATGCAGCTCGGTGGTAAAGCACCCCTGGGTTAAATCTCCAGTACAAAAACCAAACAAATCAAAACAAAAACCTTTAAAGTATCCAAATACATTAAAGTCCTAAACATGAAAAATAAAACAGAAGAAAATATAAAACAATCACCTTAGGAAAGACAAGGATTTCTAAAACAAGACTTCAAAAACAATACAGGCGTTAAAGAGAAAAATTAATAGATATGACTATATTAAAATTAAAAAGGTGTCTTCAATAAAGAACTTCATTGACAAAGTTAATAGAGAAGTTACAGACTTAGAAAAATGTGTATAGCTTATAAGTGATTAATATTTAGAATAGATAAAGAATTGCTAATCAACAAATTAAAAACAGAAAATATATGAAAAAAATGGCCAGAATTGATATACAGAATAGTTGATATACTGAAGGGGAAACCTGAATGACTAAATACATGTAAAAAGAGATGCTGAACTTTATTTTACTTTCAGAAAAATACACAATGAAACAATACCACTTTAATCAAATTGTCAAAACTTATAAACTAAGTAACAGCAAATGCTGGCAGGATTATGTGTGACAAGTTTCATATGCTCAAGTTAAATTGGTGCAATCATTTTCAGAGTAACCTCTCTGTTGAGCCAAATATTGTAAGTCTACCATTTGGTCCCCATATAGAAGGACACTAAATAGATAAGGCCAATGTCTTGCACAATAGGAGGAAGCTAGATCTCTCAGCAGAATTGTTTGATTCAAAAATAAACTGGAATGTCACAAAACAGAGTGACACACAATCTCTCAGAACAATGACAACTGAGCTGTCCAGAGTCCTGATGGCCACATCTCCATCCCACCTCCACCCCAAATGATACTACTCAGCCCTCACTTTCTTTCAGATCTTCCCACCCATGTATTCAGACTACCTCTGTGCTTCACTGTCACCAGCCCAACAGTTGCTTGGATCCCTGCTGGCCAGATGAGTGGTACCAAAATTCATCTGCTTCATAGTTAAATGTGGATAAAAATAGCAATCACTAAACATTTGAAATCATATTATTTCAAAATGGTTTTTATTTTAGTGTGTTTAAAAGCTCAATGAAAAAAAGGAGAGACAGAATGAAGAATTAAAAGGTATACAATGATGATGAGAGCAAAAGAGAAAAAAACAAGAAAATTATATGGTTTTAGAATATGATTTCCATACAGGTAGGGATTTTTATCTGTTTTGTTCACAGCTAATTTCCTTTGTGCCATGATTAGGGGCTTGCTAAATATCTGATGAATGAATGAAAGAACAGGCATAGGCATACAAGAAATATATATTTTTAAAATATTTTTTTAGTTGTAGTTGGATACAATACCTTTATTTTATTTATTTATTTTTATGTGGTACTGAGGATTGAACCCAGCAGCTTGCTCGTGGTAGGCAAGCGCTCAACTGCTGAGCCACAACCCCAGTCCCAAGAAATATCTTTGATCCATTTTGTGGTCTTTCAGCCTACTAGGAATTAAACCCATTAAATTGTTTTGCAGCTCTGAATATAAGTATGTTGTCATCTATGTTATCTATGCTGAACTTTACTCATTTTTAGATGTGGAACTATAGTCTCAACTATTCAACTAAATACTCTTTTTCTTTCAGAGTTTTCAAATCTATTAATTCATCAGTTTGACTCTATATTTTATTTCATTATTCTTTGCATATTCCATTATTTTCCATCCTCAGATGTGAATCCCTTTCAGATAACCTATAAAGACCCTAATCTGAACTTGTCACTGCCTGAACTTGGGAACTATTCTAAAGTATAACTTATATAAAATACACTTCTAAATTTCATAAATTCTTAAATATTATTCTTGCTTACCTGAGAATATGGAACAAGTGTTTCAAACTGTTGATGAAGTTCCAGGAGCTGAATTAACTCTGCATTTTTTTTGGCCTTTTCTTTAATTAAACCAATATAATATTCAGGATTTTCTGCAAATGAATATGCAGCTTCTCTAGTATTGAATGTGTAATACTTCTCTTTATATTTCAAAATTCCAATTGTTGGATTTCCTAAAATTGAGGAAAAGAATTGAATTAGGTATGAAATATTAAATGATTCATATTGGCCATATACCTATAGAACCATTCTTAGTACATTCTATTTTAACATAGTTTTGTTAAAATGTTATAGTTCACAACTTTAAACTACATACTTCATTAAGCGATATTTTATGTGAAACTCATATTAAATTATTTTTTAGTTTTTATTTAAAGTATGGTTCTAACTTATTTTAGTTAGAAGTACTATCCACTATCTGGATGAAAGATATTTAGGAATCCCTTATAAAAAGCTAGTCCTTTAGCAGATTTTTCAAATCTATTTTAACTATTAAACTACAAAATGACAAAGACTATTTTTAAATAAATTCATGAGTCATTAAGTTTTGCTCTGTCAGTAGTTCTTTAGAAGATGATATATTTTTAGTAATTCTGTATGACTTTCTGTAATCTTTCAGTGGGGCATTGAATTATTCCCTTTCTATGGTATCATAGCATCTACTTTTTATAATACAGAAACTGAGTTCACAGGAGGCAATTAAAGGTATGTTTTTAAAATGACTGTGAAAACTACAAAAATGGGACATCTTTTGCAAAATACAAATTTGCATGCTGTGAAACAGACTCTATACAGAATATAGTATAATATCCACATAATTTGTAAAATTTATATAGAAAGCAGTAATACTGTCTTATTCATTTATTCTTTCATTTATTCAACAAATACTTATTGGCTCAGTTTTTGGCATTAAGTATATGGAAGAAAACAAAATCCCTGCTCTAAACAAATCAGAAATATATAATAGGCCAAAGAGTGATCAGCATTATGGTGGAGGGGGGCATTAAACACATAATAATAAAAGGAGATGAGATCGATATTTTAAACTGGGTAATTAGGGAACACTTGGTAAAGTGAAGGAGGAAGATGTACAGCTATGAGGGGATGGGGTGAGGAGATAAAGCTTTACAGGTCTTAGGGAATCCCAACTGAAAGGCTGTAAAGTGAAAGTGAACTTAGAATTTTCAAGAACAGTCTGGGTGTGGATCTCTAGTCCCAGCAACTCAGCTGACAGGAAGATTACTTAAGCCCACTAGTTTAAGATCAGCCTGAATGACATAGCAGGATCCTATTAAAAAAAGAAAGAAAGTTCAAGAACAGCAAGGAGTCCACTGCAGCTGTAGTAGTATGAATGAGGGACAGATAGGCAGTGAAGTCACCTAAAAAGGATCATAACTGGTAAGCCAGTGCCACTTTGGCATTCAAGCCATGTGGTCTGCACTCCCAAATGCAAGGAAGGAAGTCCTATCGAATGCCTTTGAGGTAATGCAGGTGGCTGCTGCCCCCAAAATAACATAGTAAATAGAAATAATTCAGTAAACAGAAATGAAGTAGTCAGGACCAGCTTATCCAGAGGGGTGTCTGAAATTCGCAGTCCTGCAAACCCTTATATTTTCCTATTTCTCCCTCTTTCTTAGAATCATAGTTGTTAGGAGCTGGATGAAACTCCCCAGACCTCCTGCTTGATACTTTCTGTTTTCCTAAGGGGAAACTGAGTTGACAGGAGGCATGAAATTTACTAAAGGTTACCTGTTTATAAATGGTACAAACTAGGACAAGAAACCTGAATCATCCTGAATCCTAGCTCAATAGCATTTCAACTGTATCATGCTACCTCTTCATTACCACCCACATCCATGTTTCTGTGTGTGTGTCTCTTATGACCCATTCTCTTCCTTCCAAAAGAAAGGAAGGAAGGGATAGAGCAACGGAGAGAGGTATGAATAGAAGAAGGAAGGAAAAGAAACCACCTGTATTCCACTGCTTTTTATTTCTGCATGGTTCTTGATTATTTTATCCCCAGTATCACTGATTGTCACAGGGTCTCAGAATACTATTATCTCATGTCCCCATGGTAAACCCTTTTCACTCCCACTATGAAAAAAAAAAGTCATAAAAAATGAGCCAACTTGTATGTCCTTTCTAGCATGTATGCACACAATTCCAATAATTCTTCATAACGAAAAGAGCAATACCCAATTATGAAACATAACAAATGTAGTATGGAAAAGAAATAGAGGATAAAAGGAAGAGGTTAACAGTGTAGATGAGTAACAATTCTGTCAAACTGTTTTCATTGTAGCCCTACCAGGCTTCTTATTGTCAATTTATACAGTATTTTTTGGATAATAATTTATTTCATCTCAATGTCTCTTTTACTCTTTATTTTGGAGAAGCTCTAATAATCTATATAATAGATTAGCCATTTCCTTAGTAGGATCTTAGAGGGAAATACTGATCTATGTTAATGAAATATAACTACAAAACGACAAAGACTATTTTTAAATAAATTCATGAGTCATTAAGTTTTGCTCTGTCAGTAATTCTTTGGAAGATGATATATTTTTAGTAATTCTGTATGACTTTTTGTAATCTTTCAGTGGGGCATTGAATTATTCCCTTTCTATGGTACCATAGCATCTACTTTTTATAATACAAGTTGAGCATTCCTAATCTGAAAATCTAAAATCTAAAATGCTCCAAAATCTGAAACTTTTGAATGCCAACATGATGTTACGAGTATAAAATTCCATACCTAACTTCATATGACAGGTCATAATTAAAACTCAGGCCCACTAAGATTATATTAGACTGTGTACATGATGTATAGGAAACACAAATGAATTCTGAATTTTGCTGGGTCTCATCCCCAAGATATCTCATTTTATATATATATATACACACAAATGTTCCAAAATCCAAGCATTTCAGGCAAGAAATACTCATTCTGTATACATATTCTATCACTTTCATTTAAAGTCTCTTGTTCATGTCAATGTACCAAATTATACTCTAAGCACCTCCAAGACAAAGATATTGTCTAGATCATTTTTGCAGCTCCTTTCCTAGAGTTCACCATCTGATTCCATCACATTTTAAAATATGAATATGTCAGTGACAATGTCAGGTGACTGGTTAAACTACTGAGGACACTAATCAAAATAGTTTATTCTGAAAGCTAGTCCACAAACTGGCCAGTACAATGAAGATGGGCTGGGAGAAGGGAGGCAAAAAAGTTTTCAAACAGAGAAAAAAATTGGGGAAGAGGAAAACAATATTATTTCCAATAATATACCTGGAAGGAGAAGACCATCTGTTGTAGCAAATGTGTAACCACAAAATCCCCGATACTGAATTAATAACTTTTCAAAATTTGCTGTTGTTTCTGGGAAAAGCCATTCCAGTTTTTTGAAGTCTGTCAAACGTACTCTATCTTCTAAAATGAAAAATGAATACAGGAAAAGTTTTCATCCAGTGAGAAGACTAACATTTCCAAATAAATCATTATTAACTCATTTTAAACATTAATTTATTGTTCTTTTCCTGACAAAAACTTGATACTCACAAAGTCAATGCATCTCTTGAAGGGCCTAAGCTCAATTAACTTTAAAGGACTAAAATTTATCGATTTATAAATTCTCAACATGAATCTAAAGTAGATATAGAGCAAATAATGTTTTAAAAAATAAAACTTTATTTACAACAAATACAGTAAGGATTAATATCTTTTTCTACTCCATATCAATAACAAAACCACTAATTCTGTGATAGAAACACATTCACACAGAAAATCATTGTTAACCAAAACATGAAGAATAATTACATAAGAAGTGGTTATTGCCAGCTAGTAAGCTATCCAGTTGACATATTCTGTTTGCCACACTGAGCATTAGTATTTTATAATTAAGAAAGATGTCTAATGCTTTATCAGAAAGATGTAACATGAAAAATTTAAAACAAAAGAGTGACTTCATTATAGAGATAATTTTAGAAAAAAAAATAATGGTTTCCATTACCCATATGTTCTTTTATTCTACACACATCTGTTTTCACTGTCACATCATCAAGAAGACCTTGCATTATTCTGTCAGGAAAAAGAAGTTCATGAGCACCCAGAAATGGCTCCAGGTGACTGGTTAAACTACTGAGGACGCTAATCAAAACAGTTTCATCCTGAAAGCTAGTCCACAGACTGGCCAGTGAAATGAAGATGGGCTAGAAGAAGAAGAAAAAAAGTTCAAAATAGAACTATATGATAAAATTATAAAGCATTGTACTCTTAAAAATAAATACAATGTTATTTGTAAAGAAATTAATTCTTCCTTAAGTCAACCAAAAATCTCAGGGAACTAGACAATAGACTAGAAAGAACCTGACTTACAAATAATGAGAAAATAAATTAATTTTATTTCAAAGCATTTTATTTTGGTATGATGGTTATAAAGTTAATTTAGTCAAAAAGAGTCACATATTTGATGACCTAAGAAAGTTTTATGAATATTTCATCTAAAAAGGTCAGGGGAAAAATAAATACACTTTTTTTTAAAAAAGTTAAATATGACTCATTATGGTTGATTTATCTGGCCTAATCATAATTCAAAAGAATCTGGAAAGTATAGAGAGATATCTTAGGACACGTTTGTGAGCTACAAATTAAAGATTTTGATCAGTAAACTAAAATGTCTTTTATTTAAAGTAAAGATTACTGATTTACAGAACAAATGAAAAATCAATCAGGCCCTGCATATAAGCTGAACAACTTAGCCTTTTGTTTCTCTGTTTTTAAAACCAAACATTGAAAAGGATTGCAGAAGGTAGAAGAGTCTCAAATGGTCTATATAATATACATGAACCTTTTTTTACCTGCTTGTTCAGATGAGGGCTGTTGAGTTCATTCAAAAAATAGTGCAGAGAATCAGAAAGTCAATAGTAACAGCATGCATGGTAAACAAAGAGATTATTATCTGTCTCTTTAGAAAGGTCACAAGTTACATCATCTCTGTGCTAGAGGCAACTTCTGACCTGCTACTATGAATAGATTTCCAACACAGTACTACAGATTATTTCTGTTATCATAGTCGATACTAATATTATCGCACTGTAGATCTGAATTTCCTTTAGCAGCAATTGCTCATGGAGAATGCTCTCATCCAATATACTTCAGATACTACTATAAAATAACCATAAGGAACAGGATCAACTTATATAAAACTGTTATGTTAAATAACTGAATATAATTATAAGGATTTCTGATCCAATTTTATAGTACTCAAGAAATTTACCCTTAATACGGTCAAAGTTGATAACAAGTACTTACAAAGACTTGTGATGTTGGGATAGCTGTTCTTGATTTTACAGTGGATTTTAAAAGTTCCAATTGGGCTCCTAACTGTTTTATCATAATTTCCACTTCTTGGGCACAAGTAATTATATCTGACTATGAAGACAACATAATTTACATTAATATTTTTATAATTTCACTAAAAAAATCACATGTTTTAACCCCACCTGTTCCCCACGTCCTCTGAGGGTAAGCTCAGTGACAGGGGCTCTATTCTCTTTGGTAATCCTCAACAACTAGAATAGCACTGGCATATGGATGATGCCCCAGAAATATTTGTGGGATTGGTGAGTTTTTTGACATACTATGAATATAACTTTTCTTAAATGTACACAGGTATACTAAAATATTAAATCTAATTCTTGAGAAGTGGATCCCCAGGAATCTTCTTTATATAGTTATATGGCTATTATTTTCCCATTACCCAGTGATAACATTACTGAAGTATTTCTCTGAAAACTATTTTGATATCAAGAACTAATAAATTACAGAAATTCTTAAACGTCACAGCATTAAAGAAAAACAATATTTTTATAGAAATTGAGGGTCTGAAAATAAGTTGCTAAATTTGAAATAACTATAAAACACTTGTTTTATTTGCAAGCACCATATAAAATATATATAAATACCAAGAAGAGGTAGATATGAATAAGGAAAAACAAAGAATAGAAAGGTAAGTAAGGCTGGGCACAGCGTGGGTGTCTGAGACAGGAGGATCCTGAGTTCAGAACCAGCCTTAGCAACTTAACAAGACCCTAAGCAACTTGGCAAGACCCTGTGTCTAAATAAAATACAATAAAAAGGCTGGGGATGTAACTCAGTGGTTAAGCAGCCCTGGTTCAATTCCCAGTACCCAAAAACCAAAAACAAAAATGGAAAAAAAAAAGGTAAGTAAATTTCTGAAGTATATATAACTAATAAGGGGTAGAATTACATTTCTACTCTAAACCATCTGAGAGCCCAGCTTTTATCCATTATACTGCATTGCCTAAGATGCGACCAGAAATAGCAATGGTATGGGTTTATCAGTACAGTATAAAATAATGGCACTTATTTAAAAGAAAAAAGTATATTGAATCCTTGGACATCTGTAGTTTAAATTCTACACAGATAATTTTAAATTACAAAAATGAAATATCAAATATTATTATCAAATATTATTAGTGTTCTTAAATAGAACATGCATCTTGCTTTAATTTTACCCACACTGCTATTTAAGCATTCTCTGGGTTCAGTCTCCCATATAACATTTTCTATCATATCTAACAAGTCTCTTATCTGCCCCAGAGTTTTTTCCCACCTTGCTTGTTACTGTTGTTTTTGGAATCAAATGTAAAAATGCAATCTTTAAAGGCTTTTTAGATTTGTGCAACAAGCCAACAACACACATATGCAGAAATAAATCTGCATATGTTCTCCAAAGTAAAAGTTGCATCTGACACATAACACTTATAAAACCTACAATGAAAGATGCTCTAGATTCCCTATACTCAAGCTATGTTTTCAGGGTCTATTCACAGAGTAGGCAGGCACAAATAACTTTTTGATTTTTTTTTCCAGTAATGGCCTAGAATAATCACTCTATTTATATTTTACCAAAAAGAACTTATTTACAAAAGTAGAGTTTTAGTTGTAATGTTAGTCCTCTAGGGATACTATTGCCTAAGTTTTTTGCTTTTGTTTGTTTGTTTGTTCATTTTTGTTATAACACACTCAAATGTTTAAGGAAAGCATATGATCCCACCACCATATTTCTGTATCTCCTCTCTTCCTTCTTCTTCTTTTTTTTTTTTTTGATTGTAAGTCCTCATACTTTCTTCCATGGGCAATTTTCCTACAAGTCTCATCAAACTCATAAAAGACAGTAAAATGATGGTTTCCAGTGGACAGAGAGAAGGGGACATATGGAGTCAATAATCAACAGGTATGAAGTTTCAGTTCTGCAAGATGAATAAACTTTAGGGATCTGCTTCCACCATAGTGCCTATAGTTAGTAATATTGTTCTGAACTCTTAAAATGTGTTAACAGCATAAATCTCATGTTAAATGTACAATAAAATAAATTAATCACACATTCCATCTGATTTTTTTACTTACATTATTGGAAAAAAATCAAGATGCTGGGTGTTGCCTAATCCCTGCATGTACTTTGCATGCAAGGCAAACACTACCAACTGAACTATATTCCCAGCCCTTCTACAAAAATCTTGACTTGCAGGTTTTCAGAAATGTTCTATCAGACATAATTTTTCCTTGCATAATAACAATAAGCAGCTTTCTTTCTTTGGTAACTGCCTTGCACTTAAAAACCCCACAGAATATGGAATTCTGTTCTCTCAGCTAAGACAGTCAGCAAGACTGTGATTGCTGCCCACCATGCCACCACCCGCCTTTTCTTTTCCAGAATACATGAATTTGTTCACTGCAACAGATAAAAAACTAATCAGAACAAAATAAAATAACTCACTACCCAAGTTACAATTGGATTTTTTTAAATGTTTATGTAAACTGAATGCAGCTTTGGCAAGAAATAATTTTTTAAAATCAAAATCAATACTTGAAAAAATTTTACTAATATCCTTTTAGATACTGTGACTTTTGAAAAAGGATATTTATAGGTTTCAAGACATGAAAAAATTTCAGCTAAATACAAAATGGCATATTTTGTAGCCTAGAGATAATGCTGATTAAACCAATATTCATTCTATATTAACTAAAACTAAGAAAGATTGATGGGGAAGGACTGATAGTTCAAAAACAAAACAATAGACATTTTGAGCACCAAAGGGTCAGAAAGTTTAAGAAAATTTGTCCTAACCCTAACTTAAAGTAGTACTAAATAGCCATGAAGAGTGCTAAAATAAGAAAACTAAACCTTCTCAATAACATGAACAGCAAGAAGCTTGGAAATGAGATAGTGTCTGGAAAAAATAATATCTCCTCAGCTTGTTCCCCCACCAAAATGGAATCAGAGCTCTTCTGCTAGGGCCCCAACAGTGATGATGATGGTAATCATCATCATCATCATAAATGTATGGAATTATTACTATGTAAATACACTGTCCTACATTATTTACATAGTGGAGAATATTCTACAGATATGCAAACCAAGACACTGGGAAGTTAAGCAACTTCTTCAGGACACAGATCTAGCAAGTAGCACGTCAGGACTGGAGCCCATGCAATCTGCTTGCAGAGCCCACACTTGTCATTGTACGCTCCATTCACTGTCCCTCTAAGCTGCAAGAGGTGGAACTCCAGTGAGAATTTAAGACCAAGTTAATAGGTTGAACATAATTCCTGATCAAAACACTCCACAATGAACAAGATTCTCTGAAACATCTTCACAATATTTATTCCCAAGGATCTCCCCTCCAAATATAGACAATAAAAGTGAATGTGAGTTTTGACTCCTATGAACCTACATTTCACTTCAAGACAAATTGATTTAAAAACCCTGTTGGTATCTGACTAGTTACATAAGGCTGAAATCAATGTTAAGGGAATATCTGTGCATCAGGATGATTTGATTTTTTTAATCTTTATTTTATTTATTTATTTATTTATGTGGTGCTAAGGCTCGAACCCAGCACCTCACACGTTAGTCAAGAGCTCTATCACTGAGCCACAACCCCAGCCCCAGAATGATTTGATTTTGAATAACTGATTTACAGTCCTTCTTTCCAAAGGCAATTAATAGGTAGGCCAGTTGTGAGGACCCCTAGTTTCTTGCAATGAAGTCTTGTCATCAGGATGCTTCTCTCTTTGTACTGTATAGCTAGGTAATCAGAGATGACAGACCAAGTACATCCAAAAGTGTACTAAGCCATTAAGAATCAAGTTAGGAAGAGGGGGCCAAAACACATACTATTCTATCCCTCAAGAAATTAGTATTCACTCATATGAAAGACAGTTCCATTAACCCTGAGTCTCAGAGTTATTAGAAAGAATCAGAACAAAACTTTTTAAAATAGCTTTTAAAATGGAAAAAAATTAGAGTCCTCTCTGAGAGGATCCATTCTATCCCTTGAGAGTATTCCCTTTTTCTATCTCTTCTAATAAACTTTGCTATTCTTTTACTTAAAAAAAAAATTCTACCAGTTTTTATAAGAACAGCAAATTATTAAACAAAAATTGAGTGTCAACTATCTGCCAAACAATGTTAGACACTTCTTCTGAATAAAACAACATGGTATTTCTCTCCTACACATACATATATTATTGCTTAAACATACCATGTTAACAATCATACTATCAAGTACCAAAGAGAATCAACAACTATAAAAATCAAAATCCAACTTTCCCATTTCTATTTTAATTCCTGGATCTACCTATGCAATATAAACTGAGAAGCAACTGAGTTTGCTTCCTTTCATTAGTGACTTGGTCCTAAAGAGGTTATGTATGAAGACCAGAACTTGTGAGATTAACTCACCAAAATGATCTGAAGGAAGATCTCATATTGTCGTACATTATACAATGCCTCCTTTAACATATATGGCTCGAGTTCTTTACTCATGAGTGGGTTCTTTGTTACCTTCTCAAGGATGGCTGTGTAGCAATATACCTGGTCCTGGGCAATCTGAAGTTGGGAATCAATATGCTGAGTGGTGGCTGGGATTGCTTCATGTAGAATAGCTGGCACTGTTTGTAAGTATATAAAAGACAGGTATGAGGGTGGTTAAGAAGAACAAGAGAGAGCCAGGCATGGTGGCTCAGCCTGTAATCCCAGGAGTTAGGGAGCCTGAGGCAAGAGGATTTCAAATTCAAGGCCAAACTCAGCAATTTAGTGAGGCCCTCAGCAACTTAGTAAGACCTATCTCACATTAAAATTAAAAGAGTTTAGGGATTAACTCAGTGGTAAAGTGTTTCTGGGTTCAATCCCCAGTAAAAATAATAATAGTTAAGAAAAAAAAAGGCCCAGAAAGTAGTCATATTTTAAGCACTGAGTGGAGTTAGTTTTTAACAACAGTAAGCCATGTGCTTCATGGGTCCCACAGCATGAAGAATACAAAAAGAACCTATCCAAACAAAATATATTATCAGAGTGATAACCAAAAGTCACAGCAGATCAGCTTTTGCCACTAAAAATAGAGTTTAAAGAAAGGTAGGCTTCAACAGTATGTGTTGTTGACCATGTGGTACCTAGAAAAGCCACTGTCTGATCAATCCTTCTATATACTTTCTTTTCTATTTGTAAAAACAAATTTCAAAAGCATTTTTTGTAAGAAACTCATTTGGATGCTGAAAAGAAACAGAATAGTCTATCAAGGGAGGAAAGTTTATAAAGAATGGAAATTGAACTTTTTAACACAGCTTAAAAATAAAATTTTTAAAATGGAAAAACTTAGAGAATGTGGCTCAGAGGTACAACACTTGCCTAGTATGCACAAGACCTTTGGTTCAATCCCCAAATTCAAATCCTCGGCAAATAAATAAATAAATAATACTCTGCTGCTAGTACTGATATCTAGTGACCAGTGGTCTGGTAAAAGACACCAACACCTTATCACCTGCAGGAATACCAAATTCATAAGAAATCACTCTACTGGTAGGTCCTTAATTAACTATTTCAAAAGCACATTCAAATTTATAAAGAATTCTTTTTGTAATAACAATACAGTAGATGCTCCTCAATTTAAAGATTTGCCTAAATATCTCTTTTTGGACCTTCTCATTCCATTAACAGCACCAACAACTGTTTTCTTTCCAGAATGATGTTTGGTTTTACATCACTGAGTTTTACTTTCTTTGGTTGATTTGGAGTAAACACAAATCTCCACTGAATTGGAGAGGCTAGCCTTTGGGCAGGAACCACATTCCTTTACTGATTCACTTTCCCACACTAACTTCATGGTACATAAAATTCAAAGTCTTGCCTCAGCAAAAGTAAAAAAAACAGTTACTAAGGAACTGTCAAAACTACAAATCTTAAATCTCAGCATGCCAGTCATGTATTGTGTATTATATTCCTCACTGTGCAGGCTGAATTTTAAACATCCATAACCCCTAGAATTAACCTAATGATACACTTACAATCATCAATGCCTTCTCCTCCTTTTCCACAGTCTCTGTTAAATAAGCGAATTCCAGAAACAATCATAGTGAGTTCTTTCAGCTGGCGTTCTTTGTCCTTTTTAGTAAGAGTCAGAAATGTCCCCAGTTCAGAATGAGGAAAAACACTCTGTAGTGCAGCTAAAATAAACCACAGAATATGAAAACAAAATGATAGAATAAAGATATCAGAACTTAGATTATAAATTTCTTTCCTTCAGCAGAAAGTTAAGAGACTTGGCTTTGTACTGTTCCCTATACAATGCTTCACATTTCTGATAACTGACTACAGAATGCATGGCAAAATTTATCATACATCAGAGCTGGACTACTAAAACTAATGCTATTGTCTCATATCCATTTTTAATAAGTAAGCATCCAAATTACTGCTAGAATTTCTTGGCACTAGGTCTTAAAACAAACTTTCTAAATAGGGCTTGGAGTAGAAAAATCTATGCTGTTAGATAATTATGGAGGAAAGCCATAGGAGGTCTAGACATCTTGCCTATTCCTCATTTTTAAGTATAAAAGGGGACAATAGGCTCATGATATGTACAGCCCTAAGAAAATGAACAGTACTTCCCTTCAGGTGCCACGTTGTATAAAAAGAGTCTGGGTAAGTTTTAACTTCTTATTTGTCTTTATTTTTTTTCCAGATAAAAAGGGAACTTCAATCTTTTAACACTTAAACACATTTTATAAAATATAATGATCATATATGCTCACGTATACAATGGAAATCATTTATATTTTTTACCTGTTGCCTCTCTGACAATCTTGATGTCTGTAGGGGATCCAAGCCCAGAGCGTAGCAACACATAGCTGACAATCTTCCTATAAAGGCTTTCCAATTCTTCTCTAGCACATGCTCTATTATCTGTAATTTCTCTGCTAACAGAGCCTAATCTAGACTCCAGGACCCGGTGATGTTCTTCAAGAAATTCCTCTAAAATTGGCAAATGATAACATTGCATACATTTGATATTTAGGATTCTCATTTGAGGATGAGAGAAAAACTGCTTAAGTATGGCAACTGTACTGTATAAAAATAAATACTTTCTTAAGATGTAAAAATGAAATTAAAAACAGTGAATAAGTAACCTCAAGACAAAAATCCAGTGGGAAACGTGCATACAGTGATTTAAATAGAGTACTTTATCAAAAGGGCTGGGGTTGTAGCTCAGTGGTAGAGTGCTCGTCTGGCATGTGTGAGGCAATGGGTTTGATCCACATAAAAATGAACAAATAAAATAAAGGTATTATGTCCATCTCCAACTAAAAAATTATTTTAAAAAGCCACAAGACCCAAAATAAATAATCAAAACAGTGAACATCAGAGAAGACTAAAGTCTCTCAATTAAGCAGAAAGTAGACACTTTCTTTAATACAAGTGTGAGTATATATATAAAATACTATATGTAAACATTATAAATATATATGTACTGTACATTTATACCATATGTAAACATATGTAGTATGCTACATGTAAGTATATGTAGTACAGTCATATATGGGGTGTATATATTCCTTTTCTATTATGTGTATTTCTATTTTAGTTCCAGATAAATTTTTCTCTGAATAATATTACTGATAATATGATATTACATCAAAAACTGTGTCTCTCCTCTTTCTTCCTTTGCTGTGCTAAGGTAAAAGCATAATTGTGGCAAAAGACCATCTTTACCAGCAATATAATTCTTGCCACTGACTCAATAAGACATCCTGTATTACTATTACAAGGGCAATGATTCACATTTCAATCATGCACACTTCATACCAAATCTTACCACAAAAGAAACTGAAAGCTTTTTTTTGCAAATAAAAAATACATATATTAAATTTCCTCAATTCCATGACTATTTTATTGCTTTAAATCTCATTATTATTTTTAAATTGTTTTTGTATGTGTAGATGACAGAATGCCTTTATTTATATTTACATGGTGCTAAAGATCAAACCCATTACCTCAGACCTGCTAGGCAAGCGCGCTGCCACTAAGCTACAGCCCCAGCCCAAAATTCATTATTATTAAGCAAAAAAAGCAAGATATATAATTAGTTATATAGGATAACTAAAGCACTAATGCCTAGAGACAAAAAAAGATAATCACCAAATAGTTAATAATAAATTCATTACAGCAGCAACAAAAAACAGAGAAATTTATTTTCCTTTTTCTCATTCCCAACTTGTCTTTGATGCATGCATTTTCATTTATATTATGATAAAATTCTGAATTTAAATTTCCCACAATTTCTTTCATTTTCAGGTAGTTACATAATTTAGGAATTATGAGATGATAAACTAGGAATAAAAAAATATACAAATTTTAAAAACTTAACTTCAATGAGTTGGATGTTTTCACTTCTAATTATAATGTATCAGTGCTATGAAGGTTAAAAATCAATAGACTGAGAAATAATGTTTAGGAGCATAAAAATTTAAATTGACTTTTAACACTTACAAAAGCCACTGATATTTTTTTTCATTTAGCATGTTCATCATTATTATCCTTCAAAGATTATAGCTTGTATACAAAAGTCCTTAGTTTTGAAGGCTTTGTCCCTAGACCATGGTATTATTGGAAGGTGGTACAACCTTTAAAAGGATTAGTGAAAGGTCTTTGGGCTCAAAGAAAGCATGCCCTGGAGGGCACTGTGGGACCCCACTCTTTCACTGGCCGACCAGTGAGGTGAATGGTTTTGTTCTAGAGTCACATGTTCCCACCATGATAGGCCACCAAAGGCCTAAAGAAACTGGATCAACCAATCATAGACTGAAACTTTAAATTTGTGAGTCAAAGGAAATATTTTCTTTGTATAAGTTATCTCAGATAATTTTTATAGTGACAGAAAACTTCTTAATACATCAAAGTTGGAAAACATTTCAAAAGACTGACAAGGAAAATAATTTCATGAACAATTAAATTTATTGTCAACCAAATGAAACTTTCTCACCTGAAATACAACATAACTTTTAAAAGCATTGAAGTAGGTAGATAATGTTACCTCGACTTGTGTAATTCATATCAAAGTAAACTTGCATCTTAATGGTGTCTAGAGATGGATTTTTATTATCCAGTAGTCGAGCCACACAAAGCTAGAAAATAATAGCAATGTTTCTATTACATTTTCTAAAACACTAAAGTATCTTCTAAGATAGCTCCAAAATTAAAGGGAAAAGTCAAAGCAGTGTTTCCTGATATTTATCTACCAAGAGCTCCTTTTATTATTTTTTCTCCTTGAGGATTTCAGGCTCTATATTTTATCCAACTAGCAACAATGTATGGCTGGGAATATAGCTCAGTTGGTAGTGTGTATTATGTGATAAGTTATTTCCCTTGAGTTAACTTAAATCACCTCAGGTGGCTAATAGTCTAGTTGAAGGCAAGAAGCTTGACTTTGGTGGTTAGCCCAAGCAGTTAAAACATGGATAAATGGTCCATGAAGCTTATACTCCAGTCTAGAACTCTCCTGGAGTTCCTCATTACTATTTATTTTATTAATATTCCTTTGGCAATGCTGGAGGTCACATGCATTTTACTAAAAAGAAAAAACTATTGCAACTACCTTCTTCTCTTCACCCAATTTTAATGGCTCTACTTTCCTGTTTCAAAATTTTTTCTTCTGATTTGTGTTCTCCCATCCATGATCCCAAATAGATGGCTCATTCCCCCTTCTGTCGCACTTCTTTAGACTGGATGATCAAATTAAATTTTCTTTCCTTCTCTCCACTACTAACCTCCCTCCCCCACTCTCTTCCCTTCTCACCTCTTAGGAGCAGGGAGAATGCAAGACTGAGGATCTGATACTGTCTTTATGGAAACCTGTGCACCTGGATTCCTCCAAGAAAGAGAAGTAGTGTTCTAAAATTAGACTTTATTTTAAAAAAATTAGCTCATCCATGTGACTTTGGGAAAAAGGGAAACAATTTCCATCATTTGAATTTTTTATTTTTGTTCTAATTAGTTATATATGACAATAGAATGCATTTTGACACATCATACATAAATATATAACTTTTCATTCTTCTGGTTGTACATGATGTAGAGTTACACAGGTCATGTAATTATATATGCACATAGGGTAATAATGTCCAATTCATTCTACTATCATTCCTACCTCCATACCCCCCCCCCTTCCTTCATTTCCCTCTGTCTAATCCAAAGTACCTCTATTCTTCCTGAGCCACCCCACACACACACACACACACATACTTATTGTGAATTAGCATCTGCGTATCAGAGAAAACATTTGGCCTTTCTTTGGGATTGGCTTATTTCACTTAGCATGATAGCCTCCAGTTCCATCCATTTACTGGCTAATGCCATAATTCCATTCTTCTTTAAGATTGAGTAGTATTCTATTATGTATATATACCACATTTTCTTTATCCATTCATCTGTTGCCCTTCAACAGATGAATGGAACTAGCACCTAGGCTGATTCTAGTTAAGCTATTGTGGATTGAGCTACTATAAACATTGATATGGCTGTGTCACTACAGTACACTGATTTTAAGTCCTTTGAGTATAAACCGAGGAGTGGGATAACTGGTCAAATGGTGGTTCCACTCCAAGTTTTCTGAGGAATCTCCATATTGCTTTCCATAGTGGTTGCAACAATTTGCAATTTTACCAGCAATGTATGAATGTATCTTTTACCCCACATCCTCACCAACATTTATTGTTGCCTGTATTCTTGATGATTGCCATTCTGACTGAAATGAGATGGAATCTCAGTGTAATTTTGATTTGTATTTCTCTAATTGATAGAGATGTTGAACATTTTTTCATATATTTGTTGATCAATTGTATTTCTTCTTCTATGAAGTGTCTGTTCAGTTCCTTAGCCCATTTATTGATTGGGTTATTTGTTTTTTGGGGTGTTAAGTTTTTTGAGTTCTTTATATATCCTGGGAGATTAATACTCTATCTGAGGTGCAGGTGGAAAAGATTTTCTCCCATTCTGTAGGCTCTCTCTTCATGTTCTTGAATGTTTCCTTTGCTGTAAAGAAGCTTTTTAGTTTGATTCCATCACATTCATTGATTCCTTTTTTCTAATTTGTTCTAATTAGTTATACATGACAGTAGAACGCACCTCAACACATTATACACAAATGGAGTATAACTTCCCCTTCTTCTGGTTGTATATGATGTAGAATCACATGGGCCGAGTAGTCATATATGCACATAGGGTAATAATGTCTGATTCATTTTACTGTGCTTCCTACCCCCATACCAATTCACACCAATTCCTATCTTTACCTCCCTTCACTCCCCTCTGCCTGATCCAAAGTAATTCTATTGTTCAGTAACTCTCCTCACCCCCTTATTGTGAATTAGCATCTGCATATCACAGAAAACATTGGGCTTTTAGTTTGAGGGAACTGCCTTATTTTGCTTAGCATGATAGTCTCCAGTTCCATCCATTCACTGACAAATGCCATGATTTCATTCTTTAAGGTTGAGTTATATTCCATTGTATATATACCACATATTCTTTATCCATTCATCTGGTGAAGGACACCTAGGTTGGTATTTTTTTTTAATGTTATGGTATTTATTCTTTATTTTTATTTTTATGTGGTGTTGAGGATGGAACCCAGTGCCTCACACATGTGAGGCAAGCACTCTACCGCTGAGCCACGGCCCCAGCCCGGGTTGATCCATTTATTGATTCTTGATTTTACTTCCTGCACTTTAGTAGTCTTGTTAAGGAAGCCAGTTCCTAAGTGACATGGTGGCGGTTTGGGCCTACTTTTTCTATTACGTGCAGAGTCTCTGTACTACTGCCTAAGTCCTTGATAATAGACAGGGTTTAATTGCATTTTGCTACATATTAATTTCCAGTTTCATCATTTGAATTTTGATATTCATTGAGTTTTTATGTACCTGACATTAAAGGTACATTGAGCTCAATTCATTCCAACTTAGTTGAGTTGGGGAAAGGAAAAACAATTCTTCTTGAGCCATAAAAAGAAGAAAAACTTATTTTCTGCTCTTTCTTAATTCTCCTCAATGTCTTCCCAATAAAATTTCTGACAAACCATTACAGCCATTTCCCCTATTGCCAAGAACAAGCTTTATATCACATTTTAAATCAGCTGAGAAAAGAGCCAGCTCTAGGTAGTTTCGTGAAATCATGGAATCTCTCCTACATAATCATCCTGACAAAATATTCCCCAGCTCCAGGCTTACAAACGTATTCCTGACCCCTACAGTTTCTGCAGATAGACCTGTCCTCCACTAAGTGAACTGCCAGTTGAAATAAAAAATGGGGATGGTGACATTTTCCCCTGCCATTTTCTTTTCTTTTGTTTTTTATTTTTTGTACTTGTAGCAACTGTTCACTTTTTTCTTTTTTTAATTAATTTTTTTTTTATTTATATGTGACAGTGGAATGCATTACAATTCTTATTACACATATAGAGTTCAATGTTTCATATCTCTGGTTGTATATAAAGTGTATTCACACCAATTCCTGTCTTCATACACGTACTTTCAATAATAATGTCCATCACATTCCACTATCATTTCTAACCCCATGCCCCCTCCCTTCCCCTCCAACCCCTCTGCCCTATCTAGAGTTCATCTATTCCTCCCATGCTCCCTCTCCCTACCCCACTATGAATCACACTCCTTGTATCAGAGGAGGCATTTGGTTTTTTGGGATTGGCTAACTTCACTTAGCATTATCTTCTCTAACTCCATCCGTTTACCTGCAAATGCCATGATTTTATTCTCTTTTATTATTGAGTAATATTCCATTGCCACATTTTTTTAATCCATTCATCTATTGAAAGGCATCTAGGTTGGTTCCACAGTTCAGCTATTGTGAATTGTGCTGCTATAAACATTGATGTGTCTATGTCCCTGTAATATGCTGTTTTTAAGTCCTTTGGGTATAGACAGGTATCTGGGTCAAATAGCGGTTCCATTCCCAGTTTTCCAAGGAATTGCCATACTGCTTTCCATATTGGCTGCACCAATTTGCAGTCCTACCAGCAATGTATGAGATAATTGTATTTGTGTAGATTTGTCTCTGTGCCCTCTATTCTGTATCTTTGGGTCTACCATTCTATTTTGGTGTCAACACCATGCTGTTTTTATTACTACTGTTCTATAGTATAGTGTAAGTTCTGGTTTAGTGATGCCTCCTGCTTCACTCTTCCTGCTAAGGATTGTTTTAGCTATTCTGGGTCTCTTCTTTTTCCAGATGAATTTCTTGACTGCTTTTTCTATTTCTATGAGGAATATCACTGGGATTTGGATTGCAATTGCATTAAATCTGTATAGTGCTTTTGGTAGTATGATCATTTTGATAATATTAATTCTGCCTATCCAAGAGAAAGGTAGATCTTTTCATCCTCTAAGGTCTTCTTTGATTTCTTTCTTTAGGGTTCTATAATTGTCATTATATAGATCTTTCACCTCTTTCATTAAGTGGTTTCCCAAGTATTTAAAAAGCATTTGACAAAATGCAGCACCCCTTCATGTTCAAAACACTAGAAAAATTAGGGATATCAGCAACATATCTCAACATCAAAAAGGCTATCTATGCCAAACCCCAGGTCAACATCATTCTAATGGAGAAAAATTGAAGACATTCCCTCTAAAAACTGGAACAAGACAGGAATGCCCTCTTTCTTTCTTTCTTTCTTTTCTGCTTTAGTATATTGAACATCTTTCTAAAATAAACTATGAGAAAACCATTCTAATTCAATGGAAGAGATGCTGAAGGATTCAAGATTAACATCCATTATTAGCAATGTAAAACGGAGGGAAAGATCCGTGAATTGTGCTCCTAGAATTCTGCCCCCATGGGAGACAGAAGGGTCAAACCGAAAGCCATCAATGGGAAAGATGAAGAAAGATGGGCTCTCAGAGCAGGGGTTTCTGGCTAGAAGCTGTTCCTTGCTCACTGGGTCAATTTTTTCACCCAGCCCCCTCAGGCTGATTCTCTAGGCTAAGATGGTTGAGATGGTGTTTGCTGTAGAAAGTGGCGGGCTGAACCCAGGGATAGTGCTGAAAAGCTTCCCGAGTCACGCTTGGCTCAGGCTTCTCCAGGGAAGATGGACAGAGGGAAGGAAGGTGCTGGCACCAAGCGAGGGCTTGGCACAGGAGGAATGCCCTCTTTTACCACTTCTATTTAACATAGTTCTTGAAACACTGGCCAGAGAAATTAGATAGACAAAAGAAATTAAAGGGATACACATAGGAAAAGAAGAACTCTGGGGCTGGGAATGTGGCTCAAGCGGTAGCGCGCTCGCCTGGCATGCGTGCGGCCCAGGTTCGATCCTCAGCACCACATACAAAACAAAGATGTTGTGTCCGCCGATAACTAAAAAATAAATATTAAAATTCTCTCTCTCTCTCTCTCTCTCTATCTCTCTCTCTCTCTCTCTCTCTCTCTCTCTCCCTCTCTCTCTCTCTCTTAAAAAAAAAAAGGAAAAGAAGAACTCAAATTGGCACTATTTACTGATGATGATTCTATACCTAAAAGACCCTAAAAGCTCCACCAGAAAATTCTAGAACTAGTAAATGAATTCAGCAAAGTAGCAGGATATAAAATCAACACCCATAAATCAAAGGCATTTCTGTGTATCGGTGACAAATCCTCAGAAATGGAAACAAGGAAAACCTACCCTATTTATAATAGCCTCGAAAAAATAAAATATAATACTTGGGAATCAACTTAATGAAAGAGGTTAAGGATCTATATATTGAAAAGTATAAAACCCTAAAGAAAGAAGTCAAAGAAGACCTTAGAAGATGGAAAGATCTACCTTGCTCTTGCATAGGCAGAATTAATATTATCAAAATGACCATACTACCAAAAGCCCTATAAAGATTTAATGCAATTCCAATCCAAATCCCAATGACATTCCTCATAGAAATAGAAAAAGCAATCATGAAATTTATCCCATGTCATTTTCAAGAGCCCAGGAAAACATCCATATACAAGTCTGGGAACATTTGTTTCAAGTCAACTGCATGAAGGAATTAAGTTCATTAAGCCCAGGAGAAAAATAAAAAAGTTGAATTTTTAGGAAATTCAGATTAAGGAATTCAATTCAGTGAGTCAAATGTAAAATATATGAACAATATTAAACGTCTAAAGTTCTTGCCTTTCAAAAACTGGTTTTCAGACACATCTATTTGATTTATAACTATGGATTATTTTGCTTTGGCTTTAATTTATTCTTTAGGATTGAAAAACATAAGTTACACTGAATCATTATGAATCTTAATTTATTACTATTTAACTCTACCAGTATAGGTAGAAGACAAACCAGTTAATAATGCTCTCAATGTAACTAATTAGTAAGGTAACACTCAGATATTGTGGCAGACACTATTACCTGCTCAGTGATCATGCCCCTCCTTCCTAATAGAGTCCCAATTTGGGTTGAGGCAAAGATTTCTTTATTTGAGAATGAAAAAAGAAAATCAGTGTCCCAGGGTCATATAAAGTATCTTTTTGGCCAATAAATGTAAGCATATGGAAGGGATTCTGAGAAAACTATTATTCTCTGGAAAGAAAGTAACAGATCCAATTGGCACACATATTGTATTTGCCCTTTTCTTTTTCCTCTTCTTTCTCCCCACAAGTAGAATAGCTATCTTGTGACCAAAAAATGGGAAGAAAAATTGGATGAAAAGCATCTGTCAAGGGGATGGGTGGACCAGGAAGCCAGAAAGAATAGCCTATGCATCTCGAGACATTATTTTATGAGAAAAATAAATCCTTCATTTGTACCTCTATTGTGTGAAGTTTTTTCTTTTTCATGCAGCTAAAGGCAATAATGGTAACACAAATATTATATTTAAAATTGAAAATAACTCCAGTTTTGAGGAGTATGATAATTACCTTAACAAGTTTCTGCACATCACTTTTCATGAGGGTTCTATCCATGTTAAAGCCATTACTTGGATCCAGGACAACAGCTTTCACCTGAGAGTAGGAAGAGTTCATCAAGCAATTTTATTTCATATTATCATGAAATTAACTTACTGTGCTTCCTTCTTTTAAACAACTACCTCTTGATTACTCAAAAATGATTTTTTAGGTATTTTTCCTATGATCCAACTCATCAACCGCTTCAATACAGGGTGAAGAAAGGGAGTAGTAAACATCAAATCTGAAAATGGTGCTAGAAAAATTAGATGGGGAGGGGTTGGGGTTGTAGCTCAGTGGCAGAGTGCTTGCCTAGCATGTGTGAGGCACTAGGTTCGATTCTCAGCACTGTATGCAAATAAATAAAATAAGGGTCCATTAACACTTAAAAATATATTTTTAAAAAGGGTATATGGGGAAATAAGTTAAAAGCAATGGTAAGATTTTAGATTGGAAAACTATAGTATATTTAATCATATTTTCATTGTGTATTATTAGTTAACCAAACAATAACAGATATACCCAGAAACTCAAGTTGAGGCAGTAGGATCACAAGTTCCAGGCCAGTCTGGGTGACTTAATAAGGCCACGTCCAGAAAAGAAGGAAGGAAGGAAGGAAAGAAAGGAAAAAAAGATAAGTATGTAGGTATGGAAGGAAGAGAATGGCAGCAGGGAGGCTGGGGATGTAGCTTAGTGGTAAAGCACTTGGCAAGCAACAGGCCCTGGGTTCCATTCCCAGCACCAGAGAGAGAGAAAGGAAAAACTAAATTTTTTTAAAAATCTTACAAATTAAAAAAAAAAAAAAAATTGACATGCTTTCCAGACATTTAAAAGTTATTTTTCACTAACTTGTCTGAAGAGGTCAGTATGTTTTCAACCAAAAAACATCTAGGAAAGCGTCACAGAATTTTAAGGGAAAAATGGACACCACATTAAAAAATGTTAATAAAGAAATAATTTGCATCAACAGTCATTCTTACCATAAAAGCAACCAGAGTTTCAGAAACAATCTCTCCATGAGCTGCACATTCTTGTCCTATTTCTCGTATGATATTCTTTATAACACTTTCTGCTTGAGTGAGAGGCATTCTGGCTAAATAAAACAATGATTTGTTTTTTTAATAATTGCATTTATATATTAATTTTTCTCTTCAGGTTTCTCCACTATTTATAAGGAGACATAATACTATTTGTTAACTTGTTGCTATTTAATTATTAGCATCTAGGCCCCTCCTGTTTCTTTTTAAATGAAGGGCTTTAGAGGTTTAGCACTATTTGAAGGAAAAAATGAAGAAACTTAACCCCCTGATCCCCCATGAAGGCAGCAGAGTACAGCCTAAAAAAGGAAATGCTTATAAATGCTATTCCAGCACATCCAGTAAATGACCTTTCAAATCTAAGGGAATTTGGGGAAAAACAATTTGTTCAGGTCATTGAAATTCTCTTTTCTGCACATCCAAGTTGTAATATTAACTCTATTTAAGAAAAAACATTAAAGGAAAAAAATTCAGTTAAGTATCATAGAAAAAATGAATTCCTGGTTATTAATTTCACTTATTGGAACAGTGGTCCACTTTACCATTTGAATATAGCCTTTGCTGCTCTGCCACTGCAAATTATTTTTAAAATGGACATGTTTCTTTCTCTTCCTCTCTCCCAGCTCTCCTCTAATCTCACCCTGTCCCTAATCTCAGGGGAAACAGGATTACCTTTCTTGCCCATTTTAGGCAGATTTATTTGTCCTTGAGTACACATCCATCATAGGAAAGAAGTAACCCAGACTTGGGAGACGGTAGGAGAAGATTTCTGAAATGACTATCTCCCAAATTAACAAGTGAATTAAACTCCAACAGAGTGGAATGTAGTCTTTGAATCACCTCTTTAAAAGCCCAGCATTCTGGCTGATGGGCAGAATCACTGCCTCTGGGACCCGAGTCCCGTGTTTCTCATTTGCTAACAAAGCAATAAAACTTATTTTTCCTTTTACTCAAAACTGTGTCCTTGGGCTGGGGTTGTAGCTCAGTGGTGAAGCGCTTACCTCGCGTGAGGCACAGGATTTGATCCTCAGCACCACATAAAAACAAAACAAAGGTATTGTGTCTATCTACAACTAAAAATAAACAAATATATATATATATATATGTGTGTGTGTGTGTGTGTGTGTGTGTGTGTGTATAAAATCAACAACAACCCAACCGCGTCCTCATTATTGTATTGGCATCAGGGACAAGGACCAAGCTTTCGATGACATTATAAACCAGGAAAGAGTGGTAGGTTTTAATCAAGCTTCCTCATTTTCCTGATTATCAGTTAGAGGAACTTAGCATATAGTGAATAACAAAAGCTACTCTAGGTAAAATTGACGCTCAGCACCTGCATGGGGAGGATAGGTGAGTGACATTTGGCGTTTTGTCTAGGAACACAAGCTGGCCTGGCTTTCAACGTGACCTGGCCATAACTAAGATCTGGGCACTTGCTTCACCCTTTGGGAGGCAGTTCCCTCACCTGGGGGAAAAAAAAGGAAACTCCCTCTAACGGAGTTATTGAGTACTAAGTGAATTCATATATTTAATAGCTAAAAATGTGCATAGCATAAGGTAAGCGGTTAAAACAGTGGTTTTGAAATAAGAAGCCAAAGAACGTGGCCGCGCAAATTTGGCACGGGTGTGAGACTGTGAAGGACACCCCTCACAGGGTGGGTGTGAGACCTGCGCCTGGAAGGCTCAGGCGCCCCTGCAGAGCGGCTGAGAGGTCTGACCTGGGCGCCTCCGGCCGCAAGCGGCCCCCCGTTCCCTCTCAGCGGCGGCGAGGTCCTCCAGCAGCCCCGGCTCTGCCCGCAGCACCACGCTCGCTCCTCACACCGGAAGTTCAGGGCGCGGAGCCCCGAGTGGCCTGACCTTGGCTGGAGCCGAAAGCAGAAGCCGTGGCTGCGCCGATCCTACCTCCAAGCTTTCGCTGAGGCCTTCGCGGCCGCAGGGCGATCTTCGCTACCGCCGCGTAACCATGGAGACCTAACGCTGTGGGCGGGCCCCGAGTGTGGGCGGGGCCTGTGGGCGAGGCGCGCTCCTCCGGGAGGACCTTTCCCCAGAGAGGGCGGGAGAGTTAAAACCAAAGAAACTGGAGGACTGAAATCTCCGACGGAGAAAGGCACGTTCGCTCGTGCCACACCTCAAAGGTTAAGATGTGGACACGAAGGTTTTAAACCAGAATATGAACTTGCTAGCGCGGGAACACAGAGGGTGACTTAAAAGCGGAGGGATGTGGAGGGGTAAGGGAAGAGGTTGGGATCCTTAATAGACTTCTTATAAAAGTATCTAGTTTTAAAAAATAATGCAGTTTTATTTAATGCACTGTTACTGAAAGGAGGGTCTGTAACAGGGTGCTCCAAAATTCCCAAGGTTTACAAATGAAACTGCATATTTAAACAAATTAAACCCTAACCCTAACCCACATTTTAGAAGTACAAGATAAGGACCCTCTGTGTTGGAGTAGGGATAATGTCGTTTTCTCACTTAAAAATAATGTTCGTTATGCTCTCCTTCAAATATGAAGGTGTGGAACAAGGTTGAACAGACATTAACAACAGAGTCTCAAATAACAAAGGCTTATTTTTAAACAGTAATTTTCTCAAATTGTGAACGCAATTCGCGTAGTATACTTAAGGGTGTTCGGAGATTACTAGGAAATAACAAAACTCAAGAATACACAGGTCAATGTGCAGTAAATTTTATTTATTTCTTCCTAGAAAACTTCCTGAAACGTAGATGAAGCCTATGTTAAAATAGTGTTCAAGGTAGCAATTTTTATAATAGCACAACACTGGAAATCCAAACATCTGATATTTAAGGAATATTGATAAAATGAAATGTTAATCATTAAAAATAAGAACAATAACTTTGTGTGTGTTTTGTATTTTTAAAATTCAAATGCAAAAATTATACATAATATAACTATAGTCACATATAACTATAGTCAACTATAGTCACATGCACATCATATATATAAAGTTCAGAACTGGGGTTGTAGCTCAGTGGTGAGCATTTGCCTCACAAGCAATGGGTTCAAACCTCAGCACCACATTAAAAATAAATAAGTAAAACAAAGATATTGTGTCCATAAAAAAAAAGTTTATAAGTCAATTTATCCATATCACAGAAGTATTTGTATCTGAGGATGGAATTATGGGTAAATAAATTTTTATTTATTTTATGTATTTCTATATTTTCTATGAAGAGTATATACTTTCTTGTGATCTGTAAAATAAAATTTTAAAAATTAATGAGGAAAAATTCTGGCTAAGGGTTGGGGTTGTGGTTCAGTGGTTGAGCACCTGTCTAGCACGTGCGAGGCCCTGGGTTTAATCCTCAGCACCACATAAAAATAAATAAAATACAGGTATTGTGTTCAACTACTTATAAAAAATAAATTTAAAAAAAACTCTGGCTATTTATAGAGACGGAATTCAATTAAGTATACAAATATACTTAATATGTAAAGTATATATTACTTATAAGTTAAAACATTAATATTTTAAGATGGTAAGAATAATTTCATCATGTTAAGTATAATTTTAAAATAGTACAAACCCTGGCATAAATACTTCCTTATGTGTCTGATACTACTAATTCCCTATTCAATATTATTTTCTTCTCCCTGCTTACTAACTCTGTACTGAGAATGATAGTATATTCTCTCTCTCTCTCTCTCTCTCTCTCTCTCTCTCTCTCTCTCTCTCTCATCCCCCCCCCCCTTGGTTGTAGATAGATACAATATCTTTATTTTTATGTGGTGCTAAGGATTAAACCCAGTGACTCACGCTTGCGAGGCAAACGCTCTACCTTTGAGCTACAACCCCAGCCCAATAGTACTCTCTTGAAAACAAAAAAGATCTCTCAACCCCCTTTTCAGCAAGGTGTGGCCTGTAACTTGGTCCTGGCCAATGGAATGTGAATGTAATCACTGAATGAGGAATCTGGGGAAAGCCTTGTCATTTTATGTCTATATCCTTCCCTTTTCCTTCTGAAATGAGAATAATATTTTGACTAAAACTCCAGTATTCTTATTATGAATGTGAAGATGAGGATCACACCCTAAGGATAGTAGAACAAAAATTAAAAAGGAGTCTGAATTCTGGTGAAATCACAAGGAGTCCATTTCAGCTTCATGTTTAGCTACTCCAGATTTCCTGTAACATCAGAGAAAGTAAACCTAATCTCATTAAGACTTAAGACAAACTCTATATGCAGCCAAACTGAATCTCTGCTATAACAGTTATGACTTTAGAAATATTGTTTAGTTTTTATATTCTCCCTAATTCTTTATTTCTCCCTGCAGCCACACCCTTGCCCCGGACTTAGGTGGACTTGTCCCTGCACCTTGACCTTTAGTTTAGCCACAGGACTTGCTTTGGCCAGTGAGATCTGATGGAGGTGATGATGTGCCAAATTCAGAGTCAATGCATTAGGACCACATAAGTCTAATACTAATAATTTCTCTCTTGAGCTTGTGTAATTGCCATGAGAACATACACTGACCAGCTCTTTGGTCCCAGGAGAAGAATGAGATGCATATGCACAGAATTGCCTGAACTAATTTGTTTGTTTGTCTTGGAGATTGAACCCAAAATCTCATGCATGCTAAGCAAGCTCATATATATACATTTTTTTAGAACTTTATGGTTATATATATGGTTTGTCAGGATTCACCCAACTGGAAATTGATTTCAGTTCATGATCCCTCCTTTTCCCTCACCATTTTCCCTCTTGTTCTCCCATTTCTCCTTCCTCTACTCCACTAAACTTCCTTTTGCTCATCTACTAATTTTTATTTGATTGGTTCTTTATGTTATTCTATTCTTCCATCATCCTTTTCTTTATTTTACTCTAGCTTCCGCATATGAGAAAAAAACATTCAACCTTTGAGTTTCTGAGTTTGGCTAATTTCACTTGGCATGATATTCTCCATTTCCATCCATTTATAGGCAAATGCCATAATCTCATTGTTTTTAATGGCTGATTAGAACTCCATTATATATATATATATCATGATTTCTCAATCCATTCATCTATTGACAGGCATCTGCATTGATTCCATAATTTAGCTATTGTGAATTGCGCTGCTGTAAACATTGATGTGGCTGTGTTGCTGTAGTTTGCCACTTTTAGATCTTTTGGGAGAATTCCCAGGATTAGGATAGCTGGGTCATATGGACCCATATATTTATATCCCTAGTTTTTTTGGGAATCTCCAAACTGGCTAAGCAAGTATTCTACCACTGAGCTACATCCTCAGCCCTGGATTGACCTTTCAGTGAAATAAAGAGATGCCTAACTGTGCCCAGTCCAGAACAGCCAAACTATAAATGTGTGAAAATAAATAAGTATGTTTTAAACCACTGAGGTTTTGAGTGGCTTAGTATACCGTATTATTGTGGTAATAGTTCATTTGCAAACTTGTTAATGATCCAAATTTCTCGTTTATAAAATATTTAATAGTATATATCTCAGAATTGTTGTGAGAATAAAAAAGTAATCCTCATAAAGCATTAGTAGTTCAGGTGTAGACAAACAGATCAGGTACTCCAGGGATAATTTTGCCCTACCACTATGTAATGACTACCCAGCAGTCTTCATTGAATTCTTTAGTTTTCACAAAGGACTGTCCACTGTTGCTGGTCAGAGTTTGCAAGTCTCCCTGCCAGCTCTGGGAATTATCTAGCTTAAAATTCCCTGGTCATTCTATAATTGGCTCTGTGACTTTTCAATGTAAGCATGCACAGCCAAGTATTTAGGAAACACTCAGATTTATGAAGTCCCTTCAGTTTTTTGGTTTTGGGGGTTTTGTTTTGTTTTTGCATACACTCAGATTTATGAAGTTCCTTCAGTTTTTTGGCTTTGGGGGTTTTGTTTTGTTTTGTTTTTGCATAGCTTCACCAATGAGACCAGGGCAAAGAACAGGTATTGATTATCAAAGAAAAAGAAACAGGTAAATATCACTTCCCCATTAACTAGTTGCTAACAGCCTCTGGGGAGCAGAAGGATCACACTTTCCAACACAAGCAATCACACCCTGGATGGCTCTCTTCCTGCCTTTTGGTCACTTTTGGTCAGTTAGGCATGAGAAGAAAGGAAACCTAAAATCTATAAAGGGGCAAGGTACCCCCTCTCCCTCTAGCACCAGCTCTGCTGGGTCCCATCCTCTCTGGAGGAGTCTGCCTTCTTTCCTGTGTCTCTGTCTCTCCCTCTTCCTGTCCCTCTCCTGTTTCTTAAAATTTACTTTGCTCTTGCCTTGGCATTTCTTGGTATGTACTCTTCAATGCTGGGGGAATGAGGACCTGACCTGATTTTCAAGACCTGTACCAGCTTCACCCCCTCGAAACTGCCTGAAAACTCCAGCTTCCTCTGCATCTGTGAATTCTGACCTATGTTCCCTCAATTCATCCAGATCCCCAGATACTGGGTTTATCTTCCAGTGTCTGGGATCTGGAAACTGCCTCTTTACAGATAGTTGAGAAAATCATGGTGTTTAACTCATTTGTTTCCTCTTGATCAGGTGTCATATCACTGTGCTGTCTGTTTTCCAGTGTCTGAAAACATTTGTTTTATATATTCTGGTTCAGTTTCTAGTTGTTCGTGGCAGGAATTTAAATCCAGTTCTTGTGTTCATCATGGCCAGAAGTAGAATCTGTTGTTGTTGTTTTGTAGATTCATATATTTCTATTTTGTCAAAATGTAACAATTTAAATTAGTTGGGGAACTTGCTAACAGTCCTGACATTCACACATGTTCAGATCAAAATGACACATGATCATTGGATTGTCGGTCACTTCTGTCAACATAGACCATCACTATCTTTCTCAAAGAAGAGTCTGAGCCTATTACTGCCAGACATTCAATAACATGTAGCAAATGCATAAACTGAGGTCCTGATCACTGATGTAATGCCATTCAGAAGTCATGTTTTCATTTATTCCATCAATAACGAAGGATCTGATAGTTCTGAACTGTGACAAATAATATTTCCATTTTCTTCACATTCCTATACCTAAACTTTTCTTTTTTTATTTTAGGTATACATGACAGTACAATGTATTTGGACATATTATACATACATGAGGTATAACCCATTATAATTTTGGTCCCTTTCTTGCAGTTGAACATGATGTGAAGTTACACTGATCGTGTATTCACATATGAAAATAGGAAAGTATGTCCAATTCATTGTACTGTCTTTCCTATTCCCATCCCCCCTCTTCCCTTCATTTCCCTTTGTCTAGTCCAATAAACTTCTATACTTCTCCTCCCTACCTTCCCTTGTTATGGATTAGCATCCACATATCAAAGAGAACATTCAGCCTTTGTTTTGCGGGGACTGGATTATTTTGCTTAGCATGATAGTCTCCAGTTCCATCCATTTACTGGCAAATGCCATAAATTCATTCCTCTTTATGGCTGAGTAATATTCCATTGTGTATATATACCACATTTTCTTTATCCATTCATCTGTTGAAGGGCCTCTAGGTTGGCTCCAAAGCTTAGCTATTGTGAATTGAGCTGCTATAAATACTGACATGGCTGTGTCACTATAGTATGCTGATTTTAAGTTCTTTGAGTATATGCAGAGAGATGGGATAACTGTGTCAAAGCGTGGTTCCATTCCAAGTTTTCGAAGGAATCTCCATACTGCTTTCCAGTGTGGTTGTAACAGTTTGCAGTCCCACTAGCAATGAATAAACCTTTTTTCCCCACATCCCTACCGATTATTTGTATTCTTGAAAATTGCCATTCTGACTGGAGTGAAATGGAATCTCAGTGAAGTTTTAATGTGCATTTCTCTAATTGCTAGAGATATTGAACATTTTTTTCATATTTTTTAACCATTCATATTTCTTCCAGAAATAGAGTCTTGAATAACCTCAAAGAGAAAATGATGGGAGATAGTCATGTAGGAGGATAGAAGAATGGGCTTATTCGAAAACTTCAGTAATTTTCAGTAGCTACAGGGAAGCAATGAATGCTCATCTGTGGGTTAGAATCATGAAGTTAAAAGCAATCTGCCCACTTAAGTGATTTTCTTCAGAAACTGTTCAGCAGTTCAGGAACAGCATGGGAAGAATAGTCTGCAACTGGGGTGTAGCCAGAGGTGCTATGAGTGCATTTGACTCTGCATGGGTCAACATCAGCAATTTTGTAGTTCTTTAGAAATTGTAAAACCTAAGCTAAGGTGCCCATCTACTAACATATATAAATAACATTAGGAAGAATACTTTAGAGTTTACAAAACTATTTCACAGATAGATAATAACTCATCTGTTCCTTAAAATGTCCTACAAAGGAAATGAGCTGTGTTTTCATTTTATAGATACAGAAATCAAGATTCAGAGGCTATGAGAGACTAGCCTAGGATGACAAAACTGCCAAGTCACAGAGCTCTCTTGCTCTTATTGCTCTAATAGGAGTTAAAATTTGAGAAGAACTCTTCTAGGCTTGTGAGAAAAGTTTTAGACTTTTTCCCTAGGGGAAAAAAATGCACAAACCTCCTGATTTTGCATATAATTGCAGAGAATTCAGATTTCATGAAGCTCACACATCAGTAGAATTCTTGGCTTAAAAAATCTTCATCTTTGGCCTGGGGTAGAGTGTTTGCACAGCATGTGCAGAGCCCTGGGTTTGATCCTCAGCATGGAAGAAGAAAAAAAAAAAACCTAAAGTCTAATCTTTAAACTGTCCTTGTACAGGTTAAAATATATATAAACAATTGTTATTGTTTATATGTAAGTATATAATTTATATGTAACTATATGAACAATTATATAATTGTTCACTTTATAATTATTTATTCCACAAATGCATATGTTACACCGACTTTTTAAAATGTATGTTATATTTCATAATTAAAAATTAAAGTCACAATTAAGCAGAACTTCTCTACTTTTAATTATGCTTTTTGGCTATCAACCATTAAAACAGAGCTATATTTTAAACAAAAATCCTCCAAAGTTAAAAAATACAGATATTGTGCTTTTTACTCTGCTATTGTTGTTCATTATTATCAATTTAGCTCTACTTCTTCTTTTCTTCTTTTTTTTTTTTAACATAGCCACTGTTAACCTATGTAAAATACATGGCGTTTCAATTTTGAAACTGTGAAAATCACAGAGTACTGTAATTAGCTGGGTTTTTTTCTCCTTTTCCAGTTTAACCTTTCTTTTCCATAAAGAGGCTGAATAATGGAGAGGGAAGCTGAGTTTTCAGGGCAATGATGAGAAAGAAATTGTGGAACAAGCAAGACAGTGCAAGTCACCCTTATTCTAGGTTCTCCTGGGATAAGCAGGAGCTATTTTTGTCTGCTTTTCCACATCCTTTCAGGAAAGAGGCTCACAAGAGCATTTCTTAATCATCTCCCTTACACATATTCCTTTTTAGAAGTTACTTACATGGGCACAAGTATGGAAAAGAAAAATAAAGCACACAGTTGAGTTTTCTGATACTAAAATAGCATAGCCTCTAAGGTCATTTATCAGGCCCTTAGAAATGTACTTTCCTGTGTGAGATTCATCCATCTTTAAGGGTAAGAGGAAGAATGAGTAAGAGCATTAATTTCTTACTTCCATTGTCTTCCTCCATCACTCCAGTCAGTCAGTGAGGAAACTGAAGAACTTAGCATCAATTTTCATAGCCAAAATCAGGAGAGAAATGGGATTTTACAAGCATGTAAGTTACTACTCTTTCACATATTACAAAAGAAACCAAAATTACAAAGAAATGAATCAATGACTTCTGGCATATTCATACTCAAGCCTCTTTTAAAAGGTGGGTATTGAACCCTGCCTGACGCCAAGACCACCAACTCCAATTTTAAATCAAATTAAATCAAGCTTGTATTTGTGTACACAAAAGCTGGCAAATGACTGTCTCACCTGAAATCCCAGCCAGAGAACAGCACCCCAGCTCTCCAGGAACAAGGTTTTATAGTGTCTTGAGAACTTACAGATAATAGGATTTTGACAAGCATAATACAAAGGCAGATAGTAGGTTAATGATCTACATGGCATGATATTTCAAGGTAGGGAGTAAATTCAGATCCCAACATCAGAATTTATGAGGTGCTGCTGAGATTTCAGAGAGGGTTGTTATGTGGTCAGGAGAAGCCAGGCATGGGTGAGTTCAAGGCATGGGCAGGAATCCCAAACAAATTTAGAAATCACAGTAATTTATAGTAAAACAGAAATTAACTTTTCATGACTTTGTGACAAGATGGCTCCAGATCTTAAGATGGAATTAGGCTGGGTTCATCAGTGAGAGCCCTTATTTCTTAGAATTATAAATCAGGCACAGTTTCACACACATGGTCTTAATCAGGAAGACAGGATCTGAAGCATAAAAACCTTTCTATTACAGCATCTGTGGCAGAGATTCTCAACTCTAGAGACCCAAGGGAAAACATATTGGCAACACATGGGTGCCTGTGATGAATTCTGATTTGCCTTGTTATTTATTTATGCACATGAAAGTATTACTGTGCTGTTATTGTTGAGGTGTCCAGTTGGGGTACAAGTTCTTGGTGTCCCAAAGAATTGAGCAAGACACACAGAAGTACAGATGTATTGAAAGTAGCATTCCATTAGGTAGAATGGAATATCCTAGCAAGAGAGGGAGGCTCAGACCCCAATGTCTGGAAGTTAGTGTCTTATATGCTGAACTGTGAGGTGTTCTCTTTCCTGTATGGACCTGATTGAAGGCCTTACCCCATTTGCTCCCATTGGTTGCTTTATGATTAGAATATGGTCTACTTTCTCCCTATTGGTTAGTTCAGAAAACCTAATTAGAATACTGCCTACTTTACAATGGGGGGGGGTCATGGGAGGAATGGAGGAACTTTAGATTGGACAAAGGGGAGGGAGGGGAAGGGATAACAGGATTGGACAAAGGGGAAAGGAGGGGGCATGGGGGTAGGAAAGATGGTGGAATGAGTTAGACACGTTACCCCAAGTACATGTTTGAAGACACGAATTGTGTGAAAAACTGTGTACAACCAGTGACTTGAAAAATTGTGCTCTATATGTGTAATATGAAATGCTGTCATATATAACAAATCAGAATAAATAAATAATTTAATTTTAAAAAAAGAATACTGCCTAATTTACCCCAGTGGTCATTTTAAAATATGGAACTTATGGTGAGAGTTGTCATGGTAATAAGTCCTCAGTGGCAGGAGTTGTCATATAATGTAACAATCTTTTATAAAGTAACAATCTTTTCTCACCTGGATTACTGCAAAAGCAGCTAATTGAGCTTCCTTTCTTTGGTCTTACACTCCTTCCTCCAGCCTCAGAGGAGTAGACCAATATTAAAGTGGCCTTTTAAAAAATATATATCTGATTATGTCATTCTCCTGTTTGAAATTTTTTGAAGGCTTCTGAATGGGCATTGTGTAAATCCAGACTCCTAGGGAAGCCATACCAAGCCCTTCATGGTTAGACCTCAGCTCCTCCACCTGAACTCAATTCTCACAACTACTTCCCTTTCCCACCAAACCATACTCTTTCCATTCTCTGACCATGTTGAATTTACAAGTTGTTTCAAAATGTCTAGTTCTCCCTGACCTGAAGACCTTTGCATAGAGTTTACTCTATCTGAATGACTTCTTTTCTCTTCACCTGGTCAGTCTCTCCATGTCCTCAGAAGCCATCTCTTCTATGACAGTTTGTCTGACCCACCAATTATGATTTAGGATCCTGAACTGTCACTTCTACCTACTTTCAAAATATTTTTTACCAGGCTAAAAGGAATATTCCATACCAATCAATCTGTCACTCCCCATTCCACTTCTCCTACTGTGCATTTATCCCTGGAAAAGCTCAGTACTTTATGGAAGTCTGTTTTCTTGTCAATCTCCCATAATAGACCTAGATCCTTGAGGGCAGGGAATATCTTGTTGAGTCCCCAGCACCTACAAACAGAAACTGGGATGTCATAGTTGGCAGAGTATTTGGGTTAGGGAGGTAAGTATAGAAGAAGGTGGGTGAAAAAAGAGGAGAAATTTTAGATGTCTTTAAATGAATGTCTTTACCAAAGGGTTTGAATGATTTCAGAAAGACAATATAATTTTGGAGAAAAGCAGAAGTATTTGAAGTACAGGGCTTCAGAAGAAGTGCTTCTTGTGACTACTCCCCGCTGTGGTATTCCTGCCTTGGGATCCCCATGAACCCTGAAGCATCCCTTTATGCATTTCTCAGGAGGAGAGATTGCTCTTGGCCTCCTCTTCCTCTCATGCTTCAAACTAGAGTCAGCAAATTTGCCATGGTGCTTGAGTTAGCTGAGCTAACTGGCCCAGACATTAAGTTTCTTGGGAAAGCAAGTATTGAAGGTGGGGATGGGGCCCCAATTTGAATTATGTCTTTGTGAATCTTCCCATCCTAAGGGGCACTATTGCATGGCTCTCAAGGGCAAACTTCAATTTGTTATTGTTTTTTAAATTTTTTAATTGTTCTTTTTAGATATACATGACAGTAGAGAGTGTATTTTGACATATTACACATACACGGCGTATAACTTCCCATTCTTGTGGTTATACATGATGCGGAGTTACACTGGTGGTGTATTCATATATGAACAAAGGAAAGTTATGTCCAATTCATTCTACTGTCTTTCCTAACCCCATATCCCTCCCTTCCCTTCATTCCCCTTTGTCTAATCCAATGAACTTCTAGACCCCCCTCCCCCTTATTGTGTGTTAACATCCACATATCAGAGAGAACGTTCAGCCTTTGGTTTTGGGGGATTGGCTTATTTCACTTACCATGATAGTCTTCAGTTGCATCCATTTACCAGAAATGCCATAATTTCATTATTCTTTTTGGCTGAGGAATATTCCATTGTGAATATATACCACATTTTCTTTATCCATTCATCTGTTGAAGGGCACCTGGGTTGGTTCCACAGCTTAGCTCTTGTGAATTGAGCTGCTATAAACATTGATGTGGCTGCATCACTGTAATGTGCAATTTTAAGTCCTTTGGGTATATGCCAAGGACTGGGATAATTTCAGTTGAAATAGTCTACACTTTTATTAGAGAAAGAATATTGTCTCAATTATCAAGGAATCTGCCTTGCTTTGTAGTACATAAGTCCTCAATTTTGTGAGAAGAAAATTTTTTTATCTCCTTCTAGCTTTGCTGAAATTCTAAAAGAGCTGCATTCCACTTTTGGCAGTTGTTTTCCTATAACTGAATAAACTCTGGGGATTCTATCAGATTATTTCAATTCAGTTGGGAAGGGCTGGGTTGCAAGCAGGAAGATAGTAACATATCATCTGAATGACTCCTCTACACTTCAAGCTCATTATTATTAACACTAATCTCTCCAAACCTGTTCTGTTCTCTGCATTCTTTATTATGATGAATTGGCACTGATTTTACAGTATGCCCAAACCTGTTTATGGTAATCCCACCACTCTTACTACACCCTTCACACTCAGACATGTCATAAGCCTGCCCATTCTACCTTCTTAGCATGTCTCCTATCCCTTCCCTTCCATAATTGCATGCCCTAACTCAGGCCTGTTACTAGAATGTCCTAAGTGTATTTGCTTTGACTTTATTATTACAGTGCTGGGGGTTGCACTTGTAAGGATCCCACGAAATGTCGGAGAAAGAGACCACCAAGTGACCACTCATGCAATTGGCAGAAGGGGGGATTTATTGAACCAGCATGCTGGGGCTCCGTGCCCACTCAAGAAGGGAAAGCAGCCCAGAGCCCCGAGCAGGGGCTGAGCACTGCTTAAGTACACTTTTTGGGGAGGGCGGAGGGCCTTGTATACATCAGAACAAATCATCATGAGGCGCGGGAAAATTGAATAACAACTCCTAAACATGATTGGTTCATTCATTGGCGGGAACAGGTCAGGCTGGAGTGATAGGTCATTCCTAAGGAGGGGGTTACATTTAAACTGATTGGTCCAGGCCCTGCAATGCCTACGTGCGACCACACAGAGCCCTTATTAAACAACCAATAGTCAGGGGAAATATTTACTGGGCAGTTCCAAGCATTGTCTCAACAGCTACAGAAATTTCAGGTTTTGCAGATAGCATAGATACCTAACAATACCTAATCCTTTACATTTTAACTCAGACCTTGCAGCTTAGAAACTTTACAACACCCGGTCTTTTACCCTTTAACTTTTACGCTTTAACTTCAATTTCTTTTACCCTTACACACTCAGGGACTTGTGTGTGTTAGGCCAATGCTGAGCTATATCCCCAGCTCCTGCCTTGTCTAATATGGTAGTTGCTAACCAATGAAGCTATTTAAATTTACTTAAAATTAAATGAAATTAAAAGTTCAGTTCTTCAGTTACAGTAGCCACATATAGCTAGTGGCTACTGTATTGGACAGGAAGATTGAGACCATTTTCATCATTGCAGAAAGTTCTGTCAGACATTTCTCATCCCTGCTGCACTTGAACTCAAACTTTCAGGGGACTCCTTCCTTCAAGCGTTCTTCATTTTGACTGAAGTGACTCCTTTAATTTGATACTTGTCCAGTCCAACTGTGCCCTTCAAAACACAGTTCAAATGTTCTATCCAGTTAATTCTTTCCCATCCAAACATCTCTCCTCTGTACAATTGGTCACTTCCTCATTTGAGCTTCCATTGCCCTCCTGCACACTTCTACCAGAGCATCCCTAACACTCCATGTCACCTCTTGGTAGTCACATCTTTTTCCCTCTACTACAGTGTGAGCTTTGGGTGGGAGCAGGGCCCCAATCTTACTCATCTTTGTATCCACCCCTCCTAGAAGAATGCCTGGCATACACAATATGCTACTAACTATTTTGTGGAATGAGTAAATAGTACAAAGAGATATTAAAAGATCAAGATTCTATCAGACTTCAGAAACACAGAACACCCATTTTAAATTTCTTGCTGACAGTTAAAAACCCTGAAGAGGAAATGTTTTCAGACAAATCATCAAAATACTGTATATCTTTTAAATTACTGTCTTATGCTAGATTTGTGTTCCACTTAAAATTAATACACGAGAGCCTTGACAATTTGAGAGGATAATTGAGGTGGTTTGACAGGTTAGTGAGTTAAGGTTTGACAGCACACAGAAACAATTCTGGCTTTAGCAATTATTAGGTACACACTGTATAAAAAACATGAGAATTTGACTAGTCAATCAAGTATCTATTAAGCATCTAGGCTTAAAAATCACTTATTGGGATATTTTCCATTATAAAAGCAACACATGCTTTTTAAGGAAAAACCTTACCACCTGCAGTTTCATTAAAAGATGAACATTGTTAACATTTGGGTACTTAAACATTTTGTGTTGATTCATTGTTTTACCTTCCTGTCATACCTTGCACGATTCTTTCTCTCAAGGTTACAACAGACATTTTCACATCTGATTAGGAACTATTTTTTAAAACTACATAATATGCATTGAGTGGATGTGTCATAATTTACTGAAGTATTCCCTTGTTCATTATGTCCCATGTTTTCAACATTATAAACAACACTAGGACAGACACCTTTCGGAATACAATATTTTTGTATTGCATGTAACTAATGAAGCCAGATTTAAAGCTAGGTAGTCAGTGTACTTATGTAAATTGGGTCTAATATCGAGTAAGACCTAAAATGGAGGCCATGTTGAGAATGAATTCCGGAAACGCAGGACAACTCATGGAATGTTAATGAAGTCCCGAGTAAAGCCCTAGGCCCAAAGTCCATCCCAAAGAAATGTTAATGAACAGCCCCAGCAGATTTGAAGATAGCCCATCCCAAAGAAATGTTAATGAAGTCCTTCCTGCCCAGATTTCTTCTTTGGCCCACCTGTGTCCCACCCCTCGGGCCTTCCCACCTACATTCCATCACTGAAAGAACTATTAAAAGGGGAAACAACTGCACTTCCACGGATTCCACCTCTTGGGTCCTCTTCTTCCTCCAGGAGAAGTCTTTTCTGCTGTCCTTTAATAAACTTCTAATTTCTACTCTGACCTTGCCTCCGCGTGCTTCTCTGGTGTTATTCTTCAACATTGGGGAAGCAAGGACTTGTCACCGGTCAACAGCGGTAACACTTCTTCAGGGAAGATTTCCAGATGTGAACTTTCTGAGCATTTTTAAAATCTGCTTCATTTTACTGCTTTTTTCCTAGTACTGTAAAGGTCGGGCGAACGTCGGAGGAAAAGACCACCAAGAGACTGTCTCATGCAACAGCAAAGGGTTTATTGGGGGGGCTGGGACGTGGCTCAAGCCGTATTGCGCTCGCCTGGCGTGCGTGCGGCCCAGGTTCTATCCTCAGCACCACATACAAACAAAGATGTTGTGTCTGCCGAAAACTAATAAATAAATATTAAAAATTTTTTTAAAAATAGGGTTTATTGGGGGTCCAGCATGCTGGGGCTCCAAGTGTTACCGCTGTTGACCGGTGACGAGTTCTTGCTTCCCCAATGTTGAAGAATAACACCAAAGAAGCACGCCGAGGCAAGGTCAGAGTAGAAATTAGAAGTTTATTAAAGGACAGCAGAAAAGACTTCTCCCAGAGGAAGAAGGGGACCCAAGAGGTGGAATCCGTGGAAGGGATGTTGTCTCCCCTTTTTATAGTTTTGGGGATGGAATGTGGGTTGGAAGGCCCGAGGGGTGGGACACAGGTGGGCCAAAAAGTAATCTGGTCAGGAAGGACTTCTGAGTCAGCACCTTTTTGATGGGGGCTGTTCATTAACATTTCTTTGAGGTGGACTTTGGCCTAGGGCCTTTTCAGGACTTCATTAACATTCCATGAGTTGTCCTGTGTTTTCCCGAGTCATTCTCCACACGGCCTCCATTTTAGATTTCACTCGATATTAGACCTGATTTACCTAACTACACTGACTACCTAATTTTAAATCTGGCTTCATTCCCCCCTCTAATTTGGGAACTCCTTACTGCTGTAAGGAAGGGGGGCGAATAAGATCTTTCTGGCTTCTTCAGGCTGAAAAGGGACGATGTGGGGCAAGCAGTTTGGAGTCCCCCTTTAAAAATCGGGTCTATCGAGTGGTCCATGATAGAAGTCTGATTGAGAAGTAATAGGCTGGAGGGCCATTTGAGTGATGGGTGGTCTATAAGAGAAACAAGAATTCATTAGTACTGGAACCATATTGATGCAGCAATAAATGCCATAGCACAGGAATATGCCAATGAGTATGATGGCAAAGACAAAGACTAACAATGTTTTCCACCAGGAAGTACCAAGAACCAGGAGCTAAGATATTGTTTTCATGACAAAGTTGCTGAGGACATGGCTTCTATCTGAGCATGTAAATCTTTAAGGATATTTGTCACATTGTGAGAAATGTCAGGGATGTAAACACAACATTTAACTTTTAGGGTTACAGATGTCCTTTTCCTTAAGATACAGTTTAATAATTTAATGTCATCTGATCTTGAAAAATCCTTTTATTAGTATGACCTCTGTGTCTAATAGAGAAATCTTTAATTCTGTTACTTAGGGCTGGATAACCATACTTGCAAACACTAAGCCTACCTGTGTAGGTTAGAAATAAAGGCCTTAAACTAAAAACTACTCTGGCAGTTCCTTCTGATAGTTATCAGGCATTCCTGTCTGAGAATCTCTTTTGTAGCCTCCAGTTTACTTATTTTTGGAAGTTACATTTAACTATTATTATCATTTAAAATGCCCAGGGATAGCTGTGTTTTGGCTTTGACTGTCTTTGCTAAGTGTTTAAGATGAAGCAAGTCAAACTGACTTTTGTTTCTATCTATTGTTAACAGTCAGCTGAGTTTCCCTGGGAGTCCTCGGGAACTTCACAGCAGCTTCTCAGTTCTGCTAGTGCCATTGCGCTAGGATGGGTCCAGGCCTTGCTTGACCATGTGGCTTCCCTTGGAAGCATCAGGGATGTCTCCCTTTTCTGATGACCCTCCTCTTTCACAGCAAATGCACTGATTGGCTTTCTGTCCTCCACTGGTCTCATTAATCTCCCTGATCGGGAGGTTATGTGGCCTAGAGTTGCAAAGCTCTTTGGAGAAGTCCCCTATTCCCTGATTCAGACTGACTTAGAGGGCAAGAGCCAAATATTGGTTTTCTTGGCCCTTTTAATTTAACTTTAATTTTAAAACTTAATCTTAAACATCCAGCAAATAAGTTAACAGCCTTATATTAAGAGCACTGGGCTTTAATGTCTATCTCTCTATCCTGTAGGTGATAACTCCTTATCTTATGTTGACTCAGGTTGTGTGTTCTTAAAGCAGTACCTCTTTAAAACATTAACAGGCAATCCTTAAACCATCTATAAGCAAACTACAAAATAAAATTATCAAGAGTAAAAACATATTTAGCTCATATAATAGCTACCTTGAATTCTGGCAGGGTTATACGTTATAATCCCTTGTTTGAGATCCTGGTAATCATGACAAAAACCAACTTTTGGACACAACTTTAACTGTACTGAAATCTGGCCTACTTCTTTCATAGTCACTTTCACATGTAGTGAGATGGACAGAGCCTTATCTCAAGTAAGGCAGGGCTCTTCATAAATCTTAAGTACTGTAGTTCTGAAACTGATCTTTGCTTTTTAAACATCATTTTACAAAGCCTACATAAATTGTTGCTCAAGTTCACATGAATATTAGCTAACAATATAATATCACACCTAAAACATGAATTAAAGAAAAGCTGAAAGCTTTTAACCTTTTGTAGAAAAGTAGTAATGTACTTTTGTGTTTTGTAATAAAACCTTCACACAGATTAGGCTCTCATTAACTTAAAAATACATTTAAATTGTATCTCAGTGTAAAAAGTAACATAGAACTTTACATATCTTATTGATAACAAGTCAAGTTATAGAACACAAATGATATAAATAAATCTCCAACATGTTTTTCTTTTTAAGCCTAAAATTACCATACAACTTTAGAACACCAGCTTGATATAATGCTCTTTCTAAAGCTTCTACCTTACAGACTTGTATACCTGGAAGATATGGACACATTAACACCACAATTACATTGATGTTTTTATATTAACCAAGTTTAGCTTTTTAAAGAAATATGGCACAATTCTCTAAAACAGCACTTGTTTGACAGCTGTTTAATTTCTTTAAGATTACTTGCTCAAAAACTTACACTTATAAGCAACTTACACAGACCTTTTTATATCATTTACTTAAGCCCTCTTAATCATATAGACTCTTATCCAGAAACACATTTTCCCTCTATTAAATCCATATCTAGAACCTTCTAGTTTCTCTTTTTTATCTGTTAACCTCCTTCTGTTCACATTTTGAAACAATACTTGTAAATTTTTGAATTTAAGCAGATTTAACATTTTATTAGGGCCTTTTTGAACATCTAGAAAAACTTATAAGCTTAATTTTAAAGACATCTTTACTTTCATCTGTTTACCCAATTTAAATTGAACCATTTGAATCACGTGAATCAAAGATATTTGGATCCATTTTTAAATTTTTTATGAGCGCTCCTCATCTGTCAATTGTCATATCACTGCATGATATATGGACATACACACAGACATACCGACATACAACACATAACACAAGTGTAACACAACACAATAGTAAAGGCCTTGTAGCTTTCTCAGGTGAAATCTCATTGCAATGTTTAAAAAAAAACTCCAGTTGATCAAAAATAGAACTTATCAGAAAAACATTAACTTCTCTGTAGGATCAAAATCACGAGCTCAAAAAAAATACAGAATCTAAGAAAAAAGCAAAAGTCCTAGAAAAAATTGACCGGCCAGTAATTAGTAAATGCCATACAACTTACTCTTTGGTTTAATCTAGTTTGAGTTCCCATAAAAAGACACTTTACTCTTTTTTTCTTGGGCCTCAGATCTGTCTCATACTGAGTGCTCTAGGCTTCTTCTATTTGTATATCAACTTAAGTCCTGGCTGAGGTCTGGAAGGAACTGGGAAAACTGGAATTCTGAGCAGAAACCTCATGCCTAAGGCATTTTAACCATAAGTCACAATTTTCAGGTTTGGATGTTGAAAATTATGATACAAGTTTAAGATACAATTTATAAAATTTCATACCTTTACATTTTCCTACACTAGAAAAACTTGCTCACACAAAACTGAAAATAGGATCTTTCTTGATAATATAAAAGCCACCATCAGAAGAAATTCCTTCAGGATCATTAAGCTACTTCCTTTGTTCTGAAGTTCCTAAAGTAGTATTAAGTTACATTAAATCACCTGAAAAAAAATCTTAAAAGAGAACCACACTACCATGTATATCCAAAATTAAGCTTTAAAAATTTAAGACTGTTGCTATTCAATGTTATTTCAATAAGCCAGACCAACGTTCCAATTCAACATTTTTTCTAAATCTTACACACTGAGGGGAACAGATACCATATCATAATTTACTATCCTTGCCCAAGTTAATGCACTGGTACACCTAGTGAAATCTTCTCAGGCTACCCAGTTCAAAATAAAACTAAATGATTGGAGTTACTTGCCAACTTGGAAGTAGAGTTCTTTTAATTTTCTATCCTAAGTATTTAAGTTCTCCGGCATGAATTATCTGGAATCACAAACTAAACAATTACCTAACCCCAACTTTTAACTGCAAGATTATGCAATGCTTCAAACTCATTTAGATACCAGGTTGTTACAATAAAAAAATCATCTTTTAGACACACATTTAGCCAAGATCATCCCCAAGAAACAATCTATAATAACCTTTAAAATAGAGAGACCAGATAAGAGAAAAAATCTCTCCAGGTTTTTAACTTCCATTTAATTATGACTCCTACTATCAGTGGCACCATAGATTTCCCCATGAGTGGACCAGATGTTTTCACATAGGGACAACTATAGGTGTAAAAATCAAGGGTCTCAGTGTGACTGACTTTACTGCATTCAGTGTCCCTTCTTTTTAAGTGGACAGAGATGGAGCAATCCTTACAGTGCAGGGAAGAATGAGGAAATTCCCCAAAGCGAAAATGGCTCTGGCAGCTGCTGGGAATCCTCAGTTTCCCTTTTACTTACAGGATTAGCTCCTTTGGATAGATCCAATCCCAGGCAATCTGGCATATCTCCTAACTTTCCACTAGAGTCAGTTTTTATCTGCCTTAGGTCTTGAAGGGGGAAGGGGTTATGTACTTTGATCGGCCCAAATTTTTCTCTTGATTCTTTTTCCTCAGTGAGTCCAAGATTTTTTCTCTTCATGGCAGATATCATAGCTAAGTCTACTTTACACTGTTGGCATAATTTAGGATTTTCCCTTAGAGCAAAGAAAATCTGAACATACAGCACCTCACACCATTTCCTTTTTGTAAATTTTATCAAACTGTAAAATTGTATTAAAATTGATATTTTCCTCTGGTGGCCAGGTTTCTCCAGAGAGTTTGTATTGAGGCCAGGCCAAGAAAATGAGGCGCTTTTTCTTGAGCGTCTGAGGTTCAAATTTATCCCAATTTTTCAATACGCAGGCTAGTGGTGCACCTGGCGTATTGGAGAGAGAGAAGCTCCCGTCTGAGTGAGAAGAAAACAGGACTCAGGCGCCCACGCCACGCCAGAGAAAACTGTTCTCATTAGGGACGTCTCCCTAAGTTTGAGCTTCCTAAACGGTCCAGAAAACCCGTCTCTCACCTTGCTTTGCCAAGGGGTTTCTGGTCCCCTTTAGCAAAGTGCTAGGGTCTCAGTTTGCCCTGTGCCAGAGACCCTGGGAGGATTCAGACTTAAGGGCATTACTGCTTATCCTCCCTGCCACTAAAAACCCATTGCAAAAGAGAAACGTGCTCTTTTGTTGTCTTTGCTCTGTAGACTGAAGGAGCCGCCTAAGTGTTAAGGGATATCTACTGGTTGTAACGTAGCAGATTACCGGAGGAGTTGATTCTAAAAATGCCTCTCTAGCAGCTTAAGGAACACAACACATTTTAAACATTGGAGCGGTAAAACAGACTAGTGAAATTTACCTATGCATCTTAGAGAACCTGGGCAGATTTTGCTAATTATCTCATGCCTTTCTCAGTCCTACAACCTGAATTGCTAACATTTCTGACCTGCGAAGGAAGGGGAGCATCCAGGAGGAATGGATGCGGGGTTGGGAGTGTTGCATGGCCCATACAGAGGCAAATGTGATTGGGGCTTTCCCTCAGTGCCATTCATCTACCGATCACCCTAGATACCCCTGAGGGCTGTCGGGAGGGGGCTCAAGAGAAAGGAACCTTAGGAATCGTCTGAGTGTAGCCCAGACCGGAATTCCGCAGTTGTTCCAAACTCTTTCCTCCACCTCCACGCATCCGAGGCAGATCGGGATTCGGGACACTGTGTACTCACGCCAATTGCTCTCCGGGCCCAGACAGAAAAGTTGGAAGCAGCTTTGGCAGAACCCAACATGCCTGCTCTGTATTGAACAGGTGATTGAGAGCTACCTAGGCCGGGAAACCTCTCACCCGAGTCTTGAAGAGTGGCGGCTGCACTAATTGCGTTTAAGTAGCCGTCGGGTGCCCACCTTACCCTCCAGAAAGAAAGAGAGAGAAAGATGCACCTCAAACAGACATGGGGTGCGTGCACTTACCTCGGTGTAGAATCTCGGTGGAACCTCCAATATGTTACCGCTGTTGACCGGTGACGAGTTCTTGCTTCCCCAATGTTGAAGAATAACACCAAAGAAGCACGCCGAGGCAAGGTCAGAGTAGAAATTAGAAGTTTATTAAAGGACAGCAGAAAAGACTTCTCCCAGAGGAAGAAGGGGACCCAAGAGGTGGAATCCGTGGAAGGGATGTTGTCTCCCCTTTTTATAGTTTTGGGGATGGAATGTGGGTTGGAAGGCCCGAGGGGTGGGACACAGGTGGGCCAAAAAGTAATCTGGTCAGGAAGGACTTCTGAGTCAGCACCTTTTTGATGGGGGCTGTTCATTAACATTTCTTTGAGGTGGACTTTGGCCTAGGGCCTTTTCAGGACTTCATTAACATTCCATGAGTTGTCCTGTGTTTTCCCGAGTCATTCTCCACACGGCCTCCATTTTAGATTTCACTCGATATTAGACCTGATTTACCTAACTACACTGACTACCTAATTTTAAATCTGGCTTCACAAGCTCACCTCAAAGGGGTAAAGAGCCAAGAGCCCCAAGAACAGCTTGAGCAGAGCTTATATACATTCTTTGGAGAGGGCAGGGACTTCACATACAGCATAACAAATCATCACACGCCGTGGGAACATCAAACAACAACTCTTAACCATGATTAGAACATTCACTGGCGGGAACAAGTCGGGTAGGGGTGATTGGTCAGCACAAAGAAGGGTATACATTCGAACTGATTGGCTTAAGCCCTGAGGTTTCTGGGTGTGGGGGGGTTGTTTTTACAGAGCAACCAGATGGTCAGGGGAGATTTCAACATACATTTCAGTGGCTTTTCCGGGAGTTGTTTTTACAGAACTTGAAACAAATCTTATCCTTTACATTTCAATTTCTTTAACCTTTCAATACCTAGAACAGTGCCCAGCACATGGGAGGCATTAATATTTATAGAACATATTAGAAGTAAAACACATTAGAAACTCTTTAACATCAGAGAAATTTCTGAGACAAGAAGATATGAAGAGCAAATTTGGGAAGAGACTTGCTTGGATGGAAGGTAGGAAATTCATGATGAGAATAAAACCTGGAAGAAATAGAGAAGGCAGTGTTGAGGGACTCGGAAAAGCAAAAAACGGAATATGAATTGAAAAATCTGGTAATTTCATGTTAATCACAGTGTAACAATGTTTCAAAACATTTAAACTTAATAAACATTTAAATTTGATTTATCAAATTTTATGATTAGTACATTTTGTATCCTTCAAAGAAACGTTTGCCTACCCAAAGGATATGAACGTATTCTGAGTTGCGTGCTAGAAGGTGTATTGTTTTGCTTTTCTCATTGAGATATGTAATGGAAATTACTTTTGTGTTTGGTCAATTTTTATTTTTTCCATATAGATATTTTTTCCATATGGTTCCACTTGGTCTGGAACAATTTATTTGAAACTGTGTTCTTTCCCCATCACATTGCAGTCTCTTGTTTGTCTTAATCAAGTATATGTACATGCATGGTATGTTGGTCTGTTTGGACATTGTTAGCACAAATGACGCACACAAGATGAAGGCAGGAGACAGGAAGCAAACCTCAGATGGACAGGCTTTTCTTTATACTCAGTACTCAGCAGTGGGTGGAATCAGTTGGGAGAACAACTATCCTGGCTAGTTTTAGGGTCAGAAAATGGAAGCAGGCTGAAGCAAGGGTCTGGGTTATAGAGGCTTCATTTAGGGTGGGACAGGAGAGTAATTCCTGGGATTCAATTTATTGGGCTCCCTGTTGATCCATTAGGGTGGAACAGAAATGTGAATAGGGAATTTCCTGTGGCTTAGTGTATTGGGGTCAAGTGACCCATTAGGGTGGGGGGTCAGATGTTAGTCAAATGAGAGTTCCTTTTGTGTTCCTTTGCTCTGGCTGAGGCCTGGGATTTTAAATGACAATAGCTTAGGGAAAATGTTCTTGGACTTATTTTCCATATCCTTCAGACACTCTATTCCATATTCCAGAAAAGAATATTTTAGAACAGTATAGAATATTCTAGAATACTCTAGAAAGAATGTGTTACATTAATGCCATATTATATCAATTACTGTAGCATTGTAATAAATCTTGATAAGAGCAAAGTTCTCTTTATTCTTCTTTAGATAGTATTGGCTATTTGGGGCTCTTTGTCCTTTCATAGAAAATTTAAAATCATCTTGTCAACGCTCACAAAAAAACTTGATTTTTTATTGTTGTATATAGATCAATTTGAATCTAAGATCAATTTTTTAACATCTTCAAATCCATGAACTTGGTATATTTTTGTGCTTATGCAGTTCTCTAATTTTTCCCAATAATGTCATTTTTCATAGCAATGTAAGAATTGTTTCCAAATTCAGCCTCAATGATTACAATATGTGACAACTATTCAAATGACTTAAATGATTTCCTATATAGAACACAGTGCTTTTCTCATCTATGTGTAAGGGAGCCATCTGGTGTCAAAATAGAACTCTACAACCACAATACATTGATTAAGATGGAGAATTTTGCAGAATTCAAGAAGCTGACATCAAGTAATTTTAGGAGAAAGTAAACCACAGTACCCTCTGTTTTGGAAGTCATAAAATATAATTAAGCTCTTATCCATTTATTACACCTTGAAATTCTCAAAGAGGGTGTGATACGCTGGAATTAACAACATGGTCTGTAGCAAAAAATGTTTCTGCCAATTTTCTTCTTGGTGGTTTTGTAATGTTATTCTTCCCCCTGAACTCGTTTTTGCCTGTCCCAATCCTACCCAACCTGGAAGTCAACCAAGTCTTACTCCTCCCTGAATATTGCCCACATCTCTAGCTCATAGAGGCCTCTCCTGCCTGCTTGGACCCTAACCCTCTGCTTGATCCCTGAGCCACAACTTGAGGAAACTGGCTCTTTCTCAAACGAACACTGCTTCATCATGACATATACAAATAGCATTTACCATATGCCAACACTCTGGTAAGCACTTTAATTTACTCATTTAATTTTTTAACTATCCTAATGTAAGGGTCCAGCTACCACAGGAGGAAGAGACCACCAAGAGAGTGACTTCATGCAATAAGCAGAAGGGGATTTATTGAGATTCCAGCATGCTGGGGCTCCCTGCCCACTCAAGAAGGGAGAGCAGCCCAGAGCCCAGAGCAGGGGTTGAACAATGCTTAAGTACACTTTTTGGGGAGGGCGGGGACTTTACAAATATCATAGTCTCCTTTAACAAATCACCATACACCGCAGGAAAGTCAAACAACAATTCTTAGACTTGATTAGTACATTCATTGGCGGGAACAGGGCAGGCTGGAGTGATAGGTCATTCCTAAGGAGGGGGTTACATTCAAACTGATTGGTTCGGGCCCTGTATGCCTATGACAAGCTGCACAGGGCCCTAGGCTATTAATCAACTAAATGGCCAGTAGGGCATTGTCTTAATTGCCTCAGGAATTTCAGGTTCTGGGTGTAGCAGAGGAACTTTAACAATTCCTGGTCCTTCACTTTTTAACTCAGGCCTTGCAGCTTAGAAACTTTACAATGCCCGGTCTTTTACATTTTAACTCAGGCTTTGCAGTTTAGAAACTTTACCCTTTCATTAAGAGGTATTTTGGGGGGCGAGGGGTACCAGGGATTGAACTCAGGGGCACTCAACCACTGAGCCACATTCCCAGCCCTATTCTGTATTTTATTTAGAGACAGGGGCTCACTGAGTTGCTTAGCACCTCGCTGTTGTTGAGGCAGGCTTTAATTCACCATCCTCCTGCCTCAGCCTCCTGAGCAGCTGGGATTACAGGCGTATGCCACTGTGCCCAGCCTAATTTGTATTTTTATGATCCCCATTTTGGAAAAGAGGAAACTGAAGCCTATAAAAGTTTTTTTTAATTGCCCAAGGCCATCAAGGGTATTGAACAATGGCACCAAGATTTAAATCCTTGCCATCTGCCTTCACGGCTTCCTCATAAGAACCCAGTGGATGGAGACTATGTTCTAAAATTCATTTGACGTTCCCAAAGTACCTAGCCAAGTGACAGTATATTAGGGACTGATTGTCATAGTTTTATTATAGTTTACCAATTTTCTAGCATAAGTCCCAAGAAAGAAGGTAGTTTTTCCCAATTTAACAGGTTGATAAAAGAGCAAGTCCAAAGGATACTAATAGAATAATAGGGAACTTATGCTGCACACATACTATTAGCCTGGCACTGTGATAAATGTTTTATATATTTTATATATTATTTAATTCTTACAATAAGTCATTTCAGAGAGGTACCATTATGCATATTTTGTAAATGAGAAAACTGAAACACAGAGAGGTGAAGTAACTTGCCTGAGATCACAGACTATAGCCTATGCCTGACCTATATGCTATCATCTCATACCTACTGTGTCAGGATGTTTATTTGCAAGGGCATTCAGAAATTGTGTAGAATATACCATGAGAAAGATGTCCTCTGCTATTGAGCAAAAAAACTATTTATCTTGCAGGATTAGTACAGGGCAGAGACTCTGTAGAAGGTCTGCATATTCCCAAGCATGGATGATTCTTCTCACTAATTACTGTCACCATCACTGAGCCAACCTCATGGGGGCACTGCTCATCTTTAACCCGGCTTTTATTTGCTTACCTTTTAAACTCACAGCAATCCTGAGGCAAGGCTGGGACATTTCCATCAAATTTAACTAAATGCCAGAGTAATCGGGCCAATGGGGAAAGAGCACAGCGCAGAGCACCATAGTCTGGTTACACAACGGGGCCTGTGCGCACCCGACAGCATGAAGAAACTGGCCCCTAGAGGGGTGGGTCCAGGAGAGGTGGAAGTTTCCTGTGATGAGAATTCAGAGTTCCCGTTTCCTATAAGCCCTCTTGTTCCATATCTGATTGACACTGGAGATAACCACTTTGTCAGAGAGATGCCTCCTTTTCAGTCCCTTGCTCTAGGAATGAGACCCATTATAAAACATTTTATTTAGAGACAGGGTCTCATTGGCCAAACTACTTCAACTCTCTAAGTCTTAATTATATCACTTATCAAAAATAGTGTTGAGCTTATAGAGTTGTGGTTGAGGTGAAAGGAGATAAGGCTGAAAAGTGATTAATGAAGAATCCAGCATGCTAAGTGCTTACTAAGCATCGCTTTTTATTAGCTAATAATATCATTATTACTACTAAAATTCAGGTATTCTGATTCAGCCTCGTGTCTTTTCTACTACATTAAACTGCATATACCCTGAAGAAAAAAATAAATAAGTATAGGTTCTATAATTATTGATTTGAAATATTATCGATGTTTTATCCAAACTCAAGATAGTGTCTACTCACTCCCCAGACATCTGGTCACTCAAGTTCTCATGTGTCTACCCAGGTGACATCATATTGGTCACAGATAGTCCTTTGAGAAATGGACATCCCTTACTTGACGTCGCTTACTTAGGAAGACCCTACAATCATTTTACCTTTTCTGATCCATAAAATAGGGATGAGAATGCTCCTCAGACACAACTGGAAGCTCATGATAGATGTGAAGTCACTTTGAAAAGCAAAATGTTTGCAGTAAAATTAGGCATCCAATGGAGTTAGAGAAGATAATGTTAAGTGAAGTTAGCCAATCCCAAATAACCAAATGCCCAATGTTTTCTCTGATATAAGGAGGCTGATTCATAGTGGGCTAGGGAGCAGGAGCATGAGGAATAGATGCACTCTAGATAGGGCAGAGGGGTGGGAGGGGAAGGGAGGGGGCATGGGGTAATTAATGATGGTTGAATGTGATGATTATTATTGTCCAAAGTACATGTATGAAGACACGAATTGGTGTGAATATACTTTGTATACAACCAGAGATATGAAAATTTGTGCTCTATATATATAATAAGAAAAGTAATGCATTCCACTGTTGTATATTAAAAATTAATTAATTAATTTAAAAAATTAGGCATCCAAAAATTTGTTTTTTGGTTTTTTGTTTTTTTTTTTTGCAAAAATTAGGCAACTCCTAAGATCATTATCTATTTGTAGGCTTTGATAGTTGGGTTATTATGTAAACTTTGATCCAAATAAAATCTTTAGTTCTTTTTGATTTTTAGAAGAGCAAACAGTTTAGGAAAGTGTCTGAATGATGGAATGTGAAGGAAGTTGTCAGACAGGGAGGTGAACAAATGAAGAAACCTTCTGAAGCTTCCCGTGTGCTGTGTGCCTAAGTGTAACCCACCCCTGTGTCTGTCCTTTGTGGACTCTCCCTACCTACTCCACTTGCCCTCCTTTCTTTCCCATCTTCCTTTCCTCCTCCTACCTTTCTGCCCCCTCCCCACCAGGCCTTTCCTCTCTCACTTTGTTCTGGAGGATGTTATTTGATATTAGCTTCTACATGGATAAAACATTTCTGCTTCATACACTTAATATTATAGTATTCTTTTATTTGTGTAGATTGTTCCACATTATCCGAGAAGAAAGAATTAAATATAAAGGACTTTATTATTTGCAAAGTTCTTTCACTTGTGTTATCTTGTTAATCCTTAGGTTCTCTCAAAATCCTATTAGAAAATAGCATTTCAAACTACAGCAATAGATAATGATAGCAAAAAAAGCTTTCATTCTGTTTTTCCTTAATGATAGCAAAAAAGATTTCATTCTGTTTTTCCTTAATAGTCAGATGTCTCTCAACTGAGCAAAAGGGGCGCTTCCTGCCTTGGGGATATGGCGTTTCACTTGGTTGATTTAGTTCTCTATTCTCTGATATTGCTGTGGACATCTTCCTCTGGTCCATTTTGCAGATGTTCATGATCATGTTATTGCCTGTAAAATAAATTCCCAATTCTCTAGCATGGTGTTAGAAAACCTCTATGATTAACCCCTGATCTTTCATTCCGACTTCATTTCTCATAAGCCTCCTCTAGGTACCACACTAGAGTACATTTTCCTAGTTGTGCCTTTCTTCATACATTTCTCTCTGCTTAGATGACCCTACTTTTTTCCTCAGCAGATCTGACAATTGAAATTGGACTTGTGCTTTAAGGCCCAGAGATAAACTAGCTGCCAGGCTTCTTGGAATTCCCACTGCCTTTTGTTCATACCTCAGTTGGGCCCTCCCCAAACTGGGCATCATGTTCTATTTTTTACAGTTTATGAACCTATCACTTCCCACTACTCTCTGATGTTTCCATAGGCCCCTCAAACCTAGCACAATGACTATAGACATTAGGTTTTTCTGTGAATGTGTTGTGAATGACTGAATCTACTGTCTTCATCAAAATTCCCTAAGAGCTGGGAAAAACAACAACAACAAAACAAGGTTTAAAAAGATTTCATTTATATTTCTATTTCATTTAGGAATTAAGTCACTTTCCTTATTTGGTACTAGATTTTACTTTAGCATATATGACATGATGTTCAATATGCCACTGCTGAGTGCTTCTCTGCCTAAAATCAAAGTTCTGGAAAAAATAAAAACCATCTGCCATAGGTACTTATTCAGGCACTTCATATAAGTGTAAGGATTCAGCAAACATGACTCTGAATCTGATGCCAACCTTGAAGAAATCTGTGACATGGCCTCAAGGCTGCCTGTACTTTTAAATTTCAGTCATCTAGAAAATGCTCCAAATTATGCATTTCTCTGCAATGGGTCATAAAATGTGACATTGATGTTATGGAAAAAATTACATTTGGATCTATAATTGAAAGAAAAACTAATGGTATTTTTAGGAAAAGCCTCTCTACTAAAGAAAATAGGAATAGGTTATAAAATTACTTTATTGGGGTTTTATTAAGACTCAAGCCATCTGATCCACTAATGTCCTCAAGTTTATACCAGGGTGACATTATCATAACCACAGATGGTCCTTGGGAAGGTAGATATCACTCAGGAAGAAAAGTAATATATTTGTGGCTCAAATTTCTTAGCAACATAAGAAATTAATTTTGCTAAAATTCAAAAGTGATTTCTTTAAATGTTACTGTGTTTTCCGTTTTCAAGTTCAGAAAAAATTCCCCAGTCAGATGTTCTCATTTTTTCCTTTTAATAACCTTTTCTTACGACCTTACAAAATGGCAACACTTTTTCTCTTATAGGACATACTATGTTTAAAAAGAAACAAATTTTTACAGTGGCAGAAATACTAAATTGAATTTATGTAAAGTAGGCACCAGTGAAGCAAGCTAAGTGGCCTCTGCCCTGGATTATAAAGGGAAAGTGTGAAGATGTGTTCATAATTAAGGAGATAGCATCGTCACCTTTCCCATCTTCTCCATCCCCTTCTCCCTCTGCAGAAAACCTCAGTGTCCTCCATACTTCCCTAATGATATCTAAGCACAAATACAAGCATTCCCCAAAAAGGGTCACTCATGCTTTCCTTTTAAGTAGAAATGAGGGTAGGTGTTCAATAAAAAATTCCCAAAACTGAGTTTCTGGCTTTTCAGAAGGGATGGAACACAAGTTAAATCTTCATAAACACCACTTGGGAGTTAAAGCAAGTTTATGTATTTATTCTTCATTAAAATGATACCTGAGGTCTTCCTTCTTCTCTTTACCTGTAGCTTTTCAACATGGGTCCTCCCTGACCCCAATCTCATTTCTTGCCCTACCTGTTCCACAAGTAAATAGCAAGGTGAACATTAAAGTTTTATTATAGCATTAGGGACATTTTTGGTGATTTGTATTTGAAGTGCTTTAGAAGTTCATCTTGGGCAACTTGCCAGAGACTTTTAGAGGTTTGTTTTTTGTTTGTTTGTTTGTTTTTACCCAGGATTAAACTTGGGACACTCAGTCACTGAGTCAAATTCCCAGCCCTATTTTGTATTTTATTTAGAGACAGGGTCTCACTGAGTTGTTTATTGCCTTGCTTTTGCTGAGGCTGGCTTTGAACTCCTCATCCTCCTGCCTCAGCCTCCCAAGCCAATGGGATTATAGGAATACACCACCATGCCTGGCTTAGAATTTTAACACTAAAACTATTTCTTCTAGGTGTTCCATATCATCACTCTCCTTTTATTAATGAAGTAGATTTAAGTTTGGAAGGTTGGTCAGTTTAACAAAGCACTTTGTAATTCTTGTAGTTATATATTAGGTAGTGAGGCCTTAGTGAGAACCTGGTTCATATAGATTTCTTATTCTTATTTCAGAGAATCAAACTTTATCACCTTTGGTGATTTAATAATTTTTTTATTTAATTTTTTTTATTTACCCACTAGGTCAAAAGGGTCCAACTGTTCTGAACCTAGTCCAAGATAACTACCTAATGAGTCCAAACTTAATAATAGTAGTTGGCATATTATCTCACAAATATGTCACTATAATTACTTTGAGATTTAAAGATATCCTACTCTGTGTGTGTGTGTGTGTGTGTGTGTGTGTGTATGTGCATGTGGAGATATTATATAGTCTCTGACTTATGATGGTTCAACTTAAAGTTTTCAACACATTCACTAGAAACTGTACTTCAATTTTTTAAAAAATTTTTAGTTGTAGATGGACACAATACCTTTATTTTTATCTTTATGTGGTGCTGAGGATCAAATGCAGTGTCTTACACATGCAAGGCGAACACTCTACCACTGAGCTACAACCCCAGCCAATGTACTTCAATTTTCTAATTTGAATCTTTCCCCAGCTAGCAAGATGATGCTCATATTCTATAGGGATTCTAAACAGCAGCATCAAACTGCAGCTTCCAGTCAAGCAAGGGATCACAAGATAAAACAACCAATAGTCTATGGTACACTGTGTTGCTATGATATTTGGTAAGTTAGATGTGCTAAATGCATTTTTCATTAAATGCAGTTTTTACTTGATATTTCTTACAATGAATTCATCAATTTACCACAGTGAATTGAGGAGCATCTATTATATATGCATTTCTTAATCCAATATGCACATTATATCCATGGCACTAAATACCATCTGCAGATGAAATTGATTAATCATTTGGATGTCTAATATTCCAAATGCCTGATATTTTCCTCAAACAAGCTCCACCTGCAGCTTTCCCATTGGGTCAACAGCAACCCCAGCCTCGGATTATTCGGTTGGTTTTCTTAACTCATGTTCTACACGCAGTGCTGACCACTGCTGACCATGTCCTGGCCACCAGAATCTCTCCTGGAAACCACTGCCATTTGATGCTCTATTTCGACCTTGTCTCTTACAGTCTATTTTCACAGAGCACTAGAGGAATCCTTTTAAATTGTAACTCATGCCACTCACCTCAAAACCCTAAAATGGTTCCCTATCCCTCAGAAGATATGTCAATGTCTGTACAAGTCCTACATTGATTGGCTCCCATTTCCTTCCTGTTATTCTGGTTCATTCTGCTTAGACTCCCTGGTCTCTGCACTCACCAGACACACTTTTGCCTTGGAAATGGGGTTTTAGCTCCCTCCACCTGGAACTCTTTCTCTCAGATACTGTTTTGGCTAACTCCCTCGCCTCTAAGTCTTTGTTCAAATCTTGCCTCCTTCTTTCCACTCCCAGCCCTCTGGATCTCCCATACCCTGCTCTATTTTCTCTTTTACCCTTAGAAATTTCCAGTTTCCAATATACTCTAATATTTGTTGTTTATTGGAAGTTTGCCTTAATAGGAGGTAAACTACACTGTGGTTGAGATCTTTTTCTATTTTACTTATGATAAATACCAAGTATAGTATGATGCCTAACACAGAAGATTCTCAAAAAGTATTTGTTGAATATGTGAATAAATTATACTCTATGTGCTGTTTTGCATCTTGACTTTCCACTTAACAGCATATTAATTTAACATATGTTCTTAAAAAAATTCTTTTTTTAGTGAGAAATACAAATTTATTAAGAACCTTCTCTGCTATCCCAAAAGCATGGGAGAAAGGACAGAGAAGAGCAAGGCAGGGGAGAGTGTCCTAGGAAAAACAGTCTCTAAAGTCTCTTCCAGGTGGGGGTAGAGAGGGCACCTTGTCTCCAGGCGGCTCCTGATGCCTTCCTGATTGGAATCCATAGGGAGAAGCCAGAGGCAGTCCATGCCTGGCTGATGCTCATGCCATGATGTCAGGATCCATGAGCTGTCCATTGGTTTTGTGTCTGTCTCAGTTGTCCACTTTCGCTGGAGCCACTTTGTTCCTGAATACAGGTCTGTCCTCCAGGCCACAGGCAGCAACATCTTCATAGAATACACCCTTCTAGCCCTTGGTGTCATCACGGGTACAGGATGTGGTCCCTCCATCGGGTTGCCTGGTGGAGGAGGAGTTTTCTTCTGACAATGTACCTTGGGAGGACTTGCTGCTCTCTGCATCCCACCCACTTATGATTGTCCAGGAGCTGGGTGTAGAGGGTGCTGGGACACGCTGGGAGGCTGTGCTGGGAGTGGGGGTCCTCACATGCAGGCTGCAGAGAGGAATGGCAGGCAGGCTGGCTCTTCTACCATCCTTCTACCCTGATTGCTTAGTGGTCTCAGGCAGCTGACAGAGGGCAAGAAGAGGGAGGCGAGAAGGGCAAGCTCACTGGCAATCCTCTTTGGGTGGAGAGGGTGGGTGGGTGGAGTATGGGCAAGGTTCTTCTGAAAGCACAGGCTTAACTTGGAAAATGAAGCCTCTCCTTCAAGTTATCTGGTGCTGGAGTTATCAGATACGTAGCCATTGCCTCATCAAATTTTCTGGTTGCCAAAGATATTTCAGGTATTGTATGGTTCATAACCCTGTCAAACATGGCTGTCATTATTCTGGGGTCTGGGTGTTTGTAGTGGCTGGCTAGAATGACTTGGTGAATATTCCCCATTCTGGCTCAACTCCGGGTGTCCCATGGTCCTCTATTGGCCTCGGCATGGGGTTCACAGTCAGTATTTGACTGATGAGGCTTCATACTTTGGTGGAAACATGAAGGGGCATGTACAACCTGTTCATTGAGCTGCGAAGCAGTGGTCCTGTTAAATGTGAGGCACACCGTGACCATAAAGTACAGAAGGACACTCTAGACATCCACTGTAGGGCTATCACATTCTTCTGCTGAAACACATTCAGCTTCTGCATAACTGGTGAGTTTATCACTCAAGCATCCACCAGGATGTTCACCGGCTTCAGATCTCTGTGCACGATGCCTATCTTGTGGCCCTAGAGCATGGTGCATATGATCTGCCTGAACACTCTCCAGGCCTCCCCCTCCAGGAGGTGTTGCATTAATTGTCCCCTACTGGTCTGCTCCAACATGAAGTACATGTTCTCACTGGTTTTAATGACTTTAAACAGCTGGATCACATTTGGGTGTTTCACCATCTCCATTATATCCTCTTTGGATATGATGATGGGGAAGTTTATTAGGACATTCATGGCCACCTCTGATCCTGTGAGGAGATGTCGGGCTAATTTCACCTGAGCAAAGCCACCCTGCCTGATGTCCCTCAGAACCCTATAATGGTTGGTGAGGGTCTCCTCATTGGAGGAGCTGGCTGAGAGTAGTCACTATTCTGACTACACTCACTACACATCTGAAGCAGCAACACCAACTAAGGATGCTAGTTAAAAAAATATAAAGTCAAAAGGGCAAAACCACCAAATTACCAAATGAGCTAGCTAACTATCTGTGAGTCTGACAGGCAAGGTCTTTACCAAGAGCTCCCTGTGTATGTGTGTATGTGTGTGTGTGTGTGGGGGGGGGTAAGCTACAGCTGTATATAGGTGTTTGAAATTCCCTCACAGTGGCTCCTTGTGAGATCAGAGCAAGAAACGGCCCAATCACAGTTGAACATAACCCGCTGTGGTTGTCACTTTTTGGCCTCTAGGACCTTTTCCACTTTAATAAGAAAGGACTCCAGAAGCTTTTTGCTCCTATGGAGACAGATATTTAGTTGTTTAAAAATTAAAGTTTGTAGAATACTTCAATGGCTTGAGTCTGAAAAATCTGTAATAATTTTGGCTTTTGAAGACCTCATTGTATCTACTCTCAAGGTATTCAATTCCGTTTTCTTTTAACGCAGAATAATTAATGTCAAAAGAATGGCAGCACTTCAGTCATTGTGATGCTCTAACAAAATGCTCTGTTACCTAAGATACTATAGAGCAAGTTATTAACACGAGGCTGGGAGGGAGGGAGCTTCCATCACAATTTTTCCATAAGGTCCTCACCAGATTTATCATCAGAAACCCTGGAACCCAGAAGGGAGTGAGTTGATATATTCAAAGTGATGGAGGACAAAACAAGAATCCTGTGGTAGGTCAAAGTGTTCTTCCCATAGGTGGGAGAAATGGAGGCATTCCCAGATGCCTTGGTACTCTCATGCTGCTGTAACAAAATACTGGGTAATTATTAACAACAGAAATTGACTCCTCGCAGTTCTGGAGGCTGAAAGTTCAAGGTCAAGGTGCCTGAAGATTCAGTGTGTGGAGAGGGATGGCAGGTCTTCTGATGTGGCACTTTGTTGCTGGGTCCTCACATGGTGGAAGGGGTGGAAGGTTGAACTCACTCCCTCTAGCCTGTCCCAGCTTTCCTTCTTTCCTTTGTCTTTTGTTTTTCTCTTTCTACTGATGATTGAACCCAGGGCCTTGCACATGCTAGGCACGGGCTCTACCACTGAACCAGAGTCTGATTAGGTTGCTGATCTCCAGCATATGATCCCCCTGCCTCAGTTCCTGAGTAGCTAGGGGGATTATAGGGTTATGCCATCGCACCCAGTCTGATGAATGTACTTTTGCTCATGGGCAGTGCTGGGGATTGAACTTCAGCCTTGTGCACGCCAAACAAACACTCTTAAGGCACACATCTTGTCTGTTAGGTTGGAGCCTCAGAGCCTGAACAACTGAAAAACCTCATCTCTCAAACTGCCGCACTGGGGTTGAAGTGTCAACAGGAATGTGGAGGGACACACACATTCAAACCACAGCATCAGATAGACAAGAGTTGAGGGAATAAGTCACCACAACACATACCCTGAGTGAGGGGAGTCCTTCAGGTTGAACTGAAGGACATTAGATTGGAACCCAGAGCTCACAAGGTTGCTTTGTCAAAGACAGAGGGACTCTAGGTATATTACAAGTCTTTTATCTGCAAACCCCATTTTCAGTTCACAGATGAATTCTTGACGTGAAATCTGTCAGCTACTTTTAAGACTGCCCGTGGTAGAAGCACTGTTAATATTATGTATCACCATTTCTTTTTGGATGCTGAAATTTTTTTTACCTGTAAATTCGTATCTTCCATCGTCTTTTCAAAAAGTTGTTAGACTTAATTCTCTGACAGTGGCTTCAGGATGTTTTTTTATCATCTCTGAAGATGCCAATGAGCAATCATTGCTTGCAAATGCAGTCTTCAGGTTAGGAAGAGGAGGTCTCTTTCTTGCTTCCTCGAATTCTAAGCAGGCAAATTTGTTCAGCAAACCACCCATTAGTGTCCTAACGTGTAAGTAAAACTTGGGGCGTTTCTTCCTAGATTCCTGGGTCCGCTGGGCAGGCAGGGAGGGGTGTGGCGGGAGCCCTGGCAGAGCAAAATCTTGCTTTCGTGGCAGCTGCGAAGCCGCAGAGGAAGGAGAGTGGCCCCAGCAGAATCGCTGCCCGGTGGCGCAGCCACGGCTGGTACCGCCTTATCTTTGTAGGCTGCTCAGAGGGGCGAAGAGAAGGTAACCGTTCAGTTGGTCGCGATCCGGGTTCAGCTGCCCACGCGCAGCCCGCCCAACCGCTGCAGTCCCGGCAGCTCCAGCACACTGGAAGCTTCCATCACCGTGGGTCCGCCCCCTTGGAAATTTCTTATCAATGCATTCATTTGGTTTCACTCATTTTTTTAAGTTTATTATTTCATGTAAAAACTATATCATACTCTACCCAACCTTTCTTTTCTTTTCCTCTGAGATTTTTTACTAAGTACTCAGCCTGGGGGGATGAAACATAATTAGAGCGCTTGCCTAGCATGCACAAGGCCTTGGGTTCAATCCCTAGCACTGCAAGTAAATTAAAATATAAATTAAAAATTGTCCAGGCTGGTACTGAACTTGTCACTCTTTGCATTGGGTTTACAGGTGAATGCCACCAGTACTTGGGACTTAATTATTAGCCCCTCTCTCCTTCCTTCCTTCCTTCCTTAGTTCCCTTTCTTTTTCTTTTTGTACTGGGAATGGAACATAGGATGCTTTGCTACCAACTCCCCCCCCCCCCCCCCAACACACACACACACTTTTGTTAAATTGCTGAGATTGGCCTTCAACACGTGATCCTCCTGCCTCTCCAGTGTCTGGGTTACAGGTGTGCCCTACCGGCAGGCCATTTAGCTTGTTTCTTTTTCTTTTTTCTTTCTTTTTTTTTTTTTTTTTTTTTTTTTTAACAAATAATACTATATGAAAATCTGGTCCATATGTTATTTTGTATGTAAACATATATAGGATAAAGTCCTAGAAGTGAAATTTCTGGGTCAAAAGGAATATGCTTTTTCATTTTGATTTGCCAAATTGTCATAAAAAATTGTACTATTTACCTTATACCTCCAGCAACATATAAGTGTTCGTTTCTTCATAATTTCACAAGTAGTTCTATTTTAAAATTATTGTTATTGTCTTTACCAGTATGAAAGATAAAATAATGACTTCTCAGTAAAGTTTTAATTTTCATTTCTTGGATTTTGATTGGTTGGAAAATCCTATATTTTAATGATGTTTGATTATTTTTGTATTTCATATATATATTTCCTATGAAGTTGTTGATCTACTTCTTATTGAATCCTAAGAATTCTGTATATAGTACACAAATTATCCCTTTGTCTATGATAGGAAATGCAGATATTTTTCTCTGGCTCATGGTTTGTTTTGACCTTGCTTATGGTTTTTAACTTAGGACAATTAAAATTTTTTGTACAAAGTTAAATTCATCCACTTTTTAATTATCACTTTTTCCTTCTAGGTTTTACTTTAATCATAGGAGGCTCTTTTCAATTCAATTTATTTAAAAATTCTCACATGGGAAGCTAGAGAGAAAAAAAGGAAAATAAAGGTGTGGGGAGGGATCTCATGAAAATCAAAGGGAGGTCAGTAGATTAAAGGGACCAGAGGGAGGATGGAAGGGAGGGAAAAGGGGAATGATATTGGCCAAAGTATATTGTTAAGTTGTGTGCATGTATGGATATGTAACAATGAATCCCACCCACCATTATATGTAATTTTAATGCACCTATGAAAATGGGAAAAAAATTCTTTCAAGGCATCTTCTCACACTTTGCTTTTTATTTTTATTCATTATTGTTTTATCTGTTTGGAATACATTTTGATGTATTGTGAAAGAAGATTCAATAATTTATGCCCTCAATGACTATCCACTTGTCCTCAAATCATTAATTGAATAAGTCATTTTTTTCTACTATTCCAAAATGCCATCTGTGCCATAAACGAAATCAATAAATGCATGTGTAAGTGCCCCTGTGTCTACTTCTGGAACTTCTAATCTGTACCATAAATTCCTGTGTCCAGTCAAGCCTTAGGACTCAGTTTGGGTTTCTACTGATATATGGTGAAAAACCTAGTGCACCATCATTGTGTTTATTCTTGCAGCTTATGGATTTGTCCAGATTTTGAATCAGTTTGTCTGTTACCTTTCAAAACAATGTCAATACCAAAACCACCATTGCTACTACTAGTAGTAACAATAAGAAGCACCATCCTGTTATATTTTTGTAGGCTCCTATTACATTCATATACTTCAGTTCCAATCTCTGCTATTGTCTTTTTTAAAAATATTTTTTAGTTGTAGATGGACACAATACATTTATTTATTTATTTTTATGTGGTGCTGAGGATTGAACCCAGGGCCTCACATGTGTTAGGCAAGTGCTCTACTACTGAGCTACAACCCCAGCCCCCAGCTATTATATTTAACACATTTTGCTCACTGAAAAAGTCTTTTCCTGTTTTGCTTCTGAGTTATTTCTTCCTGGACTTCTGGTTGCAGGTGCTAGCTTAGTTTTTCCTTCATCTCTGGATTGGGCTGTTGTTCTAGGGTCTGCACCTGGGCAAGCCTCATGTCCTATTAATTTTTCCCCCTTATCAGTTCATGTTACAGCATAACTTGAAGTAGTTTGTTGAAAATCATAATTTTAAGGGACTTACCAAAATACATCTTTGATGAACTGTTTTTAGAAGTCTTATACTCTTGGAACAATTTTTCAGTCATTCCAATTCAAACTATATTTGGTGATTCTGACCTTTAAATGTGTAAGTATACTTTCCACTTGAGCTCTGTAAGATTCAGACAAACAACTGGTGTCTATGCAACCACACAGGTGAAGTGCATATTCTGTCTTGCAGCTTTACATTCTTTAGCAATGTGCTTAACATCTGTAGTCAATAAATATTCTCCATGGGGCAAAAGAGGAAAAAAAAATTTTAAATACAAAATTCTTATGTTGAATAAGTGTTTTATAAAGTAAATTTTTTAAAAGCCAAAATAAAATTCTACCTACAATATACTTTAAAGTCTACAAGCATAAAGTATAATTCACACATAGGAATACATAAAAACACTAAAGAAACCAAATATAATCAAATTGGCATATTTTAATTGGCAATTAAAAAATTAGAATAAATGCCTGTAGGATCTGTATGAGGAGTTAAAGAAAACTATATATGACTCATAGTCATATTCTCATTTCTATGGGGGTGAAAAATACATTTAGAATAATTTTCAGATCCTACACTTTCTATTGAATCCTTCTGTGACCCTATGGGCCAGGTACAATTATTATTTCCATTTTTAAAATGAGAAACCTGAGGCTCACTAAGCAATTTTTCCAAAGCCATCCACTTATTAACTGGTTGGCCATTAGTATACATTGGATCATATAGTAGTATTCTTTTGAAGACTAATTTTTTAATTTATAGAACATTTTTGGGATTCCTTTTGTGGTTGCATATATCAATAAGTTACTCTTTATATTGTTAAGTAATATTCCATTGTGTGACTATGCCACAATTTGTTCATCCATTTGCCAATTGAGGTGACATGGGATATTTCTGTTGAGAGCAATTATAAAGTTGCTATGAACATTTGAGTACAGGTCCTTATGTGGACATAGGTTTAATTTATTGTTTTACACACACACACACACACACACACACACACGGAAATTTGTCCTTGAGATTTTAGAATCTACTTTGCAAACAAGTCATTTCTTCTCTAATGTGGAGAGGACTTAGTACTAAGCAAGAATATCAGCCAGACAAGAGGGCTCAAATGCCAAGGACCCCCAAATCAATCAATCTGTATCTATGTCTACATCTGTGTGTGTGTGTGTGTTTCTGGTAATGGGGATTGAACCCAGGGGACCTTTACCACTGAACTACATCCCCAGCCTTTTTAGTTTTTGAAACAGGGTCTTGCTAATTTGATCAGGCTTGCCTCAAACTTGTGCTCTTCCTGCCTTTCTATTGAATCCTTCTGTGACCCAAATAGCTGGGATTACAGGTAGGTGCCATTGAGCCTGGCTTGGACATACATTTTCAGCACTAAGAATGTCTTCTGGGTCTCATGACAAACAAAACAAAACGTTTCTTGGTGAAATATATGAGGATAATATACAAATGATTGCTTTGTGTTAACTGATCCAAGTTACCTAAAAAATCATATTAATACAAAAAGTTATCTTTCATTTTCAGTTACTTATTTCAATTAATCATCTTTTATTTATTTCCCCTCTTATTTATAAATAATCAAAAGATACTAAATCATTCTATTAATTTTCAGAAATTAAGGGATAAATGCAAAGTAAAAAAGTCATATTTCTAGGCAGACTTTAACCCACTTGGTCTCCCTGGAGCTGGTGACTACAATTGTAGGATTTTGTTTTGTATGTTCCAAAGGCTTTGCTAAAGAGGCTGGAATCATCTTGGTGCTCCAAAGAACCCAGAAATGCTACTTTGTCATGTAGGAAACTATTGGTCTAAACCAAGAGAAGAAACAACCACCCATTCTTAGCCATCTAACAAACTTGAGAAGTAAAAAACCATATGAGAAATAGGAAATTTGTCCTTGAGATTTTGGAATCCACTTTGCATGTTCTAACCAAATTTTCAATCAAATCATTTCTTTACTAATGTGGAGAGGACTTAGTACTAAGCAAGAATATCAGCCAGACAAGAGTGCTACTGGTGGCAAGTGTCAACACTTACCAGTACAATGTAGTCTCAATAATGAAGTGGGGCACAAGCCCACCTATTGTTCCTTCTCTAGCCTTCAAACATATTCATTGTCTTTCCATCTACTTAGCTGAATTCTCTAAGGATAAGGGTTACTGTCTATCTCATGTGCCAAGGACCCAAGTACCTAACGTAGCACTCAACATATAGTAAGTAACCTCCTGATTCATGTTGAATAAACAAAATTGATAATTAATATCACATATATTTAATTAAAAACTATAACAGAATTAAAACTACAATCTAATTAAGAACTACATCTATAGAATCATCTATGGATAATTCTATTACATAATTAAATGATATTCCTTAAAATGGGCAAGGTGCTGCATGCCTGTAATCCCATCAGCTCAAGAGGCTGAGGCAGGAGGATGGCAAGTTCAAAGCCAGCTTCAGCAAAAAGCAAGGCGCTAAGCAACTCAGTGAGACCCTGTCTCTAAATATAAAATAGGGCTGGGGATGTGGCTCAGTGGTTGAGTGCCCCTGAGTTCAATCCCCGGTACAAAAAAAAGGGGCAAATGACACAAATAGTTATTCTTGGGGACACCGAGTTGGACGAAGGCATGAAGAGTACTTGTGCAGCATATGGTGATATGTCAAGCATACTCCCTGGTCTTGGTGTCCGATTTAGGTCCTCAGCAGAGTAAGTTCTGTTCAGCCTTAAAGCCCAACAGTAGGAAATAGATATCCAAAGTGGGTAGGAGGGAAAGTTCTTTTTTTTTTTTTAATATTTATGGTTTTTTAGTTGTAGTTGGACACAATACCTTTATTTTATTTATTTTTACGTGGTGCTGAGGATTGAACCTGGGACCTCACACGTGCTAGGCGAGCGCTCTACTGCTGAGCCACATCCCCAGCCCCAGAAAGTTCTTATGATAAGAAATATATAATATACAGAATTATAAGAATAAGACATAAAGATGGGTTTGAATTCTGAATTGCTACTTAACGGCTTAGTAAACTTAGAGGGAAATATTCAATCTCTCTTTGTGCCTCAGTGTCTTTATGATAAAATGGTGTTGTAATTATCTTCATGTCATACAGGTTTTGCAAGAATTAAGTAAATTAATATTATACATGATACTTAGAATGTAATAAATGCTAGCTTTTATAATATATCATAGAATAATAATAGACATAGAAGTACAGTAGGACATTAGGGGACAGAATCTATCACTTTCCAGCTGTGTGACCTTAGGTAAATTAATCTTGATAAATTTCAATTTACTCATGGGTACAATGAGAATAATTAATCTTACTTCTGAGGGTTGTAGACAATATGGATAAAGCCAGTTCCTCACATGAAGTATTCAACAAATTGGAACTGTTTCTCTTCTTTAATGCCCGAGGATACAAACTTTAAGGCCTACTAACATGCAGTTGCTATAAAGGGGTAACCTTAACTTTATTCAACTCAGTGTTCAAATATTTCTATTTAGAACTGAATTTAAAAAGCCTTATTTTCAGTCCTCCAATTTGAATTCACTTAGAAATGTGTTATATGATTCTGCAAGTATCAAATGGAATTCAGCAGGATACCTGACCTGAAAGAGCCAGCATTCCTTTATTAGACTGCAGCAGTTGAATGAAGCAGGTGAAGCCCTCACAAGCTGTCAGACTTAATACAAATAAATGACAAATGGCAATACTCTTTCCCTTTCCTGAGAAATCTCAGCTAAACACGAAAAAGTGTTTGTTGGCTAAGTGTGGTGGTGTGCATCTGTAATTCCTGCAACTCAGGATGCTGAGGCAGGAGGATTGCAAATTCAAGGCCAGCCCCGGATTTAAAAAAAAAGAAGTTTATAGAGGCAGTAGAATGTTGGAATCCTCTGATCTGTAAATGAACCTAAGTTTTGCCAGTACTCTAGTGTCTATGTTGTGTCAGTAGAAATAAGGCCCCCAAAGCTAGAACTTCCAAAATTTAAATAGGTTGAATGGAATCAGACTTAGAGAAAGAAACTGTCAGAAGGACTTCTTAGAAATATAAAAGTCTAGTGATTACAAAGCAGCAAACCCCCTGCGATTTGTGCCTGGGGTGAGGGCTTCTCCATCTGTCTCAGAGATGCTATACAACTGTTCCCCTGCACAGAAGTCTCTTCCCTCTAAAAACAAAGTTCATTTCTTGGTAGAATAAATTCCAGAAAATTAAACTGTGGTAATTTCTTCTAGTCTGTAGGTTGAGTTCCCAGATGGCCTCCAGGAATTAACACAACTTCCTAATTATCAAAAGCCACAAGAACTGCATACATTCCTGATGCACAGATAGCATCTAAGACAACTGAGAAAAATGCACTTTTATAAGCTCTAAAAAAAAAAAAATCTCCAAAGTATACACAATTTTAACAATTTACATGGGACCTAAAATCTAAGGTTTATAATGGTACCATTCATTACTCAAAGTAATGATACCAGGAGAATTGTGATTATTTTCTTAAGTCAGGTTATGCTAAAAATTGGTTCACTTGGGGAATTCTTCCTTTTGAAAATGGCCTGATTTAATCTTAGTCTCCATCAAATTTCACTAGAAAACCATGATGTAAGGGTCCCACTGAGATCTAAAAATTATACTTTCAATTTTCAATTGACTTCAAGGTTCTCATCTTTGAGCAATAGGGCAGTTGATTTCTCTCCAGAATCATGTAGATGAATCTGTCCCTTTTGACATTAGAATGGTGGAAGGGAGCTGCAGGGATTTTTCCTCCATACATTGATCTCTGGGGCTCAGCATCTGCAACTTAACCCACTGCCCTGGCACAACTAGACTTGAGATATGACACAGCCCAGGCTCACTGGAAGGGTTAAAGTTCTGAACAATGATTGAAAAATTCTCTGCTACACTTTCAATGTATTTTTTAAAATTTTAAATTTGTTCTAATTAGTTATACATGACAGCAGAATGCATTTTGATTCATTATTCACAAAAGGAGCACAATTTTTCATTTCTCTGGTTGTACATAGAGTCATACTATTTGTACAATCATACATGTACCTAGGGTAATGATGTCCATCTCATTCCACCATCTTTCCTACCCTACCCTCATTCCCTTCTTCCCAATCCAAAGTTCCTCCATTCTTCCCATGTCCCCCTCCCTGCCAATAATGGATCAGCATCCACATATCAGAGAAAACATTTGGCCTTTGGTTTTTGGGGAATGGCTTATTTTGCTTAGCATAATATTCTCCAACTTCATCCTCAATGTATTTAGAAACAGGGCATCCTCCTCAATGTTTCCGTTGACACTAAAGTAGGCTGAGGTGCTGTCATTGTGAAAAACACACGGACTTCTCAAACCATTTTGCAATCTTCAGCAAATGATTTTACTTCTCCAAGTGCTGGTTTTCTCATTTACAAAATGGAAGTAATAGCAGAAACCTTCCAGGTGGCTGTGAGATTTCAATAAGACAACAATTGATAGGAAGTCTACTACCTGATAACACAGTAGATGCTCAATACATGGTACTGTGCTATTTTCCATCATTTTTTTAATCAGTTGAGATCATCCTTATTTAGTACCATAGAAACAAAAGACAGCTAAGAGGCCCCCCAAAATAATGAGATGACTGGGAATGTGACCAAGATCATCTTATTAGTTTTACCATTGCTTTTTTAGCTTTGTAAACTATCCATCTACTTTGAACTTTAATTCTCAAGGCTGTGTCATTTGGAAGACATTCAGGCTAAAAAGAGAACTGTGGATTGAGATGATCAAATCAAGTGAAAGATTTGGGAAAGAACAAAGATGAAGTTTCAGTTTGGCCTTGGAGGAAGCAGAGCAGAGCAGAGCAGAGCACTGAAGACCTGAACTGAAGGCAAGACCTCCTCCATGAGTTGGTCTGATCCCAGGTAATAAGCTAAGGTCAGGGCAGTCTGTCCTGACAGGATCCCTTGTGATCACCCCCAAGATACAAAGGGTAATTAGCACTGTGGCTCTACAGAAGAGGATGGGAGAGTCTTCTGTCATTGACCAGGGGTCAAAGATCAGGATAGAAACAAGAACCCTAACTCTTCTCAGAACCATCCAAATTCCTTTTTCAAAACAAACAAAAAATTACCTGATCTCTCTCTTTTAAAAAAAAATTCATTTATATATAACAGTGGAATGCATTACAATTCTTATTACATATATAGAGTGAGAAAGGAAGGGGCATGGGGTAATTAATGATGGTTGAATGTGATGATCATTATTATCCAAAGTACCTGCTCTCTTTTCATGTCATTCACCATGTTACTGATGCCAAAGGAGATAACTACAGCCAAGAAGCAAACCCCTTCAGAGGACGGTAACCAGCAAATCAGATACAACAATCAGATACAATAGGCATAATTCCCTTTTACCTCTAGACACAAATATGATGTGTGACATTGAGGAAAGAACACAAGCCTTACCTATCACACACAGAATTGATACCAAGGCCCAGGCTAAGCAAAAGGATGGCTCATGGACTACACCCTCTGGATTGGAAAGGGGCTCTGACCATAACTAGCTGCATGACCTTAAAAAAGTGACTTAACCTACCTGTTCTTTGGTATTTCCAACTTTATTTACAATGTTTGCAATACTTGTTCCTAAACAAATAAATGAGTTCATTCCTTTTTTTTTTTTTTTTTTGGTACCAGAATTTTTTTTTTTTTAAGAGACAGGTGCTAAGTTGCTTAAGACTAAGTTGCTGGAGTTGGCTTTGAACACTTGATCCTCCTGCCTCAGCCTCCTAAGCTGCTGGGATTATAGGTTTGTGCCATCTCACCTGGCCAATTCATGAATGAGTCTATGCATAATGTACTCAGTGTGCTATTGGTTGCTGTCACTATGTATTCAATACTGAAAACCTCTATCTCACGTATCCATCTGCCTGAACCTTGTAATATTATGAATTCTAATTCTGTCACTTACTAGCCAGTGTGCTCTGGGAAAAGTTATTTAATCTCTGTGAGCCTTGGTTTTCCTTTAAATTGGGAGCAATAAAGTTTGCTCCCAAAAGTAATTGTGAGGATTAAATAAACGTGTTTAAAATACCTACCATGTCAGTTAGTACATGGCCATTTTTATCATCTATAAACAACAACAACAACAACAAAATGGGATAGCAACCTCTGTCCTGTCTTAAAGATTGTTTTGAGAACAATGTACATGAAAAAGCAGTGTAAAGCATTATCCTAATGTTATTTACCAATTAATCTGAATTGCAGTTGTCCTGAAATTTCAGAAAGTTAAACACTGAGGATAATAATAGAATGCATGATGCAGTTGTAAATAAGTTGCTACTTTTACCATTACAAAATCCAACACTGATTAATGTAAACAAATCCTCAGGAAGTTCTTCACACTGAATCCCATTGGTGTTCCTACCCATATAAATAAAGAGCTCCATTTTATTGTTAAACCCAATTTCTACTAGAACTGGCCCCCACTGGATCCTGCTATTCAGCTTTTTGTGTCTTTTGTCTTATTTCTTAATATTTCTTTAGACTTTTATTTTCCCAGCTTGCTCACAGCCTGCATATGGAGAACTGGTTATGCACAGGTCGTGTAGCACAATGCTATTCAAGTTTCCCAAGTAATAAATAATCTTTCTACTAGAAGTTAACATACCTCTCCACAATAGGAACAATGTAAGGACTGTCAGGGGCTAGAAGGAAATTCTCCTTCAAAGAATAGCCTGACAGTTACAAGAAACAGCCCCCTGGGAGACATCCTGCCTGGGAGACATCCTGCATCTACCTATCTTCCTGAAACATCCTGCGGTTATCAGGATCATCAGATATCCTACAGCTGGCAGTTTTACCACCCACATCCAGCAACTGCTGATTAGAGAGCTTCCCCATCCCCAGCATATAAATACCCCTGTGTGAACAATAAAAGTTTGCAGCTTGATCAGAACTCCTGTCTTGCTGTCATCCCTCGTGTCTCTTGTCCCTTCATTCCTCCCCACCTAGGTTCGCCGCCCACGTTGATGTGTCCTGCCGGTCGGGACAAAGGACATGTCTCTTCACTGCAACAGATGCTAAAATACTTATGTCTGACCTAGAAGTGAACAAAGTTAGACACAAAAGTGTTTAGATTTTCTCTGGGAAACATTTCCCTCCTTATTAGTATAATTCCGCTCCCTGTTTTCTCTCCTACATTAGACTTGGTATTTGTATTAGTCAGGATTCTCTAGAGGAACAGAATCTACAGGAAGTATGATTATGAAAAGTGGACTTGTTAGATTGTCTTACATCACCAGAAGCTAGATAGTCAGTCTACAGACCGTCTGCAGGCTGGAGAGCTGGAAATCAGTAGCTGTGCTCTTCAAAAGGCTGAAGCCCCGGAACAAGAGGGTTAGTTGTGCTACTCTAGTCTGAGATTGAACACTTTTGGAAACTCCCTGGACAATCAGTGGCAGAGTCTGCTTTGGAAGAGTGAAGAAGTAAAAGTCTGATATTCTCAGGTGATCACTGCAGTAATCAAGAACCTGTTCAATAAGGATTGAGGGACACCAGCCTGCAGAGGACCCAGGCTCAAAGTAGGCCCTGGTCCATCCCTCCACCAATGGGGCAGACACCCTCCAGAGCCTAGCCTCTGACATAGGACCACCCTTTCGGTCCAGCAGACTACTGCAAGAGTCAGGCAGGCCCAGATCTGTCCACACTGACTTGTGCAGGACCCAGGTCCAGGGTGGGTCCGAGTTCATCCCCCAAACCCCCACCTGTGAGCCTAAGCCTAATCCACTTTCATCTTGGGACACTGCAGTCATCTCCATAGCCTTTCCCACCTAAATGACCTAAATGAACAAATACAGGCAAAAATTAATCATTCCAACAATGAGATAAGAGAGCAAATACAGGAGCAAAAGATTACTTCAAGAGAGATATAGAGACTGAAGAAAAAAAAAACGGAAATTCTTGAAATGAATGATACAATAAACCAAATAAAAAAGTCAATAGAAAGCATAACCAACAGACTAGATCACTTGGAAGAAAGAATGTCAGATAATGAATACAAAGTATACAACCTGGAAAATAAAGTTGATCAGTGAGGATAGTAAGAAACCATGAACAGAACATACAAGAATTATGGGACAGCATCAAAAGTCCAAATCTAAGAGTTATTGGGATAGAGGAAGGCACAGAGTTTCAAACCAAAGGAATGCACAATCTCTTCTATGAGATAATATCAGAAAATTTCCCAAGCATGAAGAATGAATTGGAAAACCAAATACAAGAGGCTTACAGGACACCAAATGTACAAAATTACAACAGATCTACACCAAGGCACATTATAATGAAAATGACTAGCATACAGAATAAGGATAGAATCTTAAAAGCTGCAAGAGAGGAATCAGATCACATATAGGGGGAGACCATATCTCAGCAGATTTTTCAACCCAGACGCTCAAAGCCAGGAGATCATGGAACAACATATACCAAGCTCTGAAAGGAAATGGATGCCAACCAAGAATCTTATATTCAGCAAAACTAAGCTTTAATGATAAAATAAAAACTTTACATGATAAACAAAAGTTAAAAGAATTTACAACTAGAAAGTCTGCAGTACAGAACATCCTCAGCAAAATATTCCAAGAAGAGGAAATGAAAAACAATTATGAAAACCAGCAGAGAGAGGTATTATACTAAAAGAAAATCTAATCAGAGGAGAAACCGAGTCACATTAAATAGAAAAAATAAACAAAAATGGCTGGGAATACAAATCGTGTCTCAATAATAACCCTGAATGTTAATGGCCTAAACTCACCAATCTAAAGACATAGACTAGCAGATTGGATCTAAAAAAAAGACCCAATAATTTGCTGCCTCCAAGAGAATCATCTCATAGGAAAAGACATCCACAGACTGAAGGTGAAGGGTAGGGAAAAATCTACCACTCACATGGACTACAGAAGCAAGCAGGGGTTTCCATCCTTATATCAAATAAAGTAGACTTCAAACTAAAGTCAATTAAAAAGGATAAAGAAGGACACTACATAATGCTCAAGGGAACCATACACCAAAAGACTTAACAATTATAAATATATATGCCCCAAACAATGAAGCATCTACATTCATCAAACAAACTCTTCTCAAGTACAAGAGTCAAATATACCACAACATAATAATTTTGGGTGACCTTAACACACCTCTTTCATCACTAGATAGCTCTTCCAAACAAAAGCTGAACAAAGAAACTATAGAACTCAATAATACAATCAATAACTTAGACTTAACTGACATATATAGAATATTTCATCCTTTAATGAGAGAATACACTTCCTTCTCAGCAGCACATGGATCCTTCTCTAAAATAGACCATATTCTATGCCACAAAGCAACTCTTAGCAAATATAAAAAAAATAGAGCAAAAAGTATTACCCTGAATTCTATCAGATCATAATGGAATGAAATTAGAAATCAATGATAAAATAAGAAATAAAATCCACTCCAACTCCTGGAGACTAAATAATATGCTACTGAATGAACAATGGGCTGCAGAAGACATCAAGGAGGAGATTAAAAATTAATTTTAGAGGTGAATGAGAACACAGATACCACATATTAAAATCTCTGGGGGGCTGGGGATGTGGCTCAAGCAGTAGCACACTCGCCTGGCATGTGTGCGGCCCGGGTTCGATCCTCAGCACCACATACAAATAAAAGATGTTGTGTCTGCTGAAAACTGAAAAATAAATATTAAAATTCTCTCTCTCTCTCTTAAAAAAAATAAGATAAAATCTCTGGGACACTATGAAAGCAGTTCTTTTTTTTTTTTTTTTTTTTTTTAAAGAAAGAGTGAGAGAGGGGAGAGAGAGAGAGAGAGAGAGAGAGAGAATTTTTAATATTTTTATTTTTTAGTTATCAGCGGACACAACATCTTTGTTTGTATGTGGTGCTGAGGATCGAACCCGGGCCGCACGCATGCCAGGCGAGCGTGCTACCGCTTGAGCCACATCCCCAGCCCATATGAAAGCAGTTCTAAGAGTAAAGTTCATTGCATGGAGTTTATTCCTTAAAAGTAGAAAAAGTCAACAAATAAATGACTTAACATTATATCTCAAAGCCCTAAAAGAAGAAGAACAAATCAACACCAAAAGCAATAGAAGACAGGAAATAATTAAAATCAGAGCTGAAATCAATGAAATTGAAACAAAATAAACAAATAATTGACAGAACAAAAGATTGGTTCTTTGAAAAAATAAATAAAGTTGTCTAGAGTCATATAATTTGCCCAAATTGAATCAGGATGATATACACAATTTAAACAGATCAATTTCAAGTGATGAAATAGAAGATGCCTTCAAAAGCCTACCAACCAAGAAAGCCTAGGACCTGATGGATACACAGCCGAGTTCTACAAAACCTTTAAAGGAAAACTAAGATTTCATCTCACTCCAATCAGAATGGCAGCTATTATGAAGACAAATAAAAATAAGTGTTGGTAAGGATGTGGGACAAAAGGTACACTCATACAGTGCTGGTGGGACTGCAAACTGGTACAGCCAATATGGAAAGCAGTATGGAGATTTCTTGGAAAATTGGGAATGGAACCACCATTTGATCCAACTATCCATCTCCTTGGTCAATACCAAAAGTACTTATAAAAACCATACTACAGAGACACAGCCACATCAAAATTTATAGCAGCACAATTCACAATAGCTAAACTGTGGAACTAACCTAGATGCCCTTCAATAGATGAACGGATAAAAAAATGTGTTATATATACACAATGGAATTTTACTTAGCAATAAAAGAGAATGAAATCATGGCATTTGCAGGTAAATGGATGAAGTTAGAGAAGATAATGATAAGTGAAGTTAGCAATCTCAAATAACCAAATGCCCAATGTTTTCTTTGATACAAGGAGGCTGATTCTTAGTGGGATAGGGAGAGGAACATGGGAGGAATAGATGAACTCTAGATAGGGCAGAGGGGCTGGAGGGGAAGGGGAGGTTAGAAATGATGGTGGAATGTGATGATCACTTTAATCCAAAGTACATGTATGAAGACATGAATTGGTGTGAATATACTTTATATGCAACCAGAGATATAAAAAATTGTGCTCTATATGTGTAATAAGAATTGTAATGTATTCCACTGTTATATATAAATAAATAAATAAATAAATAAAAACAAGACAAAAAAAAAAAAAAGGAAGAATCAAGAGCTGGGGTTGTAGCTTAGTGGTAGAGTGCTTACATATGAAAGGCACTGGGTTCAATCCTTAGCACCACATAAAAATAAAGGTATTGTGTCTTAAAAAAAAAAAATAAGAAGACTTGAGCTTGCATCTGCTGCTGCTTCCTTGTTCTTTCAACTTTTATTTTGTCCAATTCACCATCCTCTGGGTCTCCACTTCAGTTGGCTATTCCACATGCCAATCATACCTAGAAACACCCTCAATGACACACTCAGAAACCTCTTAATCATTGGCATCTCTTAATCCAATCCAGTTGACACTTCAAATTAACAAGTCTGCTCTTTGTCAACTTGATATCCAAATATGACTTTTTACATCATACTTAATCTCGAAATAAACAAATAACAAGGTCATAATTCCGCCTAGCATAACTATTCTTCTGACAACAGAAAACGCACTAGTTCTTTTCCGAGAATAGAAAAAAAAAAGCAAAGACATTACTAATGTTAAGCCAATTAATATTACATTACATGATGAGTAACAGGAAAGTAACAATCAATTCCTCTTAATGCATATGTAAGTATGCACAAACATATTCTTAATGGAATAAGAAATATTCAATGGCAATTACAATCCTGGTTTCTGTAACTGGTCATGTGGCCATATTCGGTATTTATGACTCTTCTACTAGCCATTTTGTATTCTCTCTACCTTCAGCAAGCACCTCAGCAGGTCTTGGTTCTTTATCTGGAGGTATGACCCACACCTTAATTCCTGAAGGGCCTGAGACATTTGTTGTCTTGCCTGGATTGGGTTGTGGTAGTTTCTCATTGACAGGGTAATATAAAGAGATACCCTAAGAGATCTCCTGCACTTCCGGGAGTATGCTTCCTTACCTCTATTGTGAAATAACAGTCCAATGTCCCCTTGGTAATCTGGATCAATCACCAGCACCATAACTCCCTTATTAGCCTGTTGACTCAGAGACATGAGGAGCTCAAAGTGGCCAGGGGAAAGTCTTAACTTCAGTTTAATGAAATCATTGTTGTATTTCCTGGCAGAAGCATTCCTCCTTCTGGAACTAAGACTTCTAGGCCCACGAGCAGGGACAGGAAGCGATAACTTTCCTTGTGGGTGACTCGGGTTAAGGGTGAGTGGTACCATTCCTTTCTCCACTCCTTGATTCCTGGACCCATGAATTCTAGCAATAGGAGAGACAGTACTATATAGTGGATGCTGATTCAGAGTATACACAGCCTTCTGAAGAACCTTGCCCCAGCCCTGCAACGTACTACCACCTAGCTGGCACTGTAACTGCATCTTCAAGAGTCCATTCCATAGTTCTATCAAATCAGCTCCTTCAGGATGGTGGGGAACATGGCAAGACCAGTGAATCCCATGAGCATGAGCCATTGCCTCATTCTTTGGATGTGAAGTGAGTTCCTTGGTCCAAAGCAATGCTATGTGGAATACCATGACTATGGGATAGGCATTCTGTAAATCCACAGATGGTGGTTTTGGCTGAAGCACTACATGCAGGAAAGGCATAGCCATACCCAGAATAAGGACAACAGCTGTCCCTTCCATGATGAAAGTGGTCCAATATAATCAACTTGCCACCAAGTTGCTGGCTGATCTCCCCAGGGAATGATGCCATATTAGGGGTTTAGCGTCAGTCTCTGCTGCTGGCAGATTGAACACTCAGCAGTGGCTGTAGCCAAACCAGCCTTAGTGAGTGGAAGTCCATGCTGCTGAGCCCATGCATAACTGCCACATCTGAAGATGATGGCAGGGCCTTGCTCCAAAATCCCAATGGCCTCTTCTGTGATTCACCGATGGGGGCCTGCCAAAGGTTCCAGACAATGCCACTGACACTTCAAATACCATTGAGTCAGCTGGGTCATATGGTCCAAGTGGCAGAGCAGCCTGCATAGGAGTCTGGTCCTGTTCTGGACCCCAGTCAAAACAAGAAGTTTTTCTAGTCACTTGGTAGATGGGCTGAAGTAACACCCACGTATGGAATCTGCTGCCTCCCAAATCTACCAGGTGTTGTGCTTCTTTTTTATTTGTAGGAGAGGCCAGATGCAATAACTTATCCTCTACGTTAGAAGAAATATCTCGGTAGGCCCCACCACTGGACTCCTAGAAACTTTACTGAAGTTGAAGGCCCTTGAATTTTAGTGGGATTTATTTCCCATCCTCTGATACGCAAATGCTCCACTAGCAAGTTCAAAGTGATTGCTACCTCCTGCTCAGTAATCAACATAATGTCATTGATATAATGGACCAGTGTAATACACTGTGGAAGAGAAAGATGAACAAGTCTCTGTGGACTAAGCTGTGACATAGTGCTGGAGCTGACATACCCCTGAGGAAGGACAGTTGAAGGTATATTGCTGGCCTTGCCAGCTGAAAGCAAATCATTTCTTGTGGTCCTTATGCACTGAGATGGAGGAAAAATGCACATGCCAAATCAATAGCCACATACCAGGTACCAGGAGATGTATTAATCTGCTCAAGTGAAGAAACCACATCTGGTACAGCAGCGGCAACTGGAGTCACTACCTGATTAAGCTTATGATAATCAACTGTCATTCTCCAAGACCCATCTATGTTCTGCACAGGCCAAACAGGAGAGTTACATGGGGATGTTGTGGGAATCACCAGCCCCACATCCTTCAAGTCCTTGATGGTGGCACCAATCTCTGCAATCCCTCCTGTGATGCGATGCTGCTTTTGATTCACTATTTTCCCAGGTATAGGAAACTCCAGAGGCTTCCATTTAGCTTTTTCCACCATAACAGTCCTCACTCCACAGGTTAGAGAACGAGTGTGGGAGTTTTGCCAAGTGCTAAGAATATCTATCCTGATTACACATTCTGGGACTAGGGAAATAAACACAAGATGAGTTTGGGGGCCCACTGGACCCATTGTGAGTCAGACCTTGGCCAAAACGCCATTGATCACCTGACCTCCATAAGCCCCTACTTTTATTGGAGAGCCACAATGATGTTTTGGGTCTCCTGGAATCAATTCAGAGCTGTCTAGTAGTCCCTGAAAGTTCTGATCATTGCCTTTTCCCCAATACACAGTTACCCTGGTAAAAGACCTTAGTCCCTTTGGGGAAGGATGGGAGAAAGATTAACAGTAAAAAAACAGATTTTTGGTACTGTACCAGGGTCCTTCCACAAGGAGACCTGGCCTCCCCTTAATTCAAGGGGTTCTAAATCTGTAATTGACTCATATCTGGGAAGCGGTTGAGGGGTCATGATTCTCTGTTGTTATGATCTAAAGCAAACTTTTGTAAATTTGCCCTGGAATTTTCCTGCTTATATTAGTCAAGTAAGAATTTGGTGGGTTTTCCATCTATTTGGCTTCTAGAGACACTATGATTAATTAGACAATGCCAGAGATCTATACTATACGAGTCAGAACATTGCATCCACTTCTTCCCCTTTGCTGTCCATTATGGTAACTATGATCACCCTGTCTTTGGCAACTGAGGGCTGCCACTTGGCCCCTTCCTCCCTGAGACCACAGTTCCCACAGTAATGTCTGGCATGCAAAGAAGAGCAACCACAGAGCTCTTCAAGGATGCTGATGACACCTCACAAATTTGTTTCTTATAGTTTTGATGAAGGGTACAACTTCTGGACCTTCCAAGTATGGGGAGAAAGGTTGTACATGACAGATTTATTCTAGCATTCTAATCTCTCTGAGCCTCTGAATTCCCTCATTAACAGTAAACCAAGGGATGTCAGGCATTTCCAGCTCATTTATAATAGGCCATCTTTGAACCCATACTTCAGCCAACCAGTCACACAAACTATTAGTACCCTTTTAAACACTGAGCTATTACCTTACATCTAGAATCTCTGCTAAATGAGCCAATATCAATAATTTAGCCTGATCTAAGTTTATGTTCCTTCCACTCAGAAGCCTTTTAATCATTGGCATCTCTTAATCCAATCAAGTTGACAATTCAAATTAACCATTCATCATAACCTGGAATGTGCTTTTAAGTATTTTGGTTTTCCATGCAATGTATATAGCCCAATCGTACCCTGTAAAATACCAGGGGTTAATAGTGGTTTTAAATAAATTTATTAAGCCTTTTGAATGCTGTTTATGTGGAGACATTTCAGCTAAAGACCTCTATTCAAGAGTTGCTTCATTGTCCATAAGAAGATTGGAAGGTGTTTTCCTTCTTTCTGGCATAATAAAATCGGCTTGTCCTGGTGAAAGCTGAGGAAACGTATAATCGATGTATTTTTGAAATGCTGCTCTGGTTTCCTGTAGTTCCTCCTCCAGAAAATCTTTCCAGTTTGTCATGATTCCCAGTTGGTTTACTATGGACAGCAGCTCCCCCTGAGTGTTAACCAGCTTATCCATCACATTACCAAGAGTGGCCTGGTATGTTTTCTCAGCTTCCTGAAGCACTTCCTGCGCCTCTTCTTGCTTTTGTTTCTGAGCTATGCCATAGTAGATGTTCATTTCATGTTCCTTTTCTCTTATTATCTGGTTAAAGTTCATCCTCTGGTCCTTAATGATGGATGCACCAGTATTCACGAGTTCTTCCATGGCCTTGCTACAAAAAAAAAAAAAAAAAGATACAGATTTATTAATTAGATGGATTACCTACTGAAAATAGATTGATTTTCACTATATCCACAGATGTATAAGAAATCATTACATTACTGAGCTGAGACAGGCTGCTGTAGAAAGCATTAGCAATGAATCAAAAAAATTTTTTCATAACAAGGAGGCTATTCAGCTTCTCTGCTGTGGGATAGAGCAAGGCCTCTAGTCTAATGTCTCATGGTACATTTGGGGACCTGCATTCACTTTAGCCAGAAAAAATATGAATGTGTTTTGCTTAAAAATGAAGAAATAATGGCTGGGGTTGTGGCTCAGTGGTAAAGTGCTTGCCTAGCATGTGTGAGGCACTGGGTTTAATTCTAAGGACAATAAATAAATAAATAAATGTCCTTTGACAACTAAAAAATAATAATTTTTTTAAATGAAGAAATAGTTTCAAACTTACATACTCCTAGAGAAAATATATCAACCCAGCTACTTGATTTTAGCCAAAGGGAAGAAAACTCTATACCTATGGGCTAGATTTAGCTTTAACCCTGATTTTATCTGAGAGGTGTTCAAGGACAGCCATTTCAGATTTATTTGGTCTCAGGATCCCTTTTATACTCAAAGTTACTAAAGGCCCAGAGATCTTTTGTTTATATGAGTTGTATCTATTGACAGTACTAGAAACTAAATGTAGACATTTAAAAATATTTATTAGTTAATGTAAAAATAACAATAAATCAATTACACATGAACTTAAATATTTTTGTGAAAACCATCTCTTCTAAAACAATAAAATATTTGGTGAGAAGAGTGGCATAATTTTTTTTAATATTGTTTAAAGTCTGGCTACATCAAAGCTATGCTTTCATATTATCTCAATATATTGTGATATTATACACCATAAAACCTCTGGAAAATTTCACTATACACTCATTAAAAAATGAGAGTGAAAAAGGCAGAATCATCAAGAAAGTATTGTTGATTTCATGGATACTCCCCAAATGTCTCAAAGACCTTGAGGGTCCTTGGACTATGCTTTCAGAAGCACTGTTGAATGATTCAGATGTCTGGTTATAATGTATATAGTTATATATAATTTATAGCAGCCAATCCTTTGACCTCTTACCAGGTGCCAAACTTTTGTGCATGTTAACTCACTGACTTCTCAAAAACAATTCTGTGAGATAGTTCTGTTATTATGCTCAATTTAAATAACTTGTCCATCTTCACTTTTAGTAAAAGTGGCAAAATCAGCATCACAACCCATGCAGTCTGAATTCAGGGCAAAAACTCGCAGCCACTATGATAAATCTCTAGTGGATTTCTATAGTTTGCCTAGTCTGAGAAGAACCTCTGAAGATCTGAGAATAAATAAATCTGCAAATGTTGGATTCAAATACTTACAATTGTTAGTAAAATCCCTCCTGCTTCCCAATTTAACATAACCTTTCCAAGATTTACCATTTACTCTATTGTCCAAATTCCTTCCTCCAAGATGCAATTAATCCTTTCATCTCTTATTGTTCCATCTTGACTTTTAAATTTGACAGCCTTGAACTAAACATCATTTGTCCTTAGCCTCTCTAGTTACTAGACTATTTTTCTTCCTTTTCCCACCAACTAAGCTATATCCATTATTGATAGCAAGTGCTATCATTGGGCACTAACTGTGTCCCAGGAACTTTGCTAAGCATTTTATATTTATTATATCTCATTTAATTTTCATAAGAACACAATGAAGCTGGTATTATTTTATTTATTATTATTCACATGTGATAGGTGAGAAAATTGAGCCTTAGAGAGATTATTTTTCAATGTGACACAATTGAGCAAGGGGAAGAGATCCTACCCTTAACCAATACCTGCTTCAATCTCATGAGACATCACTATAAATTTTTCATTGAGAGGGTAATACAATGAATGTAACATTTTAGGGTTGTTATTCCAGTAACAGCGAGTGAACTAAATATTAGTGGGGTGAGTCAGAGAGACCAAACAGTACCATTTTGTAACATTCTGGAGGTGCAATGACCAGAGAGAGGGAGAGGAGACATAAACAAAGAAATATCAGAGTCACAACTGCCAGCAATCAACTACTGCTAGGATATAAGGAGTGCACGAAAAAGAAGAATTTAACCCAACTTCCTGGCTTTCAACTCGGGCCCCAGTGGAATGGAGGTGGCATTAGTAGAAGTGACATTGTACGTACAGTTGATATTGCACATCCACACACATCCTTAGGGTTTAGTCTGATGTTTTATAAAACCCTTCGGTTGTTGGTGAGACTGTGAACGTGATAACAGGGGCCACGGAGCTTAGTTCAGAAAGAGCCAGAAGGAGCCTTCCTCGATCAGGTTTTAAGTCCCCAAGGAAGAAACTCTGCTCTTCTAAAGTCACAGTTCTGTAACAGGCAGGGTGATTTTCTTTCTGGGTTGCCCCCACACGGGGGAGGTGTTCAGGTATGGGCCACTGCAAGTCTCCATAGAGCTGACCTTAGGTAAATCTGGTTTCAATGAAGTCTGTCTTAGATGACTCCTAATTTCACCCTCAATATTTTTTATTTTTATTTTATTTTTTAGAATTTTTTGTTGTAGATGGACACAATACCTTTTTATTTATTTATTTGTATGTGGTGCTGAGGATCAAACCCAGTGCCTCACAACTGGTAGGCAAGTGCTCCACCACTGAACTACAGCCCCAGGCATGAACAGTTTTTTTGTTTGTTTTTGTTTTTTAAACTCCCTGAAATCAAAGTCTCTTCTCAGAAAGTTCTGGTGTTGTCTGAATATCCTTTCCAACTTCTTCTAGCCTACCTCAGGGCCCAGATTTTTTACCTTTGGGATTTACTCCTTTTGATTTTAGTCAGGATGTCTCTGAATTTTATTCTGATGATTTCCTGAAGGTATGGAGTTGGAAGCCAGGAATGGGGTGGGGCATAGTGCATAGAGGCTGTGATCTACAGGGCCATTCATCTTTATATTTTCGCTCTTTAACGTGGTAGTTGGAGTGGATATATTTTTGTGTGTGTGTGCCAAATAATATCGAATTTTAAAATAGCTAAGTTGAAGTATTGCAAAAGCTTAAAAGAGTTTATGCTTTAAAATTTTTCTAAACATAAGCAAATTATTTGCCAGAAAAATAGTCAATTCTTATGATTATATATTTAAAATGTTTCCTCTAAAAGAGAGGCCTAGAAAGCACATTGTAAGGACTGAAAGAAGTGGGTATATTAGTGCTCTCTGTTTTTTTTCCTTTCCTTCTTTAAAGTAAATCTTGGAATAATCTCTCCACAAATATTTTTTTTTAGCTGTTTACAATATTCTTCTTTATTTGTAATTATAAAACTTTACAATGATGTTATTGTAATTTTTTTTTCTCCACAAATATTTTGAAGGATTGCTATGCAGAGTGGAGGGCAGAGCCAGAAGCCAAGGGTGGAAATGAAGGTGAGGCTTAACATTTTGGATCAACATTAGGAAAAACAAGACAAGTGGCAATGTTTAACGCTTGAACCAACAGCCTCCAATAGCAAGTAACACTCCTGTCACTGGAGGAGATGGCTCACCAGCTGCTGGTTCAGCTCCATAACCTCCAATATCCATTCTGATTAAATGAATATCTATGCTCCTTCTCTAAGCAGTAAGGTCCATCTTCCATCTTTATCTTATACACTCATAGTCTCATAGACTGTAGACTTGAAATTCTGAAATTCACACATTTCAGAATGGTGCTGGTTAGAAATGTAACTATTTTCAAAACAGTTGCAGTAAGTGTCCACACATCTGTAGAATTCAGTCTGATGTTTTAAAGAACTCTCTCTCTCCCTCTCTCTCTCTCTCTCTCTCTCTCTCTCTCTCTCTCTCTCTCTCTCTCCCCCTCTCCCTCTCAAGAATGGACTCTTGAAGAATGAAAGAAAGTTATTTCTTTAAATTGATAAATACAAAGTCTTTATTTATTTATTTTTATGTGGTACTGAGGATTAAACCCAGTGCCTCACATGTGCTAGTAAGTGCTCTACCACTGAGCTACCCCAGCCCTGAAAAAAATAAAAATATAATAATTCAAACTTACTAAGCTATTGGGGAAAAAATAAAGCATAGAAAATTTGTAATAACAATTTATTTGTCTTCTGCTCTCTTTAGGATCTCTTTTAGTTCTCTTCATTATTTTTAGAAGGCTGTTGACATGGTACAAGATATTTTGCTCATACATTTAAAGAAATATATCAATAAGCATTTCTTCTCTTCTACTTATTAAGCAAATTTTTAAAAAACTTTTCTTATACATGTTTTTGTTATGATTTTGATCTGGATTGTTCCCCAAAGTTTCATGTGTTGAAGCTTGGTCCCCAGTATAGCAGTGTTCATAAATGGGCCACTTGGGAAGTGACTGGATCATGAGGGCTCTGACCTCATCTGTAGATTAATCCATTGAGTGATTCAAAATTTGAATGTACTATTCAGAAGTGGTAGGAAGTGGGGCTGGGGTGGTGGCTCAGTGGTAGAGCACTTGCCTAGCATGTGTGAGGCACTGGGTTCAATTCTCAGCACTGCATATAAATAAATAAAATAAAGGTCAATTGACAATTAAAAGATATTTTGAAGAAGAAGAAGAAGAAGAAGAAGAAGAAGGAGAAGGAGAAGGAGAAGGAGAAGAAGAAGAAGAAGTTGAAAGCACAGAACCTAGTAGAAGGGAGTGGATCCTTGAGGGCATGCCCTTGGGAACTATATCTTGTCCCTGGCTTCTCTCTCTTTCTCTTTCTTTCTCTCTCTGTCTCTCTCTCTTCCCCCTCGCACTCCCTGGCACCCTCTGGTTCCAGGCTGCCATGAGCTGAGAAGCTTCCTTTGCCTTGTTCTTCTGCCATGATATTCTGCCTTACCTCAGCCCAAAGCAATGGAGTCAACTAACCATAGACTTGAAATCTCTGAAACTTTGAACCAAAATAAACTTTTCCCAGCTGGGGATATAGCTCAGTTGATAGAGTGCTTGCCTCACATGCAAAAGACTCTGGGCTCAATCCCCAATACCACCAATACAACAACAACAAAACAAAAAAAAAAACAAGCAAAATAAACTTTTCCTGCTTTAAGTTGTTTTATGTCAGGTCTTTGGGTCACAGTGATGAAAAGCTGACTAACACATTTCTACTGTTCAACCTCCTTTCTACATCTATCAGTAAAAATCCTGGATCTTAAAACACTAAGAACCAGTATTTCATTTCCCCCATTGGGTATTTCTAAATCATGATGAGATTTGTTCCCAAAAGTCATTTGTCCATATAATAGTAGAGCAAAGTATAACATATTAAATAATTGGCCTGATTAGGCTATGAATCCATTTTTCATTTGAACTACAACTTTTAGCTCTACTTCAATCAAGTATAAAAATTGTGCTTGCAATTTTTCAATTCTGATTTTCTACCCTGGACATAAGGAACCTATGGCTTTCTGGTTTGATAGGAGAATTAATGATACCCTCAAGCTGGTGTTGTAGGTATTATAGAAGGTATGGGCAGGTGGGGAACATCTCTAGAGGCCAGCCTTCTGCAGCACATTTGGATCTTAGGGTTATTAATACCCTTGAGCTTTTCCATTGGCTCTGCCTCATTATACACCAAACCTTCTCCTTCCATGTTTTTGCTCTTTCTGTTCTCATTATTTTGCTTCTTTCAAAGTGGGATCTTCCATCTTCTAAGGACCAACCCAAGACCAACTTTCTCCAAAAAACCCTACCTTTCTACTACCCCATCCACACTTTATCTTTCCATGACTTCAAACTCTTCCAGAATCTAAGTGTTACCTGTTCCAGTACATCCAGGCTTGCTCATCTAATTACTCCACCTAATGTGCCAGAACTTCAGTGCCACATCCACAGAAAGCATCTAACTAGCTCTGAAGAAGAATACAAATCCTCTAGATAACTCATATAACTTCATGTAGATCAAGGTAGCCTAATGGAAGGTCACAAACTTTGGCCTCATACAGGCCAGGGTTCAAATCAGGCCCTATCATCTCCTCTCCATGTGACCTTTGGGAGTTTGCTTAGTTTCTTTGTAAGACTTGGGGGTCTTAATCTGATGATATACAGGATGACAGAATCCCCCAGGAAGGGATATGAGAATTCAATGAGAAGTACACAAAGGGCTTCTGTATACTGAGTACTGAATAAAGGGTAGCTGTCACTAGGAATTACATGACCACAAAAATTCCTGAGCAGTTCCTTCATTCATGTCTTGCCTTATATTAGAATATAATTAGAAACTACTCAAGCTGAGATATTAAAAAAAAAAGTCCCATGTCTCCTGAGTAATATGTTTAGAATCTAATCACCTTAATTCACAAAAAAAGTTGTCTGTGCATTTAACAAATTTCTCAAAATATATATGTGTTCTGAATCCTTAAGTCTTGCATGAAAATTTATAGTCAAATAAAGAATCTATGATAGAATTCTAATTAGTGGTCTCTTTACATACATTAATTTCTATAAATGTTTTAAACAACACTGGAATCCAGCAATATCTAGAAATTAGATCTGGTATGGATGCAGGGTTCATTTGAGCAGAACAAATTTGAATCATTTGTTAAATAAATATTTAAAGAATACTAGCCATTTATCAGGTTTTCTTTCAGACACTTGGAAAACCCCAGTGAACAAAACAGACATTTCAGTTGGATATAAACAACAGACATAGCAATTCCCTGGTCTCAGTCTATTGATTCAGTAGAAGATGGACACTGAAAATCTTATTTCAGTTAAACACAGGAAAGTGGTGGAAAGGGGCAAAAGCAATAGAGCAAGGGAGAGATCAGGAGACTGCAGGTATATGTATGTGTATGAGGAGTGGACCCAGAGGCTCCTCAGGAGGAAAACCCCCCAGACATGGAAAGGGAACAGAAAAGGGGAGAAGAGGGTCCATTTTCCACTGCATTGGACCACAACTCATTCTCTAACTCCCTCTTCAAATCCTTTCTCACTCTCCTTGTCTACATCCACAATGATTTAAAATCTATGCAGAAAGGGTGATACCCCTGAAACTGACACAACTGTACCCCTCATTCTTGTTTATCTGTCCCTCCTTCAGGATTTTACCTTTAGTGCTGTTCTAATAGTTCTAATGAAAAAGGTTTCACTGATCAACTATATACAAATGTATGTGCTTGTTAACTCAAATGGCAAAACAAAAGTGACAGGCCACAGTCTAGGAGGCCAAACAGGGAGGTCTCAGTCTCAGTTCTATGCTGCAGCTCTATGATCTTGGGCAGGTCACTTGTATCTGGAAACTGTTTTTCACTTGACAATTCCTGTGCTCCTCACTGCTGTCCTATTCCACCAAATGTTCATTATGTACCTAGAAAGGTTCCCTTCATACACATTCACACACAAACACATGCACACATATATTATGATGGGTGTAAAATGATTTTTATTATGTACATATATGTGATTATCACAAGCATGTGATTATATACATATTTACATCAAGAGGGTATGGAAGGATACAAAGTATAATTTAAAATGATTTTCTCTAGAGGCAAGGAGGGATGAGGAAGCATTAAGCTGGGATATGCAATTTTGCTCTATACAGGTCCACAAAGTCAATTTTTTTTTTTTTTGCTAAAGCAAGAAGTAATATAACCACATAGGAACTAGGATAGAGGATGTAAAGATTGACTTAGGTATTTAAGGGGAAATGTTTCTTGATTTCTCTCCTCAGCTTCTTAAAACTGGAGATCCAGAGTGAAAAACATAATATTTAAGAGTAGTTATCTCTTGAGAAGGGAGATGGATATGGAGAACATATGGAAGCTTCTTAAGTGTTGGTAATTTTCAGTCCCCTTATAAGATGGGTATCAGGTCCTTCAGTATTTGTTACTACTTTGCTTTAAAACACACAGACACACACACACACACACACCTTCTGTAAGATATGTTTGCTATATTTCATAATAAAAATGTAAAAATTCCCCAAATGGGGAATATCCACCCATGTACCTTAACCTTATCCCTTTCTTCAGGTGGATTTTGATAAGAGTCAAATACTAATTTGCAAATGTAATCAGTGGAATACCTTCTTTGGGCTTCTAAAAGATCCTGAGCGATCCGTCTTTCTTCTTCCCTGGCTTTCTCCACAGCCTCCATCTTCTCCCTGTGGCACTCCATCATAATTCTTTGGATTCTGTGCACCATGCGTTGTTCTGCAGCCATGTTTTCTCTCTTCATTTCATCACTCATGTTTCGAAACATTTCTGTCTTGGTTTTAGCTTCCATGTCCTTAAACAATAGGAATGCTTGGTTTAGATGTTACAGCCTTGATGTTTTAAAATATTTTAACATTTGTTTTGTGTGTGTGTGTGTGTGTGTGTGTGTGTGTGTGTTTTAAAGTGCTAGGGATTGAACAGGGTTCTCACACAAGTTAAAAAAGGTGTTCTACCTCTGAGTTATAATCCCCAATCCCTTAAAACGAATCCTAAGAGGTAATCTAAATCATAGATTCATCCACCTGAAGAAGTGTGCACCTGATAACACTGATAATTTAAAAGAATATTGTGCATGATATGTAAAACTTTAATTTATGTGATGTTAAATAAAATCAGGAAACTATAAACTATGTACATAGATACATATACTGTGAACATATTGAAATGGAATATGCAAAAAGGAGGGGTGAGAATAAAGGTCTTTTTTTCTTAACTGTCAGATTATCATTACAACTTTTTAGAAAGACAATATACGATTCTGCTTTAGTAAGTCCTGGGAAATGGTGCAATAATTATTGTACTCAGTGACTTCTGTGTAGGAGAGAACCTGAGACTCAAGCAGAAAACAGTTGTACATTACTGCAGTCAAAGGAACCTGCCTTCCAGTCCCCACTGCTGTTGGAATATTCAAGCTCATTTGTGTTGGGATGTACTTTCTCTTTCATAAAGGAGACAGAAACAAGTGTTTCATTGCTCTGTGGTTAGGAGAACCTGTGAATGGCTTTCAGACAAACAAAGAAAGGAAGCACTAGTCAAACCAAGATTTGGGGGGGGGGGGACTCATATATAGTTGTAAAGGAAAATTCTGTTAGTAGACATTTTAGAAATGTGGCCAAATATTATGGTTTGGATATAAGGTCTCCCCAAAAGTTCCTGTATTAACTCAAGAATATAAAGAGGTAAAATGATTGGATTGTGAGACTTGTAACCTAAAGAGTCCATACTTGTTTGAATGGACTGACTGGATGGTAACTATAGGCAGGTAGAATGTGGATGGAGGAGATGGGGGCAGGTAGGGTATGTCCTGGAAATGTACAGCTTCTCTGCAGTCCCTACAATCTCTTTCTTTCTGCTTCTTAGTCCCACCAAAAACTGAACAGCTTTCCTTGGGCCCTTCTCCTAAAGATGTGTGCCTCTCTTAAGGCCAAGAACAATGGAGTCAGCCATCTATGGACTGAGACCTCTCAAACTGTGTGCTCCAAATAAACTTTTCCTCCTCTAAATTGTTCTTGTCAGGTAATCTGGTCACAGTGATGAAAAGCAGAGTAAAACACTTGTTCTCAGAGTATTTACTATCAGTGGAAAAGACCAACAAACTAATTTTGCAATGAGTCTTGTAGTAGGAATACATGCAAGAATGGAGCAGTTGGTTCTGTCCAAGAGTTTCAAAACTTTCATTTAATGGTAAACTTTTATCTCTACTTTAGGGAAGATATCAAGAGAACATAAATAAAGTTGTTTCACACAAGTCAGTGGAAGAATTAGGGATGAAAACCAAGGTTCTCAATGACCAGTTTCTCCCTTGCTGGTTATATTGGACTTTTTCAAGAAATTTACCCATTTATTCATTCCAGAAACACTGCAAAATCTTATGATATAGTAGCCTCCCTGTCTCCACCTGCCTATCTGGCCGCCTGCCTTCTTTCCTTCCTCACTTTTCTTTACTGCAGAATATCTTCTCCAAATGAAATATCACCCAAAGTTGAAAGGAATAAAACCAATAAAGTTTTCCTGGTTCAATATTGCCTAACACCCTTCAAAACACTTTCTGTGGGGGGGCTCCTAGGAAGCTGGTTCCATTTACTATGTATCCAGACAGAATCCTCAGCAGAAGTTGAAAGTTTTCAGAAAAATGAAATTCCTCTTAGTTTATTAGAAAATATTTTAACAATTAAAATATTTGTTAGACAACAGCTTTTTCAAGAGAAGAAAAGTTTTCAACTTCTTACTTTGGCTACTCCAATGGTGAATATTTTTAAGAGATAAGAAAAACCAATTTGAAGAATTTCTCCTGAATGACCTTAGTTGATGGATTTTGAAAAATCTTTATAGGGAAATATTGGCCACTTAGGAATGTAAGCTACATTTTCTATATAGCAAAAGGCTTTGTCTCTAAAACTGCTTGAAAATTAAATATTTTGAATGAAAATGTCTTTTACCACTCAGTTTACCTTATAAAAGGACTATAATAAAACACTAATGTTTTCTTGGTCATCTGGGCTCAGAAGACAAAGATGAATGGTTGTACTGCGGTAAAAATTTCATATGGTACTCAATAATTGTTCAAGTTCATAGAGCCATTTGTCTCTGCCATAAATGACTTCAGAATGAACTGCTGTTTGAGACTTGATAACTGCTCTTTGTAATTTTTCTTACTCTTCTCATGCCTCCTTGGGTTGAGGACTGTCTGTTCTAAATACTATCAGTGAGCCCCCTTTTGTCTAGTTTCCAGCATTTAATCTATTTTGGGGTTTAAAATAGCAAACCACCAAGGTTGTTGGGTTCAGGATGTCAAGTAAGTATAATGACATCTGAATGAGGATGGAGGAATTCTACTACTGGAAATAAGCCTGAGTTTTTCTCTTGTTGTTAGGGGTGTTATTAAACTCTGTAGAGGCTATCTTATTTCTGTGTTTTCAAGAAAAAAAAAAAAAAATATATATATATATATATATATATATATATTTGATACCAGGGATTGAACTCAGGGGTACTTGACCACTGAGCCACATCCCTGACCCTATTTTGTATTTTATTTATTTTTGTGGTATGGAGGATTGAGCCTAGGGCTTGTGCATGCAAGGCAAGCACTCTACCAATTAAGCTATATCCCCCCAGCCCTTAAGTAAGTATATTTTCAGTAATTGAGACTGCAAGATGGTAGAGCTTTAAATAGGTAAGCTATCATATTACCATAGCATATTTCTCCTTAAATAACTGAATTTAAAAAATAACATCTCAGCCCTTTATTTTGGCTGAGTTCTGAACTAGGATTTGGAGAATTAAGCCTCAGTCTCTCTTTTATGTAATGACCTAGAAAAATCCAAATCATTGTCAGTGAGCCCCCTTTTGTCTAGTTTCCAGCATTTAATCTATTTGCTACTGCCTCACTTAGCATATAGAGTACATATATGTACTGTTGTTTCATTCAGCAACCTATTGTTTGACAGTGTTCTTATCTAGTGTAAGATTTCCGGATAAAACTGCTTTTACTGAAATATATCTTGAATGAGTCAGCCCACATTTTGAAGATATTATAGGAAACAAACTTTATGAATCCCACAGTGTTTACTGTATAAATATCTGTTTATGTACAAATATCTGACAAGCATTTTTATACAGTGTCTCTCAGAAACTTCCTCAGGTTTTGTGACAATGAATATCTGGGCCTCTCTTGAGTGTCTGATTTGTTTTTACCTTATGGACATGGTGGTGGTCCATGGCATTTTCCTATTTGAACTGGGCATGGGCAGTGAGATGTTGCAGCCCACCCCTAAAAGACCATGCCAAGACTGGCGGTATTGGGCCACTGGAGCCCAGCAGAGAGCATTCTACTTTTAGAACCCAGGGGAAGAGCTCTCTTCTCTGTTAGTTCCCTGAGGACAAGGACAGTCCATTTAATCTCAACTAGTACAGAGATAACATTTCGTAGATGCTCACTGTCAGATCAATGAATACATGGGCCCACAGACCTTGAACTGTTCATTAGTTATGTTTTTTCTTTTCTTTTCCTTTTTTTTTTTTTTTGTCTGTGTGGGGGACCAGGGATTGAACTCAGGGGCACTTGACCACTGAGCCACATCCCCAGCCCTATTTTGTATTTTATTTAGAGCCAGGGTCTCACTGAGTTGCTTAGCACCTCACTTTTGGCTGAGACTGGCTTTGAACTTGCAAGCCTCCTGTTTCAACCTCCCAAATTACTGAGATTACAGTCATGCGCCATTGTACCAGGGTTAGTTATAGTTCTTATTAAGTTAGTCCATACCTAGGGCTAGGTGTCTGCCACTTTCCTCCAGCTTTTGCCCATGCACCTTGTCCTTCTTTGTTTCTCCCTTGGCCAAATGTGAAAATATTTCTACATTCATATCAGATGTAAACAGAATACAGAACTAAATAATGAATCCCAGGACCTCTGCCTGGAAAGTTTACTAGTTATCTAGAATCATGTGTTTGAACAGATTGCAGGTTAAAAAGAGTTCCCTCTCATCTTGTAATGACAGATTTGTGGGACCCCAATAGACCTCAATGAAAAACCAGCCTCTACCTCAGAGCAAAGCCTGTCCAAGGAAGGGGGCGTGACCCTTGTCCTTGGAAAGACCCACAGAGCACTCCTAGGCACATACTCACCCTGTTGAGTTGTTTATCTACAAATAACAGGAGAGATCTGCTGCTCCAGGTGTCCTGACTCAGTCAGGCTAGGTGGGGACTCATAGCAACCCCTAGCAGCCACCAATCAGCATGAGACCAGGAAAATACCTGGGATGCCAGATGATCCTCCCAGTAGTTTATGGTGGTTGATAACGGGTTGGGAAACCTTTAGCACAAACACCCCTCTTGGCTTAAACCAATCAGTTCAAAGGAATTCCCCTTTTGTACTAACCAATCACCCTTACCCAACTTGTTCCTGCCAGTGAATGTGCTAATCATGTTTTAGAGTTGTTTTATGATTTTCCCGTGGTGTGTGATGATTTGCTAAGAGATCCTATGATGTATGTAGGGTCCCTGCCTTCCCCAAAAAGTGTATGAAACTGCTGCAAACCCTGGGCTCGGGGCCTCTCAGCATCACCAGTTGCTGTGTGTGCGTGGAGGACCGAGCTAGCTCACAATAAACACCTCTTTGCTGCTTACATCGATCTTGGTCTCTGGTGGTCTTTTGGGGGTCCCGAATTCGAGCATAACACTCCAGGAGCCGAATCCGATGCAATCACACAAGAGTCTTTATTGCAAGCTCAAGCCTGGACTCTCAACCATTTCTGAAGCAGTGATCCCGAGGAGTGAATCCTGACCCTTTGTTCAATGAGGATTTATAGGTTTTTTTGGGGGGGATACTCTATGTATTGTAAGGGTAAAAGAAATTGAAGTTAAAGCATAAAAGTTAAAGGGTAAAAGACCGGGTGTTGTAAAGTTTCTAAGCTGCAAGGTCTGAGTTAAAATGTAAAGGATTAGGTATTGTTAGGTATCTATGCTACCTGCAAAACCTGAAATTTCTGTAGCTGTTGAGACAATGCTTGGAACTGCCCAGTAAATATTTCCCCTGACTATTGGTTGTTTAATAAGGGCTCTGTGTGGTCGCACGTAGGCATTGCAGGGCCTGGACCAATCAGTTTAAATGTAACCCCCTCCTTAGGAATGACCTATCACTCAAGCCTGACCTGTTCCCGCCAATGAATGAACCAATCATGTTTAGGAGTTGTTATTCAATTTTCCCGCACCTAATGATGATTTGTTCTGATGTATACAAAGCCCTCCGCCCTCCCCAAAAAGTGTACTTAAGCAGTGCTCAGCCCCTGCTCAGGGCTCTGGGCTGCTTTCCCTTCTTGAGTGGGCACAGAGCCCCAGCATGCTGGTTCAATAAATCCCCTTTTGCCAATTGCATGAGTGGTCACTTGGTGGTCTCTTTCTCCGACATTTCGCGGGATCCTTACAGTATCACAACCTCATACAGAAAATCATTTCACACCGCAGGAAAATCAAACAACAACTCTTAACATTGATTAGCACATTCATGGGCGGGCCGGAACAAGTGAGTAAGGGTGATTGGTTAATTCAAGTGGTGGATACATTTGAACTGATTGGTTTAGGCTGCGAGGGGTTGCAAGAGTGTATATGCTAAACTTGCAGGGTTGCTTAGTCATGTTATCAATCACCAAAACTACTGGGAGGGCCCTTGGTATTTCAGGTATCTTCCCTGTCTTACTCTGATTGGTAGTTGCTATGGTCTGAATTAGGCCTCAGGCATTCTTTTGGTCTTTTCAGGAACTTGCATTTGCTGAGTCAAGGACATCTGGTACAACAAATGACTCAGCAAGGTAGCTATGTGCTTAGGTTTTCCAAGGACAAGGGTCACCTCTCCCGCGTTGGACAGGCCCTGCTGAGGTAGAGGCTGGTTTTTCAAAAATGGAGTCACATTAGTTTCTCAATCTTGTGACTGCTGTTCTAAAAGAAAATACTTCAGAGACAACTCAGATGTCTGTTGGGGTGAACACTAATCAGTGCTATAAAGCTGACAGTGACTCTAAGGAATATGATAATGAAGGAAATGGAGAAGCTGGCCACTTCCCTTATCTCCCTAATCTTTTTTTTTTTTTTTTTTTTTTTTTTGTGCTGGTGAGGTAAGCACTCTACTGAGCTAAATCCTAAACCCCTTATCTCCAATCTTTAGGTAAGGATCAAAACAGGTTGTAAAGTAAAAGAATGTACTTGCAAAACATTTGAAGAGGGCTGGGGTTGTGGCTCAGTAGTAGTGCACTTGCCTGGCATGTGTGAGGCACTGGGTTCGAGTCTCAGCATATATAAATCCATAAAATAAAGGTCTACCAACAACTAAAAAAAAAGTCTTTAAAAAAAATCTGAAGAAATCCACCTGCACAGTGGGCATGCAACCTACTGTATACATTCCCTTTGCTTGTAGGGATGGTGCAGCATTCCACAATACCCTGGCCTGCTACCACTGAGGAGTACATAAGTTATAAAATGTTCAAACCTCTCTGTTGAGTCCTCTAAGTTCTTTGGGATCAGTAAACAGTACACTGGGGCATTTGCAGCCCTGGGCTGAACCATGTCTCTCCTGGCAGTATAGCACATGCAAATTTAGGAAAAAGTAAGTCCAGGAGAAAGAACAGAACAGCCTGTTTCATTCATTCAGGGCTATAAGGTTTTCCTTCACATATATATCACTGCTCCATAGAGCTCAGCATCTCTTCTGTGAATCTCCAGGGCTTCTTTCCATAATTCTATGTAACACCACACAGACTTTACATATTATGGTATTTGCTCTCATTCTTTTGTCAACTTAAGTAATTTTTTTTTTTTACTAACTTCAGCATTTCTTCTTCTTTTTTTAGTGCCCTTTCCAGTCAACTACAAATATATCACATTAAGATATAATTTTATGCTACTATTTTATAAATATCTGCACCCTTATAAAATGCCAAAATAGTAAACATAAGTAAGGTTGAGCTATCATTTTTTTTTTGTTAACTTCAGCATTTCTTAAAAGACAACAACAAAACCACTCTAACAAACCTGTAAATCTTTCTGATGTTTCTCTTCCAGAACCTGAATTTCAAATTTATGTTTGGCAGTTAGATCTTCAAATACTTTATCCACTGCTTGTTTTTGGAGTTCATTAGCCTTTGAAAGAAATAGTCTAATTATTTATTAATACCTCAGGATGAAAATAGGGCAAACTATCACTATATGGGATGCTGGTCAATCTGATTTTCACATTTAAAAATTAGCAACACCATGGGGCCCTATTACTTACTCTATTCCCATCTCAAACTTCCCATAGTGCCCTGGCTGTCTTCACTAGAGATCCTAACACATTCCAATACTACAGCTTTACTGTATATATGCTGCTGCACTGTCTTTTCTCCTTGGCACTCTATTTCTTACTTGCTTAATTAGCAAAGAAACTTATGCTTATCGTAGAAAATGTGGGAACAGAGACCAGACATGCAAAGCTACAAGCTGAGTAGGGAGACCGAATACTATCCAGATCCCCTGCTTCAGGGGTTCAGAAAGAAGTTTTGTTAGTATTTTGAAGAGAATATCCAGACAACTAGATAAACTTATTTTCAAACTGTAGACTATTTACAAAAGCATCCACTTATATTAGAATGCATAAGTAACTGATGACTAATAATCAATTCAAATTTTATTACTAGTAAAAAAATAGACAAGTACTTAAATTTTGATATGTTACTCTTTGCATTACTTTTTTATGTTCAAAATATATACATACAAAACTTTTGCTGGCACTAATATTCGGCAATTCTGATACTATTAGCTATAATGTCTATTTTATGAAGAAATCAAAAAATAATATTCTAAGGATTGTGATTTGTTTTGTCCTCAAGGAGTTTTAACTCTCTTTAAGAAGTCATATATATTATTCTCCCTATGACTTGAAGAAGTGGGGGCTGCAGGATTGAGGCTTTGTTCAATTACCTCTGTGAGTCCCAACATTCAAACTGCTTCTATGATACTCAGCAATCATATGAACAAGGTATCAAGAATTTGGGGTTTCGTTTGTTTAAGATGGGGGTCTCAATTTTGTTGCCTATGCTGGTCTTGAACTTGTGGGCTCAAGCAATTCTCCCACCTCGGCCTCATAGATAGGTAGGACTACTGGCCTGGCAGTATGAAGATTTTTCCCTTGATGAAGAGGAGTAGGCCAAGATGAAGCATTTGAAAAAAATGGACATTATTTCAGGTGTGTTGTACACTACACAAAAAGATGATATATATTAAATGTAAGACCATAATAATCACTTTACAAGTATTCCCTTTTCCTCTTGAGGTTTAAATAAATGAGAATAAAGGAGGCAGGAATCATCCACACAAAAAGGGCAAGTTAAAAAGAAGGAAGCTTCTGATAGGCCCTCTTCTTATTAAAGCACCCACATGTGTGCTAGGCACATTATTTCATTGAGCCCTCATTCCTATAAAATAAGCATTATTATTATCTCTCTTTTATTTATGAAGAAGCCAAGTTGAAGAACTTGCCTAAGTTCCCATAGCTAGCCAGGACTCAGGCCTTTCTAGCTGACTCTGTAGACTATGCTCTTGCCTACTGAGCTATATAGTATTGTTCTTTCTGCCAAAGAACTATAAAGATGTATTTTAGGTTGATTTCTACTTCTTTTACCTGATTCCATACTTTAGCTTCTGCTTTTACAATCCTTTCTTTGAATGAGATTTCTTGATACCTCTCTTCTTTATTCAGAATATTTGCCCCAATCTCTGTGTATTTAAAGAGAAATGATCATAAACCTCCATGGATTGTTTCCTGGATTTCCCTTCCATCATTATCTAGTTATTTATGTGGGCCATCTAGGAGTTATAGCCTTTTAGGAGAAGTCAATTCTGTGTGTGTGTGTGTGTGTGTGTGTGTGCGCGCGCGCACTATTAAATCCAGCATGCTAAGCATATGCTCTACCACTAAGCTACACCCCTAGCCAACATTTTTTTTAAAAGTATTAATCATAGATTTTTTAAATTTTTTAATTGAATTTTTAAAAAATAAATGACAGCAGAATGCATTACATTTTTTATTACACATATAGAGCACAATTTTTCATATTTCTGGTATATAAAGTATGTTCACACCAATTCATGTCTTCATACATGTACTTGGGATAATAATGCCTATCACATTCCTCCATCCTTGCTAACCCCCTGCTCTTTCCCTTCCCCTCCCACCCCTGTCCTATCTAGAGTTAGTCTTTTCCTACCATGCTCCCCCCTCCCTACCCCACTATGAGTCAGTCACCTTATATCAGAGAAAACATTCAGCATTTGTTTATTTTTATTTTTTTGATTGGCTAACTTCACTGAGCATTATTTTCTCCAACGCCATCCATTTACCTACAAATGCCATGATTTTATTCTTTTATTGCTGAATAATATTCCATTGTGTATATATACCACATTTTTTTTTTTTTATCCATTCATCTACCGAAGGGTATCTAGGTTGGTTCCACAGTTTAGCTATTGTGAATTGTGCTGCTATAAACATTGATGTCGCTGCCAACATTATTTTCTTTAAAGATTCCTATTGAGGGGGTAAGTTTTTCCCTAACTGATCAGGAGAGAACTCAGCACTATTAGGCCTAAGTAGACAGTCATTCCCCTCATCATGCCCAGACCACACAGTAGGCAACTAGGGAAGCAAAGTGAAATAAATGCCTATTGAAAAGGCATATTTTTACAAAGTAGAATGGTGAATGAATATCCAAGATATATTAGTATATTAGTACATTTTCAACTCCTCTCTCCTTGATCCTATCTGGGTACTGGTGCTATTTCCATCAGGAGAGTAGAAGCTGAATGTCTTCCTTACATTATATACATGCCTTTCTTCAGTGTGGGTTTACCTATTTCAGATATAGAGTGAGCTAAGGAGTGGTTTATTATTTCTTTGTCAATGATCTAACTTTATTTCCAAATAATAAAAACCCCAAAATAATACCCTTTCTACCCAGAAAAGATCATAAGTCTAGGGGTTAGAGAACATGTAATATCAGATAGGTAAGAACAGAGCTGGACCTGGAGCATGAGTCCTTCAAGCTGGTCACAGGGTTTGCCCACTTTCTCACAACTGAGTGATTGTCAGAGGTGGCCCACAAGCTGTTACAGGAGTAATAACCTTTGGGTGCTGAAATTGTATACAGTGATTTTTCTTTCTAAATTCTTATAGTACTTACTCTTCATTCCATTCATTCTCACATCTTAGATAAGTTGAATTACTAACTTTTCATGTGATTATGTTTTGATGATCAGCCTCCTAAAATTACAAAACACACTTTATAGTGCATTGTATCTCTTATGGTGCCTAGCTTGGCAATACAAGTGGACATGCGTGTTTATCTGCTTAGCACCTCTTCTCTCCTTCTGGTAATAGGACCCACTTCTCTCAAGAAATTCCCTCCCTCACTTGAGATCATTCCAGTAAGACTGCCAATTGAGATCCAAACTTCTGGTCTTTCTTCCACCCCTCTCTAGGTCAGAAAAAATTAGCCCAGGATTGAGCATGTGCTGAAGCCTGGCTATCTATGCTCTTCTCTAGGACTTCATATAAGGATTTAAGGAGAACATATCTCTTTTCCCTCTGAGATTTCTAAGATGGAGATAACAGATACTTAGAGCTATTTAAGTCTACACCCCTCCTTTCCCAGGTGCATAAGCCTGGCTGCAGTAGTAAACAATTAAGCCAACTCACTAAGAAAGTAAGCATGGCAGATTGAAAGCCTAAAGTCAAGTTTCTCTATCAAAGGGTCAAGAATTTCATTTTATTCAGTATAATCTAAGCTGTGTTTCTGCCACCGGCAACTGAAAATGCATGTGTGGAAATATAGTCTTCGCCACTAGATCATCAGTGAGTTTTAAAACATAGGGCAAATACTATGGTAGAGATGGACACACTATGAAAAATCTCAACACTGTGTAGCTACAGTTATGAAAGACCTAGGAAGAAAAGTGACTAAGTGTCGACCACTAAAGTGTGGAATTTCATAAAAATGCGATACAAATGTAGGTTGCTATTACCTTTTTTAATGCTTAAATTTCCTTACTTTATATTTGTTATTCTCAATTCCCATCATATAATAGGTTACCTGCAGAGCTTTTTAATAATGCATATGCTGAGGAACTGCATACAAACAACTTGTTTGAATCTAAAAGTCATTATGTTGAGTGAAAAAAGTCAATTTCAAAAGGTTATATACTGTGGGATTGTTTGGTAGCAAACTCAATCATGACAAAATTATATGACAGTACCCTCACAGTGATAAAACTGTGGTGGTGACAGAGAACAGATTAATGGTTTCCAAAGTTTGAGTTAGGGGAAATGAAAGAGTTTGTTACATGAATATACACATGCAATCAATGTCATAAAAATACACACTATGGAAAAAAGTACATATAAAGTCTCTGAGTTAATATTAATATCATTTTTTCCAATGATAATTTCCTAGTTTTGACAAAGTACCAGGATTGTGTAAAATACCAATGGAAGAAGCTGGATCAAAATGTCATCAAAATGCTCTACCTATTTTTGCAACTTTGAGTCAAACTATTTCAAAATAAAAAGTAATTAAAAGGTAAGAAAAAATATATATGCTGAGTTGTGACCTTGGAAACAGACTGAGAGGCTAAATACCTTACCTAATGAGTACAATTGGTAAGTGGAGTTGCTAAATTCCAACACATATTCTTTCATGGTAGACAAGCAACTTTGAACAGGGAAAAGCTGATAAAAGCCTACATAACAGAATAATATATGACGCTTAGAACAAAGGAAAACTAATAGTCACTTACCCAGTATATCTTTATGAGTGTAAAAGCGTGTCTTGAACGGCTTGTAATCATGGATTCGTTTGAAGGTTTCTCCAAAAGGAGCTGGTGGAATTATTTTATTACAAAAAGCACAGCAAACAAAGTTTGTATAATCTGTATTTCTGATCATAGTTAAAATTTCAGATGTCTTCTATTATTTCCAGTTAAAATAATATTAGGATCAGGAAAATTATTTTTAAGAGAAGCTAGAATTTTAAGAAAGCTGCAAGACACTCAGGGTTTTAGGATAAAGCTAGAGGCTGGTGAGGACTAAATGATTTACCATGATTATGTAGTTATGTGCCTAATTTAAAGAATGGTACTAAAAGCCTCTGCCATACAAAGTATGGGCACTGGATTTGGGAGGATTTAAGTAGTTGCTCCCTTCCAGCCTTTAGCATAAGTTGTTAACACACTTAGCAACTGTTGCCAGGTAAGACAAGCTTTGCTCATAAAAGCAACTTGAAATAATGACAAAAGGGAACATAATGCAGCCACTGATTTTCTAGATAGTTTCTGTATTAGTTTCCTGTTGCTGCTGGACTAAATTAACACAATCTTTATGGCTAAATACAACATAAATTTATTCTCTTGAATTCTGGAGGTCAGAATCCAAAATGAGTCTTTTAGGGACATTTCTGGTTCCTTCTGGAGGCATTAGGGGAGAATCTCTTTCCTTGGGTTTTCTAGCTTCTGAAAGCCATCCACATTCCTTGGGTCCATGGCTTTGGATCATATTGCCTTTTTCCTCCAACTTCCCTGGTGATATTGATTCCTCCTCTGATCTTCTGCTTCCCTCTAAGGACCTTGAAGATTATAATAGTCCCATTGAGGTAATCTAGGATGATTTCCGTATCTCAAAATTCAAAGCTTGATCACATCTGCAAAGTCCCTATATATAGTAACATATTCACAAAAGGCATCAGAGATTAGAATCTGGACATCACTGCAAAGGAGGAGAACATTATTCAGCTGACCACATTTTGTTTAAAATTTTTTTTTTAAAGAATGAATTTTTAGCCGGTTGTAGTGGCATACGTCTGTAATCCCAGTGGCCCAGGAAGCTGAGGCAGGAAAATTGTCAAGTTGAAAGCCAGTGTCAGCAATTTAGCAAGACTCTGTCTTAAATTTAAAAAATTTAAAAAGGGTGGGGATGTGACTTGGTGGTAAAGAGTCTTTGGGTTCAATCTCCAGTATCCAGCTCCCCAAAACAAACAAACAAAAAAGAATGAATTTCTTTCAAGACCAAGGTAGTTTCTTATTTTTTTCAGGTTATTTATAAATGTGATGCTTTGGTGACCTGGCAATAAAACATAAATATCACAGTATCTTAAAGGAAAAATTAGTCCATAAGTCAGTATTCAAAATGACTAAGCCTGGTTTTTAAAATAACCTAGCTAATTAATTTGTACCTATAATTTTAGAAAAACATTTTTAGAAATTCTGACTATTACAAACATCTGTGCAACCTGATTATACTAAGTGACTAAATTTTTAAAAGTTGTCCAACAAAGTAGTACACAGCATCTACCAGGCAGGACTGATCTTGAATTGATGCCATCAATGAAATTAATTTCAACAATAGAACTCCCATAGGACCCTGGTGAGAACTAAATGATTTACCCCGGACTAAGGTTTGTCACAAAAGTTACTGTGGAGAAAAGGCTCTGCTCTGCTCTGAGTTCTCCATGATGTATAGAATAGCAGTTTTCAAGCTGTGCTTAAGACTGTGTTCCTCCATTTTATTGTATGTGTTCTGGTCACTGCTGTGATCAATTGGTCACTCGGCTACCTCAGTCCTGGGGAGTAGAGGCATGGAGTCAACACACAGACACTGAGAGTTTAGTGAGAGCTGGCAGGTGACAATCGTAATTGAGTCCAACCAGCTCGTTTAATGCGGAAGTGATTACAATTGATATAGAATGCATCTTCCAATCATACATAAGAAAGCAGGTTATATAACATCTAGAAACCAATCATCTTATGATTAATGTAGCTGCACTATGAGGAAGCTCTAAATATTGCTATGCAGTGGAAGGCAGATTGAAAGGATCATTTTCCCTAGGGGAGGGGACCTTATGAGTTAGGGCTTTCATGCCCTGAAGCACCTAACTCTCAGTTTCCTGGCCTTGTAGCTTGGCAATGCTAACTTCAAGCACTGAGAATGTGGTTACTGATGGCTCACTAGAGCAGAGTGCCCCTGCAAGTATTCCTGTCAGGCCTGTATGAGCGTAGGTTTTCCTAGCACTCTGAGCGGCTCATAGCTGCTAGCTGCAAACTGAAAGTTATTCCAACATTTTATAAAGCAGTAGTTTGCTATAAACCTTTCCATTTTGAATTTCAGTGCTAAGGTGGAATGACTTTACACCTTGTTTGTGTAAGTAAGCAACCACCATCTGCCCAGCACAACCATAAGACACAAACTGATATGTTAATTGGGCCAATAAAAATGACTACCTGTGAATTTTTTTTTTTTTTAAAGAAAGAGGGAGAGAGAGAGAGAGAATTTTTTTTTTAATATTTATTTTTTTAGTATTTGGTGGACACAACATCTTTGTCTGTATGTGGTGCTGAGGATTGAACCCGGGCCGCACGCATGCCAGGCAAGCGCGCTACCGCTTGAGCCACATCCCCAGCCCCTACCTGTGAATTTTTAAAATTTATCAGAAGTACACAGATGCATAGGCATATTGAGCTCATATAGAAAAAAACAGGCCCATGAGCTTATCAAACACAGCAGACCACTGAACGATGAAACCTCACTTGAGACCCATAAAAACAGGAGCCCCCGGCAAAACTGAACATGATGGCACCCTGATCCTGTTACTCACTCATCATGAGCTTTGCTCAGGAAAATCACCAGAGTGAAGAATGTCCAAAGCTCTGTGCTCTGGCTTTAGCAGAGTGTGGTTTCTCCTGCCTGTGTGGACCATGAATACTCCAAGCTTACATCTCAAACTGACACTGTGAAACTGCCTTCATCAAGATCTTGACATAGAATAAGTTCCTGTGCATTGACATGTATGTGCCCTGAACAAGTTATTTGGCTGGTTCATTTTCTTATCTACCTATAGTAACTCTTTGCATTCATATCTTCTGCTCTGCCTTTGCTTTCAGTTCAGCTTCTGGCCTTAAAAAAAAAAAAAAAAAAAAAAAAAAAAAAATATATATATATATATATATATATATATATACATACACATACATACACACACACACACACACACACACATATATATACATACATACACACACATAAATATGTTTATATACACACATATATACATATATGTATATACACACATATACATACATATATATGTAAATTATATAAAATTAAGACTGGGCCAGGCTCTATGGCACATGCCTGTAATCCCAGTGGCTGGGGAGGCTGAGACAGGAGGATCAGGGGTTCAAAGCCAGCCTCAGCAATGGTGAGGTGCTAAGCAACTCAGTGAGACCCTGTCTCTAAATAAAATACAAAATAGGGCTAAGGATGTGACTTGATATATATATTTGTCTATTTCTCATCTAGATATATATATCCCTTTGAACTCAGATTCCAAAGCACTGTAAATATCTTCCTCTGACCATCTCATATCCCATTCTTAAACACAACTGACTTTATGATAAAGAGGCTTCTTAGTGCAGTAGGTTTAATAAACTTAGTTTTGTTTGATCAACAATTTGTTCTGATAGTCTTGTGGGGGAGTTGGCAATTAATAATCTTTTTCATATTTTTGTTCTAAAATATTGGGATTTTTTTGTATTTAAGACTCAAATATCTTATGTTTAAGGGCTAATATAACTACTTAATTATTACATGGATATTTATACATAAGAGGAGTTTAATATGGTGAAAAGATTCCCTAGACTTTTGGAGCAAGGACATCCAGGTTCCTGTCCTGAGAATTACTGGGGATACTGGGTAAATCTTTTAAATATTCTTAGCTGGTTATCTTTTTTTTTTTTTTAAGGAGTAAAACATAATTTTAATCATAAAAATATGGAATGCTTCACAGATTTGAGCATCATCCTTGGGCAGGGGCCATGCTAATCTCTGTATCATTCCAATTTTAATATATGTGCTGCCAAAGTGAACACTCAGCTGGCTATCTTAACTGTAAATTGACAGAACTGGACTAGGTGAAGTCCAATGTTCAAAATCCTATGACTATTTCAAAGGGTACTTTATTTGGGGTTGTTATGCCCATTCAACTGAAAATGAATGAAAACATCAATACATTGCCTTTGACACTCTGCTCACACAAAGAATGATATAACCTGTAACCAGCCTGTAGGAAGTCTTATAATTAGGTATTCATTCCTAAAACTCAGTGTGATTCTTCCCTCACAATAATTTTCACAGCTTTGTGCTTGACTGTATCTGTTGCTACCCTGTTTCCTTCACACAGACATGGCTTAAGGCTGCATAATATATAGTTTTGTGGCCCTTCTGGACTGCGATAATTGTTCATCCAAGTAATATCTCCCCTTATACTGAATGTGAACTTATTTTCTTGAATCATAAGACTTCTAAAAGATGGCAACATGACAATAAGTACATAAGCTAAAAACAGAAGAATCCTAGTTCTATGACAATCAAAATACACAGAAAATAAAAAGCAAAAGGTATTTAAATTAAAAGGCATTTGTACCATATAAGTGCATTTTAAATGATACAAAGTATACTATATGGAGAGGTATAGCAAAGAAATATTTAGGGCTTAGTGATAAAGATTTAATTAGATCCATGTAGATAAACACAAATGGCTATGTTCTTTAACACCTACAAATTCAGACATAACTGCATCTTTACATATCTTGCAAAACCTGAAGTGCTAGAAATTAAAACCAATGTGATGAAGACAAACTGCCTGTACTATTATTATTACTTGGTAATAACAAAAGAAACAAAACTTCAGGGATGAAATTTACTGCTGAGCCCCAACTACAGTAATTTGAAGAAAGAGGCAAATATCTAACAATGAAACAGGTCCAGAACCTTATTAGGAAGATTAAAATTATATAAGGAAGCCTAGTATAGTAAGAAAACCTTGTCTATTTCTCATCTATTGAGTAGTTCTAGTTTTAAATAACTAGAAGAATACTTGGTCTTGTGCTTATAACATCATAGAAACTAAACAAGTAGCATCTAGTTATAGTCAAATAAATACCTCATAACCTTTTTTTAAAAAGAAAAATTTCAATTACTTGGTATTATTCTCTCAATCATTATTTTAGTAACTGAGGGGGATATCTTTTTAATTTAAATACAATTCTGAACCAAAAACAGTTGAAAATGAAACCAAAATACAGGAGGCATCTGTGACTGTGAGAACTATTTGTCAGAGTCAAACTCAGTTTTCATTTCTCATACCTTAATGTTGACTTCAGGATTTAAAGTTATGATTTCTCTTCCTTACAAATACAGCTTCTATGCCATGTAGAACACGCACATTTTCTTTGCATGCAACAGAACAAAACAAAGCTCTCATAATAGCTACAAAGCACGACTCACCTTAAAACATTAAAACGTCCATGCACATTTAACAGCACTGAGTACTTTTATCACACAGAGCTCAATAATTAACAAAAATGACTCTATCCTCAAGTCTTTTTTTAAAAAGAGGATTTAATAAAAGAGAAATACTCAGATGCTCTTTCTGTGGAAAGAAAATAAGACAGTGGCTGCAGCTGTATGGGGATAAAATTTACTGCAGTCATTTGGCTACAACTGCTACCTTTTCTTCTCATTAACATATTCTAGAATAAGAAATATGATTCTGTACACTTGCAAAGTTTTCATTTGAAGATTTCAGAGCCTTTAATAAAGTTCCACTGCAGTAACCAGCCCTTTAATCCCATTTAGAAGTTTTTCTCCTCATATAACTGTGCCCTTCACTATCAATTGCTTCATAGAGGTCCTTTTTATTCTCTTGTGTTGCATGTAGATAACCAATATAAGCCACACAAAGTGAAAGGGTGACCAATCCAAAAGCCATTACAGGTTTGTTCTGTCAAAGAAAAAAAAAATATAAAGTCTCATTAGGACAATAATTTGAGGAGATTCAGCTATCTGTTGCACTCTCCTCTTGACACACCAAGTCTTTGTTACCAGGCTAGCATTCCTATGGCAATATTTCAATTATCATTTACTCAATTATTTATTCAATTAGCTTGACTCTTGTTTACAGATTATAGAAGATTCCTGCTTCTCCTCTCTACAGCCTGGACATCTTAGATCTCCACCTTCAGGAAGTTGACACGTGAGAGAGGAGTGAGGCATGGACATTGGTCTGGTACAAAGTCTTCAGTGGTATCTATGTGATGCAAAGAAGTTGCTTAATTTATCTTGTCCAAGTCTTTCCACTTGCAAATCTCATAGTAGCTTATTTAATTAGAAAGTGAGGAATGAAGAACACAAGGTGTTTTTCTTGCCCAAGACATGTATAATTGTCAAAAAGCCTTTTATAACCTATTTTAGGCATAGAAGTAATAATAATGTGCACACTTTTCTGAGAGCCTAAATTTAGTGACTGGAACAGATATCATGCTGTTATAATAACTTTAATGTACTAGTGGAAGACCTAAGACCATAGAAGCAAAGCAATGTAGCCTTGAATAAAATAAAACTTTTAAATACAGGAGTTTCCAGAGTAATGTTTTGTCTATTAATATTTTGGGCCCATGGCTGACAGTATATAACTGAAACTCTGAAAAGCAAAAACTCAGATAAGGGGTAAGGGGTGACTATTGCACTACTTCAAATCATAATTGCTAAAGAATAAGAGTTAAAGTTTTTGACTTGAATGAATATCTTTTAAAAAGCTGCAAGCTCAGAGCAGTTTAAATTTGCAATTCTTGAAATTCTATTGGCAATTTAAAAAACACATTAGTTTGGTCTTTAAAATAATCTTTCTTAATTTAATTGACCTATTTAGCTTTAAAACAGCTTACATTGGCAACTGCTATTAAAATTCTAATCAGATTTAATATAATTTGATTTCATTTACTTATAAAATAGAATTTACATTTATTTAAAAATAAAATTCATCAATCAAATATATTCATTAATTTACAGAAGAATATAAAAGATTTTCTATCTCCATAACAGCATGCAAATGTATGGTTTGGATTTTTTTCACAAAATGTAATATTGCTTAAATAATGATTAATAAAAGCTGGAAATGCAGTAAGAACAATCAGTTTCCATTTTTGACTGTTTCAAATGAAGGTCTTATTTACCAAATAGTACATGATCAAACTATAAGAATTACCTTCAGGCTGGGGTTGTGGCTCAGTGGTAGAGCGCTCGCCTAGCACAGGCGAGGCCCTGGGTTCAAACTCCAACACCACATAAAAATAAATAAATAAAGATATTGTGTCCTACTACAACTTTGAAAAAAAATAAATAAATATTTTTTTTTAAAAAAGAATTACCTTCAAAATAGTGCAATAATTAAACTAGTATGTTATCTTGAGAAGCTGATCCATTAAAATAATAATTTTCCATTAAAATTTTCAAATGCCCTCAAAATACTTCATTTTATCTGTGTATTTATACATGAAACAGGATTTAAAATTTTTTTCACTTGCTTTTATTCATAGAGAGGACTTACTAATTGATAGAAAATTTCCATGATAAAATCAAATGCTACAGAAAAAGAACTTTCCATTTAAGATAGCCTAATTAAACATAAAGTCTTATCCTGGATTATGTATTATCTTACAGGCTTAATGAAGAGCTCTGGATTCACAGCTCGAAATAAGGTCGTCGTGCGTACCCCTCTGAGCCCTGGATTTGGAAAGTCTTTCTCTTTGGGTGATTCCTTTTTAAGTGTTGGTGGCTCAGGAGCTGAAGACATCTTGAGTAATGCGATTTATTACCTAAAAATAAAGTAATACATTATTCCTTCATACTTGTTTCTTTGATAAACCTCTTTTAAAAAATATTTCTTATACAAGCAACAATAAATGTTGGCAAGGATGTGGAGAAAAAGGTACACTCATACATTGCCAGTGAACTGCAAATTGGGGCAACCACTATGGAAAGTAGTATGGGGATTCCTCAGAAAACTTGGAATGGAACCTCCACTTGATCCAGTTATCCCACTCCTGAGCATATACCCAAAGGACTTAAAATCAGTATATTATAGTGACACAGCCACATCAATGTTTATAGCAGCTCAATTCACAATAGCTAAACTATGGAACCAACTGATGTGCCCTTCAATAGATGAATGGATCAAGAAATTGTGTTATATATACACAATGCAATATTACTCAGCCTTAAAGAATAATGAAATTATGGCATTTACTGATAAATGGATGGAACTGGAGAATATTATGCTAAGCAAAATAAGCCCAAAGAACCAAAGGATAAATGTTTTCTCTAATATGTGGATGCTAATTCATAATAAAGGCCGGGGAAAAATAGAGGTAATTTGGACTAGACAAAGGCGAGTGAAGGGAGGGAAAGGGGCATGGCGGTAGGAGCAGAATGAATTGTACATTACCCTGTGTGCATATTTTATATGATCTGTATAACTCTACATCATGTACAACAAGAAGAATGAGAAGTTATACTCCATTTGTGTGTGATATGTCAAAAATGCATTCTACTGTCAGGTATGGCTAATTAGAACAAATTTAAAAGATCATTCTTATATTCATTTAAAATTTTTTTGTAGATGGACAGCATGCCTTTATTTATTTTTTTATGCAGTGCTGAGGATCAAACCCAGTGCCTCACACATGCTAGGCAAACACTCTGCCACTGAGCTACAGCCCCAGCCCTACTCATTCTTTTTTCTGAATTCTAGGTATGCATCAAAAGTGATTGTAAGTAGCACTTTAAGTTTGGTTTGCTAAAATGGTTATTACTATTATTTTTTCATCTCTTAAACCCCAGTAAAGTGGGCAGAAGTCTGGAGAATGGTTTGTTGGTCTGACTCAGACCTGTTATAAGAAGTCAGGGCTGGGGCTGGGGCTCAGTGGTAGAGCACTTGCCTAGCATGTGTCAGGTACTGGGTTCGATTCTCTGCACCACATATAAAATAAAGGCATTGTGTCCATCTATAACTAATTAAAAAAAGAAGAAGAAAAAGAAGAAGTCAGGGCTAAGGGAAAGAGAGGCCAGTGGGTAATCCATTCCTTTATTTACTCTTCTTTTCATTTTTTCTCACCTTAACCCTTCCACAGCAATCTGAGGGAAATACTATAACATTCCTTTGCTTAATATCTCCTACAGCTTTACCCCTGGCCTACTTTCCCCTCATCCTCTGCCTTTTTCCACTGGCCCACCCAAGCAGAAGAGGAAGCAGCTGTTTCTATTCACTCCCCCTCTGTCCTCTGTTGCTAAGTCCTCTTAGCAACTCCCTGGAAGGACATTCTCTGCTATGTCCTTAATCTAAATATCCCTTCATCTCTTGGCTATTCTACATTTATCCTATTAAATTGAAGTGTGTCTTTTGTCCTAGCTGGAATAGTCAACAATTTAAGAATGTTTCTCTCTTCCAGGTATCATTCCTGCCATTTAATACTGGGATAGTGGTGGTGGTGGGAGTGGGGGTTTGAAAGGGAGGAGGTTAAAAAAAAAAATAAAAAAAAAAATAAACCTTCCCCAAACTGAAATTAATGACAAAAAAGTCAATAAGAGTCAGACATTCACATTTAAGCCGGGCACAGTGGCTCATACCGGCTCGGGAGGCTGAGATAGGAGGATCCTGAGTTCAAAGCCAGCCTCTACAAAGGCAAAACGCTAAGTAACTCAGTGAGAGCCTGTATCTAAATAAAATACAAAAAATAGGGTTGGGGATGTGGCTCAGTGGTTGAGTGCCCCTGAGTTCAATCCCTGGTACCTAAAATAAAAAATAAAAATAAAATTCACATTTAAACATTAATTGTTGCTTTGTACAAATATTCTTTATTAAGTCTTCTATTTTATACACTTTAAAAGCAACATTTTTTGCAACTTAACAGTCTTGGAGGAAATCAGGTGCTTAGCTTTTCAAAACACTTTATGCTGCAATGCTCCTGAAACATTAATCTATACCACTTAATAGGGTAAATACCTCATAGAAACATCTGCCTGAAGGGAAGGGATTCTTCACTTTCTATATTTGCAAAGGCTTTAGATCATTGTTGGCTGTTCTATCTCTTGGTCCCCATACATGTTATAGTTATCATTGCTGATGTCATCATCTTCTCACCATCATGGCTTTCTGGTTCCATTTTTAAATAAGTGAGAATCCCTGTAGCAATTTCATGTACTGCAAACACTTGGGAAATAAATTGCTATTTGTAGCCATGAAGTCTTCAAAATATAGCTGTTTGGGGATACCAGAATCAGTAGCAATTTAGAACTAGGATTGGTTCAAATACCATGTTGAGTTGGTATCTTTTTCCAGGTGTACCTCAGAGGTTTCCACAGGAATTACGCCTGTTAGTTGCCAACATATTACTATTGTACACGATTTTACAGACCACTGGGTCTCAACAACCACGTCAATGGTTTGCTTCATGTTGATGTTCTCAGCCTTTTTCTTTCTTGTCTAAATTTAGTTATTCCTGCAACTGGCTCCAGTAGCAAGCTTTTGCTGTGTGAATAATCCCGGATTTGAAGGCTGAAGAATGGCTGTGCAATTCAATGGGAAAAACTCAACTTAAATTCAATCCAAGCATGGAAATATGTTGTAGGCAAAGTGATTTGTTAACAAGCAAGAGGATACCGCATTTTGTTCCTTTCATTCTCTTGTCAACTTAACTCAGCTATTCCCTACTCAGCCATTCCCTAAAAAAATGTTATTATTTGGGCATGTGTGTTGGCTTGTTAATTACAGGAGAACAAATGAACAATTCTGAAGCAATGGGGGTTAGCTGGCTTGCCAATGATGAGTGGTCCAAAATACTCTATAGCAGAATATAGCGACTACCAATCTGTTAACTTCCTTTTAAAAGATCGTCTCTATCATGAAGCACAAAAGAAAGTCACAAACTGGTAGAGTATACCTGTTTCATCAGCGTTTAAAACACCATTCAAGCTGTAACCAGCAATTGTTTGGTCTTTGTTTTTAAAATTTCTCCTACACACAAATTAATAATTTTCTGGAACACTGTTTTCTTCACTACAGACAACTTCTGAAGCAATTCCATAAAGCGCCTAAAATTTGTTCAGTCAGCTGAAACGTACTATGGCCAAGTTAGTAAAAACCTGAGACATTATGTTGCAGAAATAATACAATTAAATGCTCATTTCCTGCATGAACTTCTTGGTTACTACCCAAAAAGGACCCACATTCAACTCTGCTTTAGTCTTAAAATATTTTTAAACTTTCTCTTCAATCTTGGCTCAATCTTTAAAAATAATGGACAATGTAGGGGGAATGATGCTAAATATCTTTGCTATTTCTCCTATTTTGTGACAGCAATCTACTGTTTCCACTATCATCACTCTTCTCTTCTAATGAAAACTCATGAAGTGTTTCATTTGACCCCTTTGAACCTTCCTATCATGATGATAGGATGGAAGATGTGACAAATGTGTTTAGAATTTAAGTAACAAATACTGGCCACCAAGTGCTGAAGCCAGATATCGATGATGTTTCTCCTTGTATTAAAAAGTACACTTGAATAGGAATATTGGGGAAAGAGAAAATTCAAAAGGAAGAAATTAGTGAAGTGTAAACAGCATTTCAGTTCACCAACAAGATATATCTATAAGAAATATTAGGCAGGAAATGATTGACATATGGCCGTACTGTTAGGATAGAATCAACAGGCTCAGTTTACTACTACTAGGGCATTAGATAAAAATACGAGGAGAGGGAATGCAGTTGTGACTCAGTGGCAGAGTGCTTGCCTAACATGTGTGAGGCCCTGGGTTTGATCCTCAGCATCACATGAAAATATATTATGTCCACCTACAACTAAAAAAAATTTTAAATACTAGGATGGTCTAAAAAGGCAAATTTACAAAGGCAAGGCTTTCTAATCAGCAACTGACACAAAGGGATGAAACAGCTCCATGTCATTAAAACAAAGATATCCTATAAAAATGAATTACAGTTGTTCATGGGGAAGAAAAACAAGGTAATAAGGGAGTAGGTATGGAGAGCACATTATTATAGAGCACAGAAGAGTCCTCAGAGCATAGTTTATCGTGAACACTGTGTGGATGGCAATGACAATGTGTCAGGAATTCAGAGGGGAAAATACACACACATACACACACACACACACACACACACACACACACACACACACACACTGGTTACAGCCAACAAAAATTTCACAAGTTGAATATCCCTTAACTGAAATGCTTGGGACCAGATGTGTCTCTGAATTTTTCTAAATTTTGGAATGTTTGTATACTTAATGAGAGAGGGGATAAAACTCAAGTCTAACCACAAAACTCATTTAATACTTCATATGTACCTTATCACAGACTGAAGGTAATTTCACATAATACTTTAAATAATTTTATACATGAAAAAGTCTGTGTCCACTGACCCATAAGAAAGTAAAGGTGCCACTATCTCAATTACCCATGTGGACAATTTGTGGCTATTTGGCATCACCATCATTCCACTCTGAATTCACGTGCTACTAGAGAGCAATCATTTTAATATATTCATTCACACATAAGTGCTTAACAGGAAAAAACAGTACATACAATTAATATAGTGAAGAAGTAATATGTTCAAGGTAACTAAGCAGCACAGTGGTACCAGCTGTTAAACAATAGCAGCTTTCAGTTCCCACCTGCAACATTGTTTGATTAAAAGGCTGTTGTACACTATTTTATTTATTTAGGTGAGAAGAATCATCAGAAGCTGTTGAGGGACCAGGCAGTGGCTCCTCTAGGGATGAGGAGGCATTGTGCTGGGTGGCTTTTTTAAAAGTTTTCTCCAGGGTTGTCTGCCTCATTAGCAGCAGTTTTTGTCTAAGAAGTCTCTCTTTGATTTTATAAACTGACATGATTTCTTGTTCTGTTATGAATGAACGCTGCTCTAGACCTTTAATAAGCCCATCACACAGTCTGACCATGTTTTCCACAGGCACTTTCTCTGCAGTGTTCACATCCCCTTTGTCATCACTATTATCACATTCACCTTGATGCAGAACCATTTCAGGTATTTCACCATTGGTCAATGAATGAACAACTGGAGCTTGATTATTGATATGAAAAACTTTTTTGATATCCACTTTTTCAATAAATTTCTCTGTTGCTTTGTTATTAGCAGCTGTTTTATCACCACAAATCTTTAAAAATGTAATACCATGTCTTTTCTTAAATTTCTGCAACCAGCCTGTTGAATATTCACAGTTTCCTTGAATTTTCAATTCATTATGATAGATCTTTGCTTGTTTCATGATCAGCATACCATTCAGTGGCATGTGTTCATTGCGACGCTGACGGATCCACTCTTTCAACACCCGATCAAGATCTTCATTCTTAGCTTTATGCAATGTTTTTCTATTTTTCATTAACTTTGGTTCATCACTTTCAGCATAGAACTTCAGCAGTTTATCCTTCTGTTTCTTCAGGTCATATATGGTGGTCATTCCAACACCATACTCTTCTGTAAGTTGTTTCACACTAATACCACTGTCCAGTTTTTCCAATAGCTTGACTTTCTGTGCTATAGATAAACATAAATGCTTCCTCTTTTTCTTATCATTGTTACTCACAGGGACATCTGCAGGCCTTTTTGACATTTTCAATAATATTTTTACACTGTAGAGCAAATAATATGCAAAAAACTACTGCTAACAACGCATCTATGTCTTGGCCCCATGTGGAACATGCTGGGGAATCTGCTGTTGGCACAATGGGCCTGCACACGTCATTTTATAACCCTCTGAGGGTGTGCTTCTGTGAGAGAATCTGGGTGTGTGGAGAAAAGATATATTGCAGCTGAAGACAAGGAGGGTCTTATTTTCCTTGGGGAAGCTGAATAAGCTGTGTTGTATACCTGTGTCTTGACTGCAAGCTGTCATATGAGATTAAGTGTGGAATTTCCCACTTGAGGCATCATGTTGGCACTCAAAAAGTTTTGAATTTTGGAGTATTTCAGACTTTCAGATTAGGGATGCTCAACCTGTATTTTAAAATTAAAGGGATGCAGTAATGTTTAATATCATGAAATTCAACCAATATGAGATGTGTCTATTAAAAAACTATCTGGGGTTCTAACTTGAATTGTAATGGCTAAATTTCAGTTACAAGATTCCTTGATCTTCTTTTTCCCTTAGAAGAACCTAGTTTTCCTTCATAAAGAATCAAGGAAATAAGCAATCAAGGTAGCACTTATATTGCAACATCCATATCCAAATTCTTATTAATAATACATCATTTATGTTAAACTAAATTCTTCACTAGAAATAACAAAGAATATGTGGACTGGGGCTGGAGGATAGCTCAGTGGTAGAGCACTTACCTAGCAGGAGTGAGAGGCTAGGTTTGATTCCCAGCAACCAACACACACACACACACACACACACACACACAAAAAAAAACACCTGGACTGGAAACCCACATGTATATTTTAAAAAATTTAATATGCTACAATTTCCATTGTTTTTGATATTTTCTGGAGTTTATGAAAGTAACATTTTTCATTTTTAGCATTCTTTAGTAAGAAGTAAGACATCTCAGTTTTATGGTCCTTTCTCCTGTTATGAGCCAGAAACTGAAGATGTTACAATTGTTCTCCCAAAGTTTTCTAAACTTATTTACACATCAAATACATAGTTATATGTATAAAAATACATTAGATTATTTTTAAAATGTCCTGAACTTATTTATACATCTAATACAGAATTCTTTTTTAAAAAATATTTTTTAGTTATAGGTGGACACAATACCTGTTTTAATTTTATTTTTGTGATGCTGAGGATTGAACCCAGGGCTTCACACATGAGACGACTGCTCTACCGCTGAGCTACAGCCCCAGCTCCTACTACAGAATTCTTAACACTCAGATTACTGAGGTCATAAAGAATATCATAAAGAATTTGTTATATGTAGTTATAAAAAATTAAAAGAAAAAAAATTTTCCCATAAGAGAAGGTTCTTCTGTATTTCTGCATGTGCCTGGCCCACAGAACTGTGTATATGTGGGAATTTGAGATGTACTGGTTGAATAAACAAGTGTGCAGCATGAAAAATCTCAGTTGACTCTTCACAGATGTATAAATCACCAGGATTTGGGGGGAAAACAAAGTTCTATATCAACAAGCAAACTTTTAATCTTGAAGTAAAAGCAGACTTGCTATTTTCAAGTGCAGAACTAATGTTAAGTTCCACTTCAAAAAGTTGCACAAATTGTTAGCTAAGGCCAGGTGCAGTGACACACACCTGTAATCCCAGCAGCTTAGGAGGCTGACGCAGGAGGATAGAGATTTCAAAGCCAGCCTCAGCAACTTAGCAAGCCCTAAGAAACTTAGGAAGATCCTGTCTCAAAATTTAAAAAAAAAAAAAAAAACATAAAAAGGGCTGGGGATATGGTTCAGTGGGTTAAGTGCCCTGGGTTCATTCTCTGGTACCAAAAAAATAAAATAAAATAATTGTAAGTTAAAAGCACAGCAAGAACTGACATTACCACTCAAGTGAACTATACCTAAGACAAAACCAGTTAACATCAGGCACACTTCCATCAGAACTTTCTAAGTCTTCCCATCACTTTCTCCAACTTCCCCCCAACACACACACAAGTTAGTAGCGCTTATTTGCATATAACCTTAACAAATATTTAGTTATACTCCCTTTTATAATCTGTTTATTTTGAATTCAGATTTAAATGGGGGAATCACAAAACACACACACACACACACAGGATAGCAGGAATGATAGAAATTTGACATTGCACCACTCCTAATTAATTTGGTGACTAATTTGTGTGCAGGACCACTTGCAAAATAATAAATCAGGCACTACTGACTGCACAATCTATTCAGGTGCACTTATTCTTATTTCTTTTAGAAGAATCAGGAAATTTTAAAATGGACAAAATATTTTATTGGGAGTATAAATATATTTTAGTTTCATATACCACGGTATCTTAATACTTAAATAACTTGATGATTAGTACACATGAGGAACTGTATTGTAAAAAAAAAAAAAAAAAGGAGATAAGACGATATCTTGATATCTGGGTCAGAACAACTTAAAAAATAATTTCAATTAGTACAAACAGGTTTGGGACAATCAGAGGACTTTATGGCTTGAGGGAATTTAGCACAGCCTCAAATTCCAACTTTACCACTTCTAAACTGTGATTTTGAGTAGGTTTCACTTCTGATTTCCAGACTTCACCTTTATGAAAGCAGTAATACTGTCTATTGCACAGAACAGATGCGAATTAAATGTATATGAATTAAATGAAAACATTTTTTAAAGCATAATAGATTTTAGATTTCCAGAAAAAGTTACTACTGTCATCTTATCCTCCATCCTCCTTTAAACAAAGAGAAACCCAAACTCAAAGTGATTGCCTCTTTGCTAGGAGGGTGGGACTATCCAGGTCACCCCACTTCCAGCCCACTCATCACCTCATACCATCTCACTTTAGACTTGAAAGAAAACATGGACTTTGCATCTGTGAGTTACTAAAACAACATTTGTAATAATAAAAAATGGGTCCTATATGTTCTTTGCAATGTAATTTTTTTTTTAAATCTCTTTCTATTTCTTGAATTTACTGTACCTGAAAAAAGGAGAAATATTTTGACAAGGGCTTGTTGCAGATATCCTGAAAAACCTATTTGGCTTCCACAACCCCAGACCAGATTACAGGTTATATTTAAACAAACAGAGTAACAGGTACACAGGTTTTTGGCATGAGTTTATGTAAAGCTTTGTCAATTGGATTTTGAATATAAAATTTGTTCTTTCAAGTAAAATTAAATGTACATTTGATGTGAGGCTTACTTTTTCAATGTTCATTGATATCGGTATTACTGGGCAATCTTCTGACAAAATAAGTTAAAATTCCATGGAAAAGCTGCCCAGAAGCTGAGAACAAAGTAGTACCCACACTTCCGTTAATTACTTAGGACCTACTCAAAGATAGGTGCATTTGAAGCCTCCAGGAGAAACTGCAGTCAATTAAGTTCCAGACTCTGTACTAGGGGATTGAATACGCACAGCTACAAAAGAAAAGGGGATCTTGTGAAATAATAAAACCACACTCCCCTAAATGAGAGAGCCTGGTGAGCTGGGACTCAAAGAAACCGCAGAGAAAGTCGCAAGGGTCTGGGAAATGGGCTCTATGCTGCCGCGTATGTCCGAAATACGGCGTGCGGGCTCAAGTACTCCCGGAGCGGAAGGGTCGGGCTGCCTGAACCAACGCAACCAAGTACGCGGCACCTGACAGTAACACTGGAAAGAAGCAGCGGCCCTGCCCATTCCCAGCCAGCGTCCCTCCACCCGGAAACCCACCACCACCGCTCACCTACCGCGGGGTCACCCCTTCTCCGCGCTTGCGACTGCTCGGCCCCCTGCAAGAGAGAGAAGCCGAGCGCACTCGACCCGGCCCACGCTACAGCGCCACCTACATCTCGGAGGCTGCAGTGCTGAGGCGCAGGGATAACTAGGCTCCACCTGCCCATGCCTCTACCTGCTGAGATTGACCATGCCACAGTGGGGTTTGTGGGCTGGAGTTTTGCAAGGGACATTTCCCCCTCCCCCCCTTTTCTCCTGTTGACCTGTCTTCAGCCTTCCAGCTTCAAATAACCTTTCCATTTCATGTTCATGTTTTCTACAAATAATAGGAGATCATCGCCAAGAAATATGTGTTTATTTAATGAAAATGGGGAGTATTACAAATTAGAAAAGAAGAATTAGGTCTAGGCTCTGTCTACTCTTACTTTAAGGACAGAGTAATTTAAGTGTACAGTTAATCCTCTGCCGTTTCTGTTAAGGCCTTCAGATTCTTAAACATACAAGATTATGCAGTAATGATTAAGATAACAAGATGGATAGGGATGCTGGTTTGCTCATCCTTGTTAATGCTTACATTTGTTAAATTTTGTTTTAGTTGTAGATGACACAATAACTTTATTTTATTTATTTATTTTGTGTGGTGCTGAGGATCAAACCCAGTGCCTCACATGTGCTTAAGCAAGCACTCTACCTCTGAGCCACAACCCCAGACCAGATTACAGGTTATATTTAAACAAACAGAGTAACAGGTACACAGATTTTTGGCATGAGTTTATGTAAAGCTTTGTCAATTGGATTTTGAATATAAAATTTGTTCTTTTAAGTAAAATTAAATGTACATTTGATGTGAGGCTTACTTTTTCAATGTTCATTGATATCGGGTATTACTGGGCAATCTTTTGACAAAATAAGTTAAATTTCCATGGAAGAGCTGCCCAGAAGCTGAGAACAATATGCAAGGATACAAAGCATTGTGCTGCATCATCAACAGACCTAATTTTCTCCTCATCCTTAGGGTTTTCCTCACTAATATACAACTTGCCAAATATCAATATGGAAATAAAAATGCTATTACAGCATGACCAATCCAAAGGGATCAGATGAAAAAATAAATGAGACATAAGAAAATATAAGGAAAAAGCATCAACTGTGGTAAAGACAACAGAGAAAAGCCTAACTTGTAAGTTTCATGGATACAAATACAATGCAAATGATCTGAGTAAACAATAATTCATTCCATTTTATGATGCTTTCAAGAAATTACTTTGAAGAGTGATGCTGGTCTGGTTACTTTCATAATCTTCATTTTGGGCACAACCATAAATATTTAATAATACTTAACAGAAGATTTTATATTTAATGGGATTGCATAAAGCAGAAGTTTGTCTATGTGAAAACATTAAAATTGATCAAAGATAGCTGTTGTAATAATTAGTGGTTCCTAAATGTGCCCTGAGATGACTATAATGGTCTGGGATCCTTCCCAAGAGATCTCTGGTGACACAGGTGATTTTTTTTTCCAGGCAAGCATTAATGGTTGACTTATAATATCTAATAAAAATCACACATTATCAGTGTTTTGTCAAAGGCAGATTTTTTAAAAAATATAAATGCTGCCTTTTTTAAAACCATCTTTCAGAAAGCTGAATCAAAGTAGATGATTTATTAATGTGAGCCAAAGATATCTAACTCCCTTGAATAAATTAGTTGACAAATGTAAAAATCAAGCATGTTGTGGTAATTTTAAAAAAATAATCCCAGTTCTCCCCAGTGCCTGTGTCCACACTCTCCATACCCTTACCCATGCCCTCCCACTCTGACTCTGGGTTCAGTCTTGTATGGCTAATACAATATTAGCAAATGTGATCCAAAAGAAGCTATAAAAGCACTTGAACTGGTAAGCATGCTCCAACAAACCCACTGAAGATGAAAGATACACATACCAAAGTCAAGATCCCATTCCCCAAGCCTCTGATTCTGCCAATCTGGATTGTAGCCTGAGAATTTCCATTTTTATCAAGTTCTTGGGTGATGTTGTTGCTCCTAGTCCTCAAACTGCATGTTGAGAACCGTTAACCTACATGATAGGGCATTTTTTTTTTCATTACTTTTTATTAAATAATTTCTACTTTGAGGAGAGGGATGTAGAATATTTTAACTCATCATAAGAAAATCCTCTGAAAATTTAAATTTAGGATCCAATGAAGCTTCTAACAAAACAGACAAAATAATCTTTTCTGATGATTGAGATTTAAATACAAATGGTATTAATAATAAATCCATGGATTATTATCAGTGTAAAGACAATTGATCAGGACAATTTTATTTGAATATCTTGCTATTTATTCTGAGAAGGCATTTTCCAAGAATCACCAAAAAATACAGATATTTTAGGAAAATTAGAAGATGTATTCTAATTATTTCTAACTCCATTCATTCAGGGTACAAAACAAATAGTTTAGTTACTGAGTGGCATAAATTATAAGAAAGTTCTTTAAAAGTTCTAAAAGAGGGTCACATAATGCCTCAAACAAAGCTACAAAGTCTCAAGTTCAAATAATAATAATAATAATAATAATAATAATAATAATAATAATGATAATAATGATTTCCTTGTCTTCTTTCCTCCCTTCTTCTTCATGGGGCTTTCCTCAAGTCATTTGGAAGTTGTTATACAACAGATGACATACAAGGCTTGCAGTAAGTGTTTTTATTCACAGCAAAGCTGTGAAGGCACCACGTTCAGGTAAAATGGATGGTAAGCTTTTGTGCCAAATTAAAGTAAGCTGCTAAGTTAAGTGCTTTTCTTGATTAGTGACAGCATTTGTTAAAAATTCACAATGAAAAGACTGAAATCTCTGGAGGAAAACAGTCTCACATGGTAATAAGACTTGCCAAACTTCTGCCTCTCTCTCCAAGCCACTAGGGATGCCCTGTCTCTCTTCCAGTCATATCTAATTATTTTGCACAGTTTCTTTCCGTAAGAAGTAGAACTCTGACAGGCAAACAGGCAAAAAATGCTTTTCCATTAGCCCAAGAAAGCCTGATGAAATAAGATAAACTGGCTCAGGTACATTATAATGGAAAGTAAGTGAATCAGACAAAAAAGGTAGTAGGATTATTCAATTGTGAGGGATGATTTTCTTTAATATTATTGATGCATTTATTTTCAATAACTATATGTTATAAACTGGTATGCTGTCCTGCATGTTAATCAACTTTTTGTTACAGTAGGAAAGATTTATTTGCTCACAGTTTCAAAGGTATCAGTCCATGGTGAGTTGGCTCCACTGCTTTTGGGCTGGTGGTGAGGCAGAACTTCACAACAGGGAGCTCATGGTGGGTCAAAGCTGCTCAATTCATGGTGGCTGGGAAACAAAAAGAGAGGGGAAGGGGTGAGCGGGTTGAATACCCCCAGTAATCTAACTGCCTTTCCTGATTTCCACCTCTTAAAGGTACCACCCCCTCCAGATAGCACCACAGACTGGGGACTAAGACTTAAACACATAGGCTATTTGGGGATATTCCATATCTAAACTATAACACCTATTAACCATTTTTTTTTTACTTCGATTACCATGTATTGGTTCTTTTCAACATTATGTTTTACAATTCATCTATATCAATGCATTTCAGTCAATTGTTTGTTTCCTTTGCTATATAATATTCTATTGTATTGAGAATTGAAATGACCTGCATCAATATAAATTTAACTGATGGGACTAAGAACTGAAACCACTATGTCAATGTTACTGCTTTTATTCCCCAGGAAATTCTTTCCAATGAAGATATGATTATAGACCAATAAAATGCGTTAGTGTTTGCACAAGGAAAATTTTGCAAACCAATTTTTACAGGCAAGCAGTTTGCTTATCTGGGTAAACAACTTACTTATATGTTCTTTATAAACACTTCTCTAGACTGTTGTCTTACATGCCCATCAGACCTAAAATATTATATCATGAACTTCACTTAATTTCAATCACTTCCTCACCTTGCAAGATATGCCTTAAGCTTTATGAATCCAGAATCCTAAACTTCATAAATACTCTTCTCTAACTTACCCCTCTAAAGACACTGATAAGGCTCTATAAAGTTTGTTTGATCAACAGAATTTTCTGGTGGTCTTATAGGTCTTTGACAAGGTGAATACAGCCTTCCCTTGATTCCAGGACCCCTTGCAAAATCTGCAATGCTCAATCCCTCATGTGAATTGGTATAGTATTTGCATATAATATATGCATATCCTCTCATATACCACCCTTTAAATCATCTCTATATTATTTACAATACCTAATACAATGTAAATGCTGAGTTGTTACACAATATTGTTTAAAGGATAATGACAATAACAAAAGCCTGTACATATTCAGTACAAATGCATTCTTTTCAGAATATTTACAATGTGGTTGAATTCACACATGCAAAACCTGTGGGTATGGAGGGTTGGTGGCATCTTCCTATTATCCACCCTAGTCAGAAGCCTACAAGAAAGGGAATTCTGGAAATGTAGTTCAGGCTAGTCAAGTGGACATGTCACAATATCCATTACAGATTATTCATAATGACTTTGACTTTTCTGGGAGGAAAGAAAGATGTGTTTCTTATAAAATTATTGTTATTTGGGTATAAAATTTTAGGTTGTCACTTATTTTCTTTTTAGAACTTCATATATGTCATAATATTGTTTCCCAAAATTATTCACGTCTGTTAATTGATTAACAATTAGACTTATTTTGTTCCCTTGAAAGTAGTGTATATTTTTATCTGATCGCTTTTAAGGTTTCCTGTGTCTTTGATTTTTAGTAGTCTTACTATGATATACCAAGTACATTTTTCTTTGTATTAATCTGCTTGGGATTCATAGAGCTTTTTGAATTTGTATCTTAATAACTTTCAAATAATTTAAAAGATTTTTGGCCAATAATCAAATATTATTTCTTCCCATTTTCTCTTCTCTGCTAGCAGGACTTTATTTCCACATTAAGCTTTTCATTCTGTTCCAAATGTCTTTTACTTTCATTTAAACACTATCTTTTCAACGTATTTTCAGATTATTTTCTACTGATTATATTCTCTCTTTAACTTCTGTTGAAAGTCAGTTATTCTACTCTTAATTTTAGTTATTGGACATTAATTAGAATTTTAATTGACTTTTGATGTATTTTAGTTCTTTGATAAAATTCTCCATTTGGGGATGGAGCTGGAGAATATCATGCTAAGCGAAGTAAGCCAATCCCCAAATACCAAAGGCCAAATGTTTTCTCTGTTAAGTGGATGCTAATTCATAATGGCTGGGGTGGGGTGGGGCATGGGATGAGTGGAGAAACTTTGGACTGGGCAAATGGGAGGGAGAGAGGGAGAGGTGGTATAGGGTAGGAAAGATGGTAGAATGAACTGAACATCATTACGCTAGGTACAGGTATGATTGCACGAATGATGTGACCCTACTTCATGCACAACCAGAGAAGTGAAAACTTGTGCTCTATTTGTGTACAGTGAATCAAACTGCATTCCGCTATCACGTATAACTGATTAGAACAAATAAAACATACTTTAAAAAATTCTCCATTTTGTCATTCATTTTCTTAAACACATGAATAGCTATTTTAAAGTCTGTATCTATAACATCAGTGCCCAGATACTTGTGTATCTGTTTCTGTATTCTGTTTTTTCTTAGTTCAGTCTTCTTGTATGTCTGGTAATTTTTGTTTAAATCCATGGAATTATCCACTTAGCACTATAGAAGTTCTAGAGCTTCATTATTGTTTTGTTTTGTTTCTGAGACAGAATAGGAGCATGTAATCTTCATCTAATAAGTAATCAATCAGATTGAGAGTGGGAACTCAGCCTTGTTAAGGCCTGGTCTACTTCCTGTTTATCTTACTCAAAGTCTAGGGTGTATACCAGGGTCTCTAAATTTTGGAAACTTCTAAAGATGAATTTTAACTCTGTAGCACCATGAGATGCCATTAACTCTGCTGAGATTCTCAGTCTGACTGTGTCCACTTTTTTCTTAGTTCTCCTCTTCTTGACCTGTCCTTTTATATTAGTGAATACTTAAGAGAAACAGATTGGTTGAATACTGGGCAAAATCCACCAATTTCCTTTCTCTTGGTGATCTTGGCTCTACAAGTCTTGATTACATTGGTGGCTCTCTGATGCCTCAAACAAATTTGTTTTGTTTTGTTATTACATTATATTCAGCTTTTCTGGTTGTTCTCAGCTAGAGGATTGATTTGCCACCTATTAATCTGTCATGGCCAATGAGAAGAGTTCTCCTCCATTTCCTTTGATATTGTCTCTGACTCCAGCCAATACCTGCTTTCAAGGACCAGAAACTTTCACTTACTATGGATTGATCAAAACCTCTTTAATTCTGGCAATAAAGTTGTACAAACACTTATCTCCTTCTCTTGTTCAGGACTACCCCTTCTCCAGAGAATGTTCATAAGAAAACTAGATGAATAGAAGAAATGGCTCCATATTCCAGGGTCAACTGCCTCCACAAAATCCTTTAATTTTTAAATCCAATCTCCTCATCTGCTCCCAATGCCTTCTTTTCAGGAGGAATGCGGTCCACCATTGTCTTGTGCTCACCCACTAGAAACTCCTGCCGGGCTATACTGTGTTTTTGTATGTAAGCTTGGGAATACTTCTAACTTTTATTAGACTTAGTTCATTAAGGATCTTTTATTGTCTGCCTCTTCATATGATGATAAATTTGTTAAACTTTCTCTAAAGAATAAACTATTAGGACTGGGGTTGTGGCTCAGTGGTAGAGCACTTGCTTAGTCTGTGTAAGGGCTTGATTTTCAGAGCCACATATTAATTAATTAATTAAAGGTCCATTGACAACCAAAAAATAAATTAAAAAAGAATAAGCAATTATAATTCAATAATTTTTCTGGTAGAATTTTCTTTTAATTGTTAATAATTTAAAATTTTAGATTATTTTCTGGTAATCAAAAATTTTCTCACTTTCTGCTAATCACATATAAATAGGGGATTACTATTAGTTTGAGGAAATCTCCTTTGAGTTTCTTCATATTTGGAAAAATTTTTCACAAATCAAAATCTGCCTTGATAGATTTCAAATCTTTGTCTCCTCCTTAACGCACATCCTTTTTATGCTGGGTGTTATTGGACACCTTTAAATTGCAATGAGACCTTGATCTCTGCACCTTTGGTTACAACATTGAGTAAGTTACTACAGTGGGAGGTAGAACAATTTTTGGAGCAATCCCCAAACCAGAACATGTAGCAGGAACTTAATTCATACCGTGAATGAATGTGAGCCACAAATATACCTCACTAAACCAAAACTAAACCCAAATTGTCATACCCATACCCTTAGTTGGATCCTGGACCACTCCATCTGGCAGAAGTGAAGTGCAATGAGGGAGAAATTGGAGTTGAAAGAGAATGATGGGGCTGGGGATGTGGCTCAAGTGGTAGCGAGCTCGCCTGGCATGCGTGGGGCCCGGGTTCGATCCTCAGCACCACATACAAACAAAGATGTTGTGTCTGCCAAATGCTAAAAAATAAATATTATTTAAAAAAAAAAGAAAGAGAATGCTATCTCAACTAATTATAGTTTAAATATATAATCAGATTTTAGAGAAACATGTTACTATGAAAACATACTGCTGGGGGCACACCAATTGTCTTGGAGGGGCCATGAAATTTAAGCTTCATTATTTTCAGGGTAAATATACCTTGTATTTAAATACAATTAAAGACCACCTCCCTTTAAGAAATAATCACAGACCAGGAAAGAAGAGCTCAGACCTTGGGCTTCATAAAATGCACACAAGTCCTGGAGAGATTCAGTACTGCTTCAACCCCTTTCACCCCAACAGTCTCACTGTAGTAGGTCTTCCAGCGGGAGGGAGAAGAGATAGTTATTCCCCAAATTCCTTCTCTCTTTCTCTGCAAGTTTTCAGTCCAGTTTACTTACATTGGTTTATTTTATCTGCCATATAAAATACCACAGACTGGGTGACTTAAAACAATAGAAATTTATTCTGGAAGTTGAAAGTCCAAGATCAAGTTCCCAGCAGGAAGGTTTCCTCTGAGGTCTCTCTCTCAGCTTGCAGCTAGTCATCCTCTGTGCACACACACACACTTATTTCTTTTTGTGTATTCTTAACTTTTTTTTTCTTAATAAGGTCCTTTTTTATTTTTTCTGTTTGGATATACATGACAGTAGAGTGTATTTTGACATATTATACATACATGGAGTACAACTTCCCATTTTTAAAAAAAAATTTTTTTAGTTGTAAATGGACACAATACCTTTATTTATTTATGTGGTGCTGAGGACCAATCCCAGTGCCCCACGCATGCAAGGCAAGCTTCCACTGAGCCACAACCCCAGCCCTAACTTCCCATTCTTGAGGTTGTACCCGATGTGGAGTTACACTGGTTATATTCGTGAACATAGGAAAGTTATGTCTGATTCATTCTACTGTCTTTTTAAATCCATTCTCCCTCCCTTTCCTTCATTCCCCTTTATCTAATCCAATGAATTTCTATTATTCCCTTCCCCTACTTATTTTTTGTTAGCATCCACATATCAGAGAGAACATTTGCCTTTGGTTTTTTGGGATTGGCTTATTTCACTTAGCATGATAATCTCCAGTTTATCCATTTACTGGCAAATGCTGTAATTTCAGTTGGCAGAATGCTTGCCTTGCAAACACAAGGCCCTGGGTTAAATCCCCACTACCAAAAAAAAAAAAAAAAAAAAAAGAATCTCTCTTTCTTTTAAGGGCAACAGCTAGCTAATTTAGTCTACTGTAAAGGCCTAATTTAAACATAATCATTTTTTTTTTTTTTTTAAATCAGGGATTGAAGCCAGGAGCCCTTAACTACTGAGCCACATCCTTAGCCCATTTTGTTTGTTTGTTTATTTGTTTGTTTGTTGATACAGGGTCTAAGTTGCCTAGGGTCTCACTAAGTTGCTGAGGCTAGCTTTGAACTTGTGATCCTCTGTAAGCTGCTGGGCTTATAGGAGTGCACTACTGTGCTGAGCTTAATGTAATCACCTTTTTAAAGGCCTTATCTCCAAATATAGTCACTTTCTTAAGGTACTGAGGGTTAGCTCTTCAACACTTTAAGCTTTTATAAGAGACACAATTCACCCTGTGATGATGCTGCTTCTAGCTACTCCTTTTTCTCTCAAAGTTCTCAGAGACCAAAAGTGGTGAAATGCATTATTCTCACAGAAGACTGGAATGAACAAAGCTTTGCCTTCCTCTGCTCCCCACTCCTCCTCTCAAACACACTGAAATATCTTTAATCCTTCTTCTTTCTCTCAAATGCTTAGTAGGAGACCTTTATACATCCTGTGTTTACTTCTACTCAGCTTGTCCAATAGTCCAAGGATGTCAGTGGTCTCTATGATTCAGGGCATGGCTAAGAAGCACAGTGACATGGTCTGGGTGCTATGGTCTGGATTCTATGACTATCTTCTACAGGTTGAGTGTATATTGTCTGTGTTAATCATACTGCAAGGAGAAAAATGCAAGCATACTTAGCCATCAACCCTCAGTGTTAGACCAGGACGTAAGAAAAGACCACTGACTCCAATTAAAATCAAATTAAAGCAAGCTTATTATTTTGATCAGCCAGGCTGCCTCTCCCACCCAAAACTGCAGAAACAAGACAGCACGGCAGCTTTCTTTATAGCCCAGAAAGTTACACAAAGGGGGGTTACAGATAACAAAACTTTGACGAGCATAACATTTTTGCTGGCCCTGGCATCAGAATTTATGAAAGTCATTAGAGCCTCAGAGAGGGTCAGTATCTGGCCAGGGAAAGCCAAGGTTGATGAGGCGTCACTGAAGTTTCAGAAAGGGCTGCTATCTGGTCAGAGAGCCAGGCATGGGTGAGTTCAAGGCATGGGCAGGCATTCCAAGTAGGTTCAGAATTTGCAGTAATTTATAGTAAAGCCGAAATTAGCTTTTCATGGCTTTGTGGCGAGATGGCTCCCAATTTTAAGAGAAAATCAGATTGGGTCTATCACTCAGAAGAAAGGATAGCTATTTTATGTCCATGTTTGCCTTATGGAATACCATCTGCTGAGCTGTTATGGCAATATACAGAGTGGCAAAACTGACAGACCTCAAATCCTGAATAGGGTTTGAAGTATGTGCTTCTCATCAGAACCAAATAACAACAAAATGTTTTAAACTACTCTTTTTCATCTAGGTTTTTTTTTTTAAGCTTAGTCAAATACTGGAGGAAGTATTTGACCTCGTTATTTCATTTTCTATAAATTGTGCATTAACATTTTCACTAGTCTGTCCCATTGGAATAAAAAATGAACTGAAAAAAATAATGCTCCTAACTTTAACATTTTGAGATCCTCTTACTTTTTAAAAAATATTTTTTAAAAATTTTTTAGTTGTTGATGGACATCTATTTTATTTATTTATTTATATGTGGTACTGAGAATTGAACCCAGTGCCTCACACATGCTACGTAAGCACTCGGTACCACTGAGCCACAGCCCTAGCCCTTGAGATCCTCTTTCATATAATAATCTCAAATTGTTTCATCAAATATTATTTACTACTTTGGCTTTTCAACTTAAATTGAACTAGCATTCATCAAATACCTATTACACATCAGACACTGTTACCCAACACTTTTTTATTTCTGCTTTATAATCAGGGCTAGCAATTCCTGAGAACATAATGAAATTATAGTTGCAATGAGTCTATTTCAACCACACTGGACTGGGAGGGCCTTGCTTATGTATTTATTTGTTTCATATTAATTTTTAGTTTACATTTAAGACATATAGATTTATTTATTCTATGAGGAACAGGACTTTACTGTCTGCATCAATGTCTACATCTTTAATTTAACTATGAAAACAGTATTCTTTGAGGATTATAAGAGAGTGATTCAATTAAGGACTGTTTATATGGCAATAATTGGTAGAGAATGTTTTCCAATATCTGCATTAACATCTATGTACACACAAAGCCATTCAAATTACTGTGCATTTAACAAATTCTAATATGGAAAAAGTAAGATAATATCCTAGGCTTACTTTTATACAAGTGTAATAATTGCTGAACCATATATACAGTGAGCACTTCAGTTGGCTGTAAATATTTCTGATACTGCACACTTGTTTTTATAAGTAAAGATTCACAAACTGCTGACAAGTGAAATATGGCCTTTCATTTGTTGATTCAACAACTACAAAAAAAACTAATTAGGGCTGGAGGCACATGCATCCATCAACTTAGACCCTTGTCAAACGCTGAAAGGTCTGAATCAGTGGTAGCTAAGTTGATGTAAATGGATGTTAGGTAATGGGTGAGTTATTCTTTCTTAGAAAAAATAAGATCTCAAAACATTTCTTAGCTGTGAAAATTGCCTAGAAAATATCTGATGCTCTAAGTGTGAATACTGAAATACAAATCTTTTTAATTACTGGGAGGAAAGCTGGTGTCTGGCCAGGCCTGGAGCTGTGGAGTGGGGAAAGCCCCTTTATGCCTCTGTGCTGCCAGGAAGGACTCAATAATTAAAATGAAGAGGTCAAGTCTTACATTTTCACTTGAAAACTTATTTTAGGCTTAGAAATGATACTTAAATATGACATTCCTATGCCCTTCCAATATTTTGTATCTACGGAATATTTCCCCTCAATCCTTTCTTACATCAGTCAGAAGATGGATGAATCATCTTGGCACTGAAAGAGGCACAGAGACCCTCAATGCATTCTTACCAGAAAAGGAAATCTAAAAAGCATTTGTCATTTGGCAGACTTGATGTCACAAATATCAGTCATTATTAAAAAATGTTCATTGAGTTCCTGGAATTGCTTTAGCTACTACAAATCTCCCACAAGCTTCTGATAAAACTTCTATCTAAGTGTTGGTATCTTGTGTTTGCAAATTGTACCAAAAAGCTATTGCTCTGACATGGGGGGGCAAGTACTCCCCATAAGTGTTTGATTGCCCAGAACAACAGGTTTGTTATGCTTTGTGTTTTCCAATCTATGCATACTTCTCTCATCTTTTGTGTCATTTTTTTTGGAGGGGGGGGGCAGTATGTTTCACAACTCAAGGTGAGTACTGCTTTCAAAGATAATGATAGCTGTATCATTGACTGAGTGGCTATTGTTTCATTTAACCATTATGAAGACCCTATGAAGTATGGAGGGCCTTTCTCATTTTGCAGAGAAGAAAATGGAGGATCAGAGAAGTCAATCATCTTGAGCAAGGTCACAAAGTTAAGAAAGAAAGAGATCTAGGATTTTTGCACTGGTCTGAACTCGGAGCCTATTGAATCTCTATTGCAAAAAAATAAAATAAAATCTTGGAATAAAATGCCATCAAACTCTAGTAAGTAACTTACCTTGTACCTTGCTTCTCCAGGCTAACCATCTTCAGCTACTAAAGCCAGATTTAAAGATAGGTAGTCAGTATAGATAGGTAAATTGAGTCAGGTCGGATCTAGGAAGCCAATTTTGTGTGAGTCTGGGAAGTTGGAGTTTGTCCCCTGAAGGATCTTATCAAGAACCTGCTCCTGCTCCAACCTGTTGCCAAGGTAACTGTCCCAGGAATGTCCTCTCCCTCCCGGGAGCTATAAAGTTGTTAATGTGTCCTTGTCTACTCCACTCTGCCCTTCCCTCTTTAGCCCACCTATTTCCCACCTTTTGACCATCCCACGGAGCATTTCCTGGGCCTAGTCAAGGCATGCAGGAAGGAGAGAGATAAGTGGGGAAAGACAGGAGAACAAAGGAATCCTAGGACATTTAAAAAGGGCAGAACACCTTGCCTCTTGGAATACCAGGATACCAGCTATGGCCCCTTCTCCCTCGTGAGAGAAGTCAATGTTACCCCTTTTTAAATAAACCCTGCTTCATATGCTTGCCTTGGCGTGCTCTTCTGATATTCAAACTTCAACATGTGGGGAAGCAGGACTCTTCACCGATAACCAGCGGTATCACTACTCCCATTCTTCTTTTTATGATATGGTTAGAGACTTCCTGATTATCCTGGTCACCATCTTCTAGAGCTACTTGAGTTTGTCAAAGGCCCTTTTAAAATCAGAATGAAGCACAATGCTCCAACTGCCTCTAACTAGAACAAAACATATCAGAATCCTAATGTCTCTTGATGGGGACAGAATGGTGAGAAAGCACAAAGGTCAAGTTCAGAGCATAGTGTGATGCTTGTACGGTTCCAAGTGTATGGTAGTGCTTATCCTTCCATCACTGAAATTGGTTGTGGTGCTAATGCTTAGAACCTTGGTGATGTTTTCCTGTGGCACTTGCATTCAACACAACTCTAGTTCTTCTTTACAGAGTGATCATTAACACGGCTCTTCCTCAGTCCTATGTTATGCTCGAATTTGGGACCCCCAAAAGACCACCAGAGACCAAGATCGATGTAAGCAGCAAAGAGGCGTTTATTGCGAGCTAGCTCGGTCCTCTTCACACACACAGCAACTGGTGACCCTGAGAGGCTCCAAGCCCAGGGTTTTCAGCAGTTTTATACACTCTTTGGGGAAGGCAGGGACTTCACATGCATCAAAGCGTCTCTTAGCAAATCATCACACACTGTGGGAAAATCAAACAACAACTCTTAACATTGATTAGCACAATCACTGGCGGGAAGAAGTTGGGTAAGGGTGATTGGTTAGTACAAGAAGGGGATTCTTTTGAACTGATTGGTTTAGGCCACGAGGGGTGTACTGCTAAACTACTTGGTTTCCCAACATGTTATCAACCACCATAAATTACTGAGGGTCATCTGGCATCCCAGGTATTTTCCCCCGTCTCATACTGATTGGTGGTTGCTAGGGGGTTGCTAGCCTGACTGAGTCAGGGACAGCTGGTGCTGCAGAACTCTCCTGTTATTTGTAGATAAACAACTCAACAGGGTGGGTATGTGCCTAGGAGTGCTCTGTGGGTCTTTCCAAGGACAAAGGTCACGCCCCCTTCCTTGGATAGGCTTTGCTCTGAGGTAGAGGCTGGTTTTTCACCTAGTCGTGTGTATTTCCTCCAGGGAGACACATTGTTCATTCCAAGGCACTGGTTTATACTGCCTCATTCTGCTTCTGGCAGTGCTCTTACTGATTATCTTGTAGGGCCACATTCTCACACCGAAGAGGCAGGTATCAAAATAAAATCTACTAAGCACCTCAAAACAGACAAACTGAAATCAGAAAGAAGTGGTTTAACAAGTTTGTATTATTCTTCCCATCCTTTTTCCTGTTCTGTTTTTCTTAATTCTGGCCACTCTTAGCTTTCTGACTTCAAAATGATATTATTTATATTACAGTACTCCACTCTTTTTGCAGTCTTAATTATATTTGTTTCTCCCAAACAAAAAACGGAGGTGGAAGTTTCAAATCTGTGTCAAAAGTATATCAGAGACACTCTACAGAGAACACTTCATTCTATAAAGATGGAACTTGAACTCCATCTGTCTATAGAGCCTCTCCCAATTGCATTCTGCCTCTGCCAATTTCTCCTTCCTCCAGCTTCTGCGCAAAGATCCCTTTCCCTGGATGGATCTTTGACTAGAAAATGACACTTCTGCAATATTGAATTGCTGCATTCTTCCTTTGTTTGTTTGATGCTGACATTATTGGAAGGCTTGCATCCTCTGAATCATCAGTGCTCAGGGATTCAATAAGGTCACCTTCAAGGTTGTCCTAACAACAAACTACTTCAGCCCAACTGTTCCTAGCAGGTGTCTCAGCACAAACAGGTAATGGTGTAAGGTCATGGATAAAGTTTGGCAAGTGCTAACTATAACAAGCGTGGAAACTGAAAGGGATGAAGAATTCTAGAGATGAGGCTTTGGGGTTTCCCCATGATAGTAACCCTTTGGGAACTGGACAATATTCTGGAATCCTTAGATCTCTGTAAAAACAAAACAAAACAAAATTGCTTTATTGGTATGGAGAAAGTTTATCCAGTAATATAACTAATTATTAAATGATGAGTTTTAAAAATAAACTGTACCATTTTGAATTTTGGATTGAATATATGGACATTTGGAGACACTTTTAAAGGTTGTGAACATAAGGAGCCACTAGAACCTGCACTGAAACTCACGTCTATGATGTGAATAGCAGAGTAAAGAGCATCCCTGCTCTTTTCTTTCTTCTTCTTCTTTTTCTTTTTTTGGTACTGGGGTTGAACCCAGGGGTGCTTAACCACTGAGCCACATCCCTACCCCTTAATATTTTAAATATTAAATAAATAATATTTATTTAAGGCGCTGTCTTATACTGCCTCATTCTGCCTCTGGCTCTTCTCTTCCTGATTATCTTGTAGGGCCACATTCTCATACCGAAGAGGCAAATATCAAAATGAAATCTACCAAGCACCTCAAAACAAACAAACTAAAATCAGAAAGAAGTGGTTAAATAAGTTGCTGAGGCTGGATTTCAACTCCTGAATCTCCTGCTTCAGCCTCCCAAGCCCCTGGGATTACAGGCATACACCACCCCGCCTAGCCCACAGCTCTTTTCTATACTGGCCTGAGACATAAAGCAAGCCACTTTCTCTGTGGTTGTGTGTATGGTTTTTTTTTTTTTTTTTTTTTTTTTAATGAAGGCATTAAATTTCTTGACATCTAAAATATCATTTCCAACTGTAAAATTCTGTTTCTAAGCTCTTCTGGTTCTAAGGGGAAATCATGTCACTTTTATTTTTTATATATTTTTAATTTTAGATAAATTGATTTTGACAAACATTTCCAGGAAAAGATTAAGTATTTTAGCAGGGTGCAGTGACATACACACCCATATTTTCAGCTACTTGAGAGACCAAGGCAGGATTATCACAAGTTTGAGGCCAGCCTTGGCAAGTTAGTCCACCTCAAAATAAAATGAAAAGAACTGAGCATGTAGTTCAGTGGTAGAATGCCCTGGGTTTAATCCCCAGTAACCAGGGCAGGTGAGGGTGGGACTGGGGGTGGAGAGAGATAAAGTACTATAAAATGCCCCCCATATCTGTTCATTATATACACAGAAAATATTTGTTATCAATGATTCCTGTGTTTGGGAAAATGCTTTTCACTTTTCTTTCTATTCTTAGTTTTTCCCTCTGTAATAGTCTGCTTTACACTTATACAAATGTTAACAAAAAACTACGTCTTGGCAGACGCCATACTAAAAGCCAAAATGGCTGCCCCGAGGAAGCCCATACCGCGTAGCTAGTAAGGGTTGGAGAACAAGCTTCAGCGGGAAAGGGGGAGGGGGACCCTAGGAAGACCCGTCGCAGGACCATCATCCCCCGAGCCGCACAGGTTCCAATGACAGCCATCCCTTGCTATAACTTTTAAACTGTATTTGGAAAAACACTGGCCAGGAAAAAAATGATAAAATTTTTCCTTATGGTGAATAAACAAGGCCAGACCCGACTTTCTAAGTACTATGAGCATGTGGAGATTAATAAGCGAACACTTCTGGAAACAGAAGTCATAAAGAGTTGTCTCTCTCGATCCAATGAACAGTGCTCTTTTATTGAATATAAGGATTTTAAGCTGATATATCGGCAATGTGCAGCTCTCTTCATTGTGGTTGGAGTTAATGACACTGAGAATGAGATGGCTATTTATGAATTCATCCACAATTTTGTGGAAGTTTTAGACGAGTACTTCAGCCGAGTGAGTGAACTAGATATAATGTTTAATTTGGATAAAGTACACATCATTTTGGACGAGATGGTGTTAAATGGCTGCATTGTGGAAACTAATCGGGCAAGAATTCTTGCCCCTCTACAAATTCTTGATAAGATGTCAGAAAGCTGAAGAGAAGGCTCTGCCAGATGGCATCAATTCATAGGAAATGTGAAGACCATTTGAAAAGAATATGGAAGACTACCTATTACGAAATGGGGTACCCTTCCAAACAATATAAATAGGTATTTCCCACAGTTCCTAAATGGAAAATAAAGCTATTTTAAAATATGTACAAAGAAAAATCTTCTCTTAACTGAGGCAAGTTTTATTTTCAGTAACTATAAGTATATTTTTTTTCCCACTTCTTCAAATTTTATTGAGTACCTAAGAAATCCTCTTTGGTCTCTGCTTCCCTTTGCAAATTAAATTCAGGAATAGTAGGATGGTGGTAAGAAGAATGTGTGGCAGTTGTCTATTAGCCAATAAAATTTGTAAGTTGACTTAAAAAAAAAAAAAAAACCTACGTCTTTCTACTTTCTGAATTTCTAAGACTAGCACATATGCAGTTAAACTAAATTCATTAAAGATAGATTAACTAAAATTGTTATTTCACCTATTGAGTTTTTGTAGATAACTTTTGATAAAACCTTGGAAAATCATTTGGAGAGATGAGATACTCTCATTGTTTTAGCTTCTTTGTTTGGATAATGGCAAGGTTTTATAATAAAGAATATTCAATGAACTGACTACATGAGCGACTTTGAATTCTTATTTCCAGTTTCATTCTCTTTTAACATATATTGTGAATAGCAGGACTCAAGAATCCTCATCTAAATTATGAGTCAAAACAAATGATCAGGTTACACCTGTTTGGCTAACACTACCTTGGAAACCACTAGACTCCATTTTCCTGAGCTTAAAGCACTCCACTGTTCTCAGGAAAACAGTGTAATTGATTCATGCTTTTTAATATCAAATGAATAACTGACTGGATTGCTTCTAAATCTCCACATCTGTATCAAAAGGTAAGTTTATTTTCCTTCTGATAAGATTTGTCTATTTAATGGGGATATTATATTTCTTATAATTGGGTAGTCATTACTTCTTTCCAGAAAATTTCAGTAAAAGACGACTTCCTAATTGTTACCAAACTTAACATATTGACATTCAGCTTTGTGTTGTGAAAGATGTCCTTTTTGAATAAATGACCATGAAGTAAAGTTGCCCATTTGGAATGTGTGATTGACTTGAGGGCTTTTATAGGTTGTGGCTATGAGAACTTCTGGCCTGAACACAGCCATACATGGGCAGATGTGATAAGCAGGATAACAGGGCATAGAGGAACAGTCCAGGGGCTTTCAGTGACCTTTCTATTTCATGTGGTCTGAGAGGCTTAGCATATTCCTAATGGGGGGAGGGTCTCCTCTAAAAATGACAATGCAATATTTATACAGGGAATTAAAGTACCTTGCAAGTGATGTGTATGTGTAGTGTTGGCCTGTGTGAGTCTTGCTCTTTCTACTCAGTGTTTTTCATGGACTACCAGTATTGACAATTTATTGTTTTAGTATATTGATATTTACATGCATAAAACCTAAAACCATATGTAAAATCCCTAGACTTATGGCTTTTATGCATATATATTTACAAGAGAAAAATCAAACATCACAAAGCCAGTACAATTAAAAGTTTAGTGAAATGATACTGTTTTGTTGAAACTAAATCACTATTCATTAAGGGAATCCACAACTGTCTACAAAAGCCTGGATCCTCTGAATCTGGACTTGCCTGTTCTGTGGGCCAGATGATAGCTTGTTTTTCTCTCTTGTCTCCATTTAGACCACTAGCAGGATCCCTTCATGCTGCAGACCAATCTATTATGGCTTCATTTGTCTTTATCTTGAATACTTTCCATCATGTGTTATTTTTCATAGGCTCAGATAATTAAAATTCTGGTACTTGGTTTCAATATGATTTTAAGCACAATGTAAATGTTTTGTGCAAAGAGCCAGGTAGTGAAGACTTCAGACTGTAAGAGCCATACTGTGTCGTAGCAACGCAACTCTGCAGTTGTAGCATGAAAGCAGTGATAGACAATAATAAAGGAATTGACATGGCTGTCTCAAAAAAACCTTATTTTTTGAGGTAGGCTACTCTGGCCTGAGGGCTATGTAGTTTGCTGAATCTTCATAAACATGAATGCAGAAATGCTGAAATCCTGTGGCAGTCCTTAGTTATGAGCCCACCATCTAGTATTTTTGCTTTTGTATGTGTGTGTATCTATGTATGTGTATACAAATAATAACACACATATAAACCTCCTTGAGAATATAACAACAGACCCTCAGGAGGCTGCAGATCACTGTTTATAAAATATCACTTTAAGGATTTTCCAAGTAAGCAATCTCCCAAAATGAAAATGCCTTGTATTTAGATAGGGAGTTACAGAGCTTGTAAGCGTCAAGCATGCAGGACAGCATAGATATGGAAAGAAACCCTTGACAGAAAACTCATTTTAAGAGTTAAATGACTTGTGTGCAAGTTAGAACAGAGTTGTGGATCAACTAGAGAACCCAGCACTTCAAAGAGAACTGGAGACTAGCCATATAGGACCTGTGTTCTGCTGCTGACTCTAGGAGTCTTAAATCAATCTCCTATCATTCTAAGTTTTTGTTTCTTTATCACCTTACCACATACCTGCTTACCACAAAGGATGGCGGTGAGGGTTGGGCTGAGACGTAGTGAAGTGCTTCTGAAATGATCAAGTGCTATTCAAGGATGGTATTATTGCTACTTATGTGAAAGGAGCCAAGTGTGAAGGCTGATGGCTTTTGGGGGGACTGTCATTGGCAATCTATAAGGTGAATGGAAATCTGGGGCCCCTCAAACCCAAGTTTCAAAACAGCACTTTCTGGTAATTACAAATCAGTTTCCTGGCTCCTTGCAGGGCAAGGATCTTTTGGACAGTGATTGTGCTCATTCACAGCACAGAGAGGGCACTTAGTAGGGCATCCTGCCTGTCCTCCCTCTCTGAGATTAGCTCACTTGCCATTGACTGAACCAAAAAAGAGGTGAAGCTCCTGTGTAGGAGAGAAGCTGCTGGAGTGGCAAGACTCACCCTATAATAAGAGAAGAATGAAAGGGGAGTTCAATAGGGATGCTAGCGATTGTCCCTACAGTCAGGGGCTGGTGCTCATTCCCAAAGATTCAAAAACTTGGGGGAATAGTTTAACTAGAGTTGAATCTGCTCTAAGAAACACATATTCACATTAAGCAAGCCCAGGTGAACCTGATTTATACAGTGTATCTCCAAGCTGGGCATTATAGCACACACAACAACTCACTGAGGCAGGAGGATGACAAGTTTGAGGACAGCCTAGGAAACTTAGCAAGACCCAGTCTCAAATCTTATTCTTTTTTTAATATATTATTTTTAGTTATAGGTGGACACAATATCTTTATTTTATATTTATGTGGTGCTGAGGATTGAACCCAGTGCCTCATGCATGTTAGGTGAGTGCTCTACCTCTGAGCCACAACCCCAGCCCCTCAAATCTTATTCTTAAAAGATTTAAAAAGGGGCTGGTGGCTGGGGGTATAGCTTAGAGCATCCCTGGGTTCAACTGTTAAATCTCCAGTACCACTTAAAAAAAAAAAGTGCCAGTACCACTTAAGAAAAAAACAAAGTGCCTCTCCAGTAACTGGAACTCTGGTATGTAGCCTCAAGAAAACTTCCTGCAAAGCATAAAGAATCTTGGCAAGGGCTGGGGATGTGGCTCAAGCGGTAGCACACTTGCCTGGTATGCGTGCGGCCCAGGTTCCATCCTCAGCACCACATACAAACAAAGATGTTGTGTCTACCGAAAACTAAAAAATAAATATTAAAAAATTCTCTCTCTCTCTCTCTCTTAAAAAAAAAAAGAATCTTGGCAAGAAAATAATTACTCAGAAGGTTTCTTAGGAAATTGGAGTTTTGAGAGTTAAATAATTGTTATGGGTGTTTAATCCAGGATGTAGAAAAAAACAGATGAATGATCTCCTTGCCCTTACAGTATGGTTTTTGTGATTCATTTTCTTCACCTAAAGATCTGCACAAGTTCTCAATAGCTGTGACAATCACTGAGCATGTTTGCAATAGCAGTTGTTCCAGAAACTCCAGGATCCTGTTGCAGAAGGGTTCTTGAATATTTTGTCTGTACATTAGTCTTTCCTCTGTGCATAGAACTATGCACTGAGAAGATCTATGTAGTTTCTACATCGATCCTTCATGTAAATCTCTGCTCTTCTAACCTTGGTTGCCGTGTCATCACAGGACCACATGCTCGGCTACTTGTTTTTCATTCACTGTCTGCTTTACTCATTTATTCTCTAATTGCTATCACAGGATCTTGTTTTTTTTTTTCCCAGTTTCCCCACAAATACTGACAGGTGATCTCTTTGGGGTAAATTTCTTCTCTGAATGGCTAATTGTTCCCCCTTACAGTTCTTATCCATTTCATGACAGTATTCATCACCAAATTCTGAGTTAATTTAGCCTGATTGTGCTTTTACTCTGGAATAACATATTTTGTAAAAGCCCATGACTGTATTCTTAATTTCTCTTTATCAGTTAGTAGAACTTTGGAATAATTGGCAGAAGTTTTTTGGCTGAATTTTGAAAAGTCCTTCCGATTTTGCTGGTTTGATAAGTGTGATGATGATGATGATGGCATTTGCATTGTTGATATGTGCCATGCTCCAGGTGCTTGTATGTCAGATAAATTTACTCATTTATGTCTATCTGCTGATGCTATGCTTATATGAGCTCCTTCTAGGACACTAGAATTTGACCTGGATAAAATTATTTCCTTTAGATTTTCATTCGGTTTTTACTCCTGAATATATAGCACACAGGGGATCATGATTTTGAACTCTGTATTTATGCAATTCTTCTACTCCAAAGTTCCCATTCTGATTAGATGGTTATCTGCTGTGAAAGGGAGCAATAAAACCATTAGTAATTACTACTGAGGATTGCACCTGCACACCCTCTATTTTCATTTCCAAGAAACATTCCACTTGATATTTTTAATGAATTATGAAATATTTGAATCAACATTGATAATAATAAAAACTATCCATTGCTGTAATTCATCATTTAAATTACTTGAGTAATTAACCAAATAATTCTTTACTAGTCATCAATATAAATATCAGCTCTGATAGCAAAGAAATACAAGATATATCCCCATCTTTATAAATACATTATATCGCCATCTTCTAACTTTTAGTGTATTTAACAGGAAGAGCTAAGGATCCATTCCCTCTTCAAGGGAAGATTGTGTGAGTGATTTATTCCATGGTAAAGAGCAAAGAAATTAAAGACTGGATACTTCACCTCAGGATCAACTTTGCTGCTTCTTTAGCTAAATTTAGTTAATAAATATTTATTATACAGCTATGTTATGCCAAACACTTGGAGAACATAAAACAAAGAGAAAACATGACCTCTGACTCCAAGCAACAAATAAATTACTTTGGGGAGAACACACGCACATGACTGGTTAAAATGATATATCATTGAGGATTAAAATATGTGCTAAGGGGTAGGGGCTACATAATCCAAAAAGGGAGAAGTTACAATTTGGAAGATTGAGGCTGGAAGGAGGGCTTGAGGGCAGACAGGAGGAAAAAGCAGCGTGAGCAAGTGCTGCCCACAATGATGTGTGTGTCTGAGATAGGGCAGAGGGGTAGATAGGGCAGGGGGATGAACCATCAGACCAAAATGGGTAATTGGTGAATGATGTTGGTATACATATCAAGATTAGACAGGACCTCGAACATCAAAGTGAGAATTTGACATTAATTCCAAAGATATTATAGAAGCTATAATGTATTCCTGAGCAGAACAGCAGCAGAATGAAAATAACACTTTAGCAGTCAGGATGGATGGATTTTAGGAGGGAGTTAAGGACACTCCCCACTTGCTTTTCTTACAGAAATGAGGCATGAAGATCTTTATTTCAAATCCATCTGGGAGTTATGGGAAGAGGAGCCCTCAGAACAGGGACCCTGGGCTTAATGGAGAATGGGGGAACATTTAATTTGAATGGAGAGCAGAAAGGCTGGGTACAGGTGAAGAATGGCTGAACTGAGAATGCAATAGTGAACAAACAGTCAAGCACTTGCTTGGACTGTCAGGTAAAATACAGATTTCTCAGTTAAGTTTGAATTTCAGATAACAGGTTTTTTTTGTTGTTGTTTTGTTTTTGTTTTTTAGTGTAAGTAATCGCCAATATTGAATGGCACACTTATGCTGGAAAATTATTCCAGATACACATATTTTTAAAATTCAAATTTTACTGGGAATCTTACATTTTTATTTACTCAAACACTCCAGTCTCTTCTTCTTTTTTTAAATATATCTATTTTTTTAGTTGTCAATGGACCTTTATTTTATTTATTGATATGTGGTGCTGAGAATAGAACCCAGTGCCTCACATATGCTAGGCAAGCACTCTGCCACTGAGCCACAATCCCAGCCCTCTAGTCTCTTTTCTGAAAGAACACATGTTGTGTACAGAAATTAATCACATAAAGAAGCATGTGATTACATGTTATAAATGGTATGGAGGAAAAGAAGCCAATATCATGAAGAATACTAAGGAAGATCTAATTTAGATTGATGGACTCATGGGAAGTCTTTCTGATTTAGGTGAAGGGGATAAAAGCAGGCAGGTGGAAAAGTGTGGAAGTAGGATCTAATAGAGAATTTGAAAGAAGGAGAGCACATCTGGAATCCAGTATACTCTGGAGATGTTCAAGATAATGTAGAAGAAATAGAAAAATCTTCATTCCCAGACCTTTGTTATCTAGGTAAGTATTTCACTTTTTTCTAAAAGTGGGAAGTTATGGAGGTCACTAAACACAGAAATGAGGCTATAAAATCTCCACTTGAAATATTAACCTAGTTTTGGATGAATAATAATTCATAATATAAAATAATAATTTTGGGCTGAACAGAATCAAAAATAAGAAAAGGGAAGACAGAAAGTTATATGACATTTCATGCAAGAGAGGAAGGTGGCTTGGATTAACGTGGTGACAATGCAGATTAAAAAATGAGGAGGAGGCTGGGGCTGTAGCTCAGTGGTAGAGTGCTTGCCTAGCACATGTGGGGCACTGGGTTCGATCCTCAGCACCACATAAAAATAAACAAAATAAAGTAAAAAGTTTTGGTACATATCTCAAAAGTCAAAATTTTGACTTTGAACATCAGTTGGACATGAGGTTTGTGGGAGAGAAAAGGAGAAGAGCAACTCCCAAGTTTCTAGCTTTAATATCTGTATGGTGCGGATTGAAGAGAAAGAAGAGCACTGGGGGTGGGGGCAATGAAAGGTGGAGGAAGTACAGGCAAGAATTCACTTTTGGATGTTTTCAGTTTCTCAGACATCCTAGTTTGGATGAGGAGGTGTCAGCTGGAGCTCAGAGATGAGAGGTACTTAAGTTAGTCACTGACATGCATATATAGGAAAGAAAAACTCTGAAGTATTCACCATGTAATCTTCCTATATGTTAACCTTCCAGATATATATTAATTGGCTGGAGTGTAAACACATAATCTACAAATAGCTGTCTTCAATTGTCACACACACACACGAAAAGACATGAAAAAGTGATGGCTGACTTTTTTTTTTTTCTTCATTTAGGTCTTTTTTTTTCAGATTTAATTTTGAACACCTTTATTGTAAAAAAATATGGGTAATGCAGAAAATCATGAAATGAACCTTATCCATTGGTAAGCATTAATAATTTTTCTTTCTTTTATCCCTATTTCTACTCCCAAAATAAATGTTTTCTTTAGATATTTAGGTTATTTGGGCTCCTGTTATTTCTTTATATTTTAATGATGCTTCCTTTCACTCATTCACTTGTTGCTTTTTATTTTTCATCAATTTTTAATAACTATTTTTAATGTGTTGCTGAGGATCAAACCCAATGCCTCACATATGCTAGGTAAGTGCTGTACCACTGAGCCACAATCCAGCTCTTCTTGTTGCTTTTTAAATTAAGCTAAAATGTATAAAAGTTTGCCCCCTCCACTACTTTGTAGTGCTGGAGATTGAACCAGGGCCTCATGCATGCTAGGCAAGTGTTCTGAGTTACACTCTTAGCCAAAATTTTGCCATTTTAATCACTTTTAAGTATATAATTTGGTGACATTATTTTCATAGTGTTGTACAACCATCATCACTATTTCCAAAATTTCATCACCCCTAACAGAAACTGTAACCAGTTAAGCGAAAATTCCCTATTTTTCCTTCCTTCCAGTTCTTGGTTGCTTCTCTACTTTCTGTCTCTATGGAATTTTTCTATTCTAGATATTTCATAGAAGTAGAATCACATAATATTTGGCCTTTTAGGCCTGGTTTCCTCTAAGAAGAGATATAAATTACACTGTGCTCAGGCTCTTACCAACTATGCTAAATCACCTCAGTTAAAAGTCAACTAATATTAGGGCACCACTCTATCATGAGAAAAGCCATTGTCTTCCATCAGCAAAATGTCTGAAAATAGGATGGGCATTTATCTGTCCAATGAAAGTCATAATCCTGACATTTGATGGTGCCAGATGTCTGATTCTAGTCAAAGATCAATTGCTTTCTTACTGCTTTTCATTTATCTATTCACTCATTTTTTGGGTACTAGAGATTACAACTGAGGCACATCCCAGTCCTTTTTATTTTTTTGAGACAGGGTCTTGCTAAGTTGCTGAGGCTGGCCTTGAACTTGCAATCCTCCTGCCTCAGCTCCCCAAGTTGCTGGGATTACAGGTATGGGTCATCATGCTTGGTTCTCACAGCTTCTTTTTCAACAATGCAGTCTGGATCTATTCTTACCTTCCTTCCTTCTCTAAAACGTCCAACAGGGTACTTTCAAATGTTTTGTAACATTACATGAACATCCCCTTGAGTAATATGGACAAATGTCCAAAGATATGTCATAGGAACCATTTGTCCCCCCTTTTTAATCTATGGGATTTTGTTTTAACGATTCATAAAGACACTAACCTTTCAGGTAGATTTAAGGATACTTTTTATTTAATGTAATTTTGTTTGTGTTCTGAAAACCAAGGACATTGAAGTATACAATCTCTGTTGAATAGAGTACTGTGTACATGTATCTTTGTTTTGTCTGAAAATAGCTCTTAACCTTCATCTTCTCACAGCTTTAGTATGTGGGCTTGCTCTGTATAGTTCTCTCTGTAAGAGATAACGGGATCAGTTCTGACAGGTGTGCTATTGGAACAATATCCCAATTTTCTTAATTCCCTGGATCTCATTACAGCATCATTTCCGTGATACTCCTTTGTCTGAGTCTATGGAGAAAACAAAGAAGTAATTAATTTTTGCAATAGGAAATGGGACTTGAAAAGGAAATGTTTTCACCTGAGAAATAACAAAATTTTTACCTGGTAATTTAGTGGCAGGCCTGGAACTCCAGCCCACATCTTCTAGATACTGTAGGAAGTTAAAAGTAGTGATTCCCAACTAGGGAGATTTTGCCTCCCACCCCTGCCTGGTACATTTGGAAATGTATGGAGGGTTTTGTCATAAATGGTAGGGAGGGTACAAGTCATCTGGAGGCCAGGATGATGCTAAACAATCCTACAATGCACAGGATAGCTGCTGAAACAGTTATTCAGCCCAAAATGTCACTGGTGCCTTTGTTGATAAGTCCTGTTGTAGAGTATTGGAAACTGAACTTGAACCCTGCTCTGTATCTTACTCTGTATCCTTGGGAAGTGACTTCATTTCCCGGAAACTGCCTTCTCATCTGGAAGAACAAAATGGCCACCACCATAAAACCAACAGACAAAAAAAAACAAAGCCTATATTTCAAGGTGGTTGTGACAGATCACTTCAAAAAGCACTATACAGTGGAGAGCATCTGATGGGCCCAATAAATAAAAACTCAGGACCATCCCATGGAGTTCAATCATAAGACAAGATGGAAGCAGTGATAGAAAGACAATGTCACTGAAATGAAAAACAAGGTTCCTCACTTTCCTATTGGCCTTTACAGAGAAAAGAGTAAGAGAGGTTAATGAAAGGTTTAAGAGAACCAAACAGCACTGAGGAGAGGCAAGGAGATAAGACTGGAGACAGGAAGTAATGAAAGGATTGTGTAGGTGAGTGACTTGGAGATGCACTTGAGAGATGTTTAGGCTGAATTATAAGAACTTGGTAAGAAATTTTATATAAGGCCATGGGAGAAGAGTCTAGAATAAATATGAAATTTCTGATGTGGGTGCTTGGGTGTTGGTGATACCATGCAACAAGATAATGAAATCAGAGGACGGGGAACATAATAAATTCAGTGTAGACATATTAAGTTTGGAATGTCTGTGGGCCATCTAGGTGATAGTCAGAAGGGGACAGAATTTTTAAAGCAATCAAAGGAGGCAGAACAACAGAAAGAGAATAATAGAGTTTCAAGAACACAAGTACAACTGTAAGAAACGGTGGAAAAGCTCCATAAACTCAACAAGCCAAGACAACCGTTTACCTGTCCGAGATTTTATTAGCAGGACTGGAGAGAGAGAGAGAGGAAGAGAGGGGGAGAGTAAGAGAGGTAAAGTAAGAGAGAAGAGGGGGAAGAGAGGAGAAGGGGAAGAGAGGAGAGGGGGAAGAGAGAGAGGAGAGGGGAGGGGGGGAGTGAGAGGGAGAGAGTAAGAGAGGGGAGACTAAGAGAGTAAAAGAGTGAGCACAAACAGGGTGTTGATATTTATGGGCTTAACGCAGGATGAGGAGGAGCAATGCGAGTGGGCTGTTACTTCTTCATTGGCCAAGAGTTCGCACCACTTCAGGGATTGGAGGTGTGCCATTCAAAGTTCGCGCCATTCACAGGGATTGGAGGTGAGAGTTCGCGCACCATTCAGTGCGTCATGGACCTGAGCTCCTAGAAGAGAAACACTCTGGGCACCATCTTTACCAACAATCCTGAGCTCCCGGAAGAGAAGCGCTCAGGGCGCCATCTTTACCAACAACGACATTGTCACAACACCAAAAAATTAAATGACATCCAAAGAATCCAGAAGATTTAAAGTGATAGTAGTAATTGAGAAGTACAATGGTGAGCAAAAAAAGTAGACTCACTGAATTTAAGGGTAATTGTTGAGAAAGGTAGAAAAAAGGGATAAAAGACAGGTTGACAGATAATGCTATGAAGATCCTCTTCCCTCAACTAAAAAGACAGCACATACTTACTTGTATGCTGAGAGATGAAGGACAGGAGAGGTTGAAGACTCATAATACACAACAGAGAGAACAGATAAGAATGGGATGCAAAGCTGAAATTGTTATTTTGAGGCAAGGAGGAGACTGATCCCTCCAAACTAGGTAGAAACAGTAAGTTGGGTATTTTAGTCAGCTTTTTCATGGCTGTGACCAAAAGACCTGACAAGAACAATTAGAGGAACAAGTCTATTTGGGTGAATCACAATTTCAGAGGTCTCAGTCCACAGATGGCTGACTCCATTTCTTGGGGCTTGAGGTGAGATTGTACATCATGGTGGAGCAGGGTGGTGGAGGGAAACAGCTCAACACATCATGGCAGGAGGGGGGGGGGGTTGAGGGGAAGGGAGACAGACACATACCACTCACCAGATATAGAATATATACCCCAAAGGCACAACTCCTCCCACCACACTCTACCCACCTTCAGTTACCACTCAGTTTTAATCCCTCTCTCATAACCCAACCAGTTCATCTCTAAGCCTTCTTGCACTGTCTGAGCTTTTGGGGGACATCTCACATCTAAACTATTACATAGGGTGTGGGTGTAAGTCTTTCTGGAGAGAAAGGAAGCAGGAGTTTCACAAAAGTTCACATTGGAGATTTTCCCCTTGTATTTTCAAATTGTAGGCAAGCTCAGGGGTGTGAAATATAGGAAGTAGGAGCATATAAGGACAGGGAATGGTGCTTAAGGATTGGAGAGGGTTACTAACAAATTAGAGAAAGTGAATAGAGACTACAGATTCAATAATCTGGCAAGGGAAGGATATGTAGTTACCAGGTTCACCCTTGGATTCATATCTAGATCTTTTCTGATTAATAATATAACCCCTCTATTTTTCTAGAGAAATAGTAGAGACTTTTGCCAAGAAGTATTGTTTGAAAATGGGGTTGAGTGAGGGTACAGCAATAAAATAAAATTCCAAATTAAAGTGCGAATGGGATCTCAGTTGTGTCCATGGATCAGTTGTGTCATCTCCTTTTGGAGTTTATCTTCCAAAGTTGCTCAAATAATTAACAGAATAGAAATTCATGAATCACAATAAAATTGTTTTCTTTCACAGAGTCTTGCCTTTTTGTGAGCTTAAGTCATGAGTTGGATGTTCCTCAGAGACCTCCTAAGTGGAGTAAATAAATATTCAACTGGGATTGGGCGCATCTGGCTAGCTGTTATGTTCATCCTTCGGTTGCTGGTCTACATAGTGGCTGCAAAGCACGTGTGGAAGGATGAGCAGAAAGAGTTTGAGTGCAACACTAGACAGCCTGGCTGTGGAAATGTGTGCTTTGACTACTTCTTCCCCGTCTCCCAGGTCAGACTTTGGGCTTTACAGCTGATCATGGTCTCCACGCCCTCTCTCCTAGTAGTTCTACATGTGGCCTATTGTGAGGGGAGAGAAAAAAAGCATGGAAAGAAACTCTATGACAGCCCAAGCACCATGGATGGGGGCCTATGGTACACCTATTTGATTAGCCTCATTGTCAAAACTGGTTTTGAAATTGGCTTCCTTGTTTTGTTTTATAAGTTGTATAGGGGCTTTAGTGTCCCCTACCTTATGAAGTGCGATTTGAAGCCTTGTCCCAACACTGTAGACTGCTTCATCTCCAAACCCACTGAGAAAACCATCTTCATCTTCTTCTTGGTCTTTACCTCTTGCTTGTGCATTGTGTTGAATTTCACTGAACTGAGCTTTTTGGTTCTTAAGTGCTTTATTTAAAGTGCTATCTCCAAAAAAATTCTAAAAAGTTCAGCTCCTCAGTGTTGAGTGCCACAACCTCAGATATGTTGAATACGGTGAAATAGGGGACCCTCTTCTACTCCAGAATCGTGATGCAGGCTTGGGCATAGGCACACCCCAGCAACCTGAAGCAAAGCTACTTTGCTGTACATTAGAGAATTAAATAAAGAAAACCAGTATCCCTACTAAACAAGACCTAAAGTAGCTTGGAAAACCAAGGGTGTTAGCCTTGATATTATTTGAAATTAAAGACTGTTTCAATATGCTCTCAGATGTAAATGCTACACAGAGGACTCATTATTTTGTGGTAGGGATCTCTTATGTCTATACACAAGTTGTTTTTCAGTTAGTTAATTGCAAATTAGTCTAGAGAAATACAACCAACAGCATTCTTTCAAGAGTTTAGATCAGAAAAGAATCTCTATATTAGTTTTCTATTTTTCTGTAACAACTTTACTACAATTCATGCAGAATGAACTGAACAATAAAAATGTGTCCCTTTTGACAACTATAGTGGCCTCCAAGCTGACAAGACACTGGTGATCTCCAATTGGCCGTCAAGGCTCCACTCACTTTTATACTCAACCTTTATAGAGAGGGACTGTACTGTAGCAGCTATATGGGGCACACAGAGGCACCCCCAAAGAGAAGAGAAAACCTGACCTGAGAAGGCCCAGAGTTCAGGATTCATCAGTTTAGGAGTCCTTGGATATAAGTGGGCCAGGGGAGAGGAGGAAAAGCCATCATTTAAGTGATCTCTAAGTTAAGCACAAATCCTACTGGAAGATAACCTACTTAAGTCTTTAGTCATGGGGGAAGGCAAGTACCACAGACAACAGAACACTGATAGGGAGCATGGGAAGTCACAGAAAAAGAATACTCTCACTTGGTAATCATTTTACACTTTTCTTTAACCATAAAACACTGAAATACTTTGTAAATTTCCATACTGTTAGACCTTTTTATACCAGAACAGTATGATGTAACTATAAATATGACACAATTTGCTTATAGTAGCACATCTCTAGGATAATAAAACCTATGTACTAGGCTATTACAGTGGATCAAATAATGTAAGAAAGAAAAATCACTATCATTTGTTTTTAAGACTAGAACTTTTTACTTTTCTATTTTTAAATCCATAATATACTCTTTGAATTTGATACTTTAACATATGTGCATTGCTCTAGAATAAAAATTGTTTTATAATGTTATTTGGGTGCCATTGATATCTTTACTTGACTTCACCAGAGTATGATTATTCTATGAAAAAAAATTGTTCTGACAATTTTAGAACAAGATTTTCAACACTGCTTTGTAAAGATAGCTCAGAAATCATTCTATTCCCTTTGGAATTTCTTAACAGAAAGTCACTATAAAATGCAATTTTAACTAAAACCAATTATTCATGTCTTCCATGTCTTGACAACCTCAGAATAAAATGTCTCCTTACAATATGCACAGCGAAGGTTATTCGGGTTATTATGTAGTCTCCAGACCATGTCACCAATAGTGCTCATAATCTTTATCTTAAAGTCTGTTTTGGAAAACAGAAAGATGATGAACTTTGTGGTTTCTCTTTCTTTAGTTCATACCACAGATCACTGCTGGACTTAAGAACTTACAATCATGTACTTTACCATTTAACATGAAAACATCTAGCCTTCATAAATGCAGGTAACCCTGGTTTTTAAAAATGGTATGTGGTTAAAGAGGCTTAAGGTTTTGAGATCTGAGCCTGACATGGAATCTAGAAAATATGTTTGCAGGGGAGAAATGGAATAAAGACAGGGGACTTTTTTGGTCTGAGGAGGAGTTCACTGCAAAAAAAGTCTGGAGAGCTCAGCCTCCTCCCATGTTACCACAAGCTCTGCCCAAGTTACCGGGGTTGGTTGCCTGGGCATGTACATTGCTTGCTTCTCTACTTTAGAGATCAAAAGGTAATGTGAGCAAGGACAATGGAAATGAAGCCGTTCAAATAGAAAGGTGGGATGTGTACTCTAAGTTTATTGATACTTCTTTAACTTACAAAATAAGCTTCCTATAACCAGCTTAGTAGTGTCAGTGAAGACCCCAAACATTTGATTAAGAGAATTTTGTCATTTTTTTTATTGTTATTCAGTTTCTCAACAAATTAGTATTTATTGAGTACCTGGGAGCATGACATTGGGCTACCCACCTTCTGAGGCAGAATTTTTTTTCAAGTGCTTTTACAAAAGAATGCCCACAGCTGCAAGTAGCCGTGGTTCCAGTGGTCCTCCAGAAATGAAGCCAGTAGACAGTGAAGATGAGAGAGGAGGGGAAAAGGCAGACATTTGAATTCTTCGATCCTGTTGGCCCTGAGCCTGGCCCCACTGCTCCACTTTATATGAAAGATAAATAATGTTTTTGCTTAAGCTGTTTCAAGTTAGATTTCTGTGTTCTGCAACTGAGAGTCCTGATAAAATGACTTTCTGCATACATTTATTTCCCTATATAATAGTAAGAGAGGTAGAACACTTCTCTTGTACTGACCCTTTCAAAACTTCCAAAATTTGATACTGTACATGTATTTGTATAAATAGGGGGAAACTATAGAGCTCTCAACAATGGTTTCAACAAGAGGAAGAGCTTAACTTTGTCTTTTTATTCTTATTATTTCACATTACTTTTGTTCTTATACTTTAAATAAATAATTAAAAGCCCACAGTGCCCTGAATCTCCTTATTCTAGCTCACATCCTGTCACATACATGTTATCACTTTGCTTAAATACTGATGTCAACTTATTCCTAATTTAGTTTAATTTTGTTTGTATATTTTAATACTGCACAGAGGACAAAAGAGGGGTATTCAATTTTTTTTAAATGGATGAGGAAAGAAACAGTAGCGGATCATGTGAAAGGAAAAATGTCAGCATACACATGAATTTTTATAACAAAAGCCTGAGGAGGTGTTGTGGGAGAGGTCTACCAGAAATACTTTCTCTAAAATAAAATTGGGAACCAGGTATTGTGGTGCAGGCCTGTAATCCTAGCCTCTTGGGAGGTTGAGGCAGGAGGATCCTAAGTTCGAAGACAGCTTTGGAAACTTTTTGAGACCCTGCCTCAAAATAAAAAAAAAATAAAAAGGACTGGGTATGTAGCTCAGCAGTAGAGAGCTCATGGGTTCAATCCCCAGTATCACAAAATTAAAAACAGATCCTTTTTCACAAAGGAAACTTCCTTCATCTACAAAAGATACTGGGGGTTGTGCAGGAGTTCAGAGAATTATCCATAGATCCATCTTCTTTCTACTCTGTCAAATAATCTGACCAACTTTCCTATACTGAGATAATTTTCTCACATATTGCTTGAAAGCAAAGTGAAATGAGTTCTGGATGCTACATAGGTCAACATTTCCACCTATTTTAAAGGTGGTGTTTCAGGTCCTTCTCTAGCTTAGAGAGATTAAATTTTCTATAATTATTATTTTTAAATTAAAAAAACCTAGGTAAGGGGCTGGGGATGTGGCTCAAGTGGTAGCATGCTCGCCTGGCATGCGCCGGGCACTGGGTTCGATCCTCAGCACCACATAAAAATAAAATAAAGATGTTGTGAAAACTAAAAAATAAATATTAAAAAATTCTCTTAAAACAAACAAACAAAAAAACCTAGGTAAGGCAGCACACACCTGTTATCCCAGGTACTGAGGAGGCTGAGGCAGGAGGATTGCAAGTTCAATGCCAGTCTGGGCAACCTGGTGAGAGCTTGTCTCAAAATAAAAATATAACTGGGGATGCAAGTCAGTGGTAGGCAGTGCTTGCCTAGCATACATGAGGTCTTGATTTCAATCTCTAGTATTAAAAAAAAAAAAGGGTGGGGAATTTTCAGAGAAAAAGGATATATATATATATCCTTTATATATATATATATATATATATATATATAAAATAGAAATTATATATACATATATATATATGTATATATAATTTCTATTAATTCTTTTTTAAAAATATTTTTTTTTAGTTTATAGTTAGAAACAAACCTTTATTTATTTTTATGTGATGCTAAGAATAGAACCCAGTGCCTCAGACATACTGGTGAGTGCTCCACCACTAAGCCACAACCTTGACTCTACAATGTTACTATGCCATCTTGTGGCCTCTTACTCCCGTGCAACTCAATACTGAACTACTATACAAGGCCTACAAAACTGATCATCTTATACACATACACACACACCAGATTTTTACATGTAGCTTGTAAATTAGCTGCACCTTCAATGAAGCCTGACTGCATTCTAGCAAAAGCTGACAAACTTTATGTCAGAAAGATAGATACTGGCTGGTAACAAGTGAAACAAATCATGTAATTTTAAAAAATGTGCTGAGAAAGGTACTCAAAAAAACATGAATATTTATTGTGTAGATTATACATACACATTCACTGAAAAGGAGGGTAGGCAATTTATTTTTTAGCTGTAGTTGGACACAATATCTTTGTTTTATTTTTATGTGGTGCTGAGGATCAAACTCAGGGCCTCATACATGCTAGGCGAGTGCCTACCACTAAGCCACAATCCCAGCCCAGGCAACTTTTTTAATCAGGCCAATATGAACTTGAAATCTGATAAAGATGGGATAAGAAGGTGATAGCAGAACTTTAATGTATATGTCAAATGGTGACATGAACTTTCTTCTGTCAGCGTTACAAAATGTACTACCATGTTTTTGTTAAAAAAAATCAACAAAATGTGTACCTATACCTGTACATATCAACTACTATATACATTTTCCTTTAATCGGTAATCTTAGATTGTTAACCTGAATCAACGAAAACATGTAGGTCTCTTGGAATAATTTTCAGGTGAATAAAAACTGAGGGCTGGGGTTGTGTCTCAGAGGTAGAGCACTCGCCTAGCAGGTGAAAGGTGCTGGGTTTCCATTCTCAGCACTAAAATAAATAAATAAATAAATAAATAAATGTTGTCAAAGACACAGTGCCAGCTAATTCTTTTTTTTTTAAATTTTGAGACAGGGTTTCACTAAGTTGCTAATGCTGGCCTTGAATTTATGATCATTCTGCTTTAGTCTCCTGAGTTGCTGGGATTACTTGTGTGCACTACTGTGCCTTATTGAACAAATCCCTGACAGTTTTGATTAAATGAGTTAGTGTGTAAAGAGCTCAGTCAGGAAATATGGGGCTGTAACTGCAGCTGTACTCAGCGCCTACTTTTGTGTATGTATATAAGTCCTGAACTCTATTGGAGCATGTCTACTTCCAAGTAGCTCTTCTCAGAAAAGCTGCCTACACAGATGTTACAGCTTTTTCACAAAAGGGGTGGGGGAGGGGCTGGGGATGCAGCTCAGTGGTCACTTCCTAGCTTTTGTGAGGCTTTCAGTTCAATTCCTGGTAGCAAGAAAAAAAAAAAAAATTCAACAGAAAGGGGAAGAAAAAAACAAAGGTTAAGTAGAAATGCTTGGTTCCAGCCTAGTTTTTTAATGCGCTGATTGGACCCAGGGCTTCACATGTGCTAAATGTACCCTGATCCTGAGCTACCATGTCAGTGTTAGCTTAAAGTGTCAATTTTCAGTTTTTCTCTTCTTTGTCAGGGATATAAAAGCTTTGGGAGATGGGGAAAGAGTTAAGCTTTGTAACTGTTCACTTAAAGCTCAAAAATTATACATGACCAACTACTATTTTGTGCTGGAAAAGCCCACATCCTTTATCATCACACAACATTCTGGATACTTTGATTTTTCACCTTTGGCAGAGCAACTGTTGCCTTTCGAACTGCTGACTCATCTATTGTAGCTGGAAGCTGGTTTGGGATTAAAACCTTACTGGAAAAAACCTGAACTGCTTTAATACCTCATTTTATACTGGTAACTTGCAGACTTTTTTTTTTTTTTTTTTTTTTTTTTAACTTTTAAGATATCAACGTAAGACAACAAAGTTTTTTAAACTTTAAAACATCAACTTTTTTCAAAACTTTAAGACATCAACATGTGACATAACTTTGTCTTATTTTGCAATATTCATAAAAAAACAAAAACCTTTCCCTGTGAGACCCTGAAAGTCTTCAGCTTTGAAATGGCTACACTATCACCAAGCATGACAGTAGATAAAGGAGTCTGAACAAAGGGTCAGGAGACCTGCTTTGTAGGTTTGCTGTCCCCCACCCCCCCAATTTGACCATTTTCATAAAGTCACAATTCTAATTTTCCTGTTATTCTCACTGGGCAGGGGCTTTCATAAGAATTACATTTTAGAGTGCACAAATGAAAACCCAATTAGCAACATGGGATTAGAAAATCTTTGTGGGTATATATGCTCACCAGAACACCATAATTCTGTAACTACAGAACTCTATAATTCTGAAGCTGAGATGGATTTGTCTTAAGTAGAATTAGTAAATATATACACACAGACACATATTATACGCATGCAATTTGTTTTTATAGTGCTCGGGATTAAGCCCAGGGTCTTGTGCATGCTAGGCAAGCATTCTACCACTGAGCTATATCCCCACTCTAAATACATTGTTTCTGAAATTTCAGTAAGTAAATGTAATGAGATTAACAGCTTTTTAGGGTTGCAAAGGAGGACTGCCAAGAGTGACTTATTTGGACATTTGGACTGTATGACTGTCAAAGAGGTTGATTCCCTGTATACCCACCTCCCCAGCAAACCATAAGTGTCAAGGTATTAACATCTAACTTCCACAAAAAAATGGGCCAATTTGACTTGGCAAGAAGGGGGCATTTCCCTCTGATGATGACTCACAGTCTCCTCTTTCCAAGCAAGTGTTTCCTGGGGAAATCTGTTCAATAGTTTGAAATCCACCACATGACCACAAAAGCCCAGTGATTTCTTGAAAACCCCCAAGGGCCATTGTTGCCACCATTCCTCTTATCTAACCTACCACCTGGGGGGGGGGGGGATCTAGGGATAGTAGCACTAAAGGTTGGGTACATGCAACTTGCAAAATTTATATATTTTTTGCCACACTCATAGCTATTTTGGAGAACAAAAAGAACCTGGTAACTACAACTGACCATAGCTGAGTGTCAAAATCCACTCAGCTCCTGCAGTTGCTTCTTATTTCCATGTTTTCTGCTAATTCTCTGGTTTAAGCATTCACAATTGCAGTATACAGCTTCTTTTTTCTTCCATATTCCCTACCTTTATCAACACAGCCACCTCCTTCATGGTTTCACACTGGGTTCCAAGAGTTCCTTCTTTTTTTCTTTGGAACCAATATTAAATAATGAATAAAATTCACATAAAATTAAATGTAGTTTTAAAAGATCCTAATACAAATAAGCAATCTTCCTCGTCATCTAGAGAGAATTCTTTTTAAAAATCACAATTGGGCTGGGGATGTGGCTCAAGCGGTAGTGCGCTCGCCTGGCATGCATGCGGCCCTGGTTTGATCCTCGGCACCACATACAAAGATGTTGTGTCCACCGACCACTAAAAAATAAATATTAAAAAATTCTCTCTCTCGAAAAAAATAACAATATTTCACATCTTCTAACAAAGAATACAGAACAACCTATTATCTCTCACTTGAGGGCCTATATTCTTCAAATCAAGGCATGTAGAAGCTCTGGAGTCAGTTTTGCAAGTTTCAACTCTCAGTCCTGCCATATACTATCTGTGAAACACTGAAGTGAAGATATCTAGCATCTCCTCATACTTGATTTTTTTAATTGTAAAATGTGGATTAGAGAACTTAAGTCTTTGATTTGATACAAGAATAAATGGAAATACAAGAATTCTTAGCGCCTAGCACATAGTAGCAGTTGATAAAAAGTTAATTTCTTACTATCATACACAGGACCTATGTTTGGGAAGGTCAGATATATATAGCAGATTCAATGCAGCACTGGACTTGAGAAGTTCAATTATAAGGCTTATATTTCCTGTTGGATACTTAGGAAAAAACCCCTCTACTATTTATATTGACTCCTTCTATTATATTTTCTCTCCTCTTGTTCATTATGCTCCCTAAAAAGAACTCTCTACAGAACACTTGCCTTTTTCTTGGCTCACAAATTTATATACAACTTTCTCTTAACTGAATCTGGTCTGCCAAGACAATGACTGGACCAAGAAAACAGTGTAACCCTAACCCTTCACAAACCCCATACATGCACCACATAGCCTGGATGCATTGTGTAACTTTGGAACACAATATTCCCACTTTTTGTCCTTGGGACCAGGTTCCAATTACTGCTATACTTCAAGTTCTACCTATCTTCAATAGGTAGAAGTATACTGATTCACCATGTTCAACTAAACTTAATTAGAAAATAAACATTACTTAGCAGCCACTAAAACTTCTCGAAAATGACCATCAATATTTAATTCTAATAGATTATTCTTCCTAATTGATCTCTCAATGGCATTTGGCATGACTACCTCTTTTACCAACCTACTTGACATTTTGTGCCTTCATGGGCTTTTCTGGCACTCTTCTGACTCTTCCTCCCCAAGTTCTCTTTGCTGGTCTATTTTCTTCTGCCCACTAAGTGTTGGTATTCCTAAGGGCTCATTCCTTGATTATCTTTCCCTACATGCTTTCTGGGCACAACATTCTCTCATATTAATAATAAATATAATAATAATAAAAATTGCTTACAAATAGAGTTAAAAACTGCCAATCCCCAAACTTTAGATCTCAACTACAGATCTAAAGACTGACTTTGCTTCTTCTTCATTTCCAACAGAATTTATCAATTGCTTAGTATAATCTAGATGCTGGGCTATATGGTCAAAAGATAGATAGGATTCAATCCTTCAAGAAAAGACTCCTATAAAGAATCAACCAGTATACCTCTTCCTTGATAACCTAACAGGAACCTCAAACTCAACATTAATTTCTCCTCTAAGCCTATTCTTTCTATATTATCTTGGTAAACAGCATCACCATTCACAATTACTTGAAGCCAGAAGTAGCATATACTGGCTAACTTGTGAGTCAGGGGAGAGAACCTGTTTTACATTAAACAAAATAAAAATTTAAAAATGGTGGGAATATTCTGGAAGAAAATAGGGAGAATGTTACAGAGGTGATGGTGATTTGGATTCATGTTATGACATGGAAAGAAGCAGCTTTCCACTTTGGAGGTAGAAGTGACCATAACTGTGACTAAATACAGGGTAATGTCATAAATTGGCTATTAATTGTAGCAACATCAAACAGGCAAGAGACGTTACTTCTCCAGATAAGGAATATTGGTAGAGGAATAGATTGAAGGTGGTTGGAGAAAATAATTGTCTGGATATAATGTGTTCAACTCTGCGGTACGCAGTTATAAATACCATGAAGTTTGATCTTAGAAATATAAATCTGAGCACAATTGGTTCATTTGTATACTAAACTCCAAAGAATGGACGTAATCATCCAAAAAGAGGATAGAGAGACCAATGACTCAGAGCCCAGGTACTGAGAAATGAAGTAGGGATAGAAAAAGAGCTGGAATAGCCAAAAAGAGAAAACTAAGAAAATGTCAAGGAGAAGCATCACCCTATTGAATTCTCCCAAGGCAGTAAAGGAGGGCATTAAAAGTACCAGTTAAACATCATAGAAAAGGCTGGTGATCCTGGTAAGAGTAATTTTAGGAGTTCCAGGAGACATAGCTCAGTTGGTATAGTGCTTGCCTCGCATGCACAAGGTCCTAGGTTCAATCCCTAGCACCACAAAAAAAAAAAAAAAAAAAAAAAAAAAAAGTGGTAAATGACAAGTGAGAAAACAGAATGTGAAAATACATTAGCTGTGATTGGAACAAGACAAATGGGGTTTTGGTTGGCTGAAATAAAACGTCTCTGTCATCTCTTTCAAGAACAATAGCTACTAGGGCCTTTCAAATTGTTGAAGAGAATCTGGCAGTAAAGAAAGGTTCATCAGCTGGGCGTGGTATCACATGCCTGTAATCCCACATGCTTGGGAGGCTGGGGCAGGAGAATCCAAAGTTCAAAGCTAGCCTCCAAGAATTATCAAGGTCCTGAGCAACTTGGTGAGACCATCTTAAAATAAAGAGACTTTTAAAAAGGGCTGGGATATGTCTCAGTGGTTAAGCACCCCTTGGGTTTAAACCCTGGTACAAAAAAAAAAAAAAAAAAAGGCAGTTAAATGAAAGTGCTTGAGAGGTTAGAGTGCTTGAGAGGTTAGAGTAGGGATGTAATCTAGAAGATGGACTGTTTTTTGATAAAAAGGGGTAGGGCTCCCATTTCACTGAAATGAGTAAGGCCAGTGAAAAAAAACTTCTTCATCAACTGGTAGTGATGGGAAGGATAGATGGTAAACTTAACAAATATAAAAAGTAAAAACACTTGTGGGTGTGTGTAATCTTATTATAGAGCATCTGGGGGTGTCTCTGAAAAGGTGACATTTAGGCTGAGTACTGATGGATAGTTAGTCATTAAAAATAAAGGAATAAGCATTCTAGCTAGACATAGTTATGTGTGACGGCTTTGTGAGGGGGAAATATAAACAGCAGGAAATGGTAAGTGGGATTAAGAATATCTGAAGAGGTTGGTAGGGGCTTTAAGCAAGTAGAGAGACTTGATTTTAATAAAAGGTGAATACAGAATGATATTCAAAACATTAACAATTAGCACAGTACAAGAATCAAGTGGAGCAGACAAAGAGACCAATCATAATAATCACCAATCCTGGCTGCATGAAAGCCGTTTTAGACTCATTTTCCCAAGTCTGTTAAGGATACTTATTCAGTGGGATATACCTAAACATTAACATCAAAGAAGAAAAATACTAGGGCTGGGAGAGCTTGCCTTGTACATGTGAAGCACTGGATTCAATCCTCAGGACCACATAAAAATAAATAAAATGATATTGTGTTTATTTACAACTATGATATACATATATATATGTGTGTGTGTGTGTGTATGTATGTGTGTGTATATATATATATATATATGATTTTTTTAAAGAAAAAATACTCCATTTACATTTAACAGTACTTCTGGTTCCTTTCCAAAATTTGTAACTGATTTAAGTTGTTCAACCTAAATGCACTCAGTAACCATTTTTTTTTCCCCAGTGGGGAGGAAGCTTACAATTCTTATCTCTCTAGCCCTTTAAAATAATTTAACTATAGTAAATTCAGCTGCTGAAAAGTTCCAAAATAGTTACATTTAACTTAATGATGTATTGAATATTAATAATGTTTGTTAAGTGTAGTATTAAAATCCTTTGGATTGAGAAGAGAAAAAAATACATTTTAAACTGATGAAACCTTGGTAAAATTTAGATTGCAGAAAGAAATATCTCAAAAGAAATAGATTGAGGAAAAGTATACCATGAAAAAAATATACTTTGATTCTTTTTTAATACTTAGGCATTACATTCCATATTGAATTTTACCAACATGCTACTCTATAAATTCATATTTCCTTTATATTATAATTTGAATTTTCTGTCCCATGCTAAAAAGCCCACTCTTCCATAATTACTTTCAACATACAATATCTAAAATTAAAAAAAAAAAAAATCACTCAATGTTGGCAAACCCTTTCAGGGGAACAATTACAGAATTGTATAATGGTCAATTTTCTCAAGCTAGTAAGCAAAAGAAAAGCCCCAACACATTGGCATTTTCACTTAACAGTGGCTCATCATGATTATCAGAAATAAACTTATTTGCTATTATACTATATCAGGCATTTTTACTAGGTGCCTACCTTTAAGAGCTAGGTCAACTTCTAAGAAAACCGTATGAAAATATTCAATTAACAAAAAATTAATATTAAAATTACTCAGTTAAATTATTGTTTTAGAAGAAAAACATGTATTAACCACCCATGAAAACAACTTTTATTTTAATAAATAACAGTGGGCTTACCAAAGGGTAGGGATTTTAATGTGTCAAGTTTTATGCATATTGATAATAAACCTTAAGGTAGTGAAACCAACTACTCAATATAATCCACTAAGCCTAAAAATTAAGCTATAATACTTTAATAATAAAACTTAAAAAAATATTTTCCAAAAGAAAATAGTTCACTCCTTGACCATGCTTATTTATTCAGAGTACCAGCAATTTCAGTTAAGTGCTTCATTTTTCCTGCAAATCTGATGCTGCACAGGGAATATACACATTTTTTTTTGTATCATTACAATATCATCAATATCCCAGGCCAGTATATTTTGAATGCAATTCTTTTATAACAAACACAACATAAAAAAATCAATATAATATTTATGGCAAACAAAAGTAATAGTGAAAGAATGTCTTCTTTTTTTTCCAGTACTGATTTTAGTTGGACTTTAAATGAAGGTCATCAACTGTCCTGAAATAACTTCTACCTCTGGCTGTGAATCCACAGTATAAATATGGTGAATAAAGCTAAAACTATAAGAGCTAACTATATACTGAATAATCAAAATAATCAATTATAACAACTAATACTGCTCTTGAAGAGTGATCTAATGAAAAAAAGTATCATTAGATATGGTGAGAAAATACAGACATATCTGTACAATCTAACATCTATAAACAGTAAAATCAAAACATTCAACTTCCTTATAGAAAGTGTTTCATCTATGTAACTATAAATGTTAAGATTCTTGCATTTTATAAACACAAGATGGGCTCACTTTGATGATACCAATTTTAAGATTTATAAAAATGTTTAAAAAATTATTTCCACAAAAGTTTATACAGTTTAAAGCTATACACCAAGCTATAAATCTCAGAAAATGGGAGAAAACCTTTATAAGATCACATGTATAAAACAAGAAACAAAATGTGATTTTATTTAAGGCAATACTGGGCTACTTCACAAATCACCACCTCAAATATTTACACTGCTCCACACTACTAGTTTCTATCACATTCACAAAGGATTTTTTAAAATACCAATGTTTAAAATCTTCAATGTAGTAAATTTTTAAATTCACATTGCCATCATATGTCATGGACTCATAGTAACTATATCCAATCAAAAGTCATGAAAAAAGGAGGAAAGAAAAAAAAAAAAAACTGTTGCTATAGGAAACCACTAAAGAATCTGCTTTAATTTCACACAAAAACCACCCAAAAATCCCAGATGGCAAACTTACAAAGCAGAGCCAAGTGTTGATACAATGTGCCTACTTTGTGAAACATTGTCTTGAGATCATATTGTAAATATAATGTTTCATGTAAAAAAAAAAAAAATCAATGAACTATGACAAAGTTTCTAGTTTTAGTTCAAAAAGTTCTTAATTTAAAACAATAAAAGAAGTTTTAAAAATTTGATCACTTAGTTAAAAATTAAAATTCCAAATATAAATGTATCATTTAATAGTTTAGACTTACAGACTGCTGGTGGCAGCAAATGATTTACAATAATAAATATATACAAAAAAAGGTATCTACAAATGAAGAGTACTGTTATACATGAGCAGTGACCTGGTGAAACATACCAATCACACAGATAATTCAGTCTGGTTTATGAAAAGGGCAACTGGGACATAGAAATTTGAGGTTAACTCAAATATTTACAATAACTGAAGTATTGATTCTATTCCTCAAGTCCCATAGGGATAAAAAAAAGTTTTACATGACAAATGTCATGTTTTTTTTTTTTTTTTCTTTTTTGCCAGGTTAATTCACATCAACAAAAAATAATAAGTTTCACAATTACAGCATGCTTGATGGCTTCCTATTTAAAATACAACTATAAATGATGTATTTATAGTACATTAGTTATCAGTACTGCCCCCTGCCTGTGGCTTTACCTATAATGATTTCTTTCATTACAGACATATCGGGATCATTTGAATGTACTTCAAGTTTTTTCAGACTGACGGTAGGTTTCATTTCCTGAAGTTGCTTTAAGACAAGCTCAGTGCAATCTTTAAGAGTCTTGTCTAAAACAATTTTTACATTATCACTGCACTGAAGCTGTGATGGATTGGCAAACTGTACAAAGATTTCACTTTCTTTACAAGAGCACACATGATTTCCACTAGTCATAAGCGTCTTATCAGTATTTTTTCTTGAATTTGAATGGGCTCCTCTTTTAGTTCCACTATTTGGATGGTCTTTGTCGGTACTTTTCTTCTGTTTCACGGCAGACTCCTCAAGAAACTTCAAAAATGATACTTCAAATCCCATTGGTTTAAATGAGCTCCAGTCAAAAGAAGCAGGATGCTCCTCAGTGGTTTGAATTGCAACAGCAGTTTCTTCTTCTTTATGCATGTTACTTAACTTAACTGTTAGTTCTGGTTCGGCTTTTTCAACTTTCCTTTTCTTATTTTGTGAGACATTTTTCTCTTTATTAACTCTCTTTAGATTGCTTGCTTTTTGTCTTTCTGACTGGGAGAGGTTATTTTCCTGAAAACTGTTATTTACATTTGAAGAGGTATTAGCTTGGGTCTCCACAGTTGTGCTGTCTTCATTTATTAATTTTGTAATAAACAATTCCGTTAGCTCATCCATTTCATCTTTTTCATTTTTTTCAACTTCCTTCTGTGGAGCAGTAGTTGCTCTTGAGTTTTCATTGGTCTCTGATACACATGTCTCAGAATCTTTCACATCATTCATAGCACCTTCTTGCTCAGAATTTTCCTTTATTTCTGAGTTGCCACACTGTTTGAAAACAATGAGAAGATTGCGGTGTTGTGATGTAAATGCCTTAGATAATTTATGACATTTATAATGTCTAATTATATTGCTTTCACTTGTAACAACTGAAGTACATCCCTTTATCATACACGGATACTGGGTTACAAACCTGCTTGTACACTCAGACAAGGCATCATTTCTAGCCTTTATAGAATATACGTGCTTTCCACGTTTCAGAGAATAAGGCTTATTTTCTTCAATTTGCACAATCTTTGCATTCTTGTTTTCTAAATTATTTTTTTTCTTTCTTTTGGTCTTAGCCATTTTGATTCCCTCCTTTCCACATCTGCTATGTTTTGTTCCCCGATGTTTAGACTTTAATCTTTCTTGGTTTGCCTTGCTTGATATATTTTCCTGGCCAGGTGTTAATTTTCTTGGGCGAATCAAGTGAGCTTTATGTTTGTCATTATGCTTATTAAAAATGTGTCGGAGGAGATTAGACCGAGTTGCATATATACGGTCACAGCCTTCACAATCACACTTATATATGCCATCTTCTTCGGTTTTACTTGTCCTTGATCCAATTCCATGGTCTGCCTCAAGATGAACAACATAATTCAAATATGTTGTAAATGAAGATTTACACTCTAATTGGTCACATGGGAATTTCCCAACATCCACAGAAGCAGTCATGCTTTCAATCTCCTCAGGGGTCATTTCATGAAGTTTCATGTAGTGTTGTATTAGGCCAGTAATTGCTTGGAAAATTCGAGAACAGTCACTCACCTGACATCGAAATTCTTTCATGGTTTGTTTAGTTTCAGTTTCTTCAATATCTTTACCAGCTTCATTTTCCTCTTCAACCTCTGCAGAAAACGCAGGAAGATCTGATTTATGTACAGCCTGATAATGAAGAATCAAGTTTTGCTGTATTGTAAAGGCAGCAAAGCATCCCTGGTGAACACATCGATAAGGTCTATAGGGACTATATCTTGTTGGAAATTCAAGGGACTGGGAAACTGGCTTCTTCCGTTTTTTCTCCTCTTTTTCTTTTTTATGCCTCCTAATTTTCCGTCCTTTGGTTTGTATATTTGTGAGAGAATTGATATTATATTGGTCAGAAGTAACTGCAACCAATTGTGAAGAATTTTCTGTCTTTTCAGGACTTTTTTTTTCTATGAGTTGTTTTTCTGGGATCACTGCTACATTACTGAGAGCATTTTCTGTTGCTGATCCCAATTCTAGGGTAGGCTGACATTCCCTTTTGTTTTCCTCTGTTATACCTGGCTGTTTTTTCACTTGTGTAATTCGTGGGGCTGACAAATTTTCATTCTGAGATTTTCTTCCATAAGGCCTTTTTATTTTTAACTTTACCATTTCTTCTGTTGTAAAATGATGCACCAACTGACAATGTGCCCGGAGATTAGAATTTCTTGTAAATGTTTTTGTACATGTAGGTACTACACATTTAAATGGAGCAAATTTCAACTGATTCTTCTTAATTTCAAGAATCATCTCTGGAGTATATTGGTGGATTTTACCATAGTGCTTGAACAGTGCATCCTTTGTCATAGCACTGTAGTTACAGCCTTGGTTTTGACACACAAAGGGTTTATTAACTTTGTCACTAAACTGAATGTGTATCATTTCAGAAACTGGCTGAACAACTGTGACAGTTGGAACTGGTTTAACAGGAGCAGGAGTCAGTGTCACTGATGTATTTATTAATATACACTGGGATGAAGTGGACAGGTCATTTTCTAATTTTAATTTTTGTAAGCCTTCTAAAATTTCCTGTATTTGATCCTCTTTATGCAATACTTCAGACTGAGGAATGTTACTTTTGGTTGGTATTACACTTACGAAAGAGGAAAACTGAGAAGAATCAGGTAATTTGTTATTTTGTACAGGATTCACTGAAGGAAGCTGAATGTTATAATTAATTTGAGTATTCTGTGATGTTTCACCAGCACCCTGAGATCCACTTTTTACCTCAAGTATTTGAGAATTCATAGCAGTTTTAATAATTTCAAGAGTCTTTTCAAAGTTCTGCATAACATTGTCTTCAGAAATCTGCAAATCAGAATTCACTGAAGTTGTGCATGAATTCAAAGCCATCATCTGGGAATCACCATTTTCAGTTTTTATTAAAGGGGCTAACACTGAATGAGACTCAAGATTGGTTTTAAAGTTCTCTTTTACATCAGTCATAAACAACTGATTGTCAACATTATTTAATTTCTGTGTTAGATTTTCCACCAAACTCTGAGATTCACAATTTGGAATTACATTTGAATGAATATTAGTAGCAGGGATCTCAATACTCTTTGCTATAAGTCCCATTGTTGTTAAGTCACTGGGTACTAAGTTTTGGGAAGCATTAGGTGCAATTAGTGGAGGAGCAACTTTCTTTCTTCTCTTAGAAGCACTATTTCCCTTTTTATTTAAATGACTGGATCTTGTGTTCTGAGGACCACTTATAACTGAAACACGTGAACTGTTATTGGTAAAATTTTGTGATGGACCAGTAGAATTAGTATATGAACTAGAGCACAAACCATTTTCAACAGTCTTCAGTAGTAAGTCATTTGTTGGAAAAACAGGCAAACTGCTACATTCCTCCACGGTGGAAGTTTTGGAATTTGGTGTCTGATTCTGGTTTGTCAGGAGGGTGTTTGAATGGCATACAGTCTGCAATAAGGGTGGTACAGTTGGATTTGGCATCACTGTTGCATTTACTTGTGCTGTATCTGAGATACAACTTGTTGGAACAACCTGAGAAAGTATTTCGGCACCCTCAAAGGTACTGGGAATGCCAGCAGTTTCTAAAGCCTGTTTAATAATTTCACTTCCTTCTTGACTAACACTGGTATTAAAGTTATTCACACCAGATCGAGGAAATGTATTTGGTAAAAATGTTGATGAGCGATTTTCAGCAGCAAGAAGCTGTAGGAATGATGGATCTTTAAAACACACTTCTGGATTGAAGGTAGACTGTTGTGGCTGCTGCAAATTTACTGCATTTGTGGACAGAATCATGCTGGCAAGAAGAGAAGGCTGTCCATTATTTTGTAGAAGTTCTTGAGCAATTTCTGCTCCATCCAGTGGTTTACAATAAGATCGCTTAGATAAATGTCCACCCAGTGACCTTGGATTAGTAAAAGCTCTATAACACCTGCTACAGATAAATTTCCCATCTCTGATAATTGCAGGCCATTTAGCCCTTTTGTTGTGCTTGGGTTTTCTTTCCTTCCCATTTGGGCCACGCCCTCGGTCTTTTTTCACTTTTTCAGGTGCAGACTGCTGGGCACTGGTGTTACTGAAGTCATCTGCAACATTTACTTGTGAAGGGAAAACTGTATTTTCACCATTACCCCCCTTTAGAAAAGAGGAATTAGTGTTTCCTTCAATCTGTGAGGAATAATGATTTGTATTATTTTCCAGTTGGGAAAAAACAGAATTTGTCCCACTATCTGCTGGTGAAGGGAACAGAGACATTGAACTACTTTCTGCAGGTAAAGGAAGGAAAGGATCTGAACCACTGTCAATATTCAAAGGCAAAACTGTTTTGGTTAGATCTTCCATTTGTGCTGGCAAGGTTGAATTTGATAAATTTTCCATTTGAGAACACAGCATACCACTTTGTTCACTTTTATCCTGAGAAGATATATTTGGGTTTATGACACTTTCCATCGAGGGCAATAATGGAGCTGACACACTGGCTAAATGAGCTGGAAAAACTGAAGGTGAGACATGTTGCAACTGGGCTGAACAAGCAGGATTCCCATTGGCTTTGGTCTGTGGTGTAAAAAATGCATTATTAGAGCTCACCTGTGATGGTAAAAAATAAACAAACTTTCCATTATTGGGTGTATTTAAGTTATTAGATTTCTGACCTTTTTTACTTTTTCGCTGCATTTTAAATGCAGCATATTGGTCAGGGTGTGCAGTCTTCATGTGTTTCCCAATACTCTGTGAAGAATTATAGGTTCGTGTACATCCCTCGACCTGGCAGCTGAATTTCTGAACTGGAGGTTTTGGAGGCACTGATGGAGTTCCTATTGAACTACTTGGGTTAGGCGGTGATGGAACAAATGTGATACTTTCTAATGTCTTAAGAGGTAAGTTATAAAGGTTGGGTGGTGTTTTAACATTACCTTCACATTCAAACTTAGAAGTTGGTAAATTGTTTTGAAATCCTGCCTGATTTTGTACAGAAAAGGTCATCAAATTGTTCACTTGTCTTTCTAAGTTTTGTGGATTAAGGTCACCTATTTTAAGAGTTTCGGAATTTACTAGATTATTCTGAGCAATCTGGCCTTCATTAAAGCAATTCTGTCCTTTTCTCTCTTGGAAACCTGGATGGCACAAATCATTACACGTATCTTCAACTGGTGTATTTACATTTGTGACCAGTGGCTCATTGGTGCCTTCCACAGTTGAGTTTTCTTGCTTCACAAAGTTATCCTCCATCCCCTGATTCAGAGATACTTTGATGGACACTGCTACTTCACTGGCTTGAAGAAGAGGAGTAGGAGCAGGGTTTTCTAAACCATTTGGCAACGGTCCATTAGCTTGCCTGAGGTCAGAGGAAGAACTCTGGTCTTGTTTGGTCACAACTGACTCTGCTTTGCTTTTATCCCAAGTATTACTTGTATCTGCTGGTAAGCTGTTTTCAATGTTATTCTCTGAAGGAAGCAAAGATCTTTCTTTCTCAGTATTCTCTTCTGTGTTCTGATTCACTTTGGAAGGCTGAAGAGAATCTCCAGATGAATTAAGCTGGTCTTCAGGAGGCAGTGTTTTTTCAGGAGAAGTACTATGATCATCCAGGTGCTTTTCCAGCTCACTCTGAGAACGATAAACTTTACCACAACCTGTGAACTTACAAGTGTAGGTATTATAATGTTGTGCTTCATGATCATATAGTAAATAAGCTTCAGAAAAAATTCTGCCACATTTAGGAAACATGCACTTTGCTCTAAAGACTTGATGCTCCTTTCGGTGGGTTAAAAGTTCTGCATAACTATTAAAACCAGCCTTACATTTCATCTGAATGCAGATATATGGTTTACTGCCACAGTGCATTTGTAAGTGATCATTGAGATGAGTAACACTTACAAAATGTCTTCTACAGTACTGGCAAATAACTTTTTTGCTTTGCATTTCAAGAAAGCGCTTGGCATCTTCATTGTCCTTATGCCCCTTTACATGAGCAATTAAATTTTTAAAGTACTTGAAGCCCTTTTTACAAAAAGTTACAGGGCAATTAAATTCATTAACAGGTACTGGTTTCTGGATTGGGATTACTTCTGGCTCGTAAGATTTATCTTTGTCATCATTCTCATCATCTGAGCCATCATTGTCATTAAACACTATGAAATCTGTTGAATAGAGACTATTCTTTTTTATTGGCCGCTGTTCCTGTTTAGCCACAGTATTAGTCTTCTGATTCTCATGGGTGGTCGCAATCTTAGGAGGCCTTCCCAATCTTCTTAGTGGTTTCATAGCTGCTAGTCTCTCTTTACTAGATTGTTTAACATGCAATGTGACATGAGGGACAAAAGTTTCTTTAGAATTAAAGTTCTTTGCACAAATAGGGCAACTGTAAATCCCATCTTTGTAATGCTTCTGAGCATGTCGTACTATTCTGTGACCAAGGAATTCTTTGTCACATAGCACACAATACTGCATATAGGCCTGCCAATTCCTAAACCTAGCAGATATAAATCCCCTTTCTCTTAATTGCTTTATCTCCCTCTTCTTCTGTTTTTCATCACCAATATCTTTAAGAAGGCCAGAATTAGCACCAATTACTCCAGAAAGTCCATTCATAGAAGTTTCTTTACTCTCCTCCTGGTACTCTACTACTTTCTCATATACTTCACTGTCATTTAATTCATCAATTGAAGACACAATGGATGCTTCTTCTCCCATTAGTGCAAGACATTGTCGTTTTAAAGTTTTCCAATCCCAGAATTCTGGATCAAAGGGCCACTGAGTTTTCAAAACAAGTAAGAGCTCACAGCGTAGAGAATTTGGTATTGGAAGATTTTCTTCATCATATTTCTGGTCTGGCTGGTTATACAACATTTCCACAGCATAGTATGCATCTACTGTAGGTTCAATAAGAAATTCACTCAGTTGACAAGCACGTTTAACTTCCAGATCATCAGGTAATAAACATGAAATGGTCTTGCAAATGGATATTTTCACTTCAGTATTTTCTGTAGATTCTAAGCGAAGAGCTTTTACACATAATTCTATACAGGTAGCAAGTCCAGCCCCTTCAGTCTGTGAAAAAAACAAACAGGAAATGTTAACTTAATCAATACTAAACAGAGATTTGTTTTTTAATTTAGTTTTTAACACCAGATGTGCTTTTCTCAAATCTGGCAAGAGCAACATATAAAAAGATGCCCCTTCCAAATTACTGCAGCTTAGTCTAGTGTCTGTGTGAAATGAATTGCATTAAAAAAAAAAAAAAATAGGAGAAAAAAAAGTAACTTAAGGGGCTGGGGTTGTGGCTCAGGGGTAGAATGTTTGCCTACCATGTGTGAGGCCCTGAGATCTTCAGTACCAATATAAATAAATAAAGGTATTGTGTCCACCTACAACTGAAAAATATATGTATAAAGAAAAAAAGTAGTGCAAACTAAGACAAGATCTGGGTATAAAATCATCTAGTCTAGACAAACTTGCAAGTTATTTAACATCTCTGACTTTTCATAGCTCGTTTATAAAACAAGTCAAAACAGCACTTAAACTTCATAAAATTGCTGCTGCGAGCTTTAAAGGAAATTGTCTGAAATACCAAGTATAATTCAATGTAATGTCTGGCACATACTAAACAACTAATAAATGTTATCTTTATCATAAATCTTACTTCCTAAATTTATACTTGCAATCCTTCTGAAACAAACCCTCTAATCTAATTACAAAATGGAGCATGTCCTCAGATCACCTAACTTGTTAGTAACAAAAGAAAATTTTCATTTCTATCAAAAATAACCATTTGATCACTAATAGGGGATTCTGGTGCTAGCATAAATCTGAATGTCACATCACTTACCTTATGGCTGACCCAGCTTGAGAATTAGAAGTAGGAGGAGACAGAGCCCAATAGTTTTTTCTTTTGAATTAGCATCCTGAACAATTAATAGATACAGTAATGAAGAAGGTAAGAGTCATCTGATTGATGCAAGGATTAAAGAGATAAAAAATGGATTTTAAAGACAAAAAGGAAAGGAGAAAAACAAAACAAAAACCACCAAACCAATCAACTAACAACAACAAAAAAACCTTACATACAAAACTCAAGCCAGTCACAGGAAATGGCCACATGTACTGGAAGACAATATATGAAATATAGGATTCAAAAGGCATGAAGGAAAAGTAAAAGAAAAGTGATAGAGATTGTATTTTCACAGGTTAAGAAATAAATCAAAGCTCATCTATGGAGCAAAAAAGGCACAAGGTTCGAAGAAGAATAGAATACTGAACTGGCCTTGATTTAGAAAAACAAAGGACAAAGATAAGAAGAAAACAGACAAGAAGGATAGATATGTAGAGACCTATTTTATTAGTGACAGAAAAGAAAGGTAAAGTGAGAAAGAGGCAGGAACATATGGATATTTCTAGCTTTCACATAAACCTATATAATTATTCTACACAGAAATTCTGAGATAGATCTGGGGTTTATAATTTTTATAGTTAAACATTTTGCATCTTTTGTTTCTTGCCTTATGAACTGGTAATAATAGTAGACAACCAGGCCACTCTACTGTTATGATATACAAGAAAGAAGAAAACCTGTGTACTCAGTGAAGCTGCATATGAGAGAGGAGGATACAAAGAAGCCTTGGAGGAATCAAAAGCCAAGCCAACCATTAAGATGATCTGAAGGGATAAGAAACGCATAAAGGTCAGAAGGATTGGTACATATATAAAGGATGAGAATTTCAGTTTTCCAAAGCCATGATCATTTAGAAAATTTAGGAAATGATGAGAAAAAAATTGAATTTAAGAAAGCATTCAGAGATCAGAGAACTTATGAATGCCTTAGAAAAGAAAAACTACTTTTTGCCATATGAATGCTAAACACTTTTTCTAGAAATAATAAAAACCAATTTAAAAAACATACAAACCAACTAAAATTATCACAGAGGGGAATCCTTGTGACACTTCTATTCTGGTTTGCTACTGAACTCAAAGGTCGACTTTCAATTCATTAAAGGTAAAGAGCTTTAATAAATTTGCTTTTAAAAAATCTTACCTGAACAAATAATGCCAACAAAAGAAACTATATCAACATTTTTATGCTTCTGAGTTTTTATCTTTGTTTATATATGCCTACTGGAAAAATAAGATTGTAGAAAATACTTGAATCACAAACTGGTCATACTATATAGTATTATTTTTTTTTTTTAAATTTGTAGATGGACACAATCCCTTTATTTTATTTGTTTTTATTTTTATGTGGTGCTGGGGATAGAACCCAGTGCCTCACTGCATGTTAGGAAAGTACTCTACCACTGAGCCACAACCCTTAGACCAAGTTAGTATGTTTTTAAAGTTGAGTTTGAATTCTTAACGGTTTTCCACAGTATCATGTGATTAGAGTAATTAATCCATAAAAATCATATTACCAGCTTAAATTTATGAGTCAATGGAGCAGAAAGCTAAGTGGTATAAATTCAGAAAAATAGCTTCAACTTCCTTTCTGGCACGAGAACAGCATCATCAAGCAAGTTTCTGACAAAAGCAAAGTTTGTCTTTGGTACTCTCTTCCATAGCCTTTTCTGTTCATTTCCTCTGGCTACCTAGTATCCTTGACCTAAAGTTACCCAGGGTTTTTATGTTACTTTTAGCTCCCTATAGGACATTCCTTTCAGCCCACCCATAGCATTATGTCTTTTAAAAAATTTTAAAGGCTAACTAGGCATTTCAGAATTAAATTTATATTTAACATGGAATAAAAAAGGGCCTTCACAATCTGACCTTTCTATTCTATTTTAGCTGTTCTCTGCCCCTCCCCTAACCCACCTCTATTCCAGCCTATAGATCCCAAATATTCCCTTCTGTCACTTGTCTTGATACCCAAAGCATATGCTTTTTCTATGACTGGAACTCCAGTTCCCTCTTGTCTGGACATTACTATTTGAGTATCAAAACACATAAATGGGTTAAATGGCCCACTTCTCTATGAGGGACTGTGTTCAACAATGTGCTTTCCCAGGGGTCTCAACATTTCACTACACTAGAAGGGCCCATATTACAAATCAATTGTTTATGTCTCTATCAACAGACTATGAAATCTTTAGGGGCAAGGCTGGATCTTTCAAGTCTTTAACTTCAAGGGGTCTAGGAAAGACTAAAATTTGCAATAAGCTACCTGCTCCAATTCTTCTGCAGAACAATTAAAAAGGAAACAATTATTTTTAAATTCGTATTTGAGTGGCTGACAGTCTTCAGTAATTTCTGAAATTTTGAAGAAAGAGGGTTACCTGTTAACTCAATTCACTCCTCTTTACACTTTCTGAATTTCCAGAGTGTCAAATTAACAAAGTAGCATTAAGAACTAGAAACAATGGGTACAAAACATAACACAAGAAAGCAAGAGAACAAGGCAACCAGGAAGTGAATGCTTACTCTCAGAGACAAGAGGCTTTATTGAGTGGCTTTAAGGATTGCAAAGAATCCATGGTTTGAACGACTGCTTAGTTTGATGACTGCTTAGTACAAAGAGTAACTCAGCAAAAGTGTGACATCATGGCCACAATTAACCATGACCTTAAACAAAGAATCTGGAAGATCCCTAGAGTTCCTATCATGTACATTTCTAACCATAAGTATAACTTGAGCATATATGTCAGATGATTATGGAGCCCTAGGTTCTGATTCTTATAAGACAATGTTCCTCTATCTTCCTTCAACCAACTTCCTCTGTTGCCAGTTCAGTAAACATGCCATAGAATATAGAATAATTCACACAGCATGAATTATTTGCTCTATTATGAGCTGAGTATGGTTAAATATACTCACTTCTTGATGCTTTTTGAAAATAATATGTTGTCTCATTTAAAAATTTGTTGCATTTTTAAAAAATAAATCAGGTACTTCATTTTTTTTTTTTTTTAAAAAAAGAACTTGAAACAAAATTAAAGAATGAAAAAATGTAGCTATTATATATATTACTTTTTCTAAAGGCTAGGAGCAAGCTTTATATTCTCAACTTCATTTTTAAGTTTCTCTGAATCAAATGTTTTAAAAGAATTAATAAGAAAATGTCCAAAGTGCTAAATGAAAAGGGGGGAGAAATCACTGAAGTGACAAGATAATAAGTTAGTCTTTTATTAAAGATGATTTATATATTTGAAATTAAGAAGAAATCTAAATTATTCTTACCTCTGAATTAATAACTTTAATCAGGAAGAAAATGTGATATACAGTCTTTGTTAACAAAGAAAGTTGACGACACCTTTCTAGGTACACTTGTATAGATGGTTCTACTCTTTGCTGTAATTTACTCCAAAAGAGAGTGAGTTCCCTTAAAAAAAAAAAAAAAAATTAAAAGGTAAGTTAGAGTAGTAGTATAATAATCAATGGACTATGTCAGTGTAGTCATTACATTTGAAATTAAAACTGGTTTTGGACTCCAATTATCCAATTACACACGTGGAGTTAAGTGTATGTGCAAGATTAATAGATCTTCATTTTCTAAAGACTAAATAAAATATAATTTTCCCTTTCACTGATCAATATTTTTCAATCCCAGAGTAGCACTAATTTTTTACTTGGAAAGCACTTAACCTTTAAACAAGTTATAAATGATAACTTTAAGTCACAAATGAATTTTATGTAATATAAAAGTACAAAAGGGATGTGTGTTATTATATATATATAAAAGGTATCAGTAGCATAATGACTTTTTAAAAAGCATTTGTCTAGAATTAGGGGTGAAATGGCTCAGTGACAGAGTTTGCCTAGCATTTGTAAGGCCCTGGGTTCAATCTCACCATCACAAAACAAGAACAACATTTATCTTCTAACAAATTTAAAATCAACCAATAATGCTTCTATTATTAATGAATAAAAGAACCAATGATGATGAAGAACCCGGAATAAACTAATAGGTTCAATGGCAGGAAAATAATGAAATTCTGAAAAATATTAATTTTGAAATTTATTTTAAATGCAACAATATATTTTTCATAGAAAATAACCCAACAGAAGTGACAAATTTGCCTTTTACCTATCTCATGTTGCTTCTGTCCTCCATAGTTAATTTCCACAAAGATCTTCCTTGCTTCAATTTTTTTTCACCAACACAGTTCTTTCTTTCCTATGATAATTTCCCCATTACCAATCCTAAAAACTCTATTTTACTATCCACTGGAATGATTTGCTTGCTTTCTGGATTTTCACCTATATATATCAAGGATTTCAAAAACTATATAAATGGTAACTTTAAACGACATATAACTTTTACTATGTAAACTTTAACTACAACTGTGAACTTTGTTTCTCTGGTCTTGTAAGACTAAGTAAGACTTTTCCACTTGGATCTCTTCGGAAAACTTAAATTATGTATAGTTATGTATCCTGTAACGATTTTTCAATGACAGGCCACATATGGAACTGTGGTCCCTTAGGATTACATAGTCATGATGTAGTACCACTGTAGCCTTCTGAGTAAAGTAAGTATACTTTATGATATTCACACAATGTTGAAATCGTCTCCAACCATGCATTTCTGAGAATGTATCTTATTAAGCAATGTGTGACTATATGTGAAAAGAGTGACTTTCTTCCCAATTCACCATCTTCTTAATTTAATGCATCATTGTGATGGACCCTATTGGCCTCTTCTTTAAACATCCTTGAGATTGATTCCTTGGTATTTCTTTCATCTCATGCCATATCCATAAGGAAGCCTTTATAACAAAACTAAACTGCTCAGTGATAATTTTGGACTTTAATTTCTTTGATTACAATTTTATATTTGTTTGTCATGTGTCATTTGATAAATAGTCTTAAATGTCAGAATGTTATAAACCAATTTTTAATTTGTATTTGTATAATACCAACACAACATTAAAGACAATTATGCTAGATAGACTGTCAATCTTGGCTGACACCACTGGTCTTAAGTTTTGTAAGTTAACTGAAGTAAACATCTTTTTGACTTGTAACTTCCAAAGGATTATATTAGCAAGTTTTACCCACTTTGGAAATGTACTATACCAGGCAGTGTGTACTGAAGGGAACATGAAAAAGTTAGAAAAGTTGAATGATTTCTCATATATAGAAAATGAACAACTTTTATATAAGTGGTAGCAGCTGGTTAAGTACCTAAAAGTATATAATATGCAAAAGAAAAAATAAACACATTGAAACACAGGTTGCTTTACAAAGCTAAAATGGTGGAATTAGACAAATAAACCTTTCATCATTCAACATTTAAAAATTTGCTAACCAGATGCTGGCTAAGGAATTATGTGATCCTTAATACTAAAAGCTTTAAAACATCAACTATTTGATAATCAACTTGCACACATGCAATATACAAAACAAGTATTTTGTCTTGACATGACAAAAAGGCTTTAAAAATAATCCTAAGCTATCTGAATGCCCAATACCTATTTCATAGTCTATTTAATAAATTTTTCTTAAAAAAAATAAATCAACTCACCAAGCACAGTACATATCTCCTTGTTGGAGCTGACGTGATAAAAACGCAGTACATAAAACAAGAGCACTTTTTTCATCACCTTCAGATTCTAAGTTACATATCATTTCTAGTGCATCTTTGCAATCAACTTCTGAAATCTACAGAGAAAGGAAATAGAAATAATGCAATAAAATGGCTTTCTACTAGGGGACACACAGAGACATGTACATATACATTATATATAAAAACATGTTAAATTTTGTATTAGGTATCTACAAATAATTTTCATTTACTCATACACTATCAAATCAAGTCATAACTGGTCATTACTAGGACAAAGACTGGGCTGTACAAAAAATAATCTTTCCTCATAGCTAGTAAAAACTAATGCAGCAATTTTGAGAGCGTATTAAATACAGGAAAATAGCTATTTTAAGAATTACTATGTTTAGTAAATAAATAATTATAAGAACTTTTTAACCCATGAAACCAGATCCATGATACTGAAAAAGAAATACTGCATTATTTTCACTTTTTTCCCCTTTTATTCACTGATTTAAATTAGCATTAGAACCAGTAGAAAGACAAGAGTTATACTGGATATAGTTTAATAAACTTAGTGTCTATTCATGCAAGGGAGGAGGATGTAATACAAATCATTTTGTATTTTAAAATAAGGTCACCTCATTTCAGCTATATTTTCTATAAATTTTCAATATTTTGCTTTTCACACAAATTTTCTCCATTTCTAAGTTTGCCAATAGCCAAGCAAACCTTATATATATATATATATATATAAGGTTATATATATATATATATAACCTTAGATAAAGGCAACTTGTTCTGTTTAACAATATATTCCCATTTATTAACTTAAAAAAAAAACAACAATACTACCTCTCATTACAATGATATATAAAACAAACAGAATGGGCCTATGATCTCTATAGGCATCTGCTATAAGACAAGGAATATGATAAATAGCATACAAATCATAAATCATTGTGTTCCACAGAAAAGAATAATGAAGTTAGTATCGGATTCAGCGTAAATAATAAAACCTAAGTCTTGGTACACCTTTGATGCAGTGCTCTTTCCAATACTTCTCTGTCTGCCATTTTCTAACAAGTCTTCATCCAGAAGGAATACCATTTAATGAAAAAGGGCTGAAGGATATGTTTATACAATAAATATTTTACAACATCTAAAATGTTAAACATATTGTCAGACATTTTCCATATATTACTACATAATTATAATTTTCCACTAGGTAGATATTTTCATTTAATATTTTATATATAATATAGGGGTTTCAAAGTTATATATAATTTGTCCAACTTTAAACAGTTAAGAGGTACAGCCATTAAACAAAACATGCCTAAATAACAAAGACCTAAGCTCTTGCCATTTCATCACATTATCTTTTATTAAAAGTCGTATTACTGTCATTTGTAACTAATAAAAAAAAAAGTCGTATTAACTTAATCATTCAAACCTTTTTTTAAAATTTGAGGCTCCTTCATGGTCTAACATATCATTTATTTATTGTCATTATTACTTTTTGCAATGCTGGGGATTGAACGGAAGAATTTACACATGACAGACAAATACTCTATCACAAAGCTGTACCCCAATCCGAAAAGTTGTGTTAAATTTTAAACAGTTAACCTGACATACTTATGAAGACCAATGTTATGAAGTCAACTTCCAAGTTTATTTTTTTACTTTTTTCATAAAATGTTAAAAACCATAACTACTATTTATTAGAGCCAGCTACTTCAGAAATAGCAGTGCTATTCCACAAGAACTTTTTGGAACAGGTTGAGTTGTCTCTTATCCAGTTTAGAAACCTGGTATTCTGTTTAGAACCTGAAGTGTTTCAGATTTTGGATTTATAAATATCTGCCTATACATAATTAGATCCGTTGGAGTTGGATCCAAATCTGAATATGGAATTAAAGGTTTATCATATAAACCTTATGCACATAGCCTGAAGGAAATTTTATATAATATTTTTATTGTACCTGTGTTTGACCAACCTGTATATGATCAAGTGTGGAATTTTCCACTTATGTCAGTGTTCAAGAAGTTATAATAGATTTTGGAGCATTTCAGATTTTAGACTTTCTTATTAGGGATATACTATAATACTTTTAGAAAACAGGCTTAGAAAAGTTAAGTCCTTGCTTAAAGTTATATTTAGTGGCAGAGTCAAGTATTTCAGGTTTAGCTTCATGGTCTATACTCTTTCCCAAATTTTTACATGGGCAAGTATACTGAGGTCCTATATTGCTAAATATAGATTTACTTGTTCAGATTTAATACAAATCCTTGTTTCTTGAAAGTCTGATTTATTTTGAATCATCATTTTTATTGCTCTTCTAAAACCTAAGTCATTCCTGTTAAATGCTCACATGGTACCAGATGTATATATTATTTATAAGGAAAGAAAATTATATGTATCCAGTGGAATCACTCCCATTAGCTTATTCTTACTATTTAAAAGTACATACTTGTATTTATGTGTAATCACCTATGTGTATTCATTCATGTAAATGTGTGTATATTTATGTGTGTGTGTATAAAATGCCAAGTGAAAAATTTGTCATATTCAAATATACAGAAAACTTAATTTTTTAAAAACAGGCATACTAATGAAACAAGTTTTATAGCACATTTGCGGGCATTCACTTCCTTGATTTACCACAAGAAGACCCTCTTGAAAAAAATATAAAGACATGGCAGAAATAATGAAACTATATTTAAAACTAATGAATGGTTGGATGAAAATGATAAAAAGTGAAATATGATCAGTAATACACAATAATTTGTTTTAAAAATCCAAGGCAGCACAATTCAGAGATTACCAATATATTACCTATGTTCTGTATTGTTTTGAGAAATGGGCAAAATTGTAGATACCAGAAAATGAAGAACTCCAAATAAAATACTCAAAACCAATTAGAATAATCTATTTGTTAAAGATATACTATGCACAATCCCTTTGTAATGCAGAAAAATCATTTAAAAATACAAATAGTATCTTATGTGTTAATATGGCAAGGTATCAAAAAAATATAAAACATTTTGTTAATATTTTATATACCTTTACCAAGTGTACTCTTAAAATGTTTTGGTTCTAATTACATATCAAGAATATTTTTAAGACTATTTGATTTGCTTTTTAAAATACAATCATTTTCAGTATAGAAAATAACTTAAATGGAATCATAACTAAGAAAATGTAAAAATCAAACCATGAGCTGTTACATTTTTTTTAAGCCTAAATTGCCATCATCTTTTCTGAGTGACAGTTTGGCCCTAATGAATTAAAATGTATAGATTCTTGGATCCAACAATTCCACTTTCAGAAATTTACCCTACCAATATACTTCCAAAAAGGACATAAGAATGTATGTACAAGACAAACTAAGTGTCCAGCTGTCTGGTTAAAGATACTACAAATACATACTATAAGATTATGCAGCCACAAAAAAGAATGATGAAATAAAATGAAGATGTCAATAAAAAGGAGGAAAGTGACTAGCAGCCAGGGTACCAGTATGTGGTTTTAAGTATATGTACATGCATAGGAAAATGTTAAAAAACAAACAAACAAGCAAACTAAACACACAACAACAACAAAACCCCAATACCTTATATATCAAATTTCAAACTTAATGATTACTTTGGGATAGGATGTGTTACATTAGAAAATGATGATTAAACCAAAAAAAAAAAAAAAAGAAAGAAAATGATGATTAGAGACAAACAAGAGAAAAATTTACTTTTATGTTTAAAGGTAAAACCAATAGAAACATTGTCTCTAAACTCAAGAAAACACTGCCAACTTTATTTTTACTACCTATATGAGCATCAGACCAAAGCTCATTCCTTCCAGAGAAGCCAAATAAACACTCACCTCTCCCAGCCCCTCCCTGTGACATCTAGCTGCTATTTCTATCACACTCAAAGGGTCCTTGGAAACAGTCAATACCTTGCCTATTGGACACTTACACAAGGATTCCTCAAAAAGATCAACAATTCAGGCCATGGCTGACTCCTTCTAACAAAGTCTATTCCCTAAGGAACAGGTTCAAAAAAATAAATAAATAAATAAAACCTCAAATGCTTATAAGAAACAGATTAAAAAACTCAAATGCTTATAAAGAACCAAAGTAAAGTAAATGAACAATTTGGAGAAGAAGGGAGAAAAGAAAAGAGAAAATATATGCATAAGCATACCCATCCTAAAGGGGGGCAATGTCTTTGGGCAACTGTTCTAAAGTGCAGAAATAATGGGCCTCAGTAACAGCCAATATTAATTCACTTACCTCTCGTGGAACAATGAAGAGTAAGCTTCTAATGTGTTTGTAATATAAACATAAAAGAGCAACCAAATAACCTTTAAGAAAAGGGGACTTTTTAACAAGGAATATATATTTACTTATACGCTAACCTGTTCTGCACTACCAAGTTTTTTTCTCCTGGGATGAAATACTCAGTGACCTTAGTGATTCTGCTTAAGAACATGAAAAAAAAAAAAAAATCTTAATGTTAACAAGAGAAGGAGTTTAAAAACAAAACATCCTCTCATGACATCAAAGGAAGCCAGGGTCCTCACAGAAAAATTTCAGAACCATCTCCCAGAGCAGGCTGGGTTGCTACTACTCAACTTTGGATAATTATACCAAGAGGGAATTTAGGCTCAGTATTTCAAGATCTGATTATTCAGAGAGCTAGAAAGACAGATTTTTTACTTGAACTTACAAAATCACAGACTTCAATTTCAAAGCAAATCGAATAACAGTCTGTTTAGATACCTTCCTACTAGAAGGTATGCTTCTTTAGGGCAGGGTCTATGCCTTACTCACCTTTACTTCCCAGTGTCTATAAAGCACACACTGTTTAATTAATAAAAATGATGATAAGCACATTTCAAAGACTCTTTTCCAAAAATTTATAAATCTGTTAATTGTCTAGTTACCTTGAACAAACAAAACAACAACAACAAAAACCCCTTCAATTTTGCTCCTATGTGTAGCTATCTATCTTTCTTTCTTTGATGGTGCTGGGAATCAAACCCAGGGTGCTCTATCACTGAGCTGCATGCCCTCCTGATACCTACCAATTTAAAAAGAAAATTTCCTGGTCAATAAAAGAAAAAAGTCATAAGGAAAATGAATCTATAGAGTAGCCAATGCCCAAACTAATAGAATAATGTCCTAGGTTAAATAAAGAATAAGGTCCTACTCCATCCAAAGCCTAGAAATTACCATAGAACTCTTCCCAGTATTCCCAATATCCTCACTATATCCAAAAAAAATCCCTATTTCTTATTTTGATCCAAGCCTATTACCTGCTTCTTCACTTTCTATAGTGAGGAAGAAAAATTTCACTTTTTATCAAGAAAAATCATACAATCACCATACATTTACAACATCTAACCTCATCTGGGCATTCAGTTTTCTGTCTGAGGTTCTCTTGCTTCTGAACTTTGATTATAATCTCTATATGCTCAGGAGATCATACATTCTCTAATTGTCTTCTCTGCTACATACCTCAGCAGTTCCCTTAAGGTATCTTTAAGTTTATCCCAACAATCTCTTTTTTTGTTCTCTCTCTACTGCTCTGGAGGCAACCAATATGTCTATCAGAGATACAAGACACTTGTACGCATTCAGAGCTCACAGAACACTCTTTAATGTAGTATTGTTTTCTTTATCTAAATTTTTACTTTTCCTCTTGGGTACCAAGGATTGAACTCAAGGGTACTCAACCACTGAGCCACATCTCCAGCCCAATTTTGTATTTTATTTAGAGACAGGGTCTCACTGAGTTGTTTAGCACTTTCCTTTTGCTGAGGCTGGCTTTAAACTTGTGATTCTCCTGCCTCAGCCTTCTAAGCTGCTGGGATTACAGGCATGTGCCGCTGCGCCTGGCTAAATTCTTTAAATATAAGTTGTTATTCATCAACTTTTAATTCTCCTACTCTACCTCCAACTTCATTCTGAAGTTAGTTGAATGTTTATTCCAATTTGGATAATGACTCTATTTACAGTTATGAAACATAAATAAATATTATTCTCTATGCCAAATTAAAACATAATGTCTCAAAAATAGTTTTACATTAAATATGCAAATAAAATATTTACTTTAAAAATATTACATATCTTCATATATTATATACTTACATATTCTACACATAGATAGAATTTATGATTTCTTTTTAGGAACACTTTCCCTTTTAAAGTAGTCAATTAAAAAGATCTGCAAGTATCCTACAGTCAGATAAAACTGAAATTATGGTCCAAATACCACCAAATATAAATATTCTACTAAACTTAAGTTACCACATATTTTTCCTAATTTAGCCAAAACATTTAAAAGATCCACATAATTTATAAGATAGACAACAATGGTCCCTTAACTGTTTACAAGAAAGGGAAGTCAAAGACATTCTAGTCTAAAAATTAATTTCTTCACTTCGAAAAATAATTACTAACAAAAAATATACTCACCTCTTCGATTAACTTTTCATTTGGTGATGATGTGCAAAGACAGACAAGGTAAGTTTGCTTAAAACTACCTTTTGTACCAATCTCTGGATGGTCAGAACACAGCTTTGCTAGAGCAGTTGCTTGACTTAACTGATTTGTTTTGATTAGATGTTTAATTCTCATATCCAACAAGATGGGACCCTCAAAAGCTAAAAATTCATTCACTTTAAAAAACAAGACATAATAGATTATTAACATTTGGTAATAATTCATTTGCAATACAATACTTATAAGGAATATATATATATATATATTTTTTAAGATAGGAACTAAACCTGTTTCTTGCAATTTTTCACTATTGCCGTAAGGCTATCCAAAATACTTGACCTTCTAAGCAAGAAAAGATTTTTTTGCTAACTTTTTAAAGTTGAAGTCCATATTTTTGCCCCTTAGTGTATCATTTGGAATGAGCTAAATAAACTTCTTCATGATAAAAATAATTGTGCATTAAATTTTAATTAACTGGTTATTATTAAAATAATAAATTATTCTTCCAATAGCAATTATTCTTTAAAAACAAAAGCTAGTATCCCTAAAATTTGTAATGCCAGGGCATTACATAATTATTTGGGCAACCACAAAGGATATTTGGATATTCTAAAAGGAGAAATTCAACTAATATGTTGTTCAATTTTGATGATGTGCTTTTAATTTTAGAAATATGAAGTCTATCTTTTCTTAATAGATGTTCTAGAATGAATTAAAGCATTTTCAGAAAAAAATAAGAGGAAAAGTTTGCCAAGAGACAAACTTGTGTGGTTATTTTTAAAACATCAATTAATAAACCTTAAGATATGCCTGAGATTCACTTATACATAATAGATTTCTCTTCTGTTCAAATCTGTGAATTTCCTAATGCTTTCTTGGTCACCTATATATAAAAATTTCAATATCAAAAAGAATTTAAGTTTTAACAAGTACAAATTTTAAAATTTCCCTATGTTTTCTTTACCATGATGGGAATTATGTTTAAATATTCATTTGGTGATGACTAGCCTGAAATCTTCGAAAAGCTTTTTGCAATAAAATTTAAAATGCCCTGTAAATAAAACACGTTATTTTCTCTACTTGTGACAAGACCAGAAGAAACATCTAACAAATCATTTGAATACTATAAGAGGAAAAATGAGAAAGATGTTCTTTCCTTCTTTAAACATCCAGTGCTCCTCTTTATTACTTATTACTTTTATTTTTCTATCTAACTCTATTCCACTCTACTATGAAAAAGATTCTTCTGTAAAGTACTATAATCATGGTTTCTTAATATTAAAACCATGAACCTACAAACAGTTTTACACAGGATCCCAAATTTCATCCTTTTCTTAAAGTCTAGACCTCTGTAACTATGCTCTATTCTTTACATTCGACTAAACAAAAAATTTTTAAAAACATAACATGGATAAATTAAATGCCTAAATTAATGGTGCCTCTAGCTATACATCTTTCTGAAATAAATGGCATTACTTTTATTTTTTAGAATCACATTATCCTATCAGGATAAGTATATTAAAATACCTTTTACAATTAAGTTTCACTACTAAAGCAAAATCTGTGAAGATTTTAGACGAAAGATTTAAGAGAAACAACATTGAAATAAGGTTTTTTGGCAATCAACAGTGATTAACTTTTTTTTTAACATAGCTTTAATTTCCTAATACAATTCTTTCAAAAGGAAACTCTACAAAGACAACGTATAGGAATTATTTCAAATAATCTCATTAAAAACTCATAATCAAAAGAATCTGAAAGATCATGGCAAATAAATTTGAAAGGTGACAAGTATCTAACAAAAATTAGTCTGTAGAAATTTCAAACAGCAGCATTTAAGTTAGACTGACAAATTGTGTCTAATATTTTTTCTGCTGAATCAATGTATTCAGACTATATATTAATATTAAACATTTCAAAATCATAGGGTTTTTTTTTTTGCTGATGGGAAATCCCTGCCACACTCATGGCAAAATGAATTCCCAAGAAATACAAAGCAATTAGAGCAGAAGGGACTTTATAGATCATTTTGTCCAGCTACATCATTTGGCAGATGAGTAAACTGAGGCTCACCGAAGGCAAGAGACTTCCTAGAGTCTTAAAGCCATCTAATGACAGAACCAGAACTAGACTACCTTTTTAGTGCTTGCCAGACTTCTGAAAAAGTTTTATGATTTTTATATTTGAACAGTTAGATGTGTCAAATTGCACTCTCTAATCTGCTTTCCCCACTCTCACCTCACATAACAGATTTTAAATTTTATTCACGTGTGCCTTTCTATCTACTTTCTCTGCATTTATGTGCTTCATGAGAAAAGCAGTTTTTATTATATTCAAGCCGATCAAGACAGCTGGATGACACAAAATGACAATGTAAATACATGTTAAAAATAGCTTTTTCCCCATAAATGCCACTTTTATATGCTAAATAAGCAAATATTAATTTTTACATCCAACAATTAACTTTAAAGACACTACAATTTATACATTTTTGAGATAAATAAATCACTGTATGAATACTGTGTATTATGTAACACAGCTTATCCTAGTCTCTTGAATTCCCCCCTAAAGTAGTGTCAACTCAACTTATTGAGTGTATAGTTCCATGCCAAGATAGCATCTCTGACTTGTTGCTTTTGAGCATTATCACATACCATACAAAAATCTCTACACCATAGGATATGTCATCTCTATATTTCAATCTACTTTGTTGAGCCCAAGTCAGAAACTTAAGATAGACCTTAAAAGTGCTCTCTTCTGAATATCACCCATACATCCAACCCAATATCTAGTTCTGCCTTTCTACTTGATTCTGTTCACTTTTTCTCTACTGCCCTCTCTCTCTACCCTCAACCCAAATCCCTAATTAGACCACCCAGTAGCCACCTGCTAGTCTTCTGCATCAGCTCTTTCCCCCTCTATCACTTTTCCACCAGCACCCAGAGTACTTAGTTCAGTAATTTTTTTAGAAATTTTTAAAATATTTTTTTAGTTGTAGATGGACACGATGTCTTTTATTTATCTACTTTTTATATGGTGCTGAGGATCGAACCCAATGCCTCGCATGTGCTAGATGAGTGCTGTACCACTGAGCCACAACCCCAGCCCCTTTAGTTCAGTTTTTAAAGTACATGTTTGATTTTCTTCCCTTTTTTTAAAAAAACCTTTGAGTGGCTTTCAAAGGATAAATCCCCAAATTCTCACCATGACCTATATGAATCTGCATTACCTAACCTTTTAAAAGATATATATAATTAGTATTTTCTCTTACATACAATTTGGAAATCAATCAAAAAAAAAAAAAAAAAAAAAAAAAAAGACTCCAAACTGGAAAGGAAGAAATAAAATTGTTTCTTAGCAGATGACATGATCTTATAGGTAGAAATCCCTAAGGATTCCATTTAAATTTTTTTAAAATAATAAATTTAGCAAAGTTGCAAAATATAGAAATCAACACACAAAAATAAGGTGCACTTCTTCTATATGGTAACAGTGAAAATTTTGCAATAGCATCAAAACCAGTAAAATACTATTAATAGTAAAAATAGTTAAAAAGTAAAAAACCTAACCACAACATGAAAGACTTATACACAGAAGACTATAAAATGCTGCTGAAAGAAATTAAAGACAACATGAATAACTGGAAAGACAGTTTCTGTTCATAGACTGGAACAATTAATAACGTTAAGATATCCATCCATACTATCCAAAAAAATCTACAGATTCAATATAATTCCTATCAAAATCACAATGGCAGTTTTTCATAAGGAATCCCCAATAGCTAAAATTACTTGAAAAGAACAACAAAGCTGAAGGTACCACATGACCTGACTGCAAAACATAAATCTGGAGTAATCAAAATATGTAACACTGGCATAAAAATATACATAGGGACCATTCAGTAGACTAGAGACCAGAAAGAAACCCTACTGTATTTGTTCAAATGATCTTTGAAGAGTGCTAAAACAAATCAATGGAAAAAGGGGTAATCTATTAAAAAACAGTGCTGGAAAAAGTAGGTATCAAAAGAATGAAGTCCATCAAAATGGACTAAAGACCTAAAAGTTAAGACCTGAAACTAGAAAACTCCTAGAAGAAATCAGTGGAGAAACTTCATGACATTGGACTAGGCAATAGATTCTTGGCTACAACTTCACAGGTTTACTCAACAAAAGCAAAGATAGACAAATGAGACTATATCAAACAAACGTTCATGTATTGAAGGACACAATTAACAGAGTAAAATGGCAGCCTAAGAAATGGGAGAAGACATTATCTGATAATATAACCAGAATATATAGAGAATTCTTGTATCTCATAAAGAAAAAAATATGATCAAAAATTATCTATGAACTCAAATAGATATTTTCCAAAAAGATGATAAAAGATGGTTAACAAATCCTCAAAGAACTACAAATCAAAAGCATAATAAGATATTACCTTATACTCATTGCAATAGCTACTATGAAAAAAAGTATTTTTGAAGATGTGGAGAAATTGGAATTTTATGAACTATTAATGAAACTATAAAATGATATAACCACTACAGAACATAGCAGAGCAGTTTCTCAAAAAAACTAAAAAACAGAACTACTATGTAATCTGTCTATCCCATTTTTGGGTGTATGCTCAAAAGAACTGGTCTCAAAGAGATCCCTGTACTCCCATGTTTATAGCTGCACTACTCTTGAAAGCTAAAAGGTGGAAACAATGCTTCAACAAGTTTTAAGCTTTAGAAATTTCCCTTGAAAGGCAAAAGGTTCTGAGGGTGGGAGGCTAGAGAGAACTGTAGGGCTCAAGGTTCAAGAAAGTATTGACAAAATGCAATTTATGCAACTAAATTAAAAGTAGAGGGGAGAGGGGGTTGTGGCTCAGTGGTAGAGCGCTTGCCTAGCATGTGTAAGGCACTGGGTTTGATTCTCAGCACCACATATAAATAAAAAAAATAAAGGTCCGTTGCCAACAACAACAACAAAAATGTAGAAGGGAAAGTTTAAAAATATAAAAAATTAACTATATTAAAAATTCAGTGTGACTGTCATAGGGAGTGCTAAGTTTATTTACTCTGCGATGCTGGGGATTAAACTGAATCCAGGATCTTGCACATCCTAAGCAAGCACTCTAACACCTTTTCAAAATTTCATTTTGAGACAGGGTCTTGCTAAGTTGCCCAGGCTGGCCTCCCATTTGGGAACCTCCTACCTCAGCGTCCCCAAGAGCCGGAATTAAAGGCATGTGCCATCACACCCAGTTGTAAGTTCATATTTTAGAATGACATATACAAAAAAAAGGAAAAGCAAACTCAGGATCAAGGATCCACTATGAGTGTAAGAGACCTGGTACTAATACATGCAAAGTGTTAGTAAAGTTAAAACCTAAAAGCTAAATATCTGCCCACCAAAAGTGCTGAGAATATTAAAACTAGAGGAGATGATACTTAAGTTGGGAAACACGTATATATTATTTATTGTGGGAAAGAATAGGAGAATTCTTCTGATTCTCAATTTTAGATAAAAAATAACACAACAAAAAACAAGAGGAAAGAGATGGGAAAGGTAATTTTTAAAATAAGGCTGATGGTATGTTTGCAAAACTGTAGAATGAGATATAATCCTGGATAAAAGTTTAAAAATTAACTATATTAAAAAATGGCTAGTAAGAGGAGAGGGAAAAGGGAAATACTGGGAAATGATATGGGCCAAATTATATTGTTATACTGTGTGTATACACAAATATATAACAAGTGCCACCATTGTGTATAACATTATGCACCAATTTAAAAATGTGGAAAAATAAGAAAAAAAATTGCTGTGACTATTCAGAAAAATAAGTGAATAGTAAGAGTCAATACAGATTCATTAAGCATAAATTAGGTTATACTTTCACAGAGATTATGTTACAATAGAACATAAACCCAAATATAAAATGGAAAACTATAAAGCATCTAGGAAAAAATGAAAGAAAAGGGGCTGGGGCTGTAACTCAGTGGTAGAGTGGCCGCCTTGCACGTGTGAGGCACTGGGTTGGATTGTCAGCACCACATAAAAATAAATATATTGTGTCCAATTACAACTAAAAAATATTTAATAAAAAAGGAAAGAAAAAATCTATATGATATTAAATTTGGTGATGAGTTTTTAAATAAAACAAAAAATCATGAGTTCATAAAATAAAAATTGATAAATTTGACTTAATTAAAATATGGGACTTCTGCTTTGTAGGTCACTTTTAGGAGAATGGTCAAGCCAGAGAGAAAGAACAGATTTGCAAACCATACCTGAGTAGAACTTGCACCCAAAATATACAAACAACAGTTAAAACTCAATAAGAAAACAATCCAATTAAAGAATAGGCAAAAGATCTGAACAGATGCTTCACTAAAGATATACAGATGGCAATTATGCATTTGAAAAGATGTTTAATGTAATTTATCATTAGAGAAATGTAAATTAAAATAATTTGCTAACTCTATGTGTCTATCAGAATGGCTAAAAAACCAAAAAAAAAAAAAAAAACCAAACAAACAAACAAAAAAAACCCCAAACCAAACCCCAAAAAACCAGACACTATCAATTACTGGTGAAGGTCTGGAGCGATACAAACTATTCAATGCCGAGGAGACTGGGACAGTTTATGAGGCTGAAATAGCCCTGGATGAAACATAGAATGTGACAAAGAATTTAACTATTCAAAATGTATGAAAAAAAAAATGTCTCACTGATAGGAAGAGAAAAATAAAATGCTAACCCAAATAACTTTAGAAATGAATGGATTCTATACAAAACAGTATAGACACTTTCAAAGATAGGCATTTTCTTAGAAAGCTAAACAAAGTCATACCATACACAGTAATCCTACTGATGTGAAAAATCACATCCACACAAAAACCTGCATGTAAATGTTTATGGCAGTTTTACTCAAATCACCAAAAATGCTAGCAAACAACATATCCTTTAATAAGTGAATGAATAAACATTCCTACAATAAATTACTACCCAGTATTAAAAACAGATGAATTATTAAGCCACATAAAGACATGGATGAATGTTTAATGAATACTGCTATTTAGAAGAAGTCAGAATGAAAATGTGAAACCACAGAGATGGCAAATAAATTAGTTTTTCTCAGATTTTTAAGAGAAGGCTGAATAGCTGAAACACAGTTGGTATTATGACAATGAAATGATTCTTTATGATATTGTAATAGTAGGTAGATGTATGATACTATGCATTTGTCAAAACCCAAAGAATTTTATAGCATAAAGGGGAATCTTAAGGTATATAAATGTTTCAACTTAAGGAGGTTGGGACAACCCCAGATGAAAAAAAATCTAATTGTATTACAAATGTATGAAAAAAGTCTCACTGAACACATAAGAAAAATAAGATGCTAACCCAAATGATGTTAGAAATGAGTGGATTCTGCATGAATAAAGGCAAAAGGAACTTTACAAAAGCACTGTACTCTAAATGACAAAACTGTTTCCCACAAGTGTACAAGTTTATCAATTCTGAAATCACTCTACTTGTACTCCAGGACTGAATGGATGGTCAATGGCAGGAGAAACCAGTCTGAAAAGGCTTCCAATCATGTGACCTTCTATTGAAGTTGGTGGTTACAGATAAGTGGGAAGGTTAGAACGATCCTTATGGTTATGGAGTGGAGTAGGAAACAGTATGAACTCAAATTTGGTTTAACATAGATAATAGCTGGTTACTGTACAAATATTTATAGATATGTATATATACACATGGTAGTACACAAACATATTTCTTTGCTCTGTCCACTGAGAAAACCTAGATGCAATGATAACAAAGTGGAAAAAAAAGTATACTCAGATACCATTATCTTGGTTTCTAATACCATTCTCCAATAAAAGGAATCATGATTCCCTGGAAAAATAGCCAGTTCTACAAGTGGGTCAAGAAATATGCAAGATGAGCCTGCAAGGTCTTATAATGCCAGGAAGCTGAAAAGTAGTTAAAACACAAACCATAACAATAGAGTATGGATGAAGGATCCCATAAAGGAGTTCCCCTTGGGGAAAGCTGGAATAATTTGAATGATAAAGTAGTACTGGATTATGACCAAACTATAAAATAAATTTCCATGACTCCATACTGTTACTTATAAATAAATGAATGAATGAATGAATGAATTATGCGGGTGTGTGAAATCTGTTCGCAATCCTATTGGTCTTGATACACACCACTCCTTACAAAGATGAAAGACAACTTTCCACCTTTTAAATGTGGGCTACACATCCTAACTTCCTTTAAAGGGTACAGCATGGAAGGTAGTGAGGGAGAGTAACTTTACTGAATTCTGAGACATAACTACCTCACTAGGTGGTCAATGTTCACACCAATGGGGATAAGTCATGTCGATAACATGTACCCTTAACATAATGTGAATACAATGGTGCTTTACCTCAGTGGTCTTTCTTCCCCAAACCCCAGTCTAATCATGAGAATTATCAACAAACAAATCCCAGCTGAGGGACACTCTACAAATACCTGACCAGTATTCCTCAAAACTGTCAAGGCCATCAAAAACAAGGAAAGTCTGAAAAACTGTCACAGTCAAGAGGAGCCTAAGGAGATATGACGACTAAATGTAATGTGGAATCCTGGAACAGAAAAAGGACATTATATATATAAAAAAAAAACCTGAGAAAATATGGATAGTATGGACTTAAATTAACAAATATCAATATTGGGTTATTGTGTGTTAAAAAATACAGTATAGTACATTAAACAGAATAACGTAAAATGTAAGATATTAAATATCTAAGACTCTGTTTCTAGGTATGATCTTTTTATGGTTATAATCATGGACCTGGATGCCAATAGGGTATAAGGTAGTAAAGCTGCCAATGAAAGGAAATTGGGAAGGACAAAAACCTTGCATAATACAGGATTCAAAATTATTTTGACAAATTGGGGAGATAAAATGGATGAAATATAGTGAAATTTTAACAGAAAAAACTTGTGTACCAAAGATAAAGAAAAAAGCATAAAAACATGAGAAATAATGAGTTAAGAGTAGTATTTGTTTAAAAGAATTTTGTGTGATTTTAGTAACCTCCTTGAGTTGTGAGAATGATATGGCTACCCAAAAAGATAACTTTATCTCAGGTAAATCTAACTTAAGTTTAAATAGGATGAAGGGAGTGAGTATAGTATCACTGACCTAAAGCTCACCAAATCACACTTAAGATATGAGTAAGTGTTGAGAATTACACATTAAAGAGAGTAATGAACATAAAATGTACTTGAAAATAAAGAATCGTGACTGTAGGTTTAAAATCATGCCACATCAGGAAGGTTTTTAGTCTACATTAAAACAGATGACTAGGTATGTTCCATATGATGGTAGTCTCCAGAAGTGATCAATGATTTTATTTTTCAATGATGCTTTTTAGGAAAGGCGTTAAAACTAAGTAGTAAATAACTAGTATTAATACCTTTCCAATCCAGAGACTATAACTATGCAAACACACAATATGTTAAGTAAACAAAAATTTTCTTTGATATTCAAAACCATCTACTTAACTTATTTTGGTTTAGTTATTAGTTACCTCATTTTAGAATGCTAAAACATCAAAGTGCAACCAACATCTTTAATTTAGAGTCCTATCTACTAGCGCTCTTCCAAATAAAAAAGAATTTTCTTGGTTTATATGAAATTTAGCAGGTCTAAATTTAATCAATTTAAAAACTGAATTAAAACAATCAGGATTAAGCAGATTATCCAATGTTCAAATACCACATCTAAACCTCAAAGGAAGCTGGGCACAGTGGTGCAAGCCTGTAATCCCAACAGCTCAGGAGGCTGAGGCAGGAGGATGGAGGTCAAAGCCAGACTCAGCAAAAGCAAGATGATAAAAAACTCAGTGAGATCTTGTCTCCAAATAAATACAATAGGGCTGGGGGATGTGGCTCAGTATTTGAGTGTTCCTGAGTTCAATCCCTGGTACCAAAAAAAAAAAAAGAAAAAGAAAATAAAAAGGTGAAAGGTTTCACTAGTAACAAATTATAAACATAGCCTTTATAGGCAGACTCATTAGTCTCTGAACCCAGGGGTATAACCACTGAGTCACATCCCAGCCTTTTTTATGATTTTTATTTTGAGACAGGGTCTCACTAAATTGCTTAGGGCCTTGCTGTTTTTGAGACTCACTTTGAACTCATGATTCTCCTGCTCTGGTCTCCCTAATCACTGGGATTATAGGATGTGCCACCGTGTTTGTCTTGCTCTTAACTTCTAATTTAGAATCTAGTTTTAGGCTAGAGTTCAGCTAAATCAAGGGGCTAGATATAGAATATAAGAGCTATAAGTTACCCCAACCATGTATCACCAAATCTAAAAACATAAATAAATTAGTATGTAGATACAAAAAGTTAATTCCTTCAATTTTTCCCAGAAAGAAATAAAAATACACTTCTGGTTTATGTGATTATCCACAAAAGAAACATTTTAAATAACAGAGGACCAAGTAAAGATTATGGTTGCAAAGTCTCTCAAATAACACTCTCTGGTTGTTTTATGAGCTCTGTTAGAATCTGGCTATCTATAATCCACCTGCTTTGCAGAAACTCCTCCTGGCTCTACAATCCAAATTATGTCATATGAAGATCAAGAAAAAAAGCATCAAACAGACAGGAAGAGACATTTGTTAACAGATATGATGTTAGGTACAATCAAAACAAAGAAATAAAGCAAATAATTTTTTTAAAGTTTTAATCTAATAAGGTAAAAGTTCCTTTTTCCTGTTTTAGTAATAACATGTGAATTTGGCAAAATGTTATTTATAAACTGATAATGGAAAAAATTATTTAGGTTAGGTGCAATTTTGTTTTATTAGGCTAGGTGTGTCAGGGTGAAGAGTGAAGAAGAGTGAAGCTGAGGATCTGACTTTAATTCCTGGCTCCACATCTCATCACTACAATGTGATGCTAAAAAGACAACTAATCTTTTTGAGCCTCTATTATCTCATAAAATACAGAAAAGGGACAATAAAGATCCTAACTTTATCACAGGATTATCGTGAAGGTTAAATTAAACCGTGCACATAAAAGCACTTTCCAAACTGTTAGGGAATAGACAATGTAATTCGACATACTATTAATACATAACACCCCATCATTTCCAAAAGCTGACAAGATTAGAAAGCAAAATTTAATGCTAGAAATAAAACATACTGGTGTTAATCTCTTAGGGATAAAATCTAAAATGTCAATGGCACCCCCCCCCGCCAAACTAACAACAACAACAAAACAAAAACCCAACTAAGATTCTTAATATCATCATCATTATTGTTATTTTAAATAATCAGTATTGATTTTTCCATTTCTCCAAAGTCTTAAAAACACTGGAGCAAATCTGTGAATATTTATGAAGGAAGGAAATGCGAACAATGCTAAAGTTCTAGTGAGAATCAAGAAACGGGTAACACTACTAGAACTATTGGGAAAGCACTGAGAAAATGGTAGAAAGGGAAGATGGGAAAGAACAATATGCCTGAAGAAAAGTTTGAACATGGGCTGGGTTATTTTTTGGTAAATATCCAAGTACCAGAAGAGTTCATAAGCAGTTAGCTTAACACTCCCTTCTCATAGCCTTCATAACTTTCAGTCACATCATAAAATTATGTAGAGTTTGCAATCAATCAACAAGAAAAACAGCAAAAATAAACAGTAGAAGCAAATAGTGTTAAATACATGTTTATTTCATTGGATGTGTTAATTTCTTATTTATTTCTCCAAATACCCTGAGAAAGGTTAGGGTGAAATCTGGGCACATTTTTCTAAATCTCAAGAAAAGTATCAAGAAGACAACTATGCTTTGTCTTCATGATATATACAATTTGATTATATACGTATGTACATGTGAGCGTGTGTGTATATTTTAAGTTAATTTAGCCATCTACTTCCAATAGGACGCCTAACAGTTTGAGCTTAGCTAGAATCCAACAACAACGCATGATAAAATAAGAGTAATAAATTGTGAATGAATACTAATCTTAGAGACATAAGACTTGAGAATTCCAGCACTGTTTTTTTTACGATATTTTGAGGAAAATCATTTAACTACCTGATTTCTGCTTTCTCCATCTGTCAAATAAGTTATCATATGCCACCTGTCAGGATGTTACAGAGGGAAAAACCCCTCTGTTGAAATGACACTGAGAAAAGAATTGCAATATGTCTGTTATTTTAAGATTCTACAATCCTATAAATGCATCATCCCCCAAATAAAATAAAGGTGAAAGGCCTAAAGTACCTCAGATGAAATTTAATTAACGGACCTTTTTGGGGATATCTTCAGATGAATTATATCCAACCAACTTTACTTATTTTCTCTAATCTATAATTCTTTTTTTCTCTCTCTCTAGAAAATTTACCTTTATCCTTATCCAATGGTTCCTGGGAAAGAATAGTGCACAGTACCGGGTTTTTCCACACCCCAGTCTCTTGAGCTAGAGTAGCTAAAAAATGCAATTCACAGCTGCCATTCTCCATCAGCTTTTCATGAGCTACCTATAAATATTAAATAAACATCCAAAGAATTACAACAGATTTTTTTTTTTAAAGCAAACTTATCAGGTTTTAAATATAATACTAAACTTTTGGAAAATAAGACTCGTATCTTAAAAATTTCATGTCACATTGCAAAGTTCTAAATTCCGTTACTTCTGACATTTAAAGATGAATTACAAAGATAAGAAATAGATCAATTGTATAACTTAAATAAATATATTTATGGAAAGAAGCCCACATAATTTTTTTTTTCAAAATCTAAACCAAAAGTAAAGTTTATTCTCAAGGAAACTATCAGCATTAAAGACATTACATATTTTATATCCTGTTTTCCCTAAAAACTCTTTATACTATTAATAGAAAGATCTGCACCATGGTGTAAGTCATAACATATACACACCATAAAAGGAACTTATGGAAATAACTAAATCCATGATTTTTCATTTGTTTATTACACAGCCTTGGCAATTTTACATTAAAGATGATACTGAACCTTGCTTACTAGTTGTTTCCAAGTGTTCATGCACTCAGCATATCCTTCAATCCACCAAAGACCAATTGTTTTTATTCATTCAGAAAATATTTATTGAGACATTCTATGAGCAAAGTATTGGTGAAGAGAGCAAATAGCTCCTGCCTTTATGGGGCTTACCCTCTGGTGGGATAAAGAAGTATTTGAACAATTAAAACACAGGGAAAATAAAATAAATGCTATTAAGCAAGTCTTTAAAGTGTCACGGAAATTCCTAAAACTACATGTTATATTCAAACAAAAACATGATTCCTCAAAATCTTCTCATTTTAACAAAGTTCAAATACTTTTTAAGGAATTTTCTTTGAGCAATAGTTGAAGGTACAGGGTTTTAAAAACATTTATTTCCTGGGGCTGGGGTACAGATGGTGGTAGAGAACTTGCCTAACATGTGAGGCCTCATATTTGATCCCCAGCATATCTCTCTCTGTCTGTCTGTCTGTCTCTCTCTCTCTCTCTCACACACACACACACAAGCGTGATTTCCTTCTTATAATCTATATGAAAAAGTATCAACTAGTACTTTTGTTTTAAAAGTTTATCTTAATTTGGCAAACAAAATTAGTAGCATGAATTTTTTTTTTTTAATTAACTTGGTAGTAGGATACATCTGAATGTCAAATGAGGAAAAGTTACGAAATAATTATTTACCCGAAAATAAACACCTGGGAACTAAGACACAAGTTACTAATATGCCAAAGTAGAAATTGCATAATCAAAAATTTAGCTGCAGTATGACAAAAGGACAAGACAATATCATTTCAACAAAGTTACTAAGCTTTCTACCTTCAAGAAGCTTGCATTGGATGTATATTTTGACTTTTAATATTAAAATAGAAAATTTTATTTCCATAGCTTATTTCACATGCTTCCAAAATATAGGGCTAATCCTTTTAAATATACTTCTTACAAAAAAAAAATAATGCCAAAAAATATTTTTAAAACTTTGGCTAGAGGGAGGGAGGGAAACTGTACCTTTTGAAACCAGCTAGCAAGAAAATACTTTTTAATTGAGCAATTAATCAAAATTTACTTGAAAAAAATAGTATAGTCAGCACAATCTAGTACTTGAAATAAAATTTAATGCTCTTAAAAATACTACTAAAACTATGTTAAATCGTGTAGAACTATACATAAGCAGTAATGGCACTGAGAAATAAAGCATGTGTTTTCACATATAAAAGGAAAAGCATGGACTTTGAATGAAGAACCTTGGTTCAACTATGATATTAGCTGTATAAATATGGAGCAGATAAAACATTTTAGAGTATGAGCCTCAGTTTCTTCACCTTTAAAATGGGGAAAATATACCTATTCCCACAAAGTTTCCATAAGAATTAAATTAGACATATTAAAATTCCTAAAAACACAGTGCACATTTCTGGCAAATAGTCAAACTGTTCTAAAGCCAAATCAGGGCATTTTATTTTGTCTTCCTTTACTGCTTTGATAAAGTCTTAATTATCTGATTTTAAAGATTTGTGCAATATTCAACCAGTCTATCTAAATGGATATATTCACTTGGCAAACATTTTTTGAGCATGTATTGTATGCAAGACACCACTGTTAATAAAAGCAGCAACTGATATCAGTCATTACCTAAATGTTTTATAGTTTAGTCAAATAATTTTTTAAGAATAAGGAAAACTGACATACAATATACTCATATTAAATCTCATAGGTAAATATTCTCACCTGTACCAGTGTTTGAAATTGTTCCCACTGTTTATCTGATAACTCAACAGGTAGACACAATAAAAGTTCAACACAGCTTCTAAAAAACAAAAAGTTGGTAAGATACAAATAATTATTAATTAATAATTATCAAAATTCAAAGTGAAATAATACCACTAATTCTAATATTATCGGTGGACTCCCTATAGATAATCTATTTAAAATTGAATTATAAGATCTGATAGTTTTTAATTTAAAACAAACAAAAAAAAAGCTAAATACAGTTTTTTATTTACTCAAAGGTCTACTCACAATGCCAAGCGTTCCAGAACCAATGCTACATTTTCACATTCAGAGGTAAGATAAGGTCGGGCGTTAACAAAACTTTGGATAGCCACTGTGTATACCTCCAGTAAAGGTAAGGGGTCTTCTGAAGTTTTCCATTTCTCTGCATATTCAAGGAGTGTCTGTTTTAGAAAAAACAATAAAAAAATATTTAAAATGTACATCAAAATACACACTGACTCCTCAACTGTTTTCCTTTCCTCCCTGAGAAATTTTTAAAAATAACATCTAGTTTATAAAAATAAATAGTTTATACTAAATATTAAAAGAAATAAAGACTAGTCATATTTCTAGCAGTTCTCTGTAGGAGAGAAGATTAGCGTTAATTCCAGCAATAGCTTCATTTCATCAACACTAGTTTTAAACAGTGCAAGCATTATCATCTACTTTCTTCCCTAGTCAAAATGTCACCTTTCACCCCAGAATTGCTAAGATTTAACTTATTTTAAAAAGAAGACACCTGGGCAAGCAACATTTGACCAGACATACAGTGAAGAATTTAAAAGAACATTTGTTTTCTACTTTTTGTACAGGGAGTAGAAGATCCAATACCTAACAACAATTCAACCACGAATGGTCAAAGAAGACATTTACTTTTTTGGTCCATTAAAAAAAAAGTAAACAACAAATTTTCACTTGTTTTTGGCAGTACTGGGGATTTAACAGGAGCTCTCCTCTACTTCTGACCACTATCCTTAGTCCTCCCCTGCCCCCACAGGTTCTCAAAGTTGCCCAGCCTGGCCTTGAATTTGCAACCTCCAGTCTCAGCCTCCTGAGTAGCTGAGATTATAGGCATGTGCCACTGCAGCTGCCTAACATAACTTTTTAAATGATAAAGCCTATCAAAAAGTAATCTAAAGACCTCACATATAAAGCCAATATTAAAGATATTAAAGAATGATTATAAGGACAAATGATTTTTGTAATAGTGCTGGATTTTTAAACTAAAAACATTCATCACCCCAATAAAGTAAATATTTCAAATTCTACTTAATTTGTGTGCTTTTTAAAATTTTTGTTAGCTGTTGATGGACCTTTATTTTATTCATTTATTTATATGTGGTGCTAAAAATCGAACCCAGTGTCTCACACGTGAGGCAAGCGCTCTACCACTGAACCACAATCCCAGCCCTCAAATTCTACTCAATTTGGATTATCAATTGATTTATTCTGCAATACTGGGATAAAATCCAGAGGTGTTCTATCACCACACATTTTTATTTTGAGACAGGATCTCACTAAGTTGCTGGGGCTGGCCTCGAACTTATGATCCTCCTGCCTTAGCCTCCTCTGTTGCTGGGACTATGGGTGTCCAAACTATAATCACTTTTAGAAAATGTTGTCTTACCGAACAAAGAGAAGAAATTAGTAGCAGTAGGTACACAGAAATATACATATTAAGACACTATAGCTATTAAAATCATGAGTTACTAAAAACTATATAATAGGTTCTCCAGTTATGTTAAATGAAATAGGACTCAGATGAAATTTTTTAAAAACAATATAAGATTGCTATAATTGGTCCTCTTCATATTTCAGGGCTTAAAACACATTTAATCACACATAAGGAAATTCAGGTATCCTTCCCTTTAAAAAATGTGGTGGTCAGCGGGCAGGGCAGGATATCCTGAAGGGCTTTTATCCAGAAGGTTTGTATCCTCCAGCATACAGAAGTAGCTATTAAAATAAAAAGCATGAAAGAAGCAAAAAAGGTGGGAAATACATTCTATGACCCAACCACTCAAAAAAAGACAATACCTTGTGTTCTCTACTAACATCCAAATAGCAGTAGCAAATGATCAAACAGAGTAAGGAAGAAAGGAATAGATACATCTAGTCAATAAAAGGGCAACATAGTAACAGCTCAATTTCTCAGAAGAGACCTTGATCTTCTCTCATTTTCTTTCACCCTAACAAGTGAGGGCAAATATGGATAATCGGGATAATTAGAGAAAAGACAGAAAAACTATAGCCACAGTATGGGATGTAGAGATGGATGGGACAGGAGACATTCAATTAGGTCCAAAACCAATTCCAACAGCAAAAATTTCAGGTAAGTTGAAGTGAATAAGGAAAAAACAAAAACAAATCTTTCACAGTTGTGCCTGGAAACCATTCTGCTTTCAGAGCTATATTTTCAACCTTACCTCACAGTTCCACTAAATTCAAATCCTTCATCATACAGAATAGACGTTTTTTAAAAAAACTTTATTTGTTTTAATTAGTTACACATGACAGTAGAATGCATTTATGCACATTAATATATCATACTTAGATGGGACATAATTTCTCATTTTTCTGAGTGTACATGTTGCAGAATCATATTGGTCATGTAGTCATATATATACATATATATATAGTAATAATGTCTGTTTCATTCTACTATCTTTCCTATCCCCATCCCTTCCTCCCCCCTCCCATCACTTCCCTCTACCTAATCAAAGGTAACGCTATTTTTCCCTAGTGCCCCCCCTGCCTTATTGTGAATTAGCATCAGCATATTAGAGAAAACATTCGGCCTTTGGTTTTGTAGGATTGGCTTATTTCACTTAGCATAATATTCTCCAACTCCAATTTACTGGCAAAGGCCATAATTTCACTCTTCTTTAAAGCTGAGTTATATTTCATTGAGTCTATATACCACATTTTTCTTTATCCATTCATGTACTGAGGGACACCTAGGTTGGTTCCATAGTCTAGCTATTGTGAATTGAGCTGCTATAAACATTAATGTGGCTGTGTCACTATAGTATGCTGATTTTAAGTTCTTCGGGTATAAACCAAGGAATGAAATAGCTGGGTCAGATGGTGGTTCCATTCCCAGTTTTCTGAGGAATCTCCATACTGCTTTCCATAGTGCTTACACCAATCTGCAGTCCCACCAGCAATGTATGTGTGTACAGAATAGAGGACACAGAGACGAACCCACATAAATATGGTAATCTCATACTAGACATGGGTATCAAAAACATTCACCAGAGAAAAGATAGTCTATTCAACAAATGATGCTGACAAAACTGGAAATCCATATGTAGCAAATGAAATTAAACCTCTCTCTCTCACCCTGCACAAAAGTCAACTCAAAGTGAATCAAAGACTTAGGCACTAAAACAGAGACCCTGCGCCTAATAGGGGAAAAAAAAAAAAAAAAAAATAGGCCCCAAATCTGCACCATGTCAGCCTAGGATCTGACTTCCTTAACAAGACTCCTAAGTGCAAGAAGTAAAATCAAGAATCAATAAATGGGATGGATTAAAAAAGCTTCTTCTCAGCAAAGGAAACAATAACGTGAGGAGAGAGCCTACAGATTAGGAGAAAATCTTTACCACATGCATCCCTGAAAAAGCATTAATCTCTAGGACATATAAAGAACTCAAAAAACACCAAAACAAAACAAAACAAAAAACCCAAATAACCCAATCAGTAAATGGGCTAAGGAACTAAAGCACTTCACAGAAGAAGAAATACAATTGACCAACAAATATATGAAAAAGTGTTTAACATCTCTAGCAATCAGAGAGATTCTTTATGGGGACAAAAAGAACCAGAGGTAAGTTCCCTAGCTTCACCCAAATTAGAAATACCCAGAAATCTGAAGGTAAAACCCTTCATAAACTTAAAAAAAAAAAAATCTTTTATTTGTTTTTAATTTTACATGACAGTAGAATGCATTTTGACATATCAAAAATTCATGAAGTATAACTTCCTATGTTTGTGGTTGTACATGATGTAGAGTTACACTGGTCATGTATTCACATATGAATATAGGAAAGTTATGTCCAATTCATTCTACTGTCTTTCCTATTCCCATCTCACCTCTGTTACCCACACTACCCCCTGTAAAATCCAGTGAACCTCCACCCCCATCTCTAGATGTGAGTCAGCATTTGCATATCAGAGAGAACATCAGGCCTTTGGTTTATTGGGATTGGTTTATTTCACTTAGCATGATATTCTCCAGTTCCATCCATTTACTGGTAAATTCCATAATTTTATTCTTTATGGCTGAATAATACTCCACCATGTATATGTACCACATTTTTTTTATCCATTCATCTGTTGAAGGGTACCTAGGTCGGTCCCATAGTTTAGCTATTGTGAATTAAACTGCTATAAACATTGCAGTGGCTGCACCACTATAGTATGCCAATTTTAAGTCCTCTGTATATAAACTGAGGACTGGGATAACTGGGTCAAATGATGGTTCCATTCCAAGTTTTTGTTTCTTTTTTTTTTTTTTTTTTTTGAGGAATCTCCTCACTACTTTCCAGAGTGGTTGCACCAATTTGCAGTTCCACCAGCATTGTACAAATGTACCCTTTTCCCCCACATTCTCACCAACATTTATTGTTATTTTTATTCTTTTTTTTTTTTTTTTTGCCATTCTGACTAGAGATGAAATCTCAATGTAGTTTTAATTTGTATTTCTCTAATTGGTAGAGATATTGAGCATTTTTTTCATGTTTGCTGACCATTTGTATTTCTTTTTCTGTGAAGTGTCTGTTCAGTTCTGTTGCCCATTTATTGATTGGGTTATTTGGTGTTTTATTTTTGGTGTTCAGTTTTTTGAGTTCTTTATGTATCTTGCAGATTAACGCTCTGAGGTGCAGGACCCGGGGTGCACGCATGCCAGGTGAGCGCGCTACTGCTTGAGCCACATCCCCAGCCCATCATCCAGTTTTTTGATTCCTGATTTTACTTCTTGACTTTAGGGGTCTTGTTGAGGAATTTGGTTCCTAAGCTGACACGATGGAGATTGGGCCTACTTTTTCTTCTAGTAAGCACAGGGTCTCTGGTCTAATGCCTAGGTCCCTGATCCACTTTGACTTTTGTGCAGGGTGAGAGGGGTCTAATTTCATTTTGTTACATATGGATTTCCAGTTTTCCCAGCACCATTTGTTAAAGAGGCTATCTTTTCTCCAATGTATGTTTACAGTGCCTTTATTTGAGATAACTGTATTTACGTTGGTAGTATAATATAATTTAAGGTCTGATATTGTGATGCCTCTTACTTCATTTACATTTCTCACTGTGGATTGCTCTAGCTATTCTGGGCCTCTTATTATTTTTCCAAATAAATTTCAGACTGCCTTTTCTATTTCTATAAAGAACATTGTCAGAATCTTAATAAGAATGGGATTAATACTGTATAGCACTTTTGGTAATATGGTCATTTGACAATATTAATTTTGCCTATCCAAGAACATGGGAGCTCTTTCCATCTTCTAAAGTCGTTTTCAATTTCTTTTAGTATTCTGTAGTTTTCAATGGAGAGGTCTTTCATTTGTTAGATTGATTCCCCATTTTTTTTTTTTTTTGAGGCTATTGTGAATGGGATAGTTTTCCTAATTTCTCTTTCAGATGATTCATCACTGATGAATAGAAATGCAATTGATTTATGGGTGTTGGGATGCTTAGAAAAAAAGTTGAAATTCTCTTGCAAATATTGATTGGCATGTGTAATAGTTTTTTGAATCTTCTAAACATAGAATCATGTCATTGACAAATAGTGATAGTTTGAGTTCTTCTTTTCCTATTCATATTCTTTTAATTTCTTTCTTAGTTTATTTCATATATATATACACACACCTATATATTTCAATTTCAATTCTAAGTTGTTACATATGCCAACAGAATGCATTACAATTCATACTACACATATAGAGCACAATTTTTCTTCTAATTGCTCTTGCTAAAGTTTCAAGGACTATGTTGAATAGAAGTGGTGAAAGAGGGCATCCCTGTCTTGTTTCAGTTTTTAGAGCGTATGATTTCAATTTTTCTCCATTTAGAATGATTTTGGCCTTGGGCTTAGCATATATAGCTTTTACAATGTTGAGATATAGCTACCATTCTTAGTTTTTCTAGTGTTTTGAACATGAAGGGATACTATATTTTATCAAATGTGTGGGTTTTTTTTTTTTTTTCATCTTTGAGATAATCATGTGATTCTTAAGTTTGCTGACGTGATGAATTACGTTTCTTGATTTCCCTATGTTGAACCAACCTTGCACCCCTGGGATAAATCCCACTTGATTGTAGTGCACTATCTTTTTAATATGTTTTTGTACGTGATTTGCCAGTATTTTATTGAGAATTTTTGCATCTATGTTCATTAGGGATATTGGTCTGCAGTTTTCTTTCCTTAATATGTCCTTGTCTGGTTTTGGTATCAGGGTGATAGTAGCTTCATAGAAGGAGTATGGAAGGGTTCTCTCCTTTTCTGTTTCATGGAATAATTTGAGAAGTATTGGTGTTAATTCTTCTTTGAAGGTCTTATAGAACTTGGCTGAGAATCTGTCTGGTCCTGGGCTTCTCTTTGTTGTTGACGGCATCTTCAATTTCATTGCTGGAAACTGATCTGTTTAAATTTTCTATGTCCTCCTAATTCAATTTGGGTAGGTCATATGTCTCTAGAAATTTGTTGATGTCTTCAAGATTTTACTAGAGTATAAATTTTCAAAATAGTTTCTGATTATCACCTGTATTTCAGTTGTGTCCATCGTGATCTTTATAAACTTTTAATGAAGGGTAGGAATCTAGATCCTAGAGGAGTAAAAAAAAAAAACATCTGTGTTTCTGTATAGGGGGTACTCTCGAAGTATTCTTTAAGGAGGTAAGAGGCTCCTAAAATGTAATTTTGAATGAATGACACTATAGAAAATATGGAAAATTATTTGAGGCTGCCTACCCTATTCCCAAGATGATTTAGGCTTCATTATGAAAAGAGAAATTAAAGACTCATACCTGATTAGTCATAACAGTATTTTACACATGCCAATCCACATTCACATTTGCAAGAGAATTCCATCTTTTTTCTGAGAATCCCTCAAATAAAGAGTAATATATTTCTCACACATCTGAAATGGTTATACTTCCCAATCTTTCTGACCAATTATTTCACTCAAATGACAGTGACAGCAAGTCATGGACTGCTAGAAGATGGAAACTTGTACTAGCACAATTAGTTCCTGGTTAAAATCAACACGAACCAGAAAAGACTATATAAGAAAATATAGAATTCAATGATGCAACCATTCCATGTTAGGGGCTGTTAAATTCATTATCAGTCTTTCAGGATTGTGCCATAAACATAAAGGTATGGCATTAAAAAACCTTGGTTTTAATCTTCAGTTCCTAGCACAGAGCTCCTAAAACCCTTGAAATCTGAGTCATAAAGAGTGTTTTAGTGGGGAGCAGTGGCACACGTCTGTAATCCCAGTGCCTCAGGAGGCTGAAGCAGGAGGATCATGAGTTCAAAGCCAGATTCAGCAATGGTGAGGTGCTAAGCAACTCAGTGAGACCTTGTCTCTAAATAAAAGACAAAACAGGGTTGGGGATGTGCCTCAGTGGTTGAGTGCCCCTGAGTTCAATATCCTATACCCAACCCGAAAGTGTCTTTTACATATTAATGAGATAGCTTTTGGCTCAGGAGCACCCAGATAGCTTCAGATGGGAACTGGTCACCAACATGACATGATTAGAAGCTTGGGACTATCAGGGAAGGGGCCTGGAACGAATTCAATCTCTAATGAACTATGATTGAAATCAACAATGCCTATGTAATGAAAACAACATAAACCCCCAAAACAATAGGTTCAGGGAGCTTCTTAGCTGGCAATAACATCCATGTGCCAGAAGGGTAACATACCCTAATTCCAGAGGCACAAAGGCTTTTGTACTTGGGACCTTCAGATCTTGCCCTTATACCTCTGGCTCTCTGCATCTGTATTCTTTATAATAAATTACAATAGTAAGTATGGCATTTTTCTGAGTTCTGTGAGTCATTCTAGCAAACTATCAAAACTTAAGAGGAGGTAGTAGGAACTCCAAACTTTGTAGCCACATCTAATAGAGATGCAAGTAACCTTAGGCCCTGATTCTTTCAATTAGAATCTGATACAAGGGTGGCCCCTGAAAGAAGTGAGCAAAGAACTAAGCCTATTGGGGGGGGGGGGGTAATGCTAACACCAGGAAGTTAATGTGGGAACTGAATTGAATTGTAAGACAATAATTTTGGTGTTGCAAAGTTAGAAATAGTGCAAGACTCTGTTGTTGATGTCAAGAGTAAAAACAACAACAAAACAAAACAACCCACCCCCCCCCCCAAAAAAAAACTTCTTGATAGGACTTATTAAAAATATCAGAATTAGGCTAGGGCTATGGCAGAGCACTTGCCTTGCATGTGTGAGGCACTGGGTTCGATCCTTAGCACAACAGAAAAACAAACAAATAAAATAAAGGCATTCTGTCCATCTACAACTACAAAAAAAAAAAAAAAAAAAAAAATTCAGAATTAGATACAGTGATGCATTCCTTTAGTCCCAGATACTAAGGAGGCTGAGGCAATACGATTGTACAACCCAGGAATTCAAGGTCAGTCTGGGGCAACATAATGAAAATTCATCTCAAAAATAAAAGAATATATATTTTTTTTAATTTAAAAAAACTATGAATTGTGCAGCTAGGGGTGTAGCTCGGTGGTAGAGTATATACTTAGCATGTATAAGACCTTGGGTTCAAGCCCCAGCAGCAATAAATAATTAAGAATCTGAATTAAATTAGAAAAGTAGTTAAGTAATGGAATACAAAAACCAGAAAATACTTTTAAAATTATCTTCTTTCACCTCATTTTATAGATAAAGGAAGAGAGAGAAGCAGATACTGGTGAGACAGAGAGCATTTAAGTAGGTAATTGTAGGTCATGTAGAAACACGAGGATGACAGAAGAAGAGGATGCTGAGAGACAGTGTGAAAAAGAGAACTGATGATGCACTCATACTTACTAGATGTAGAACAAATTACCAATTTAGGTTAAAAAGTGAATATCCATAATCAGTTTAAAGCTTTGAGAGTTGACATTCGTGTAAGTAAGTAGATTGACAGTAGAGCTTCCCTTGTTTTCAAGCCACTAAGATCAATAGAACCACTGTGAAATAGTACCAAAACACACAAATGGTTAAGAAATTGTGCTTTCTTCAATTAAAAAAAAAAAAAAAAGTTACTAATTTGTATCTACTCTATTGTCTTAACCTGTACATGACTTTCAGGCAAGAATCCAAGAATGATTAGATTCATTTCAGAGTCAGTAGAGATTTAAAAATCATATAATTAGCTGGGGGTGTGGCACACACCTGTAATGCCAGTGACTCAGGAGGCTAAGGCAGGAAGATTGTTGTGTTTGAGCCAGCCTCACCAATTTAGCAAGGCCCTAAGCAATTTAGTGAGATCCTGTCTCAAAATTTTAAAAAGGTGGGAGGGGGTGCTGGGGATATGGCTCAGCAGTTAAGCATCCTGGGTTCAATCCCTAACTACTATGAGTACTGCTGCTGCTGCTGCTACTACTACTACTAATGAATAATTTAAAACTTTGACAGTGCAGTCATTAAAGGGTACAGTGACATGCACAATATAAATAGGTAAATAGCAAAGACAGGCAGCCTCATTTGCTGTGCAACATTCTGTCCACTTACCACTATTTGTGGTAATGTAACTGAACTATATAAATGTATGAAGTTACTTTATAATTACAAAGTGCCTTTCACCCATAATATTTCAATTATTCCTCACAATTTTGTGAGGTAAGCACCATTTTTGAATTTGCTAACTATAGTAGAATCAAAAAACTTGACTGCTTTATTGGTTAGACTTTTGCTTGAAAGGAAGAAAATCCAACTCATAGCAGAAAAATAATAAAAAAGATTTCTCACATAAGAAATTAAGAGAAATTATTCCAGGATGGTTAGTTTAGTAGCTTAATAATACCTTCAAGAACCCACCAATCTCTTCAATCTGCTACCATTACATGGTACCTTCTCCCTTTCCTCTATAACACTTTGGGTCTCAAAGAAAGTGTAACAGGCTTCTTAACCAAACTCGGCAATAACTAGAGAAAAGACTATCTCTACAGGTGACTCTGGTTTTTAGGAATAAGAAATCCCAAACCCAATTCCAATCAATAGGTTACCTTCTGATCTCACTGGCCAGTAGTGCATCACACATGTATGTAAAAAAAATCACTCAGTCGTGGTCTGGGAGTGTAGCTTGGTGGCAGAAAGTATGCTTACCAATGAGCAAAGGCATGAGTTTGACTCCCAGAACCAAAAGGAAAGAAAATTACTCAGTCATAATGAAATCCCATGACTGAATTTAAAGCAAATCAGAATCTAACTCTACAAGGCTGGATGTTGCCTAGGGCCTGATTCTCCAAAGTGCACAGCCATGTGAAGGAAAGAAAATGTGAGAATAAAATCAGAATTCTATTAAGTGAAGGAGGAACCAAAGCACCACACCTATTATACAAGCAAAAGGGAGGTATAAAGATGGTGTTTTATGCCTAGCATAGTGGTTTGTTCAACCTCTTTTTCATTATTTTCCTCTCATAAGGACATTGACTTTCCCCCCCTAATTGTTTCCATTCCCAATGATACAAAGACAAATCTGTATATCTGTTTATGGGCAACATCCATTGTATATCTGAAGTCTTGCTCCCTAAGAGCCAATTTTTACCCATTTGGAAACAAAAATGCACACTATAAGGTTTTTTTTTTATTTAAAGAAAAACTTTTTATTTTGATATAAGTATAGATTCAAAAGAAGTTGGGGGGAAAAAAAAAAGAACAGAGAGCTTCTAGAACTATTTCGTTTAGTTTTCCCCAGTGATAGCATCTTAAATAACTAACAAAAATCAATACCAGGACAGTGACATTAATACACTTCCTACAACTTATTCAGGTGTCACCAGTTTTACATATACTTACTTGTGTGTGTCTGTGTATAGCTCTATGCAGTTTCACCAGATGTGCAGACTCCTTTAACTACCACCACAATCAAGATATAGAACAGTTTTTGATCACAGGGCTCCCTTATATAATTCTACTCATTCCCTCTCCTTGTTCCTCACCTCTGGCAATACTAGTCTGTTCCTCATCTCTCTCAAAATTTTATTTTAACAGTGCCGCATAAATGGGATCATATAGTGTGTCATTTTTTTCAGCACAATTCCCTTGAGATCTAAGTTGTTCATGTCAGTAGTTTGTTTCTTTTACTAAATTTCATTTAACCACTTCCCTCCCGGCAGACACTTAGGCTGTTTCCATGTTATTATGAAAAGGCTAGTATGAGCATTCTTTTACAGATTTTTGAGTTGACATACATTTTCACCTCTCTGAAATCAATGCCCAATAGACTGCTGGGTTATATAGTAAGTATGTGTCTAGTTTCCAAAGAGACTGACAAACTATTTTCTAGAGTAGCAGTTCGGTTGAACATGTCCACCAGCAACATGTGATTCAGTTTTCTCCATATCCTTGAAAGTATTTGGTATTATCACTATTTTTTTTTTTTAAATTTTAACCGTTACTGATGGGTATGTGATGGATACAGTGGTTTTATTTTGTATTTCCTTAATATTGATGTTGGGCATCTTTTCATGATGTTATTTGTCATCTCTCTTTTTCATTGAAATGTCTGGGTTCATGTCTTTTGCCCATTTTCTGAGGGGATGAGTAGAATTATAAAAGAATTACATAAGGGAGCCCTGTGGTCATGGAACTGTTCTAATAAAGCATTGGACATGTTTATAGTGCTATACTCATGCTACAACCTACATCTAGGTTTCTCTAGAATATAGGTTTACAAACGTTTTGATCTCATTTTTTTCTTTACAGTTGAGTTTGAAGAGTTCTTCATAAATTGTAGATATAAAACCTTGTTTTGACTATGTGATTATCAAATATTTTCTTCTAATCTGTTGCTTGTCTTTTGCAGAGCAAGAAATTTTAATTGTGAAAAGGTTCAATTTACTTAAATTTTCCTTTTATGTATAATACTTTTGGCGACAAGTCTGAAAACTCTTTACCTAACCCTAAGTTCTGAAGATTTTCTGTCCCCCCCCCATACTCAAAGTTTTATAGTTTTAGAGGTTCTGGGGATCAAACACAGGGTGTTGTTGTCTATATTAACCATGCACCGTACCACTGAGTTACTTCCCAAGTCCAGTTTTGTATTTAATTTGGACTATAAACATGTTCAAAAAATTTATTTTGGGGGGAGTACTAGAACACTTTGGCTCTTAAGTTAACTTCTCATTATTTATATCAGCAAAGACTAAAACATATTGTCTCTGGGGGTGAAGATAGCATGGATTAACTTTCAGTAGCTTCCTTTAGTTCCCCTAAGGATTATGAGAAGACCACAGAGGTATTTAATTTAATGATCATGAGGATTAAATTACATTATTGTCCTATGTAAAGTAAGACTAATAAAGCATTGGATATGTTTATAGTTTTGTACTCATGCTACAACTATATCTAGAATTCTCAAGAATATATATAGGTTTACAAATATTTTGATCTCATGACTACTCTTTACTGAGGATCTCACAGAGTTTTTGTTTATGTCATTTATAACTACTGATTCTCACCATATTCAAAATAAAAATGAATACTTCATACAAATGGATATAAAATAATAAACCCATCATGTTAACACATACAAAAAAGTATTTTTAAGTAAAAAATGTGTTTCCTGCCTGACGTGATGGTGCACATCCGTAAATCAATCCCAGTGGCTCAGGAGGCTGAGGCAGAAGCATTTTAAGTTCAAAGCCAGCCTCAGCAACTTAGCAAGACCCTGTCTCAAAATAAAAAATAAAAAGGGCTAGGGATGTGTGGCTCAGTGGTTAAGCAACCATGAGTTCAATCCTTGGTACCAAAAAATAAAATAAAAAAGTGTTCCCTTAAAAAAAAAAAAAAACAATAAAAAATGAGTGGGATTTTTGTGCTTAATCTTTTGCAACACCACGCATCATGTAACTTTTGTAAAACTCATGTGAACACAACTAAAAGAAAGGAAATAAAGTTTTATGGTTTTGACCTTTTGAACCCTGAGAATTTGATGGATATGTAAGTTATAAAATTTTATTTAAAGTTTTACATAAAAATGGTATAGTGGACATACATTTTGTACCACGCTCTCCCCAAACCTCACTAAAACTATGGTAATTATTAAAGTAGCATAAACCCACAAGACATAAGAAAACAGGAATGGAGTAAAGAGATACAATATTTCAAAAATTAGAAAGCAAGAGCTAGGAGTACAGTAGTAGTTCGGTGGTAGAGTACATGCTTAGTATGTGCAAAGCCCTGGGTTCACAATTCCCATCAACACCCTGACCCCTCACCAAAAAAAAAAATGTCTGGAAAGCAAATGTAAGATTGGCACTCCAAGAAAAGTGATTTCTATATAGGTTTTAGGTTTCAAAACAAAACTAAACTAACTCTGAAGAATCACCAAAGAGCTCAGGTTTTAGGAGTAGGTGCCTCTGGAAATGGGGGTGAAGGTGATGCTAAAAATGAGAATATTGGTTTCAAGTATGTTTAAGCAGTTATGTCCAGGTTTGTACTCTTCATAGCTCAGAGATCTAAACTAGGCACCTACTACTACTCTACACCCCAAGCATAGGAGTTTTTAAAGAGGTGTTGTGGGCACAGTTGAGGGGACTATCTTTTTATTTTCCAGGCATTAAGTCAACTTTACATATGAACCACAGAGCCATCTCCCTTTCAACTCCTGTTCTCGAACTCATTGCGAAAATATGATTACTCCTCAGGTAGGAGCTCAAACTCAGAGAGAAAAAAACCTAGATTCTGACACCAGGCCTTGACTACCAGATAGATCCCATTATGGTGAAGAGCACAACAAACTCCACATATGGTCTTGGAGCTTTCAATCGGTTCTTTAATGGTATACCTTCAGTAGTGGACATCTAAAGACCACTAGACATTTGAGGAAAGCTTCTGGCACGTGAAAGAGATCCAAACAAATGGGAAAAATGCAACTTGGAGTGAGTGTAGACTGACAAAATTGCAAGAAACTATCAATATCCTCAGAGAGATGAGAGAGCAGATTACACCCAGAGAGCATATTACACATCATAAAGGAATATTTATAGGAAAAAAAACTAGAGAAAATTAAAAACATAATAATGAAAATTTCAATTAAGAGAGCTGGAAGGTAAACTGAGGAAATTTCCCAAGAAAGTAAAGTAAAAGTGATAGGAAAAAAAGAAAAAGATTTGGAGAATACTAGAACTTCCATAATTAATGACAGGAGTTTCAAGATGTCAAAACAGAGGGGAAGAATTAAATAATTAATTCACAATGTTCAAGTTAGACCATAAGGACATCAATTTTAAGAATGACAATACCCACTGTGTGTTCATCAATTACTCAAACTAGAACTGTGCCAAAACACTTTTTCAGAAAATGTCAGAGCTCAAGGACAAAGAAAATTATCAAAGTAAGTTTGGCAGGGAGTTAATGGCACCTTCCCAATGGCTACACTGAAGCAAAAGGAAAATAAAGCACTGCATTAAAAACTGAAAAGAAATTATTTCTATCTAACAATTATAAGTACCAAGACAGAAAAGTCATTTTCAGACATTCAAGTTGCAACAATTTAACTTTCAAAGAATATCCCCCATCCTCCAGGATGCTACTCAAGGAGAAATTTCATCAAAACGAGGGAATAATCCAGGAAAGTTATGAAAATGATATCCAGAAAATTAACATGAAAGAGAGGTAAGGAAGTAAGATATTCCTCTCCCGCTAGTAGTAGCTGTGCAATGGGTCCAAAGAATTATTACTACAGCATATGTGATGGATTTAGGAGAAATTTCTATAAGATGAAACTGATCATCAAAAAATTAAGCTAAGAAAAAAAAGGAAAGTCTAAAGAAACCTACATTTATACATTCTTTACAAATACAAAAATTTATAAAAACTGACCACAAACTAGGAGGCCACATAGTCACAAGAAATAACAATTATTTCACAGTCTCTGAATGCAATGCAATAAAGCTAGACACTATTAACAAAAGAATAAATATCCCTACAAAGAAAACCACAAACTTGAAAATTTTAAAAAGTACTTCTAAGTCATAGATTTAAGAAATTATAAATCAGAGAATACACAGACCCAAACTATAGTAAAACACAACATATCAATATGTGTAGGGTGCAGCTAAAGCAAGTATGATAGGGAATTTTATAGATGCAAATTTATGCATCTATAAGTTTATACTATCATTCCTGCTATTGCTTTAAACACACACACAAATCTGTTTCAACACAATGAACAAAACATGAATTTCTGTCAGCATTTTTTCAAAATGTCTGAACACGAAGCACATGGTTAAACATGCAATGTTTTAGTTAAGATTGAAATTTTAAGCCAGGTGCAGAGTGCATGCCTGTAATCTCAGCAGTTCAGGAGACTGAGACAGGAGAATCAAGAGTTCAAAGCCAGCCTCAGCAACCACAAGGCACTAAGCAACTCAATGAGACGCCGTCTTTAAATGAAATACAAAATAGGGCTGGGGATGTGGCTCAGCAGTCAAGTGCCCCTGACAGGTTCAATCCCCGGTATCAAAAAAAATAAATGAATAAAAGATTGAAATTTTAAGCAGAGTAGTGTCATTTAGGACATAAATCTCTGGCTGCCTGAATGTTCTCTCCGATTTAACTCCTCCAATTTATATAGTGAATTTTAAATCAATGAAAAAAATACTGATCAATATATATTAGACATTGCTTAAAAGAGCAATAGTTCAAATCATTTTACTTCTTCAGGAAAAATTAACAAGTAAGAATTACCTATTATAAAGATTTAAAATATTCTTAAAATAGAAATAACCTGAAAACCCCTTTAACTCTAGCACAAAACCAAACTGAAGATGGAATAACATTACTCTTCAAAATTAGAAATAAATTTGTAATCACATCTTTTCTTTCAAAGTCTCTCAGTGACTGGTCACTGATTTCTTAACTTGGTGCACAAACACATAGCAAACTGTGTAACTGTGTTGTCTTTCTGTCTCCCAGAGATAAATCCGCATGACATTTTACAAAACTGGATAAAATCAAACAAAGAATTAGCTATCAAGGATGAAAGTAAAGCAAAGAAAAAAAAATGACAATGCTGGAAGTGAAAGTGGAAAGTGGTTGTGACAGAATGAAGATGTCCCAGAGGTAATATCTTCACATTAAAGCAATTTCATAAAATTGGAAATCCAAATTATAAAACGTTGGGCATTAATATAAACTTAGAAAAGAATATAATTTTGAAAACAATGGAAAAAATTCTTGCTCTGTATTTTAAATTACATGAGAAGGCAACACCACTGAAACTACTCTTCATAAATTCTTTATGAGATAGTATGCTTTAATTTTCAATTTTTCTATATTTTAAATAATTTTAGGGCTGGGGGTATAGCTCAGTGCAAAGTGCTTGCCTAGCGTGTGTAAGGTTCTGGGTTTCATCCCCAGAACTACACAAAGAAGAATAACCAAATAATTTTAAAAATTAAGCAATGTATTATTTTATAATTTTTGTGTATTTTCAGTGCATAATTTACTGTTTTTCCTCATTTCTCTGTACATTTATACCAGTGGTAAGAAAGTTTTAATAGTTTGATAAAATGTTAAGTCATAATAAAATCATAAAATTTCCAATTGATAAAATTAAGATCACTTTGTAGTTTCAGTTCTCAAGGTCATTTTTACAGTACCTCAGAGTATACCTAGCAAGAGTGCCAGTATTTTCATCTTTAATCAATCCAAAAAACAGTTCTGTACGTGTTATAAAGTGGAGGAAGGGGGCCCTATTTTTATTTATTCTTTGGACAGATCACACCCAAATCCTTTTATCTTAAACTTCTCCCACTGAATTGAACACTATGTTGTCATACACCAACTTCCTAATCTGTATTGTATTCTCATGTATTTTTCTATTCCTATAATTGCTGACATATTATTAGGCTCTAAAATGTGGTAAGGCAAATCCCCCTTTTCACAAAATTCTCTTGCATAGCTTTTTAAAATTACATTAAAGCATTCACATAATGTTAAATAATAGTAGGAATAACAGGTAACCAAGTTTATACTTGGTTTTCAAAAAAGATTTCATTGCTTTGTTATTTAACATTACTTTCTATTAGTTTCCTTTATAATTTTTTCATTCTTTTTGGAGTGTAAACAACTTTAATCTTTAAGAATGAATTTAAACCAATTTTATGAAATAGCTAATTTTATTCCTTCAATACTTATCATTTATTATACTTTTCCCTGTTTGTGCTACCAAGTTCATTTTTGTTTTCCACACTTGTTAGAAGTTCTGAATGTTTATTCTGATGATAAATACTGTGTTTCTAAAGATACAAGTAAGTTTTCCACTCTGGATTTCCCAGGATCTAAGTGTCCCTACTAATCCCTCATACCTTCTCCATCTTTGGCAGCAGGCCAGGAGTGGTGCTTCATACCTGTAATCTCAGCTATTTGTAAGGCTAAAGCAAGAGGATCACAAATTCAAGGACACCCTCAAACCCTGTCTGAAAATAAAAAAATAAAAAAGATTGGGGATGTAGCTCAGTGGTAAAGCACACCTGGATTCAATCCCCAGTACCAAAAAACATAAGAAACTGGAAACAAAGTAACTGTCCATAAAAAATTAATAAGTGAACTCTAATATAGCTACTCTATGGAATATTACAGAGGCAACTGGAGTCAAATGAGCCACTATTTAATTAAACATTAAATACAATAAAGTGCATCATTCCATTTTTAAAAAACATAACTGGCAAAGACATCTCCTGCATATGTGTATATATGTGTATGCAGGGCCACAGGAACTTAAAAAGAAAATTACAGAAAGGCACAAACCTAAGTTAATAAGAGTTTCCTAGAAGGGTTAGGGAGTTTGGAGTAGTATCCATAATAAAAGCATGTAAAATGATCTTTTTGTGCAAAAATTAAATAATGCATACAGAAATGCATGAAAGCACAGTCACTAGCTGTTATCAAATAATGGTGGAATTCTAAGTGATTTACCACAAAAAAGCTATTTTCACTGCATTGGGGAGGGAATATAACCATAAAAACCACATCTGGATTTATACTTACTTTTTAAAAATCAAAGAATTGTTGCACTGGATCCAGACTACTAAGATATCAATTTTATTGGACCTCCTCATATATAGCAAAAGTTTCAAGGAGAAACTGCAGTTCATCCTGGGACAAATTATACTCTCAAACCATAAAAACAACTATGCTGCAAACATTTTCACCCAGTCTCTTGTCTGCCTTTTAATTGTACCATAAAGAGGTTATGAATGTACTTATAGTCAAATATGTTAGTGTACTTTTCTGACCTACAAATTGGCAAAAAATTATAAATCTTTTTAAAAAATGACCTGTGCTGTAGAATACTTATCAATATGGACTTCTAGAAATTAATCCAAACATTTCATATGGGCATACCCTGTAAACCAAAATTCTGGTTCTAGGGTACAATCTTAACCAAACATTGTCACCTTTGTGCAAAAATACTGATATACTGTAATCCTTTTTATCTACAGAGAAAACATTTCAAGGCTCCAGTGGATGCCTGAGGTTGCTGATGAAACCAATGAACAAAGCATGAATTTGTTTGCATTTTTTTCTAAATGTCTGAACATGAAGTACATAGTTAAACAGACCTACTATGTTTCCCCCATGTATACATACACAAATTTAATGCCCTTTTCACCTTAACCAAGCACTTATCACATACTGTGACCACTGTTGTGTGAGATATGACAGCAAAGTCAGCACAAATTTCTTTTCCCTTTTCATAACTTCATGAATAGAATATCTGTTCTTATCATAGATCTTAGCAACATCCACATATGGACTTTTTTCCCTTATTATCTAGAGAGCTTTCATCTTGCTACTTAAAGCAAGTAGTTTATGGTTTCTCTCTGAAACTGAAATTGTCAAAATTGTCAGCATTGCTACTCTTTTACATTGAGGGGGTATTATCAAGTAAAATAAAGGTTAAAATTGAACAGAAGCACTGTTTTACCATGACAGTTGATCTGATAACCCAGTTAGTTACTAAGTGATAACAAGTAGGTAATATATACAGTGTGGATACCCTTGACAGATGATTCACATCCTGGGTGGAATGGAGAGGATGTAAGGTTTGACCAGGCTATTCAGAACAGCTCAAAAGAATTATGGTTTATTTCTGCAATTTTCCATTTAATATTTTCTGACTGCAGTTAGATAGCTAAAATCATGGGAAGCAAAATTATGACTAAGGAGTAAACTACTAAAAGGGTATAGTGACACTATCTGTACTCCAAAACACTGGATCTGACTAGTGGAAGAAAACCTAAGTATGACCAGTAGAAGATCATTTAATAAATTATGGTATGGGCATTCTATGGAATGTTATATAGAAAAAATAAGGTTGCTTTAAATATACTCCTCTAGAATGATGTCCAGGATATATTATTAGATGAAAAAAAATTATAGCACAGAATATATGATCTCACTATTTAAGTATGAACATTTAAATGAATTATATCTATATGACTACATAAGAAAAAGTCTAGAGGGCTGGGGTTGTGGCTCAGTGATGGAATGCTTGTCTGGCATATGTGGGGCACTGGGTTTAATCCTCAGCACCACATAAAAATAAATAAAATAAAAATAATGTGTCCATCTACAACTAAAAATAGTCAAAAAAAAAAAAAGGTCTATAATATTAAATTTTGTAATTAATTACCCATGGAGTGAAAAGTGGAACAGGATAAGAAAAATAATATCTTTGTATTGCTCCAACATTTAAATGAACAATGACTTAAAGGAAATAATAATAATAATAATTTTTAAAAAGACGACTTTTTTTGGTGGTGCGGGGGATTGAACCCAGGGCCTTGTGCATGCTAGGCAAGCACTCTACCAACTGACCTATATCCCCAGTCAGTACATAGATGGAGCTGAAGAATATCATGCTAAGCTAAATAAACCAATCCCAAAAACCCAAAGGCAAACGTTTTCTGATATATAGATGCTAATTCACAATCGGGTGGGCGGGGGGCGGGGGCACTAGGGAAGAACAGAGCTACTTTGGGTAGAGTGGAATGAAGGGAGGGGAGGGGATAGGGGAATAAGGATAGTAGAATGAAACAGACATCATTAACTTATGTACATATACAATTGCATGACCAATGTGATTCTACAACATGTACAACCAGAAAAATAAGAAATTATATCCCGTTATGAATGATATATCAAAGTGCATAAAATACATTCTACTGTCATGTATGACTAATTAAAACAAATAAAAAATTAAAAAAAGGAAAAAGACAATCAATAATATGTGCTGGAGAGTTAACAAAAACTAATCACAAAAAAGTGTTATATTTAGTCTGAGTTAAAGGATGCCTTTGGTACCTAAAGAGCTATTTATTGCTTTGGAAGAAATGTTAATGGTTAAATCACATTTCCATGGATATGTTAGCCCAGTGACCCCACACCAACCAGTGACTTCACTGGTTCTTAGTGTATCAAAAACTCTATATTACAGTCTAATTTCTAGAAAGTTGTATGTCATAAATAAAATTTAAATTGATCAAAAGTAAAACAAAGATTCAAAGACTAACTGGAATTTTTTTGCTGTCTTCTTAAAAACATATGTCCACTGACCTAAGAATTTCATTTCCTGGTAAACTCCTCTGTACATAAGCAAAAGCAATCTTCATTGGTGCAAGAACTTTTTGAACACAGGGTAGGACTTTGTGCATGCTTAGGATGCCCTAAGCTACATCATCAGCCCAAAATCTGGACTCTGTTGTATTTTGACAATGTTCACTAGTACCTATGAAGGCACTTCAATGAAGAAAGCTGAGAGTTAAAAAAAAAAAAAAAAAAAAAAAAAAAAGTTAAATTGTGTTAGTTATTATGGAGTATTACAGGTAAAGAGCCTGTAAAAATGAAGAGATTGTCTGTATCTGAAAGCTAATACTTATTTCACAGATTTTCTTCTAAAGCTGAAGACTTGTGCTAGCATGTTATGTGCATGCATATACACACATTCACACAAGAATGTAGAATATGTCAAAGGAACATGTGTTTACCAAAAGATCTCCCAATGGCCAAAGCTCAGGACTAACTTGAGTATTAAAAGTACTGGTTATAACCCAGAGTACAACATAAATAGCAAGAGTACATTATGATATAAAGAAATCACTGAATAAATGGAGAAGAGAAAGATCACCCATGTGAAAGAATTCCAAATGATTTTTTTTTAGTTATCAATGGACCTTAATTTATATGCGGTGCTGAAAATCCAAACCAGTAAGAAAAAAAAATTGTTAAGAAAAAAAAAAATCAGACAAATTCCAATTGAAGAATATTCTATATAAAACATCATCAGTACTTCTAAAAATTGTAATATCATCAAAACAAGTTTAAGAAATCATCCCAGATCAGAGGAGCCTAGGGAGATAGACAACTAAATGTAATATGTGTAGTGTCCTAAACAGAAAAAACATTAAAACAAAAACTAGGGGTTGTGGCTAAGTTGCAGAGAGCTTCCTAGCATGTGTTAGGCAGTGGGTTCCATCCTCAGCACCACATATAAATAAATAAATAATAAAGGTCATCAACAACTAAAAAAAAAAAGTTAAATGGGGGGGGGGGGCTGGGGGATGTGGCTCAGTGATTGAGAGCCCCTTGGTTCAATCCCTAGTACTGGGGGGTCGGGGGAGAACTAAGGAAATCTGGGGCTGAGAATGTACCTTAAGCACCTACTTATCATGCTCAAGATCCAGGGTTTAACCCCAAACAATGAACCAAACTAACCGACCAAACCAAAAAGCAAAACAAAACAAACAAAAAACATAAAAACCTAAGGAAATCCGAATAGAGTATGAACTTCTGTTAATATCAACATTAGTTCATTAGTTGTAACAAATGCACCATACAAATGCAAGGTGTGACTAATGGGAAACTGTCTACATATGTATGGAACTCACTGTACAAAATGCTTGAATTTCAAGTTACATTTCCTTGTAGGGGCCAGTCTACAAGGAGACAGGCATTCGATAGCAATATATATTTAAAATCTCTGTTACTTTTACCGTTGGAAAGCATCCTATTTTCCTTTAAGATCATAAGATTTGTCTTCTCATAATCATAAACTTTTTCTAGTGCATCACACCTTTACTAAAACTTGGGTGTCAGAGAGTTGGATAAAGCACTATTATTTCAACTGCAAAGGGCAAAATAACTATTTGTAACTTTTTTTGAAAAGCATTTTTTTTTCCTTTTCAATAACATTCACTGTATATGTAGAAATTATAATCTAATTTTAAGAAACAATCAGTTCCTATGCAGAACATATCATTTGCTTTTAAAATTTGATTCACATATTAACTGAATGAATGTTTCATTGGAAAGATGACCATTAGGCAATCAGTTTTACTTTCAACAATATGTCTACCCAAGGTTGTCCCAAAGAGTAAAATTAAAGTAATAGGAAAAGATGTAGGAAACTTCTCAAAGAGATTCTGTTGTCCGGCTGCTTTACTGGTGTGTGTGAGTGGTGTGTGTGTGTGTTTTTAACCAGGGGATGAACCAAGGGGTGCTTAACCACTGAGCCATATCTCTGGGCCCCCCCACCCCTTTAAAATTTTGAGACAAGGTCTCACTGATTTGCTCAGGGCCTTACTAAATTGCTGAGACTAGCTTTGAACTTGTAATCCTCCTGCCCCAGGTTTCTCAGGATGCTGGGATTATAGGTGTGCACCACAGCACCCAGCTATTTCACTGAATTTTTTATAATAATATTAATACAATATGCAGATTTATTAGTTATTAGTATAGACAACTAAATGCTGCAAATTTAACAAACCGTGCCACACAATTGATAATTTATTAATTCACTTTTATTCTTTTCTCCTTCAACTTCTAGAAACATTTTCATTATCCATTTTAAATACATATAATTTCGAAGAAAAAGCAGAACCAGAATGCACAAAAGCTGTAAGTTAGAAATGAATTGAAATAAAAGTAACATTAAACTGTAAATATATAATAAATGTTATTAAAAATATGAAAGGAATCTTAAAGTCTTAAAATTAGCAAAGTTAGGGATTTAAAACATCCACAAGAAGCCAGGTGCAGTGGAGCTTGCCTGTAATTCCAGTGGCTCACGAGGCTGAGGCAGGAGGATCAGGAGTTCAAAGTCAGCCTCAGCATAAGTGAGGCACTAAGCAACTCAGTGAGAATCTGTCTAATAAAATACAAAATAGGGCTGGGGATGTGAAGCAGTTGTCAAGTGCCCCCAAGTTCAATCCCTGGTACCAAAAAAAAAAAAAAAAAAGCAAAACAAAAACAAACAGAATACTATTATATTTAGATATCTACAAATAAACCATTTAACAAGTTAGTGCTAATAAATTAACACAATAGCTCTCTGTACCTGCTTCCGAAGTCTCACATCCTCTAGGAGTGTGGGTATGTTTTTGTTTTAACTCAACCTCTCATCTGGGAAAAAATTTTAAAGGTAATTCACATGACTATCATTTGACAAGTTTTTCAAAAGGAAACAACCAGATAGAAATTCTTAAGTTCCCAAATGTACTAATAACTTAAAAGATTTCCAAGTTCTTGTTTGATGTTTCCTGATTGTTTAAATTAAGGAATAATAGACATTTAACTATCAATTATTTCATTTTCTCTCATCTCAACTGTTTTGGGGATCAATCACTTTTAAGGACCATTCTTGCATAGCTATTATCCAACCATGGTGTTTTATTCTTTTTAATACCAAAACTAGTTTCCATGGGCTAGATCAAATATGCAATGTATATGGGGAGGGGGATAGAAGTTACAGTGTAGTTTTCATGCAAAAAAATACATAATTTAACTCACTTTAGTTCACTGCATCTATCTGATAAAGGCCAATAAAAAAAATAACTGAACAGTAATCGAACAGGGTAAGTTTCACACAAAGAACCATTAATTGCAACAGAAAAATGAATATAAATGTGTAAAAAGAACTCTAAAGTATACCTTAGGGACTACTATTATATATAATTATAACACACAAACAAAAAATGAAATATAAAAATAATACCCAAGGGCTGAGAGTATGTAAGAAACAAATTTAGAAGGGAACTCTCCCCAAAGCTAGGGTTACAATTTGGTTGGAAAAGTCAAGGAGAATTCCACTGGATTGCAAAGTTCTACCTGTTGAGTTATGTAGGCCAAAGAGGCTGATGGTTGAGCACACAAAACAAGTTGTGACACTGAGAGCCAGAGGAAACAACCCTCCTGGGTGTAAGAAAAACACACAGAGGGGAATTAGGGTGTTATCAGCTGAATCTCCAGCAGGAAGACATGATATTTGGATATGTAGTGTTATCTCTAGAAAACGTTGAGGCTGGCACTGTGAACTCAATAAGGATCCACCCATTCTGAGCATACACCTACAGTGGAGGACCACAGGACACTTCCATAACCAAGCCACTAAGTAAGACCAAGAATAAACAGTAACAGAAGCTCTTCCTTACACACTGTCCCTCTAACAACCTCTACTGGGAAAACTTAACATAATACAAGAGAAAGGCTTGGGAGGCTGAGGTAAGAGAATTCTAAGTTTGAGGCTAGTCTGGGAAACTTAGTGAAAACCTGTTGCAAAATAAAAAGGCCTAGGGATATAGTTCAGTGGTAAAACCCTCTTCAGTTCAATTCCTAGTACAACATATACACACACACTGGGGGTAGGGGGTGAGGGGTGGAGGATGATGTGTAAAAGGTTAAGCTCCATCAATGCAGATCAAGCAATAAAAAGTTCATTCAGAGTAGATAAAGGAATATGGTTATTGGCACACATAATACTAGGGGACCTTCATAGAGAACAAAGCATCCTAGAAGCAATAAAGTAGAAATAGACATTACATTAAATTTGACTAAAAGAGAAAAACACCTAAATGGGCCACTGATGTTCTTTCTCCAGTATACTGAGGAAATCAATCAAATAAATCAGGCAGTTATTTGGTAATAATCTCAGAAATCTTAGCTATTCAAAGCACTATAAACTAATGGCTTCCGAACAGAGAATGTACAATGAAGGATAGTACGGCAAAAACAAACAAACAACAACAAAAAAACTTCTATTATATCTGTGTAGAACATAAAAAACTTTATTATTTAATAAACGGACTTGAATGTATAAGCTGAACTAGTACCTATGAGTATGAATATGCATATTTGAGATCTAATTTGATACCCTTATATTGAGGTTTCATATTCAAATGTTTGCTGGTAGGGCACCCAATTTAAAAATTTGAAGACCACTGTTGTAGACACTGACTTAACTTTTTCCATGGATTTTAATATTATTTTGTACCATATAAAAAGGTCAAACATATCACCAGTGCAGGCTTGTTTTTTGTTTTGCAGCACTGGAAATTGAACCCAGAGCCTGCTACACATTTAGGCAATTTGCCACAGAACTACATTCCCATCCTTTTTTATTTTACTTATTTTTTTGAGATAAAGTCTCACCAAGTTGCTCAGCTGGTGAGATCTTCCTGCCTCAGCCTCCCAATTAGCTAGGATTACAGAAGTGAACCAACATGCCCAAAAGGCTTATTTTTCCTTAATCCAACAAAATAAATGACTGATCTTATATTTAAAGTTGGGAAACAAATTTCTTCAACAAATTGCTCTCATTTTAGTTAACAAATATGTACTGCTTACTTTTAAAAGACCTATATACTTTAAAGACCTATATACTTTAAAGACCTATCTTTAAAAGGCCTGAAATTACACAAATAAGTTCAAAGCTGATAAAATTCCCACTACTGCTAAACAAACAAAAAAAGCTAACACATTTTTAAATATTATTATACAAACTCAACTGCAATAGTAAAATGCTTATATTTACAGTTCGGTTTCACTAAGGCTTAGTTTCAAAATTCCCTTAGTATCCTAAAAACAAATTTCAACAATCTACACCAAAATATTCCCCCTAAAAGATGGGAAAAAGGTTTGCTTTTTTTGTTTTTTGAAAATTAAATTCTAACTACTTGACTTGGGCAAGTTATTTTACTTCTCTGTGTCTTTGGTAGTCTCATCTATAAATAGGTAGAATATTCCTATTTGTGCCTATTTTGAAGGATTAAGATGAAATGAGTTAATTCATTCTCTCTCTTGCATACCCACACATAAACTTAATAGTTCCTGGCATATAGTCAACATTTATTAAATGTAAGCTATTAAGGCCCTACCACATATTACATACTTACACATTACTTTATAAAAACTATACATATATCATCAAAATGAAGCCTTGCACTGAATATAAATACCCAATGTCAGAACTGAGATAAAACAAGAAGGGTCAAGAAATCAATTTAGTAAAGAATGGCTTCTTAAAGACACACAATTTACCCTTTCTCTCATCAAATAAAACCCCCTATTGAGAAAAGGATATAACCCTTCAACAAGATTTAATTATAATTCAGTAAAGTATATTCCCTGTTTTTAAGGAGCTCTAACGTGGGGGGCAACACAGCCACAACAGAAAAACTATGATAATAAAATGAAAAATATACATTCAATATAAAAAATAAAGAATGAGTCAGTAGTACAGAGAAGCTCATGATGGAAAATGTAATATTTGAAATAACTAATAGCCTTATCACAAATTGAGGGAAAGAGATGTGGTAAAATGAAGCTGATAAAAGAAAACACAAAATGAGAAAGTAAATGCATAGAGATAAGGGAGACTATGTAAACTGTAGTATAAGCATGGTTAAAGAACCAGGCCATATGAACTACATTTTTTTTTTTTTTTTAAAGAGGCAGGTTTTGTTATGTTGCCCAAGCTGGCCTGGAAGACCTGGGCTCAAGCAATCCTCCTGCTGAATCCCCCCCTCAGTGTCCTGAGTAATTTGGAATACAGGCATGCCCCACAACACCTAATTATGAATTGCTTTCTGATAAGGGAGAATCCTGGGTATGTCTGTGAGGATGTTTCCAGAGAAGACTGGCTGTAGTCAGCAAGTGAATGAAGATTCACCTTGAATGTGGGTATTATCATCCAACAGACCAGGATGGAGTGGAAGGAGGGAGAAACCTGTTCTCTCTCATTTTCTCATCCAGAGTGGGTGCATTGTCTGCTGCTGCTCTTGGACACCAGACTCCAAGTTCTTCATCTTTGGACTCAAGACTTGAAGATCCTGAGGGTGGGGGTGCAATCAGAAACCTTCAGTTTCTAACTGGGGACTGCATCATCATCATCAGTCTCTCTTGTTCTGAGGCTTCCACATTCTTGCACTGAGCTGCTACTGATATCTCTGGCCCTTCTGCTTGCACAAAGCCATTATCAAGCTTTTCTGGCCTCTGTGATCATGTGAGTCAATCTGACAAACCCTCTCCTATACTAAAATATATGTTATTGGTTCTGTTTCTCTGGAGAATGTTGACTAATACAAGGACATAAAATAATTCTCTGACTTTCTCTAAAGAAGGTCAGAAGACCCTGATTCTAGAAGTGCCCTCTGTATTTCCAGAGGAAAGGAATGTCCTTATCTCTGAAGACAGGGACAAAGAGAAGAAATTAAGCAAAACAGACTTTGGTAAATTCCTCTAGATTCTACTCTCTTTGTCCAATCATATTCCCTTGTGACCACACTCTTCATCAAGCCTTAGCATAAAAATACACAGGTTTCTGTTTCTTTAGACCTTCATTTCTGAAAGATTCTATGTCACATAAATCTTACCTTAATTAAATGTGTATACTTTTCATTTGGTAATCTGCAATTTGTTATAGGTGTCTCAACCATAAAATTAGTGATGGGTGAGGAAAAGATTATTTGTTTCTCCTCTACAAGGGAAACTCACAATTTTTTTTTTTTAATTTTAGATAGATTCTTAAATACAATAATAATAGTTACCATTTACTGTGAAAGGAATATTAAGTATAGACAACTATGGGGAGGTCAAAAAGGTATATGTAAACTGAAAGAAGATAAACATAGATGGAGTCACATATATTTTAAACTGCTAACCAATAGGAGCTAGAACAAACAGCCACTTTGGTCCCTGTAGCCATATATTAAGCCTAATTCTATAAGACCTTCTAATTTTCCAAGAGAAGTAAAAATAAATAAATCTTCATTTTAACAAGAAAACATGATTTTGAAATGCTGAAAATTTTTCTTAAAAACAAAGACACATGAAATAATCTTTGGGTTTCTGGACAGCTATTCTGGTCTACAGTTAATTTGTACTATAGATCTATCCAAGTAACTTTTTAAAAATCTATTTTCTTTAGAGTGATAGACAGAATTCAAACTACAATGGAAGATGAAGAAATGAAGACAAGGGGGCTGGGGTTGTGGCTCAGTGGCAGAGTGCTTGCCTAGCATGTGTGAGGCACTGGGCTCGATTCTCAGCACTGCATATAAACAAATGAATAAAATAAAAGTTCATCAGCATCTAAAAAGCATATTAAAAAAACAAAAGAAATGAAGACAATAAGTATAGTAACTTTCCAAAAAGTCTGACAAGAAAGATTAGAAAACAAGAAGAGTTAAAGAAAATCATCTTCAGGATAGGAGAAGTAGAATTTATGGAGAAAAAGTCAGAGGAAGGGGCAAAATCTGAATATACATGAACCATGAAGCAAAAAGATGAGAAAGACTTGCCCACATCTGTAGTTTAAAACACAGAAGCATGGAAAAGAAGTGAAGATACCGGAAGTGGCAAAGTGGGTGGTGATCAAATGTGTAGATGAAAAGATGCGTTTTGGAAAAGGAACAACTACTTCCTTGCTGGATAGCCAAGGAAGATTAAAATGTAGAGAAAAACTGAGAGTAAGAGAGATGGGAAATGTACAAGATGTCCTAGGTCTTCTCCATGAATTTTCACGAAGAATTCAACATCAGCAGTGAGCATTTTCATGGAACTGTTTTAATTTTATTATCATCTATATTTATTGTTTCTCTGATAAAGCACAATTTCTGTTTTTATACAATATACACATTAGTGCCATGCTTCCAGAGAAATATAATTGATTTAAAATCTTAAAAAATGAGTTTATTCAATGTGCTATAATATGTAAGATAAGAATAAACAGGGCTGGAGCTGTGGCTCGGTGGTAGAGCGCTTGCTTAGCATGTGTGAGGTACTGGGTTCAATTCTCAGCACTGCATATAAATAAATAAATACCTTTTAAAAAAAGAATAACCAGCACAATTTTTTTTTAAAATACAAAAGTCTTGAATGACGGTTTTTGTATGTTTCTAAGATAAAAACATTCATTATCTTTGGGAGCATACATAGAAGAAAGCAGCAGAATGAGAAAATGTAAAGGCGAAACACCTGTTTAGGAAGAATATGTAAGAAGAGAACAATGCTTGAACTCCACAACTGAAGCCAATGATGTGTTTACATTCTAGATTGCCAACTGTCAAAACTGTTCTGCAGAGATAATTTTTGTTTTATATACCAAGGTATCAGAAAGACTGGAGGAAAGTAAGTTTTCCTTTATTAATTTAAATACTACTATCCAAGTAAAAAACTAAACAGTAATTTGCTAAAATTAATGTTGTTTTATGAGAAAATTTTAAATCAACTCCTCTTAACTATATTAAAAGCTAACATTGGGGCTGGAGTTGTGGCTCAGTAGTAGAGCATGCACCGTGCATGTGTGAGACACTGGATTTGATCCTCAGCATCACATAAAAATAAAGGTATTGTGTCCATCTACAACTAAAAAAAAAAGCTAACATTTACTCTATTTCTAGTATAATATGTAAATATTATGCCTTAATCACAACAGCTTCTTTAAGGCAGCTATTATTATCTCTGATAGATCCACACCAAAAAAAAAAAAAAAGCAGCAGCAGTAAGCCAGATGATGTCCCCACAAAGTTAGAATGCAAAACCATGTGTTCAAAATCTATACTTTTAATTACTATGTAATCCTACTTTTTCTCAAATCCTAGGTTTAAAAATTTTGGACAGCTTAGTGGTAGAGCAAGTGCTTAACATGCATGGGGCCCTGAATTCAGTCCCCAGCAGTGCCAAACAACAAACAAACAAAAACACATAAACAAGATCAACAACAAATTTTGTTTGTATAAAGGGAAGATTTCAATTTGTAAAGCCAACAATCTTCTGGCACATCCACATACATCAATGGAAACCTGCTCCACGCTGGAAAAATTATGTTTTATAAACTATTATAAAATCTATTCCACCTTCTCTAAAATATACGCTTTCAACAAGTTGATAAATCAGTAATTTAACGTTATTTTTCAAAGTGATAACAAATGACTTGATAATAGTGGAATTATCAATGTTTTAAAATCATCCATAAAACATCCAAGGTGTTTCCACAGTAGCCTAAGGGTAAATGAAAGTGTCACTTTGTATTACAAAAATCATTTTAAGTTACTCTACTTTGATCAATTCTTAGAACAACAAAAGGCCACCATGGCAAAGATAAAGAAACAATGTTACCATCACCATTTCAAAAGAAAAAGTCACAATAAACAGTGAAGTGAAAATTAAAACTAATGTTCTTAGACTCCCAAGACTTTAATTTACATTATCTAATGTAGTGTCAAGTAAAATATATAGAAGGTCCTCCATACTCATGTTTCTGCACTTGAAACCAACCAAGGATTGAAGAAAAACTGCATCTGTACTGAACCTGTATATTTTTTCCCAAGTCATTATTCACTAAGCAACACAAAACTATTTTCATAGCATTTACACTGTATTAGTTATAATAAGTAATCTAGAGATGATTTAAAGCAGATGGAAGATGTACATGAATTATATGCAAACACTACACAATTTTTGTAAAGGACTCAAACATCGAGGATTCAGTTATCCATAAGGGGTCCTGGACCAATGCCCCAACGATACCAAAGACACACGTCTATTAAAAGTCTGAACTTAGAATGTAGGGTGTTTTGGTCAAATCAAACAAAATCTATAAAAGATGACTTTTGAGGGGGAAAAAAATAATGCCACACCACAAATATCTGCATCCAATATAGGCAAAACCTCAGAATAGGGGTAAAACTCAGTGCAAGAGCACTCACTACCATGCTCCATAGGCTCTGCATATGATCCCAGTACCACCAAAGATAGATGTATAGAAAGAGATATATGTAAATCTTCAAAAAAGTCTTGGTGTTCAAAATAATTTCTCCTTAAGCAGCATTTACAATATCAGGTCACCTTCTAATAAATATTTTACAAATAGATCATAATACTGAATTACACTAAATCTGACTAATCTAGTCAACATATTCAACTTCATATTCTAGGGTTCTTAATTACTAAAGAAGCAGTAGTTAGAATATAAGCTTTAGGTTTGTTTGGTGCTAGGGAGTGAGCTCAGAGCCTACTGCTACCAGTGCATCACTGAGTTATATCTCAACACAAACATTTTTGCCTATATTTAGAAAAATGTACATGTGATCATGTTGAGCTTTAAGGTACACATATTAAGAAGAATGTCTCAAGAACTACTTGCTTATAATGTCTTGTGGCAGACAATGTGATAGGTACTTCATAACTACCCCATATGGGGTAAGTAGTATCATCTATTTACCCTTATTTTTTTTCCAGACAAAGAAAGCATGACTTCTCTAAATATCTTTCCCAGATCCTACTGGAGGCTCATATGGGAACTCAAATCCATTTGGCTATCCACTTTGTAACAGTAATAAACAGATAAACAGACCAATTTAGATGAAATAGAAAATTCCTGTAAAGAACAATGAAAATTAACAGAGGCTGAAAAAAGTAAACAGAGTGAGAGCATTGGTTGATGCTTAAATTCAGATTTTATCTTATGTTTCATAGAACCTTATGTCCATAGAACCTAATTTCTCCAATTAGGTTCTATGGACATGATGGATTCCTGCACTCAGCACTCATCTATAAGAAATCTGAAATTGTATTTAATGTTGATGCTGAATTAAGTATAAGCATGTTCTGGTCAAAAGGCCACCTTAAATTTAGGGATGGTCTGGCTTTGTGCTACTACCAAACTAAAACCCTAAGAGCCCCTAAAACTTTATTTTTCAAGCTACTGGTTATGATCTATTAATGGATCACAAAACCAAATGGAACATTTTTTAATTAAATGAAAACAATGCATTATATACATAGTATTGTTTTATAATAATTTTGTTTCAATGTGGCAATTAAGTAAAGTGAGAAAACTTACTTTTTTGAGTACAATTAAAATTTGTAACTCAGAGACCTACACCATTCTCTGGGAGTTCCTACAAACTAAAATTAAGACAAACATTGTTACAAGTAATGAATTGCCACTGAGGCAGAAAGACAAAAGGAGGAGTTTGCGGACTTTCACAAACTAAAAGAAGTAAGTTCCTGAGGGAAAAAAGAAGACTCAAGATCAGAACAACTAGGATGCTATTATTAGAAAGTACAGGGAAGGAAAAAATACAAATTGCCAAATTCAGACTAGGTTTAATATTAAGATAAAGAACCACAGTAAATAAAGAGGTCATTCTAAAAAATTTTCAAAGCCACAGTGATAGGACAGGACAACTTTCTTATAAGAGATTGAAATTAGAAGGCCAACCTAAGACAAAAGGGATAGTCTAATGTGCTTTTATTACAAAAGATGACAAGAAAGCAAGCAGAGGCAGTATTATCAAGAGGAAAAATTTAAATCTGACCTATAAAAGTGGCTGGAATTGCAGTGGGGCACAAAGGGAAATAAAATATGTGGTAGATTGTTATAGAAATGTTCCTCAAAGAATCACATCTTCTAGTATAACACTGTGTATTCCCCTCTCCACAAAGAAGGTTAACTGTGCAACTTAGAGTAGCTAACAGAACATTAGCAAATATAAATAGCTTGCAAAATAAAGCACTAGTGAAATAGGGGTCATTCTCTTCCTGTTACCATGTTAACAGAAACCAGGTTACCTTAATAGAAGATAAGGATAAGCATGGAGACATAAGGCAGTTCAACTGAGGTCCCGAGACCAACCCTCCTTATAACCAGACACCAGAGTGAGGGTATCTGGGACCATTTTGCTCCAGACAACATGCCACTGGACTTCAGAACTACATAGGAGACCCAAACCCCTGTAATCAAAAATACAAATGGTGGGGTTGGGGATGTGGCTCAAGCATGCGTGCGGCCCGGATTCGATCCTGGATCCTCAGCAAAAAAAAGATGTTGTGTCCACCGAAAAACTAAAAAAATAAATAAAATTCTCTCTCTCTCAAAAAACAACAACAACAAAAAAAACTTTCTTTCTAAAAAAAACACCAAAAATACAAATGGTTGCTTTTCTTTCTATCCAGGTTTTCCTCCAAATATTAGTTTGAATATGTTATGGTTCAGATATGAGGCATCCCCCAACAAAAGCTCATGCATGAGACAATGCAAGAAAATTGAGGTGTGAAATGATTTGGTTCTAAGAGCCTTAACCTAATCAGTGCATTAATCCACTGATAGAGATTAACTGTGTGTTAACTATAGGCAGATAGGATGTGACTGGAGGTGGTGAGTCACTGGAGGCCTGCATTTGGGGTGTTTTGCTCCTTGTTAGGGGAATCTCTGGTTCCTGGTGTCATGTCTAGAGCTGCTTTCCTTCTCCATACCTTTCCAATATGATGTTCTGTATCATCTCAAGCTCAGAGTAACAGAGTGGGCTTGATTATGGACCGAGACCTCTGAAACTGTGAGCACCTAATAAACCCTTTCTCCTCTAAACCTGTTGTCAGGTCTTTTGGTCACAGAGGTGAAAAAGTTGACTATTACAGAATAGTTGTTCCATTTCTAAGCTTTTATTTTCATCCTTCCCCCTTCTGTGGTTATCCAAATTCCTTTAAGATAAAATGTAGTATTTGAGGGAAGACTTCCATGCCATAATTTCCTATAGCTCCCTTAATATTTCCACATAGAAGAATTTAAATAGGTGGCTATAAATAAATTAAGAAAAAAATATGTAATTGGCTGAACAATAACAAGTCTTCTTGGGTAAGTACATGTACTTTGAAACCACTAATTTTATTTAATGTAAAGATAAGAAGGAAAAGTAACATTTTTATTCTGAGGTTTACCATACAATTCTCAATGCCAAAAAGGAAACAATGAATCAAAAGGCACTACAGAAAAAAAATAAGTAGTTTGAAGATCTGTGGCATATGTAACACACACATGAATGAAAGCAAAGTTTCCATTTTGTATAAGCAGGATTATCCTGTGGGAGTTGGGAAAAATAATCTCTAGTGTGTGACAGAATCTCAAGAAAACCAATAACTGGGATTGAGGGTGTAGCTCAATGGTAGAACACTTGCCTACCACAAACAAGGCTCTGGGTTCAATGTCCAGTAGCACAAACACAACAAAACTGTTTTTTAAAAAAACCTGTTCTAGAAGTTTTAAATAAATGCTATGAGAGGCTGGGGATGTATCTCAGTGACAGAGTGCTTGCCTAGCATGTATAAAGCCTTGAATCTGATTCTCAGCACCACTAAATGAATGAACGAACAAATAACATTAAGAAGGGCAACTACAGAATGTATCTTCTTTTCCCTCAATTTTATTTAAAACCAAAAAGTATCAAAATGCAGGAAAGTAAAGCCAGGTAAAGTTTTCTCTTTTGCTAAAATTGGTGTAAGCATATTCTGGAAAGTGGAGTTTAATATCTCCAACATGCAATCACACTAATTATGAACATTCAAAAAATTATTTCCCATGAGTATTAGCTAAACTTTTAAAGTTTAAATGACTTATTACTCCCTCAATACCTAAAGTAATTATCACTAATTAACAACCAAGTCATTCTTTTTTCTGATTTGATGTGTCCTACAAATTAACCTAAGATAGCCTCTAATAGTCAAAAGAAGAGTTTATAATTTCTTAAGGAAAATGCTTAAGCAGTTTCAAATACTTTGTCTCTATAATTAAACGTAAGCAAAACATGCAGCTAAATAAAAGAATCAGCTTGCACCAAACTGATGAAACAAAGAAATTTTCAAATAATTTAAATAGTATCTCACCTTATAATTTTAATTTTTATTTAATAAGTCACTAAAACAATGTTTAATAAAGGTTATTAAACATATCTTACCTCCTCAGTAAAATCTTCCCTATTACCCTAGGCTGAATTGCTTACTACCTATTTTGAAATCTTTATTGAAATGACTATATATAAATTAGTTTATTCACCTAAATATTCACCAGTAACTAATCAGATACAACCACAGACCACAACTATTATGCAGCTGTAGAACAGAAAACTACACAATTACATGAGCAGCTACTGGATGATCTTGAAGATGTGGCAAAAAATAAATAAAAATAAAAATAAAAAATAAAACAAACAAAAAACAAGATGAAATTGGGGATGTAGCTCAGTGGTAATTCCCAGTATAGTAAAAATAAAGAAAAAGAGCAAAATATTTCCGGAAAGATGTATAAAAAACTGCCTTTGTGGAAGGAGACTGGGGAGGTCTGGAGTGGGAGATCAAGTTTTCATTGTATGCCCTTTTTTTGTAACTAAATTTTTACAGGAGTACTTTATGAGAAATACATCACAATGTGGTATATACCACTTTACATGCACTATATTGCTGCAGTGCATGACTGTGTTACATTTTCAGCAAGCAGAGAATTAGCTAGTCATGGTGGAACACAACTGTAGTTCCAGCCACTTGGGAGGCTGAAGTAGAAAGATGGCTTGAGTTCAGGAGTCTGAGACCAGCATGGACAATATAATAAGATCTTTTCTCAAACAAAAAAAAAATTAAAAACTAGGGAATTTAAAATAAAGTGAATGTTAGTTAACAATACACTGCTGTTTGACATCTCTTCAACCGTCATCATGAAGTAATATTTAAATCTTACCTTATTAATTTACATCCTAGTGGAGTCTCCTGTATCTTATATCTCCTGTAACATATAAACCTAGGTCACTGCATATAAATGCTTTCTTAAAAGTAATGATTTAATAGTTAAGTAATTACTCATGATTCTTCTTTAAAAATAAAGTTTCCTGACCTCTCATGCTCAGGATGAATTATTTTTAAATATGGCTGAAGATCATTTATCTGTACTTTCCAAATCGATATTTCTGGAGCATAGATATATTAACACAAAAAAAGCATAACTAAAAAATAATCTCCTGAATATATATTTTTTTCTTTCTGTTCAATATTTTTCAAAAGAGCACTGTGGATATTTAGGCAGATAAATAAATTTCCAAGAGAAAGGAATGTTGTGGTCACTTCAAAATATTTAGCATCCACACTTGAGAGCACTATGTGCCAGTTACCATACCCCTAATCACTGCAATAACCAAAAAACTGAACCTGCATATTTCTAAATGCTATGGAAGAGAAAACTGGAAGTCCAATTGAGAAGCACTAGTTATATGAACTAAAAAATTATAAATATATAAGATACTATTTATATTTATATACAATACACATTTCCACAACTGCAGTTCAATGCTTTAAAACAGGTGTCAGGGTAGGGGCGGGGGTAGCTCAGTCACAGAATGCTTGCCTAACATGCCAAAGGTCCAGGTTTGATCCCAGGCACTGTTAAATCCACCAGTCATCCTGCCCAGAATATAATGCTGTCAGCAAACACTACACCCTGACAAATCATGGTTCAACTACTACAAGGCTTAATTTTTTCAGTGAGTGATTATTTTAAAATCCTTTCAGAACAACTCTTCCGTTGGAATATTTCTATTCAAACTCTCAAATCAATAAATTTCAACCATACTATACTCATCTCAGAGATAGACACAAATCACATTCTACTACAATTATCTGTCCTATCTTCTTTCAGAGACTGTAAGCTCCTTGAAGCTAGTGACCATGATCATGCCTGGCCCATATATAGCAGGTACTCAACAAAAATGCTGAATGAGTAAATACTGGCACAGCATAATACAATAGTTCAGGAGATTTTTATAACTAGTTTTTAATACTGGTAAATATAGTAAACAAATAAATGCAAGAAATTAATTCTGGATATCATGTATTCTTATTCTAAGTCAGTGTTAAGAAAGTTAATAAAAGTTACCTGTGGTACCCATATAAAAGCAAACGTTTAAAAGATAAAAGGAAATTTAAAATTTGTGACAGGTATTCTCACAGGCCCATGTTTTACCTTCCACTTTAGCTTTAAGCAAATGTTCATTAAAATAAACAAAAGTGGGGCTTGTTTCCAGGAAGCAACTCTAAATATAAAGAGCAAAAAAACTCTTGTTAACAATTTAAAAACAGCTTATGCCTTTCATTTCTATTCTATTTTTCAGAATCTAAGAACTCTGATACTATCCTACATCTTTCAAAAAGAGAGAAAATCCACAAACTAAGGATCAAAAGCAAATTCTATTTTTACTGCACTATATTTTTTAGCTCACCTTTTGCCAAAATAAAAATTCATTTGTAATTCACATCTATAGCAAATAGATCTTCTTATTAATTTACATCCCAGTGGAGTAAAAAAAACACAAAGTTGCCAAAAACACACACTGGTGAAAGAACCGTTTCTTCAATAAATAATGCTAGGAAAATTAGATGCCCACATGGAGAAAAAGTAAATTGGTCCTTTGTCTCTCACTACATACAAAACATCTCAAAATGGATTAAAGACTTAAGTGTAAAACCTGAAACTATGAACCTAGTAGAAGAAAACATAAGAGAAATATTACATTACACTGAACCAGGCAAAGGACTTTTAGGATATGACCCCAAAAGCACAGGAAACAAAAGCAAAATTAAACAAATGGGATTTTAATCTGGGATTACCAAACGAAAAAATTCATTCACAGCCAAGGAAAAAACATAATGAAGATACAACCTATTGAAAGGGAGAATATATGTATTAACTATACAACTGATAAGGAAGGGATTGATATTCAGAATACAAAAGTAATAGAATAGCAAAAAAAAAAAAAAAAGACTGTAATAGAACTTTCTCAGAAGACATACAAATGACCAACAGGTATATGAAAAAATGCTCAACTTCACAAATCATCAGGGAAATGCAAATCAAAACAACAATAAGGAGACCAGGCATAGCTCAGTGGTAGAGCATGTTCTTAGCATGGGTAAGGCCTTGGGTTGAATATCCAACATGAAAAAAAAAAAACCAAAACAAAAAAACCCAAACACAATAATATATCACCTCACCCCAGTTAATGGCTGTGATTAAAAAGACAAGAAATGCAAGAAATTGATTCTGGATATCATGTATTCTTATTCTAAGTCATTCTATTTCATGTATTCTTATTCTAAGTCATTGTATTCTTATCATGTATTCTTATTCTAATGTTAAAAACAGAACTACTGGGCTGAGACTGTGGCTCAGGAAGCACACTTGCCTGGAATGTATAAGGTACTGGGTTAGATCCTCAGCACCACAAATAAGTAAATAAAAAAATAAAGGTCCATTGACAACTAAATAAAAACCCAAACAAAACAACAACAAAAACTACCATATGATCTAGCAATCCCACTCTGAGTATATATACAAAAGAAATGAAAGCAGTGGTGTATTGAAGAGATGCTTCCATGTTTAGGGTAGCACTACTCACAATAAACCAAGATAAAGAATGAATCTAAATATCCATTGCTTGATAATGGATAAAGGACCTGTGGTATATACACAATGGAATACTCTTCAGTCATGAAAAAGGATGAGTCTGTTATTTGCAACACCTGGAGGATATTACACTGAGTGACACAAGCCTGTCAGAAAGACAAATACCGCTCACTCATATGTGGAATCTAAAAAGGCTCTGGTTATCAGAGAGTAGGGAAGGGAAGAAGGAGAGGGATGAAAGGAGATAATTAGATAGAAGGAATAAGATCTCTGGCACATGGTAGGGTAACACAAATATCAAAAATGTGTATTTCAAAATAGCTAGAAGAGAGGTTTTTGAATGGTCTTACCACAAAGAAATGAATGTCTTGAGGTGATGGATATCCTAATTACCTTGATTTCATCAGTGAATAATATATACAGGTACTGAAGAAGCATACTGTATCCCATACATATCTACAATTATTTTGTGTAAATTTTTAAAAATATTATTTTTATTGGCAATGCTGGGGATCAAACCCAGGGTGGGTCTCACACATACTAGGCAAGTGCTCTGCTGCTAAACTACATCTCCGGCTCTTAATTCATTCTTTTTTTAAAATAAATGCAACAGGGAGGATCACACAATCACTGAGCATCAACAATGACAGAATATTAACTCTGGAAGCCCATTAATTCTGACTAAAGTTTTTGCCTTCTTGAAGCATGTGAATATCCGTTTCATAGGAAAAACAAAAATGTTAATAATAATATCAAGGTTAGAAACCAAGACATAATTTTTAGTTCCTAGTATTTCAAATACTATATTTAGATTGCTCCAATAAATTATATAATTGTTAACCATTGCTTTGATCAACTTGACATCAAGATACAATTTTAAAGACAATGCTTCATGCTACCTCCCCTTCAACGGGATTACTAAAATTAATAGGTTCTATTTTTTTTAAGTCTAGCAAATGCTGTAGAAGGAATCAAAGCCAAAGACCCTATTAAAATAATAATCATATTTAAGTGTATCCAAATAATTGTGGGATTGACATGCATGGCATATTTTATAATTTCTGAAATACACTCGAGGTTTATTTCATTACTATTTTGTTTTTGTCAGCACCAGTCAATAAAAAACAATTTATGTGTGGTAAGACTAATCACTTAACAAAATTAATACCAGAAGTCACGTTCACACTGGTTTTTAAAAACCCTCATTCATTAAAAAAAATTTTAAGGCAATGATTTTATCTTGTCATAAACCTTCAAAAAGTGCAGTCTGCATGAGATCCCCTTTTCCCTAAATTATTAATCCTGTTTATAAATACTTTTGGTCAAGAGTAAAACTAGCTTTAATATCATCAGTGGACAGTACCAAGAGGAAACATTTTTAAGCAAAGCTTGACTCAAGTATTAGGAACACATACACTTTTCACTAGTTAAAAAGGTGGTGGTGGGGGGCGCCTGGGGTTGTGGCTCAGCGGTAGAGCACTCACTACTAGCATGCTTGGTGCCCTGGGTTGGATCCATCCTCTGCATCCCATAAAAATAAATGGGATAAAGGTATTGTGTCCAACTAAAAAAAAAAATAAATATAAAAAAAGGTGACCCTACTTACAAAACACTTTCTACTGTAGCTATCTTACTGAGTTTTTTTTTTTTAATATTTAAAATAAATCTTCATATCTAAAGACCAAATAAAATTAAGTGGAGGGAAGCTGGAGTTGTGGTTCAGTGGTAGAATGCTTGCCCAGCATGTGTGAGGGACTGGGTTTGATTCTCTGCACTGCATATAAATAAATAAAGGTCCATTGACAACTAAAAAATCTTAAAAAAAGAAGAAGAAGAAGAAGAAGAAGATGATGATGATGATGATGATTAAGTGGCTACTTCCAAGACAGAGAAACTGGCAATTTGAAATGATTCTTTAAAACTAAGATTCAAAGGAATCCCGGTAACTCAGGAGGCTGAGGCAGGAGAATATTTCAAGGCCAGCCTCAGCAAGCTAGGAGAAATAAAAAATAGAAAAAGGACTGGGGATGTTGTTCAGTGCTAAAGCACTCCAAGGTTCAATTCCCAGTCCCCCCATTCACCCCCGCCAAAAAAAGGGAGGATTCAAAGGAATGACAGAATATCTACTCAAGACCTGTTACCTTCAGTGGGGAACTTTCTGATTGCATATACTCCTAAACAAGCCACCACATGATCTCACAAAGTTCCTTTTCAAAAACAAATGGCCATCAAATCATTCATGACAATAAAATGCATACTGCAATTGAGATTATTTTGTAAGGATCAAATATCCCTGATCTTCTTTTTCTGAAAGAAGATTCAGAATTTGGAGGTTTAAAAATAAGCAAAAATGTAATCTACTCTGAAATGCTAAAATGGTCTACCATTGTTCGAACTTAAGCTCAGTATTTCCAAGACAAACTCTCCGTAAGAACATATTCTCAAGTTAACTAAATGTAGCCTGTAAAAACTGTCTTTTCCCTCCTCGACTATACAATTGAACCAAAATCTTCACCATAGTCAGAAGCAGCACCTTGGAATTTCAAATGTAACACGAGGGCTGGTGATAAGCACAAATGTAGACTCAAACTCTCCATATTCTGTCATGAGCAAACAGTATCGTTAACATTCCAAATCCTGGTTAGAACGAATTCACTGTTAAGCAGTGTCCTTGGGCAAGAAAAAGGAAAGATTTGAAACTAACCAAAGCAAAGATCCACATGAACCTCAGTCTTCTGCCCCTTCACCAAGAGGCCAATAGGAAAGATTCAAAGAAATGCGAGATGGGTTGGGGTGCAGAGGGGAGAGTATCGTACTCCTCGAAAGGAGAAAGCAAAAGAGAGGCTCTGGAACAGCTGCCCCAAAGGGACAACCGACTCCGGGAAAGGTGTGCAGAGACAACTCTTCCCCACCCAGGAGATCAACCTTTATCTTGGAAGCAGTGCACCAAGCAAGCAAAGACTGGAGCGGACAACGTCTGCCGCCACCACCCCCTTTCCAAACGCTTCGCGCAACTACAAGGGGTCGGCAGGGACTGCCCCCACGGAACATCAACAAAGACCCCTTCAGTCGCTGGGCGAAACTCGAACAACAAAGGCCCGCGACAGCCTGGACGCGGCCCGGGCCGGGGCCGGGGGCGGGATGCATAAAAGCAAGCGAAAGCAAAGGACTCAAATCAGGGGGGGGCGGAGGCCCGTCGGAGTGGGAAGCAGAGGCGCAGAGTACCGTAATCCCCAGTGCACAATGAGAAGAGGAAGAGGAGCTGGCCTCCATTCCCCTCTAACACTCTCCCAAGCCTCGCGCTCTACATCTCAGCTGTGGGGACCGCGCAGTCCCGAGTTCGGGGAGGGGAAGAGGAGGGGGAATTTTCCGCCCAGACCACAACTCCCTTCCCCCAGCCGGGAGGTGCAGACAACAACAACCGCCACAACGGCAGTCACACAAAGGCGCTTTCCTCGTACTCCCCGCTCTCGCCCCGGCGGCAGCGCCGCAGACGATGCCAAGGCAGCGACCACCACCACTCGGCCGCCTGGCGCTTGCTCGCCCTCTTCCCCCTCTAGCTGGGTAAAGGGGGAGGGGACCCCCGGGCGTCCTCACCTGGCACAGCTGCTGACAGTACTCTGTGGCCGCTTCCACGGCCGGTACCCGGCTCTCCCGCAGCTGTCGCTCCAGCTCCTGGAGCCGCTCGCCCAGGCGCTGCAGTTCCGCGACGCAGCCGCCTCCACCGCAACTCAACCTCTCCTGCTCGGCCTCTTCGTCCGCCATCTTCACACCCCGCTCCGTCGCGTACGCACCTGGGTCACGTGATAACACAATGCCACGTTCGGCGGGGTCACGTGCCGGGCGCGCTCGCACGCCGCCGAGCACGTACAAAGGGCCCGGTGGGGAGCATGGGGGGCGGGGAGAGTGGCGCGAGAAAGCCGGAGGGAGGTGAAGGCTAGGGGACAGGAGAAGGGCGGGGTTGAGGCTGTGCGAAAACCGCGTTTTACTTACCCCAAGCGGGAAGTGGGCTGCAGCGGCCGAAAAGGGGCGGGCCGGTGAGGCCTGTTGTTGGTCACGTGGGCCCCGCGAAGGGAAAAAGCCTGGGGAGGGGCTTCCTCTCCAGTGTCCGGGTCCCGGCGTGGCTTTTCCGAGTCCCTGAAGTCGGCTATGATCATATACCCTAGTCCTCCAAGAGGACGGCGGGAAGAGAGTTCTGGGTACCCTGGGGGCAATGGCTGCATTTGCTGTTGGCCTGTAAGCGGCCAGATGCAAGGGGAGCGGGAGAACGTAAAGCCCACCCATGAACCACAAGCGTGAGTCAAAGCCGGACTCGGAACTGTCAAAAATTGACTTCTCAACAGGCTGGGAGGAGAGAGGAGGGGAGGAGAGACCCAATGCCTGAGTACCAGTTCTGGTCCAACTTGCCTCTCCTCTTCATCCCCAAAAACACCTCTCCCCTGGAAAACTATTCTCTACGGCTGTGGCGGCAACAAAGAAAAATAACAGATCAGAGCAGAATGAGGTTTAATCCTCATACTGGAGAACGGGACAAACTCACGAAGAGCATAGTTTTGAAAGAATTCAAACAAGACTAAAATTATGAACGTTGTAACCAGATGATTTTTAAACCACAGAAACATTTTAAAACTAAGTAACCAACTAATCTCTTTCTCGGTGATTTAAGACTCCTCACTACAGAAATCACCAACACTGAAAGCAGGCTATATATGAAAGCTCTTGAAAAGAAAGTAGGTCAAGGAAAAAAAAAAAAAAAAAAGCAACAAGGACTCCATTAAAATCATAATGGAGGAGAGAAAATTGATGCTAAAATAAAAGAACAAGGTTGTCAAAAATTATTATAAATAGCAGCATTTCTTCCCTTGTGCTACAAATAGTGATGGCATTCTGAACCATATTCAAACTTGAAGATATGAAATTCTTGACATTAAAGGAATAGAAGATGGGCTGGAGTTATAGCTCAGTGGTAATGCTTGCCTAGTGTGTGTGAGCTCCTGTTTTCAGTCCCCAGCATCCCCATCAATCAAGTGTTTAACCTAAAGTTCATAACAGAACTACTGTTTTGTTAATATCAGCATTAAATAAGAGGCCATTCTTACAGCTGAATACAGAAATTCAGAAATGATATTGATGGAGTACCTAGTCTTTTCACTCTTATGTTCTGATTTTTTTTAGTACCAGCATCTGAAATAAAAAGAATACCTATTGAGTGCAGTGTCCTTTTCAAGAGATTTTTGGTATTCTACATAGTATGTTGTCCAGGATGAGTGTTTTATAATGTGTCTGTGATGGTCATGTTTTAAAAGTAGCATTATATAAGGTGAGCAGGCACAACTAAACCTTATGAAAAACATTATCAGTATTACTTATTAAGATAGAATCTTCAGGGGCTGGGGCTGGGGCTCAGCGATAGAGCACTTGCCTAGCACATGCAAGCCACCAGGTTCAATCCTCAGTACCACATAAAAATAAATAAACAAAATAAAGATATATATATATATATATATATATTTTTTTAAAGATAGAATCTTCAAATGTTTACTGTGGTAGATACTGGAAGTACATTTAAAGGAGAAAGGGTATAATATGTAATAGTATCACTGAGAGCTGAAAAAGCAACTAAACTTTTTTTTCCACTGCTGGCAGGGTAAACTTTTTTTTTTCCCCACTGCTGAGCTACATTTTCCAGCCCGCAGCTAATGATTTTTAATATTTGCAGCTCACTTTTCCAAGTATTGAAACTTCATTTGAATGTCTAAATCAGTTTTTGTTATCTTAGAAATCCAGTGAAAAATGAGAAATGTGCGATTAGCCAAACATACCAGTTAATCCAAGGAGATCTAAGGTATCAAAGGTTAACAAAATGCATTTGCACTTCAAGTGTAGTGGCTAATTACACTTGATATGTACAATTGTATCTAATCTGTGGGAAGAAGAAAAAAGGGAGTGGGGAGAAAAACATATCCAAAGAGAAATATACCAAAATATTGTTTTTTATTTTTAAAAGAATTAGATAGAGCTGCAGGTGTAGCTCCATGGTAGAATACACGTGCAAGGCACTGGACTCAAACTCTAGCATAGGGGGGATAAGAATCAAAAAAGTGGACCATTCCTTCCTCCAGCCCATGATAACCCTAAAATTAAGGAGACTTGATACTTGATAAGCAAACTTGATACTTGATAAGCAAATTGATTCTAAGCATTATTATAGATACCTATCCATTGGCATGTACAGTCATATCCTTTACCTCCCTGTTTCTCCATTTCTTCTCTATTTACATACATGTAAAAAAATTTTAGAAATGTAAGGATGGCAGGTAAATGGTAACATTAGGGCTGGGGATGTGGCTCAAGCGGTAGCACGCTCGCCTGGCATGCGTGCGGCCCGGGTTCAATCCTCAGCACCACAAACAAAGATGTTGTGACCACCAAAAACTAAAAAATAAATAAAATATTTTTTAAAAATGGTAACATTAATACTTATTGATTAAATATGCACAGGCAGTATTCAGTTTGAGAAAATTGGAGGTCGATAAAAACTATCACTGCCTTGAGTTTCATGGAATAGCAATATATACAATATAACAAGCGCTCTTTCCTGAAAATGCTGGTAAATTTAATTCAGAAGATCAAAATACTCTGACTGAAGTGCTATCTGGTTGGACCAGAAGTCCAGCAAGGAGTCTCTTGAGAAGTGGGGTTTTTTTATTTTTAATTAAATGAGAAGGATTGGAAATACTATCTCTTGACAGGCAGACCCTACCTTGGAAGTCTCATTATCCATAGAAAAGGTGTACCAACAAGTACACAAGACTTACTTTGCCTACGTCCATTTGTTCTTTAAATACCAAACTCTTAAATTCCTGGGGGAAATCAAAGGCCCTTTCAAAAAAAAAAAAAAAAAAAAAAAAAACGAGGATAAGCCTGGGCCAAAAGATCAAAAGATTCCTAGTCTCCAAAGCAGTAACTGTGCAGTGAGTACCGCCCATTTTGAACACCGCGCAACTCCTATGGGCGTGGTATAATTATGTGGGCCTTTACTCCCAACAGACTGGATTTGAGAGTATATCTGGGAGACAGATACCCACCAGTACCCTCATCTCTTCGATCAATAAAACTGGGGAGGCACTTGGAGAAGGGGACAAATGTGCCTGCTGCCGAGCCGCACGCACTGGCTTCTCTGGTTCACCAAGCCGCACCCAGACTGCACAGAAGGGTGCACTCTTTTTCTAGAAACAGCAGGGCCTAAGGACAGGAAGGGAGCTGGCTAGTCCTTACTACGAGCAGGCGCCGCAGAGCTCAGCGGGCTGCTTCAAGGACGCCGCGATCCCGCATTTGGAGACTACGGATCCCTCGGGGCTGAGGCCCGGCAGATCTTTCCTACCCCCAACTCAAAGAAACTGGTGGCGCGACGCTCGCCCCTGCACGCTAGGAGAAAATGGAGCAGGGGACTGGCAGAGAACGCGCGCCACTCTCCGGGCGCTGTTTCTCCCTTCCTCGGCCTTCACCCTGGACCCCGGGAACAGAGAAGCATGAGGCCACGAGCCTGAGTTCGGATGGGCCATCTAGTCACTCCATCCTGCTCCACTAATCCTGTCTGCTCTTCCCCACCCGCCAGACGCCAGACTTGGTTCCTCCGGCCGCGGCTGAGCGCACCACAGCCCCGCAGCAGGGCGAGCTCTTGCTTTCGCGTCCCAGGCCAAGCCGTGTCGTTGCAACCGCGGCTTTTCCACCCAGCGCCGCAGACCAAACCCACAGTGTGGCTGTGGCTCCTGACCTGGGAGCACAGGCTTCCTGGGGCATCCAGACCGAGGAAATTGGGAGCCTTTCCAGGCCATGGCGGAGGGCTAGGCCTCCGGAAACCCGCGGGGAGAGGAGGCTCAAATCTGTGCTGCGGAGGCCGCGATGAGAGCACAGCAATGCGGCGCTACGATGCTGACACTGCTGTGGTGTCTGGGGCAGATTCTACGTGCTGTCTTCCAAAGGGCGGGCGGCCGGGACCCAGATAGGCAGTCTTTGGATCTCAGACTTGAAGGCCAAAGTCTATCTGAAGTTGGATCCAATAGAAAGTCTCTCCAGAGTCTGGGAATCAAGGCTATGCCCACGGACGTAAAGAGTGAGCGTGGATTGAAGCGTTTGGGGCATTAAAAACTCCCCACTTTTCCAAGGAAGACATTTTATTTGAGAAGAATGGTAAAGAAAACAAAGTGTTGAACACACCAGGCAGGTGCTGGGCATATATTGGAATGAATCCAAAAGCACAGGAAACATTAGGTTCACATTTAAAAGGATTCATTTTTGCCCTTCAGTCTTCACAGGAGGGAGGGAGGGAGGGAGAGAGAGAGAGAGAGAGAGAGAGAGAACAAATTTATATGAACACATAATTAAATACGGAATAAATTTTTGTTGACTATTTGGATTCCCTCCCCATCCTTATAAGCAAAAGCTAAATGGAAAAGAGAAATAACATTTTTAAGAAAATGCTTTTAGTAGAAACTCAATTATCCAAATTTCTGAATTCACCAAGATTAAAATAATCATAAAACAAAGCAAAATAAAACCTTGGAAGCATAAATAAGGTATATGAGCGGTGTCTATACAGAACCTTTGAATTGGTTCACAGCATTTCTCCAAAGAAGCAAAGAGAAAAATATGGAAAGTGTCTTTACTTTATGTTTCTATTTTAATCATGGTATTTTATTTACCTCATCATAAATCTCCTGTTGAAGGATGGGGGTATCAGTAGCAGAATATTTGTCTTGGATGCACAAGACTCTGGCTTGGATCCCCCAGAACCAGAAACAAACAAGCAAACAAACAAACCCTGAAATTTAGTGTTAGTTAAAAAAAATCAGAGAACACTACTTTGATGCCATTTGGATTTTTAAGAATAAGATTGTTGAGGTGCAATTAATTTGGAGATGCACAGGTCTCCTTATTTTAGACTTCTTAAAGAGTTTTATTGATTTACATGGTACTAATATAAATATCCTTCAATGTAGCTATCTTTAAAATATTTTAGGAGGTGTATGCTTCATCAATAAATTATCATCAAAAATTATTGCACAAAGGATCAAAGTAAGTGGTAGAGCACTTACCTAGTATGTAGGAGGCCCTGAGTTAGATACCCAGCAATGGGGGGAGAGGGAAATTTTACACAGGTATAACCAAAAGAAGACATGATATATGCTCAGTTGGGGTACTGTAACGGATGAACCACAGATGGGTTCATCTCTCTCTTTCACAAACTGTCTTTGCTCTTATATTTTGTCATAGTATCAATTTTAAAAATTATCCTCTAAAAGATTCTAAATTTCTAATTAAAAATTTTCTAAACATGCTTGATTCTTAATTTCTTTACTTTCTGTCTTGTTTGTTTGTTCTGTGCAATGCTGGGGATATAACCTAAGGCCTATGCAAATGCTCGGTCACTATATTACACCTCCAGCCCCTCAATCTCTTCACTATGAGTTTATCCCTAACATCTAGTGCACTGTTTAATATGAACCCTTACTACCTTCCTCAAAATCTATGAAGAAAATAGACATAAGGAGATTATTTCTGACACCAGTAGGACTTATTCTTTAGAGTGGGAATCATCTAAAAGCACAGCATCTTGAACTTCAGTCTATGTAAGGAGTACTTAAACAATTTGACATACATATAGATTCTCAGGCCACACCTGTAGAAAGTCTGACTTAGTGCATTGAGGTCAGGCTCTGGAAACCTGCATTTCTGATCATAAGTCCAAGGTCTTTCAAATCATGCTATTTTAGATCTGTGTCTGTTTAATTCTGTCTTCTTCCTTCCTTCCAACACAATGCCCTTTCACCAATTTTATGGGAAAAAAAAAAAGTCTAAACACTGTCCTTACTCTACTTACTAATGAGCATGTACCACTTTAAAACAATTTTAGTACCAGGTGCAGTGGTCCTTGCCTGCAGTCCTCGGAAGGATGCTGAAGGGAAAGGATCACTTAAACTCAGGATTTCGGGGCCAGCACGGGCAACATAGTGAGATTCCCTATCTCAAAAACAATAATCCCACAATAATAGCACTTTTTTCTAATCATCTTAATTATTAAAAGTCCTTGTTTTATTAATCATTGGGTCCTAAGGTTTAGCCTGGCACATAATAAGTAGGTTCTCTTTGAATATACATTTTCAATCTCTTCTTCCAATGTTCTCTAAGGAGGTTACTTAAGAACAAGATTTTTATTACCTCTTAGCCTTATCAGAGGGATGTGCAGAAATAGGAGGAAGAAAGTTCAAAAACATTCTTTGTACTTATTCACTGTAATAAAATGTATTTTTCTTTTTAGACATGCATGGGTCAATGGAGAAGAAAGATAGCTAAAAAAGTGATTTGTGAATTCCAAATGTCCATAGTTCCAATAGCTCTTGTAATTGAGAACTAGGTGCCATTAATTTTTAAAGGTATAAATAAAAAAATTTGGGGGAGGGGGTTACTGGATTGAACTCAGGGGCACTCAACCATTGAGCCACATTCCTAGCCCTATTTTATTTAGAAACAGTGTCTCACTGAATTGCTTAGTGCCTTGCTTTTGTTGAGGCTGGCTTTGAACTAACAATCCTCCTGCCTGAGCTTCCTGAGTCACTGGGATTACAGGCATGTGACACTGTACCCAGTTATAATTCATATTTGTGGTAACATTTTCAAAAGTAAAAAAAAAAAAAAGACATAATAGGAAAAACAAAAATCTTTCTTCCACATTTCTGACCTTTAGTCCTACCCCATCGCTAAACTGAAAAACTATCAACAGGTTTTTTGCTTGTCTTTTTAAAATTTTTCTGCATATATAAGCATTTATATGCATAGCATCACCCCACTTTCTTAAACAAATCAGCTTATACCACTCTTTTGGGTTGTTCTCCACCTCGCCTCCCCACCCCCAGGCCCTTATGCTGGCTGCAAGCCCTCCACTACTGAGTCACATAGCAGACCTATATTCTTCTATATTTTCTCTTTTTTTCTCCTTAATAATAATAGAAATTCATGAATATTATTTTTATTGGTTATATGATATGCCATGGTATAAAAAAAGTAACTTAATTAATCATTTCCTTGATGATCAGTTAGGTTGTTTGACTTTTCCTTTTTTTTTTTTAATGTGGTTTTGTTTTTTTGTGTGTGTGTGTATGTGTGTGTGTGTGTTTGTTTTGTTTTTTGCAGTACGGGGATCAAAACCAAGGTCTCCAACATGCTAGGCAAGAGCTCTACCACTGAGCTACCCTCCCAATCCTGCATTTTCTATTTTACTGTTAAAAAGTGTGGTACATGTCTGCAATCCCAACTGCTCCCCAGGCAGAGGCAGGAGGATGTCATTAGTTAAAACAAAACAAAACAAACAAATAAACAAACAAACAAAACACAAACTCTGCAGTGACTTTCCAATTGTGCATATATCTGATTATCTGAGCAAGTAGATACCCACAGGAAAGTTTTCCAACAAGAAATTACTGGATCAAGACTAATATGTGATTTTAAATTGCCAGATGGCCAAATAGCCCTTCCAAAGTGTTGAATCAACTTATATTCCCATCAACGTTGCTTTTTTTTTTTTCTTTTTGGTTTGGTTTTGCAGTGCCAGGATGAAACCTATGAACTATACATGCTAAATGTGTACTTCACCACTGAGCTACATACCCAGCTCCAGAAATTCTTAGTAAAACTGGGATTTATCAAAAATTTAAACTAATATCATAATTGGGTCTGTGAATATAGCTCTATGGTAGAGTACTTACCTAGCATGCACAAGGCCCTGGGTCCCATCCCCAATTCTCCCCCCCCCCCCCCCACACACACACCATAGTTTTAAAATAATCTCATTTTTAAATAGTGTAATAAAATAAAATTGGATACTATTTTAAGCAATTATTGGCTGTATATAACACTAATATGAAATTTTGCAATTATACTATGTCAGAAATTAATTGTTTATTAATTTAGATATTAAAATGTACTTTAGGAACCTGGCACAGTGAACTATATCTGTAATTGTAGCTACTTGAGATGCTGAGGCTGGAGGATCCTAAGTTGGAGCCCAGCCTGGACAACATAAGGAAAACCCCATCTCAAAAATAAAATAAAATTCCATATGTGGTAGAATGAAATTTAACCCCATCTCTCACTCTGCACAAAACTCAATCAAAGTGGATCAAGGACCTAGGCCTTAGGTATGAAACCCTGTGCCTATTAGAAGAAAATGTAGGCCCAATATTTCAACATATTGGCTTAGGAACCGACTTTCTCAACAAGACTCCTAAAGTGCAAGAGTAAATAAAAAATCAGTAAATGGAATGATACCAAACTAAAAAGCTTCTTCACCGCAAAGGTAACAATCAAAAATGTAAAGAAAAAGCCTTCAGAATAGGAGAAAATCTTTGCCACTTGCACCTCAGATAAAGCGTTAGTTTCCAGAATATAGAAAGAACTCAAAAAGCTTAACACACACACACACACACACACACACACACACACACACACACACACCAATTAGTAAATGGGCAAACAGACACTTCTCAAATATATGAAAAAAATGTTCAACAACTCCAGCAATTAGAGAAACGCAAATTAGAACTACATTGAGAATTTACCTTATTCCAGTCAGAATGGCAATTATCAAGAATACAAGTAATAAAAAAATGATGGTGAGGATGTAGGGAAAAGGTACACTCATACATTCCTGGTGGGACTGCAAATTGGTGCAATCATCTGGAAAGAAGTACAGAGATTCCTCAAAAAAATAGGAATGGAACCACCATTTGACCCAGTTATGCCGCTCCTCAATGTATACACCCAAAGGAGTTAAAATCAGCTTATTACAGTGACACAAACACATCAATGTTTATAGCAGCTCAATTCACAGTAGCTAAACTATGGAACCAATCTAGGTGCCCATTAGCAGAAGAATAGATAAAGAAAATGTGGTACATATTACACAAAGGAATATTACTCTGCCATAAAAGGATGACTTTATGGCATTTGCCAATAAATGGATGGATCTGGAGACTATCATGCTAAGTGAAAAAAGCCAATCCCCCAAAACAAAGGTCAAATACGTGGATGCTAACACACAACAAGTTAAGGAGGAGAAGAATAGAAATTCACTGGATAAGACAAAGGGGAATGAAGGGAAGGGAGGGGGAATAGGAATAGGAAAGACAGTAGAATGAATCTGACATAAATTTCCTATGTACCTATATGAACATACCACAGTGCATCTCAGCATTGTATACATCCACAAGACTAGGATCTTAATTAGAATATGATACCCTCCATGTTTGTATAAACAGGTCAAAATAGACTCTACTGTCATGTATAATGAAAAAGAAAAAAAAATCTAAAACAAGCAAGCAAAAAACCCTAGGAGCTAAAACAGAAAAAAAAAATAGAATAAAATAAAACAAATCTTGGAGATGACAACATATTCTAAGTCAATAGAAGATAATAAATACAGGGTTTGCATTTCTTTCTTCTTTAATATTTCTTCCAATAGAACAGCTTTCTAGTATATTATTTCCCTCTTGAATTAGTGACACAAGGAAAAAATGGCTTGATTCCTAATCAGAGTTACTTATTTTATACAAAAAAAAAAAAAAAAGAAAGAAAGAAAAAAGAAAAACCAATATAGAGAGAAATGAAGCAACTTCCTTTACTACTGCTTCAGGATACCTACATCCTTCTGTCATTTCTACTACACTATAGAATTTCCTTCCTTGTTGCTGTGCCCTTTTTCAAGCACAGAAAGTAACAGAACTCTCATAAGCACTCAGCTATCTGTGGCACTGGTGCATCATTTAGAAAGTAAGAATCATTTCTTGCCACTTGCCAAGCGCTGACTGGCACAACACAGCAGGGGCGTAAAGCTGAAAGAAGAAAACATGAGAAATTTATGTTTTCTTTTCCTGTCAAATACATAAAACCAGGACTTCAAAATGAACCAAATGTGCTTCTAATGCACTTTCAAGATTAGAGTCAAAACATTACTTTTTAACTTCCAAAGGATCAGTATGTCTTGCTCCTCACAGAATTACTAGAAGTTGCTCTATACATATTTATTTGAAGTTATAAAGCTATGACTAACAAAACCAGTTTTATGGCAAACTGTCTTTTCAAGTATTTTGCATCTTTCATATACTTGAGCTATTTATATGGGAAGCAAAAGATTATTTTTTAAAAGGGTAACTGACCACCATTACTTCCCTGTATAAGTTTTTGTATTAAGAACATTCACAGTTACTCCAAATGCTCTTTCAAAATATAGTAATGCAAAGCATCTTACTCTGGTAAAGATGACTGCAGGTTTACACATATGCTTTGCCATGTGCAGTGTAGAATACACAGAAAATCTACAGCAAGGCCTTCCTGAACTAAAGCCCATGCTTGTTACTTCTACCTTTGTCCTCATAAAGCCATTTTCTAGCATTGCACACACTTCCCTGGAACACACTTACTACTGTTTATTGAACTTCTAAGTTTCTATTTGGGGGTTCATATATTCTAAGATCCTTAGGATCTGAATTTGTATTTTAGTTGCTCAAGATACTAAATGATTGACATTTTCCCCTTGCTTTTGTCTATAGTGATATAATGTGTTTCGGTTATTTTGAATCTTTGATCTCACCACAGACTCCTTCTGATTGCTAAATGTTTTTCTTAAGTTGTTTTTTTTTTTGTGTGTGTGTGTGTGTGTGTGTGTGTTGGTAATCTCATTTATGTTCATGGTTTGGTTTTTCTTTTTATGTATCTCACTCCCAAATCAGTATCTCCAGTCTCTTCTTGTTTGTTGGACCGCTCCACTTAGATCTTTTGTCATCAACCCTAACTAGCTCTCAACCAGGCCTAGTTTTCACTCCATTGTCCTATTTCTATTCAGGCATTACTGTCTTTCCAAAGCTTAGGTCCTAAACCTTCATATCAGCATTGACTCTTTATGTGCCATGTGTGTTCACACTGGCCAATGAAACCTTCATATCATTTTCCTTCACTCCCATTGTCATCTCCCAGTGGCTATCTTAAGTTTCTCCTAGGAAAGTTTTCTTAATTGCCTCTTTACCTTCTGGCTCTTCCTATTTTGTACTAAGCATTTCCAGTAAGTGCTTTTATTCTAAAGGATTATTTTTTAAATAAATTTTTTTAGTTGTAATTGGACGCAATACCTTTTTTTTTTATTAATTTATTTTTATGTGGTGCTGAGGATTGAACCCAGGGCCTCACACATGCTAGGTGAGTGCTCTACCGCTGAGCTACAACCCCAGCCCAAGGATTACTTATTTTTGAGGCAGCACAGTCTAGAAGAGTTGAACCTCCCTGTCTACAGCTAAGTGTAGGGGATTAGGTAAGCTATTTATCTCTCATTCCCTAATTGCTTATTTGTATTGTAGATAATAATTCCTACAACCTATAGTTGTGAATGAATAAAAATCTGCACATAAAATGCTCATCCCTGGCAATTAGTACTCAATAAATATGAATGATTATTATGTCATTGTTACTCAAAACTGTCACCTGTATCAGGTGCAGCAGTGTACACTTGTAATCCCAGTGACTTCTGCAGCTGAGGCAGGAGGATTGCAAGTTTGAAGTCAGCTTGGGCAATTCAGTGAGATCCTGTCTTGAAATTAAAAAATTGAAAAAAGAGCTGGGGTGTAGGTCAATGGTAGTGTGCCCCTGGATTCAATTCCTAGTACCACAAAAAAAGAAAAAACAACAACAAAAAATTGTCACTGGTGCTAACATAGCCACCAAATGATGTAGCTTTAACATATATTTCTAGCTCTGAATCCCACTTACATTCATAAACTTTTTCCAGTTGTGCATGCTTAAGTGTTCTCTATCTACATTTCACTTACCTAAGATGTTTCTTTCTTTCTTTTTTTAGTTTCTCTTATAGCTATTTAATTTCCTGTGTCTTAGCATTCTGTTGGTTGCAACTGATTTATTACTCTTTCCATGGTAAGTTAAATAAAAAGGAGGAAAATCATTAACTCACATGTGAGGGCTCTCCAAAGACTGGAAGCCTGTCAGGAAACACAGAAGACACTGCCCCAGTTACTCTCATTCTGGACTCTTCTTTCTGTATATTAGCTTTATTTTCTGCCCTTGTGTATTGTCTGCTTCTCCTATTCCCAGAAGTGATGTACCTCTCAAATTTGTACTTCTTTATTTTCTTTGAATTAGCTCCACACACAGATCCAATAACCTTGCACCCCAACTCCAAATTCCTGAGAAAGAGAATGAGATGAGTATCAAGTCTAATCCACTCAGTTATAGTAGTGAGACAGGTCATATCACGCAAGCACAGCTGCCAAAGGCCTGTATTTGTGTGCTAGTCAGTCCTCAGAGGAAGTCAGTTCAGGGTGAGATGCTCCAAAGATGTTTAATGTATCAGAAAATAAGGTCATTAAAGCATGAGTAGTGTTTTATCATCTTTCTATTTTTGCATTGTTCTTGCAACTGTGTCTTACATAGACATTTACAGAAAGAAATGAATGTTTCTCTTGTCACGTTGCTAAAAGCAATAAGAGTATCAAAAATGAAATTAAATGTATAATTTATTTAGCTTGCTGAGAATGGTATAGACTTGATTAGAAGTTATAAAACCTTACAATGCAATGGAAAAATTTGTCCAAAACTGAAGGAATTACTTGAACACATCTAAACAAGGGAACATGAGGAAATGCAGGAATTCATTTTTAACTTATCTTTGATAAAACTCAGTTTGTGTAAAGCTTTGTGAACTTGGGAGATTATTATGAAAAAGAGACTAATGGACTACAAAGTATCCATACAAGGTAAATAAAGGTGATAAAAAGATTAGAGAATGTGCATATGAGTTTCCCAGGGCTGCTGTAACAAAGTAGCATAAAACTATCAGTATGTATGAAAACAACAGAAGTGTATTGTCTCATAGTTCTGGAGTCTAGAAGTTCAAAAGCAGGGCCATGCTCCCTCTGAAACCAGTAGGGAGAATCCTTCCTTATCTCTTCCTAGTTTCTGGAAGTGGCTAATGATCCTAGGCATTCCTTGGTTTCTACCTACATTGTTTTAGTTTCTGCCTCTGTTACTACATGGCATTCTCCCTGTGTGATTAGGCATATTTTGTCTATGTGTCTATGTGTCACTTGCATTTTTCTTTTCTTTTCTTTTTTTATAAGCCTATTAGATTAAAGACCCATCCAAATGACATCATCTTTACTTGATTATATCTACAAAGACCTTATTTACAAGTAATGTAACATTCATAGGTATTGGTGATTAGAATTACAACGTATCTTTGTGGAGGATACAATGCAATCCAGAACAAATTATGACCTAAAAGGACACCTTTATTAAATTTGAAATATATTTTCATCCCAAAAGGAGTCTGGGAGGATATGCTACACGACCATAAGTACTATATGAAAGAATTCCCCACGCAAAGACACTTTGCCGGGAGAATTCCAATTTTATTGCAAAAAGCTGTGTGCTTATATAGAACTAAGGGGGAGATGGTAGGGCTTAGATAAATGGCAGGCAACCCGTTTGTTGGCAAGTTCTTTCAGATATCCGCTCCGGAGCCCAGGAATTAGTTCTCATTGGGGCTAAGGTTCCCCGCCAGCGAGATTTGAAATTGGCGCCGGCGGGAGAGTTCACACGGGTGGGAACTTTTTGCGCCACTGCAGAAAAGAAGAAGGTAGGAAGAAGAGGTGCTTAGGCGCCATGTTGGGGTTTTTTCTCTGGGGTATGGCTGCCGTTTATACTTTTCCCAACACTATAGTGCTATATTAGTCACAATAAAATAATGACACCCTCTCCCCATAAATGTCTAGGGAATCTTAGTCCTAGAACCTGTTAATGTGTTAGGTTACATGACAAGAAACATTAAGGTTACAGATGAAATTAAGGTTTCTAATCTAAGGGGATTAGTCTGGAATATCAAGGTAGACACAGTGTAATCACAAATGTCCTTTAAATGTGGAAGAGAGGCAGTAGAGGATGTCAGTGATTCTATGTGAAAAAGACTTGGCCAGCATTGCTGGCTTTGATGATCAAAGCAGGTAACAAACTAAGACTTACAGCAGTCTTAAAGACTGGAAAAGCCACAAACATGGCTCCTCTTCTAGGGCTTCTTGAAGGAATGTAGCCCTATGGATACCTTTATTTTAGCACTGTGAGACCCATCTGGGATATCTGACCCCCAAAACTGAAAGAAAATAAATTTGTGTTGTTTTAAGCCACTAAATTTGGAGAAATTTTTAAAAGTAGTTGTAGGAAACTAATGCTAATATCAGAAAAAGGAAGAAAGGAAGAAAAATATTCTTTAAACTGGCTAATTTAAGTGTAATTAGGAGCAATAATGAGAATTTAAAATAGACATACTTCAGGCAGATAAGAGAAAAAATAAGAGTAATTTGACATGTAATAAAATATTGTATCAAAATCAACTGCTAATGTGCTGCTGCTGGAGGTGAAGAATGCTACATTAAATTGACAAGAGATTCTTGATACAGAGAATATTTCCCCATTGATTTAGTGACTTAAACTTGAAGGCCAACTAAGCCTTTCAATCATGTTATTTGTACTTTGTTTCCCTTTATTAAACTAAAACTTACTAAAATTATGTGTATGCCCATTAGAGTATGCTGAATTCAATCAACAGAGTTAGATTTACAATTTCAATTTCACTAGCAGTAACAGAAAGTTCACCTGTGTAAGCAGCTTCCCCTGGGGAAGATTGCCTTCTTGTGTAATTTGATTTCCATAGTTACATAGAATGAGAAACTGACTCCTTGAAAACAAGGTATTGATCTGGTAAGAATCTACCTTATTCTTATTCATAAAAGCTGTTTTCAGTTGCAAGCATGTAAGATTCTGAAAAAATCACCCTATTCTAAAGGAATACTAACTAAGGCTTGGAGTGATAATCGTTACCTGTTTTAGTCAGCTTTAATGTTGCTGTGACCAAAAGACCTGACAAAAGCAATTAGAGGAGGAAAAGTTTATTTTGGAAGTCATTTTCAGAGATCTCAGTCCATAGATGGCTGACTCCATCGCTCTGGGCCCAAGGGGTAGGCAGACCATAATGATGGAGGTCGCGGAGTAGGAATGTGTTAGGACAAGGAAATCAGGAAGCAGTAAGAAAGCTCCACTCACCAAGGACAAAATACAAACCCCAAAGGCATGCCCCCAGTGACCCACCTCCTCCAGTCACTCTGCGACTGCCTACAGTTCCCACCCAGTTAATCCATGTCAGTCCTAATGGACTGATTAGGTTAAAGCTCTCATAACCCATCATTTTGCCTCTAAGCTTTCTTGCATTGTCTTACACATGAGTTTTGGGGGGACATCTAGTATCTAAACCATAGCATTACCCTAACGCAGCTTCTATAACTTTTGATGGGTTACCATACATTTAATTTGTGTCATATTTTACGAAAAGTATCAGCCATAGGGCAGCCAAGAAGTCTGCGGCTTTGACCAGAGGCCCTGACTTTACATAAACTGTGAATTTTAAATGGTCCTTATGCCTTTTCCATTTGTTGGTCTTTGTACTCTTATACACCAAAGGGCAGAAGCAGGGAGGATAGCTCTTTGAGGAAGTTCTATGGAGAAGTCAAAAATGACTGTGGAATTTTGTGAACTCAGGGAGTTTATAGTTAATCCTACATAATTCCCAATTTATGCAGATATTTATTTCTGAATTGTTAAATTTTATTCTTAAGTGTTTAATCCCTTTCTTTCTTTTCCTTTACCCCCTTTTTTTTTTTCAGTATTGGGAACAATACCTTTATTTTATTCATTTATTTTTATGTGGTGCTGAGGATCAAACCCAGGCCCTCACACATGATAGGCGAGTGCTCTACCACTGAGCCACAACCCCAGCCCTTTCCTTTACCCTTTTATCAAAACATTCCTTGGGAAATTTTCTTTTCGATAACATATTTACCTACTACGTTCAGTGTTAGGTACATCCAACATTGACATTCCAACAACACTGAGTGAATTCACTATAAGTAAGGTATAAAAAGAATTGCTTCAAATTTTCCTTTTCTCTTTTTTTCTTTTTCCTTGTATTAATCAAGGGAGGGTCATTCTATTCCTGTTAATGCAGTGTCATCCTAATACATGTGAGCATTATTTCTTTGGAAAAACTCAACCATGAAATTCCTCCTAGCAAGTTAGAGAAACCTGCAGGTATTTTCCAGAACTCCAAGAAGTAGTGAAGGGCTGGGGATGTGGCTCAAGCGGTAGCACGCTCGCCTGGCATGCGTGCGGCCCGGGTTCGATCCTCAGCACCACATACAAAGATGTTGTGTCCGCCGAAAATTAAAAAATAAATATTAAAAAATTAAAAAAAAAAAGAAGTAGTGAAGCCAGATTTAAAGTTAGGTAGTCAATGTAGTTAGGTAAATCGGGTCTAATATCGAGTGAAATCTAAAATGAAGGCCATGAGGATGAATTCCCGGAAAAGTTGAGCAACTCTTGAAATGTTAATGATTCTCTGGTGTTATTCTTCAACATTGGGGAAGCAAGGACTCGTCACCGGTCAACAGCAGTAACAGTAGGGCAGGTTGGACTAATGGGCTAATGTATAAAGGAATAAGTACCTATATTACAGAGGATGATACTACAGGGAGCAAGAATTCTCAGGCACTTTGCAAACAAGCCAAGAGATGTATGAAAATTTTGGTATGCTCTCATGGCAGGAACTCAATTCTATCCTCTCTATATATCTCATGCCTGGAATTGTCTGGTTTTTGTTATATGAACCTCTAATTGGTAGTAATATTCTTTTGATATGAAGGCCCATCTATGGGCATGTTTTCTACTTTCCTGAATTTTAGCTTTCTCTTTCTATATCTAATATTGACTAGTAACATATTCTAATTCAGGTGTTATAATTGCTTTAATATCTTGACTTCCAAGTTTATAGCTTATCTCACTTTAGTCTTTTGACTTAAGTATAACTATTATAATCAGGTTATCAAAAGCAAGTTTAAAAAAGAAAGGCAACTTTATGTTTCATGCAGCTTTTCCTGAAAATATCAGTTTGATATTGCTTTCCTGGAAAGCAAAGTTCCTGCCTCTAAACCATTTTTAAGTGAAGGTTTTCTATGTAAAAATCACACAAAAGCAAAATAGTAGTCTCAAAATATCCTGCTGTACTATAATGCCAGAGGGAAGGAATGTGGGAGAAAAGGCTTATAAATGTTCTTGTTCTAGTTATGTGCAGTAAATATTTTCTTCTGACTTATATTTCTTTAAACATTTTAGTCAACTAATATTGAGAATTGCATTATTTTCTAATAAAATAAACCAAACTCTTTTAAAAAAGTTTTACAAAATACAAAAACAAGGATAAATAAATACTCAATTTTACTATGTTCAGTGTTAGGTCCTTGAGGTTTTTGATTGATGATAAACCCATGTATATTACTTGTTAAATGTGTATTGATTTCAGCCTTATGGTGAGAATCATTGCTTAGTGGAAAAACAATAGCTGTGCAATGATAAAGTGGAAAAGCAATATAATACTAACTTTAAAAATATTAACGGGAATACAATGAATGTAATAAATTTCTCTTGTAATATAGTTGACTAGCAATAATAAGAATGTAGAAAATATTGGAAGAAGAACATAATATCAATCATTTTTTAATGAATAGCCTTATAACATGTATCTTCAGCAACTAAATTCACTTTCCTCCAGTTTTTTGTATATATAGATAATTTTCATTCATACAAACATTTGCATTATCTACAATTAATTTCTAGAATTATGTGGTGATGAATTTAGCAAGCAAATTTAACTTCCTATTCTAAATCTTCCCTAAGATCAATGGCTGCAAACGCATTCTTTTTCAGAGACGCAGAGTCTCCATTTTTTTTTAACATGAAGTAGTAGCTCCTTAGAGCACTATTCTCTTACTTGATTAGGGGCAAAATGTCATCTTTGCTGAAAGCAAACCACTGCTTTTCACAGCAATCAAATGATAAAATTTCATATACAGATAAAAGATTGTTAATGGATTTCCACAGGAAAAAAAGGTGAGTTAAGAACTGAGGAAACCTAAAGGAATGTGACCAACTTAATTTTATGATTCATTTAACAATAACAATTTAAATGTATTTGTAAATTCTGTTTCTCACAAGCTTTATTTTAATAAGAACTTCAATAATTATTAGGCTACCTTTGACATTGAACCAATTTTATTTTGTTCCCTAACCCACCCCCTAACTGGATAGTAGGCCACCATTGCCCCAAGGACAAAGTCATAACAATAGGACCAGGCACCAAGGCAATAATTTCCTGATTTTATTTGCTTGCTTGCTTTGTAAGTTCAAAATTTCAGGCCCAATGATAAGGCAGAAAGATTTGAAAGCTACTTGATTATTGAGTTCCATTCTGCCACCACTCTTTTATTTTGTTAAAGAAAAAGTATTCAGGGGAGTGTAACTCACTAGTAGAACCCTTGCCTAGTATGAATAAGGCTCTGAATTTCATTACCAGCATCATAGGAAAAAAAAATATTTAATAACATCTGTTAATGCATGGTAAGGAAGACTTATTCAGGATCATCATAAAAGGCATTAGGACTACTTCAATAGGATTTTGCAGCAGAGAAAAATGACTGAACTCAGCTCAAAATACAGATGAGGAAGTGGGAATTTGTAGCCAAAGAGCAGGGAAGGGTGTCAGTGGATGGAAGATTACTGAGAAAAAACATCAGGGTAAGGGAAGATTCTGGTTAAATAGGCCTAACAGGAGTCTTGCTAAAGACAGGCTAGAGTGAGCCAAACTTACCTGTTGGGAAAGATGAAGAATCTGATCATATATATAAGGTGATCAAATATCAAGGAGGGCATCCCTGACTTAGCAGATTCTTTGCTAAAACTGAATTTTAGTAGGAAGTGCACAGATAGGTCTTTAAGAAGTTCAGGAGCTGGAATAGGGTTTGGTCAAACAAAATATCTTTTGTCAATTCCTGAGAGCAAATTAAAAGACAAAAACCTCTTTCTGTTCTAAAATTTAAAAAGAACATTGAAGAAAAAAAAACCCAAAAAGTGAAATGCTAGTAAGTGGTCCCTAGACAGGTATGAACTTCTCTAAACCAAAGCCTTGTCTTGGAAGAGGGATAATCTTGATAGGCTGACTCTCCAGATAAATTTGGGCATCCAAGAGTGGATGTTTCAAGTGTCCTGCTTCTTTTTTCATTTTCTTTCTTTCTTTCCTTTTTTTTTTTTTTTTTTTTTTGTGTGTGTGTGGTGTTGCTAGTGATTTAACCCAGGGCATTGTGTAGGCTGAGCACACTCTAAGCACACGCTAAGCACACGCTCCACCACTGAGCTATACCCCAACATAATATAAGGTTCTTGGATTAGTGTAAACAATAAAGAGACTTTTAAGAAGTCCAACTGTACACAATTTGTACTCGCTTTCAATCCATCTCTTAAAAAACCGTAAAGAGATACATAAGTAATGAATTAGAGCTATTTATAAAGATATCCATGAATTAAATAATTTTTAATGCTGTACATGGCCATCTAAGAGAACGATAGAGGGAATTATTGCATAATACATACATAATCAATGTTTTTAGAGTCCTAAAAGGGCCAGGCACAGGAGCACATGCCTGTTATTTCAGCTATTCAGGAGGCTGAAGCAGGAGGATTACAAGTTTGATACATATCTGGGCAATTTAGCAGGACCCTGTCTCAGAATAAGATAAGAAGGGCTAGAGAGGTAGCTCAGTGGGAAAGCAATTGCCTAGAATGCCTAGTACTTCAATTAAATATATATATATATATATATATATATATATATATATATATATATATATTTCACAGAAAGAAAAATATCAGAGCAGAATGAAGCTAAGATTCATGGAGGACATAGGTCTTGGGCAGGAGGAGACCTATTTGGTTATTAGTAAAAATAAAACAAACAATCCACAAAAATCAGTCAAGGAAGGAATAGGTCTTCAAAACCAGTCTATTACTTTTGGAATCCCCTCAAGTCCAAACCCAATTCTGAGGCATGGAAGTGTAGAATGTGAAAGAATTGAAAACTATGATAAATAACAACTCCTTTTCCCCTTAGCTGATTGAACCCAGTAATGGCAGAGGAGTGAGTGTTCCTTGTGAAGTGTCCATTGTAGTTGTATGTATACTTTTGCTTCAGCAGCTCAAAGAGCCAGGGGAGAATTACTGCTGTTCTTTATTGTTTCTCTGGTTAATCTTTATGTGGCATTGTTTAAAATACACCAGGATTACTCTGAAATGTAAATTTATCTAAAAGAATAGACAGATAAGGTTTTTGTTGTTGTTGTTTATATTTTTTGTGGTGCTGGGGATCAAACCCAGGCACTTGCATGTCTGTATTGCATCTTTTGTTAAAGATCATTTGGGGGGAATTTCTCAGATGTCATACCATGAACTTGTGTGTGTGTGTGTGTGTAGGTGCCCATAAAGCCTCTTCACCTGTACCTCTTGGCTGAGCCTCTGTTGCTTTATCATGCCTTCTAGGTGCCTTTCCCATAAAATAAGACTCTGCATAACTATTTCATTTCTTAACCAGAAATGGTATTACAAAGTTGCTATGTACTGAAATGTGCCTGCCCCACCTCCACCAAAATTCATATGCTGAAGCCTTAAACCCTATGTGATGCTATTTGGAAATGGGGCCTTTGGGAAGTAATTAGATTTAAATGATGTTATAAGAGTGGGACCTACATGATGCATTGGCAGACTATAGCAATGCCTTCTTGGGAAGTGTGTTGTTAAGAATCTTCAGTGTCTTCAGATTGAATGACTCAATTAATTCCAGGTTGGTCAATGACTTGAACTGTGTAGGAGGGCATGTACAGGACAGAGAAACTGCTTGAGTGATTTAAGCCATTCCTAAACCAGATCCATATATTGTAAGCCCTACGTTTGGGGCAAAAAAGTCACATTAACCCATAAATAAAGATGACTGTGGTTTTAAAAAATTTTTTAAAATTGTAGATAAACACTCAGTATCTTTATTTGTTTTTATGTGGTGCTGAGGATCGAGCCCAACGCCTCACACATACGAGGCAGGTGCTTTACCACAGAGCTATAACCCAGCCCAAGGTGACCATGTTTTTATATTCAGAATGAGGTGATGCCTGCATTATTACAGTAGCTGGAAATCATGTTGAAGACTTGTAAGGACAGTCATCTTAACCCAGTTGCTTGTTCCCTTTATATGAAATTCTAATATACTTGACTTCATATCTGCATGCATCTCAATAAACATGAAAGATTTATTCCTAAAATAAGTCAATGATTATGGGAAGATTTAAAAAGAGTTAAAAAGAAGAAAATAATAAAGGTATTGATGGCAGATTAGGAGAACAAATTTTAGAAACCTTTACCTAGAGAAAGCAAGATGGAAAAACACAACACAACAAAACCAAAAACCAAAACCAAAAAACTCCAAACCTTTGAACCACCCTGTTATATTTAGAACAAAAGAACTGGATGCCTCTAGAGGAGCAGGTGAATGACCACCTTGTTCAGGCATATGTTGACTTTCTGGGGGCGATAGTAAAGTAACAAAAGCAGAAAAGCTTTAAATTTTGGATGAAGAAGCAGATACATACACAATTGTGATAACCTTTAGGACATGCAGTATCTACAGAAAATCAAACAAGTTTGTCAACATTTCCTTGAAATGCATGGGTAGAAGATCCTAAAAAGTTTCTAGTAAGCAGAAAATGGAGATAAATTAATTGCATGTTGTCCATTATTACTTATTTGAAGTGTTTTTTAGATCTGACCTCAACCACTTCCTCCAAATAATAGATCAAATGATAGCAAAAAAAAAAAATGTTTGTAGATGTTTTTCTATCTGCTTAGGCTCATAATCTCATATCTAAAACCCTTAGGTTTTATATTCCCCAATTGAATTCAGAAAAGGAACCCATCATCAGTCATGCCAATATTTCTCAACAAAATGTGAAGATTCGCACAAGATGGAATAAAGATCATAAAACATCTCCTCGTATTGGAAGATGATTTATCGCTAAATGGATCCAGATTGGGTCAGGATTTACTGCCAAGTGAATTATGAATAAAGTTTTAGTGCTAAGAGATTTTCAGATTTCAGATGTAGGATTGTGGGATTGTGAACTTTTATTTTTTTTAAAAGCCAAAACTCAGTTCTGGCTAAGAACTATAGAGTGCATCAAGTTACACAATTTCCACTATCTCTAAGGTTACAAAAACTTAGTTGTACAACATATAGAAAGCACAGGAGTTGAAATGGCATCCCTTATGGGGTTAATTGTGAAGGCATACCCCAGGGACCACAGGCCCAGAACCACTGGGGCAATCTTGACTTGTGATGCTGGTTAGAAGGACATGTTCAAATTTTCCCCATTTTTTTCACCCAAATATTCTTATCTTTGGTGAAGGCACAGAGATAAGTAATCCTATTAGAACACATTCTGATGCCCCCTAGATGGTCAAAAGACTCTATAGCTTATTTTCCAGAGTGCTAACCCACTTTATCAAACTCTAGTTGGCCCTCCAAACAGTAAAAAACATGTTTGCTCAAATTTTATGTTGAAGTGTATACATTCTTTTTTTTTTTTTTTTGTCTATCAGTAGCATTCTCTCTTGCTTTCTCTGTTTTCTCAGCAATACTTCAAATTTGTTGCTAGAAAAGAGGCTGCACTGGTTATTACTAAAGGTCAGGTTAGGAATAAGCATGCCGTTATATGGCAATTTATTGCTTCAAAAGTTGCAAACAAGTCTGCAATTGTTTTAGCACGCCCTAACACCAAAGCAAAAGAACCATAAATATCAACACCAAAACCCCCATAAACTCAGATACACCAAGCAGGGAGCTTTCAGGAACAATGAACCAACTAAACAAAACAGAGAAGCAGAAAATGGCAAACACAGAATATGGGGAAAAGTAGATGGCAGCCCCCCCACCCCCAGAGTAAATAGATGTTGGCTGATTACAGAAAGTAAAGCTAGAAAAGTAGTGTGGAACCATGCACAGGCTAAAATCCTCCCATATATTGTCTTTATGAGCTTTGTGTCATGTGTAGAGGAAATAATAATAATAGTAATAGCATGTATGGAACAGTTTGAATGTGCCAGGCACCGTCCTAGGAGGTGGATATTATCACTTCCCACATTTAATAGATCAAGAGACTGAGGCAAAGAGCAGTTAGTAAACCTGCCCAAATTTATAGACCTTGTAAGGAGTAGAGGGTAGAATTTAAGCCGAGGCTGTCTCTACTCTTTCTCACCATCATATTCCAATGACCAAATGAGTATGACCCTCAAACAAGAGGAAGATTCAAAAGTTATCAGAAGAACAGCAGGGATACTATTAGCAAAGTGTAAAACCAGCTTGAAATGGAAGTGGACAACTGAGTTGTGACCTGGCATTGGAATTGCCTGGTAGTAGATACAGCCCATGAGTCTTTTGGGGGGCCTCTTCCTCTTGGAATCTCAGTTGTATAGCACTAGTGCATCTGACTCTATCAGCCCCTGGTAGGTAGACTCTAGAAGTCTTTTCCTGAAGTTTCTGGGAGGGAGGCAGATGTTCTTGCCTGTTGAGTTTAGAGCTCTGAGGTTGTTAAATATTGTGCTGCTGCAGCCATCTGCTGTCACGTGGAGTCAGTCTGTGGGTGGTAATACTGTGGTAGAAGAGGCTGAGCTCCAAAGAAAGACAGCCCCAAATCCAGTTATGACCCAACTTTCTCTCTTACATCAAGTTCCATTTATATGGGCCAATAAGTTCCCTTTGAAAAAACCTTATTCATATTAGGCTCTTTGTTACTTCAAAAAACAAAATCTGGGCATGGGGTAGATCAGTGGCAGAGAGCTTGCCTAGCATATGTGTAAAGGCACTTTATTGCTTCAAAAGTTGCAACCAAACCTGGATCCCCAGCATTAGAGGGAAAAAAGTACTAACAAACACAGAGTAGGAGATTGGAAGAGAAATAAGCTTGGTTTGAATAAGTTTATGTCTGAGGTGGTTAGGAGAATAGTAAGTAGAAATGTTCCAGAGATACTTGGAAATATAAACTAAAAATGCAACGTCATGTGTAGAGACATTGTTCAGGGGCTTCTCCTCTTGTAGGTAACGTTGATGATAAAGAGGTTAATTGGATGAGAAAGCTTTGTAACAAAATGGTTGTCTAGTTGAGTGGAAAATCAGAGACAGAGCTCCAGGGAAGGACTCTTAATATTTTCATAATATATCTACCCCATCAGTACAGTTATTCTATTGCATTTCTCTACAGTGTAACTTCAGTCTGAAGTAATATATTTTGATGCTTGAAAATCTTTGATAAATACTTGCCATAGTTCTCAGCCACAAAAAATGTGTATAAAAATTGAACTTAAAACACTTTTATTTTCTATGTTTGTAGGGCTGAATGTTAAACATGTTTTTCTGGAGTGAGGAAGCATTACAATTATTTAAAGTACCTATTTACCAAAACAACATGCATATATTACGATTTAATAAATTATTAACATAAAACATTTTGGAAATGCATGTGGAGATAGATGTAATTCATATGATTGTCACCTCTATGCCAAATGCAGGAGTTAATAGTGATAATAATAGCAGCAATAGTTGATGTGTATTATCATTTTTTATGTACCAGGTATTGTCTAAGTCTTTTCTGTGTTAGTTTATTTATTCTTCCCAGAAACCCTATGATGTGGATTTTTCCCACCCATTTTAAACCCATCTGTGTGGTTAATTATGACTTATCACTTCTTATCACTAAAAGAAGATGACATTTTCAGCATCAATTCTATGTTTTAATTTTAATGATTAAGCTTTGAGAAATCTTTATTCCCACAAGTAAGTAATGGAAATAGAATATTTTACTGTGGCAACATCACTCCATTTTTAAAACTTCTTTCAAGTTATGTGCTATAAATATTGCATTTTATTTTTTTTAATAATCTCAATGACAACCCATTTAGGTGCTCCTGTAGTTTTGTTGAAATCACGGAATTAGAAAACATCTAACTTATAACATATTTGTGTTACTTAGTTCTTAGAGTAACTTCATTTCTGGAAGTTTCCTAAAAAGGAGACTAAAACTTGTACAGTAAATATTAGGTACCCTTGCTCTTTCATTTAGCGACCTCTCGATATACTCAGAATCCTTGAGGCTTCAGGTTCAGTTAATTCAATCTATGGCACATGTCTGATATTATATTAGATAGACTAGTCCTTTTGTGAAACCAATAAATCAAATCACATTTAATTTCCAACAGAAAAAAAATATGATTTCGTATTTGAATCAAATAGAAGAGCTAATAGACATTGCAGTAATTAAGATCTTCCTTCCTAATGCCAATGCCAAGACAGATATTTAGATTAGTGATGAAGGTTTGCTAGAAGTTTATTACTGAATGAAACAAGGGATTGCCATTTGTTTGACTAAGGCTAGTCTGTTTTGTTCTTAGAAGAGTCTGTAGTCAGGGATGATGCATTTCATGATAATACGTAAAGAATGAAAGATTTCTAACACCTTGTCCTATACTTAACAGAAACAGGGTTAAAGGGCTGGGGCCTTTATTGAATAAAAACTCAACAAGTAGAGCACTTGCCTAACATGTGCAAGGTTCTGAGTTCTATCTCCAGAATTTCGAAGAAGAAGGGGGAGGAGGAGAAGGAGGAGGAAGAGAAGAAGGAGGAGGAGGAGGAGGAACAAACAAACAAACAAAACTAAAAAACAAACAAACATGGAAAGGAGATAAGATCTACTTTGGGTTTTTGGTATGTTGATTAAAGATAGTCTCATCAACAGAGATATTTTGAATTCTCTTTTTTTCTCTCCTTTCACTGTGCAATTTTTTCTCTTAAGGCAATACAGTATAGTGAGTTTTGGGATGTATGAGAGATGTGTCCTTTTTTTTCCCCCCAGTATTGAGGATTGAACCCAGAGACTTGCATATCCTAGGTAAGCACTTTGCCACTGAACTATATTTCGAGCCTTTTTATATTTTTATTTTAAGATGGGGTCTTGCTACATAGCTGAATCTGGCTAGGAACCTATGATCCTCCTGCCTCAGCCTCCTGAATAGCTGGAATTATAGATGTGTGCCACCAGGTCCAGAAGAGACATGTCTTTCTTTTGTTTCTCTTTTATCACTCAGGAAATTCCAAAGGTTTCAGGTGAGACAGAACTGGAGACAAAGACCAAATATATTTCTTATGCTACCATAGTATTGTTTATGGCCCTCAGAAGGCACTTAAAATTGGGCTGGTTACCCAACAAAAATGGCACATGCATATAATTCTAGCTACTCCAGAGGCTGTGGCAAGAGGATGAAAGTTCAAGCCCAAACTGGGTTGGTATGCAGTAGGTTTGTTTATACCAGCATGACCACAAACACATGAATAATGAGTTGTGATACAGTATTATTATAGCTATGATGTCCTAGGGAATAGGAGTTTTTCAGTTCCATTTTAGTTTAATGGGACTACCATCATGTATGCAATACTTTGTTGGCAGAATTGTTATACTACATGTGATTTATATATATTAAAATGACTTAGAAATTTACATATGAAAATCCTTTCCTTCAATTTACCAACTCATCTTATTATAATTTTAGATATTGAGGATTATACTCAAGGAGTTTAGTAGCTTATATAAAAATAAAAATTCAACAATTGTTGACCTTCTAATGTAGATTAGAACATAGACATTTTATGGGCAATGTTGGCAGTACAAAATTAATGTAGGGCAGAATTGAACTTGAACTCAAGCTGGACAAACCTTAGCCATATTCTCCGGTCATATTTGATTGGCATATTACTTCTCCATTGCTACTGCTAACATTGCCACAAATGTATTGACTATAAACAACACAAATTTATTACCTTACAGTTTTGTAGGTCAGAAGTCTGAAATCAGTTTCTCTGGGTTAAAACGAATGTCAGCAGTCCTACCTTCTGAGGGCTCTAGGGGAGAATGCATTTATTTTCTTAACTTTTCTAGCTTCTAGAGGCTGCCTACATATATATATATATATATATATATATATATATATATATATATATATATATATTTTTTTTTTTTTTTTTTTTTTTTTTTTTTTTTTTGCTCATGAACATTTTCTCTCTTTTTAAAAAAGTCTCAGTCTCTTTCTCTCTCTCTCTCTGGGTTGTGCTCATGCTAAATGAGCACTGTATTACTGACTGTACTACTGATCTGCACTTCCAACACCTACTTCCATCTTTGAGGTCACCAGTATATTATCTTCTCCCCTTTCTTACTTCTGCTTCTATCTTTATCTCTTCCTCTCATTCCCCTGCTTTCTTATTATAATAATAAACTTATGACTACATTGGTCCCACCCAGATAGTCCAAGATAATCTCTCCATTTCAAAATTCTTTACTTAATTACATCTGCAAAGGCCCTTTTACTATGTAAGGTAACTAGTCATAGATTCTGGGGATTAGGATATGAGCATCTTTGAGAGGGCATCAGTTTACTATGGTGGTCTAAGGGTAGAATCTGGCCTAAATCCGGTCAGAGTTCTCCTGGATTTTTTTTTTTTAACCTCTGTTCCCAGAGTACTTAAGAATTCTTCCATAGTTATCTTAATGGAGTTTAGGATTCATCAGCAGTCATATTTCTTGAGAAATGGAAGAGGCTATTTATAAAGGAACTGAATGGAGTTGCCTGGGAGAAACAAACTAAGATTAAAAAAATAGAGATTGAAGTCCAGGTGTATATTTGCATCTTATGGTTTGATTTTATAAGACATCACAATCTTTCCAAAAGTTTCTTTTTGCCTAAACTAATTTGAGATTAATTTTTTTAATAAGTTTTTTTTTCAATATTTATTTTTTAGTTGTAGTTGGACACAATACCTTTATTTTATTTATTTTTATGTGGTGCTGAGGATTGAAACCAGGGCCTCACATGTGCTAGGTGAGCATTCCACCGCTGAGCCACTTGAGATGAGTTTTTAATACTGACAACTAAAGAAGACCTAACTAATAAAATACTCTCCGAATTCAGTTAAGCTCTTGCTACACTTGGGGCAAATCACTCCAGTGTTTTCAAACCAAGGTCACAGAAATCAAATTTGCATGTCTGTCATGTTCACAAAGAAGACTTTCTAGGCTACATTCCTGGGTCAGGGTGATCAATGATTCAGTTCAATAGGAAGATACTCAAGAGTAAACCCTGGGGAGACTGGAATTGACAAAGGAATGAAATGATTGAGCCATCTTAGCCAGAAAAGTCTAGAAAGGACCTATGGCTTTTGCCAATTAGGTTGTACAATGCTGAGGTAGAGATTTTCCCTTCATGTGGTCCTTTCCTCTTTCTGGAAAACTCAGTTCTCAAGGTCCAATTCAAAAGTCCTCTCTGTGAAGCCTTCCCTGACTATCCTTCTCCCCCATCCTTCTCTGTCACCTTCTTCTCTGCCAGAACTAATTGTTCTACCCCATGGGTTCCCAGAGTACATACGTATGCTTCCATTGGCGTGTTTAACACATGGTATTGTACATGGGTTGTTTTCCTTCATGTATCCCTAACTACCTTCCTTGAAGGTGAGTTTTTTGAGAATGTGACATGCTTCAATCTATGTCAGGTACTGTGACATAGTAATAAAGAATATGCAGTAAAAGACAGTATTTAACCTAAAAGAGCAGCAGTCCAATGGGAGGAAGAACAGTAAATCCCAGTTGTGTGTGATGCATCTCGTGGCAGGAGCCTGCACAAAACCTTAGGAACTCTCGAGGAGATGCTTCACTCAGAAAGAGTGAGCCAACCAGGGTGATTCCCATGAAGGTGATGTTTGAGCTGTATCTTAGAGGTGAGTTTTCGTACAGTCAAGGGAAAAGACATTCCAGGAAAGGTCACAAATTTATCAAAGAACATGGTAGACTCAGTGCACTGTGAGCGGTATGATATTCTTGGAACAAAAACTTTATGTAGGAGTCAGATGAGAGGTGAGGTTAGAGAGATTGGCAAGGACAAAATTAAAAAGGTCTTAGGTTCAGGCTAGAGAGTTAAGATTCTGTTTCCAAAAACCATTGCACAGTGCCTGGCATAGAATATCGACTATCCCATTGCTGTTAGTTTTCAAGCAGAGACTGCTCACAATCAATAAAGAAATCAAAAAGAATAGTCACAGAATCGATGTTTGGCATTGGGACTATTATACTGACATCTCTGCTTTGAGAGAGAAAAATCAATTTGAAGGTCTAAATTTTCTGTTTTTAAGTTCAAAGATCAAAAGCAAGAATAGAAATGGGCAACTATATATGAAAAGGAAGATAAGTAAAATTGGAAAACTTGGATCTAGTATGTACTTATTGCTTTCTCAGGGCTCTTCTATATTACTGGCACAATAATTGCTAAAATCAGGGTTCTTAGTCTGGGGCCTATCTGAAGTTCTGAAAACATCTTGAAATTTTAGGTAAAATTTTGAGCACATTGTGTGTTTGCTTATTTTCCTAGGGAGATGGGATTTGAATTTTTCTTAGGTTTGAACAAAAAATATTCTTGCTCCCTAAAAGGGACAAAATCGCTCAGTCTCTGACATAGGCAACTAGATGACAAGGACAAAGGGGCAACACTGTTTAGACACTGCACTATGGATTGTAGTCATAGTGGGAGAGTTAGTAGGTAGGACAATACTCAAGAAATAGCTTAGTAAGAATTCTTAAAAACACTAGGAGTTTGTGATTATAGTGGTTTATTTCTTGTTCACTTTGAAGACCAAGGCATTCAGAAGTGAGGGTTCAGAGGTGTGAGGCTGTGTAACACAATGTGTAGAAGGGTCTGTATGCAGTCCTTTGAAGATCAGGCTCTGCCACCTTCAAATGTAACTCAGATGCACCCTGGCATCCCCAAGTAGCCCATAGAGGAAAGCAGAGAGCATGCTGGGAAGGCATAGCACTCTTAAATGCCTCTATAGGGGAGTGACACATCCCTTCTCACATTTCATTTGTAAGAACTAATGATATGGTTCCACTTTTAGGTACAAAGGAGTTGGGAATTGTAGTCCTCTAGGTGTACAGGAGGAAAAAAAATGTATTTGGGTAGGATCTAGGTGGCTCTGCCATGGGAATTTTAAAACTATAGGCATTCTGTGGTAGAGTGTTTGCCTAGCATGCATGGGGTCCTGGGTTTGATTCCTAGCATACCAAAAAAAACCGGGTTGGAATCTTATCTGTTTTAGTCTAGTTCTAAACAAAAAGAAAAAAAAAAGGGATTGAACTAGATATCCTTTCTCAAAGATTTTCCTATGGTTGTGTGCAAGGGAGTTTTTTTAAAAAGTGTGTCTTTTAAACCTGCAAAACAGTGATACATGCTTCTCATCCCAGCTACTTGGGAGACTAAGGCAGGTGGATTGCAAGTTTGAGGCCAGCTTTGTCATTTTTGTGAGAGCTTGTTTCAAAAATAATAAATAAATAAAGGGCTTTGGATATAGCTTAGAGGTAGAAAATGATTGCATTCAATCCTCAGTACCTAAAAAAAAAAAAGTGACTTTTATTTCTAAAATGTTTTTAGGTCAGGGGCACAACCTCAAGAACTCTCAGATTCATTAACATCCTGAAAGACATCAACCTACCCAATGACTCAGAATGTAAGAGAGGGTCCTGAGACTTCAACAGGAAGACAAAGATTTCTGTCTTATATTCCTTTATACACTGGAAATAAGCAACAATTTTTTGAGGCCTAGTATATTTTATTGTCAAATAAGATTCACTTTCTGCTTTCATTCTGATAAGCTCCCTTCTAAAGCATTAGTCCAGATGCTCGTTAACTCAAACTGTAGAACAAGTCAATTCCAGAGGGGAACACAAAGATCAAGTTATGTAGATCATCTAAGAACTGGAGCATATAAAAGACGTTTTTCAAGTGACTACTTTAATCATATAGAATTTTGCTAATTAAACAACCAATTTAAATGCCGATGCTACTAACTGGATTTTGAGTTACATTTAATTTTAATTGTTTCTGTTCTCTAAAAATATACGTAAGAGCTTTTTAATTTTAATTCTACATTTTATGCAGCAGTTAATTCTCCCACACCGCTCCAGAGTTGCAAAAGCAGAAATAAGTGCTTACTGAGGGTACCGTTTCCAGGCTTTAAACTTTTTGTAAAAAAAAAATGTATTTATTGACCTGTTTAGATTAAACTCTACCTTTAATATAACCTACTAGACATAATTTAACCTACTAGACATATAGACAGGGTGGTCTATATGAATATAATTATGGCCAAATTCTGATTTTAAGTAATTTTTTCCCCATTAAAAACAGTCTCGAACTTCCTTTTGATTCTTAAGTCGACTTTCTGACTCTGTCTTCATTTAAAAAATGTATTAACAAGGGGGAGAAATGAATTACAGTGGATGGGGTAGAGAGAGAAGATGGGAGGGGAGGGGAGGGGAGGGGAGGGGGGATAGTAGAGAATAGGAAAGGCAGCAGAACACATCAGACACTAGTATGGCAATATGTAAAACAGTGGATGTGTAACTGATGTGATTCTGTAATCTGTATACGGGGTAAAAATGGGAGTTCATAACCCACTTGAATCAAATGTATGAAATATGATATGTCAAGAATTATGTAATGTTTTGGACAACCAATAATAAAAATTAAAAAGAAAATGTTTTAAATCCTACTACTTAGCCATGTAAGCTTACACAAACCACTGTAAATTGTAGAGCCCCAGCTTCCTTATCTGTGAACTAGAAATAGCCCCACAGATTTGTTGAGAAGACTTCAAACCAGATGATGAAGAGGAAAGTGCTTGAACTCTTTCAAGGGCTTTATTATCAATATAAACACTAAAATACCAAATAGGAGGAAAAATAAGTGCTGTAAAATTTGGAGAAGGAAGAAAGTGTGACTTGAAGAATTATACTGAGAATGAAAGTGTGAGGTAGGACTTGAGCTGGGTCTTCACAAAAGGGTTTTTTCCCTCCATATTTTTTATTGCTAGATTGTAATTATATATAATGGTGAGATCCATTGTTACATATTTGTGCATGCAAACAGAATAACAATATAATTTGGCTTGGTATTTCTCCTTTCTCTCTCCTCCTCCCCTCAGAGAGGGGGATTTAAGTATATGGAGAGGAATGCGGGCACGGCTGCACATCTGGTAGTTCTAGTTAGTTAGGAAGCTGAGGAAGAGGGATCACTTGAGCCCATGGATTTGAGATCAGCCTGGGGAACATGTAAGACCCCATACTAAACAGAAAGAAAAACACCAAACAAATATATAAAGAGAGAGGCATCTCAGAATTATAAGATGTATCCTAAAGGAAATGCATACAGAGGAGAATGAATGAATCAAACTAGCTGGCAGTGAGCAACCTGATTTAAAAAGTAGATTAAGATCAGACAGAGGGAGTCTTTTCATTGAGAAGGACCTAGAGTTGATTTTTGATTAGGGTGTAGTGGGATGGGGTTGGTATTTTCAGAAGAATAATCTTGCAGAAGGAAGAGAGACCAAAGACACCAAGACCAGTTAGAGGGGCTGGGGATATACATGTAGCTCAGTTGAAGGACACTAGTTAAGCATGCACAAAACTCCAGGTTCAAACTCCAGAAAAAGTAAAACCAGTAGAGGGCTGGCATGCCAAACCTGGTGAGGAGATAAAAGCCTGAACTTTATGTGAGCAGAGGGATAAGAAGGAAACAGAAAACCACTAGTGTCATCATCGTGCCGCCAGAAGCACCAAAACCATGGTACTGCAAGACAGCCTTACGAATTTGGTGGGACAGGTAAAGAGAGCAGTAAAGAATGCTCCAGTTTTCAGAATTTGGGAAACTTTGGAGTTAAGAAAATGACAAGCCATGATAGTACTCTTCAGGGAGAGGAGGATGCATGCAGTCTTTTGGGTGGCATATGTTGAGTTCGGGGCAAAAGCTGGAAATGAAAGTGAAAAGTTCAGGATTCCATTGCTCGCTCTTGCTTTGAATGTCCTGACCTTATAACATGGAACTATTGGCAATGTCTTGAACATACCACACTCTTATACCACCACCAGATGCTGGGATTAAATCCAGGACCTTGTACATGCGGAGCACGTGCTCTGCCACTGAGTTACACACTTAGTCCTCACACTCCCAGTCTTTCTTTTTACTTTCTTTTTTTTAAAGTTAAGTCTACTGATATATAATCTATGTATAGTAAAATATGTCCTTTCTCAACATGGATATAGGCTTGAGTATAGACTAAAACGTACAGGCATGTAACTACCACTCATTGAAGACAGAAAGATCTTCTTTTGTTCCTCTTTGTCAACCCTCTCATCCTACCCCTAACTACTAATCCAGACATTGTGCCTATAGTTTTGCCCTTTTCAGAATGTCTTATAAATGGAATTGTACTATTAGTCTTTTGTGTTTGGCTTTTTTTGCTTGACATATAAATTTGAGATTCATCCATGGAATTGCATGTGTCAATAACTTGTTTTCTCTTTAGTGCTGAACAGCATTCCCTTGCATGGATGTGCTATGCTTTTATGCACATTTACGAGTTGGAACAATTGAATCATTTTCAGCGTTTGGTTATTATACAAAGAGTGACTGTACACATTCATGTACAGGTCTTCCTGTTGACATGTGTTTTAGTTTCTTTTGGATAAATCCCTAGCAAAGAGTTTGCTGGATCATAACATAAATGTGTATATGCACACATATGAATGTATGCTATATTTACATCTATAACCAACTGTCAAACTGTTTTCTAAAGTGAATGTACTATTCATATTCATACAAAGTATGAAAGTTCCAGTTACTCCATATACTTGTTAGCAAAGCCAACCATTAATGTTGTTAGCAGCCTTACAGAGAGGCCTATGAGGTTAGGAACGGAAGTCTCTGACCAATAGCTAGCAAGGAACTGAGGCTTGATAGAAAGTGGATTCTCCAGCATCAGTTGAGCTTTAAGATGACTGCAACCCCATATGACAACTTTGCTGCAGCCTCATAAGAGATCTTATTGCAGAATCACCCAGCTAAGATGGCCCTAGATTTCTGACTCTCAGAAACTATATGAAATAACATGCTTGTTGTTTTAATCTGCTAAATTTGGAGTAATTGGTTGCAGAGCAATAGACAGCTAGTACATCAAACTAAGATACTGGCATGAAGCTTGAGGGTCTATTTTGTGTGCTTTGTGCATTAGGCCACAGCAACCTCATTTCTGGAACTATATCCAGAATGTCTCTAATTATCTCAAACAATATGAACAATTCTCAAAATCGATTTTAAAAATATGGTATTTTGGGGGGAGGAGGAGGATTATATTATATTAAAATAAGGATAGTGATGTCTCAATTCTCTGAAATCTAGGAGTCAGTGTACACAATGGTTTCTCCCCTTCTCTTTATCAACATCTCCCATTCTACATTTTATGATATTCTATTCCTTTGGCAATTTTCTGGTATACACAAATTCTTTGCCTCCCTTCCCTTACTCCTCACTTCATTTTTTTTTTGGAACCCACTTTAATGTTTCAAAGAATGACCCAAGTTAAAACAACTCTGGTGAAGAATGGGCTTGGAGAGAAAAATATGGCACAAGGGTCCTTTCAATCTGCACAGACATCAAGAAAGATAAAGTTGGAAAACCTGTATTCCCTCTTCTCCCTGGAAATGTGAGTATGGGGAATGTGTGAGTATGCAGAAGGTCTGTTGGATAGTAGCTGATTCATCCTGCCTCTAAAATGTTTGGAGAAGTTTGGAGCCACCTTGCTTAGAGAGAGGTAGAGGCTCCCACTGTTGAAGGATGTCTGCATCTGCCCCAGAGAGGCCCAGGCAATTATTAGAGGCTGAGAGTACAATGAATCTGCCTATCCTCGGATTCAGCCAGAGTTCAGGAATGAGGGCAATTGTGGAATGACTAAGGAGGCCTGTCTGGATAATGTTTATGACTGGGTCTCCCTCTTTCCCCTTAAACATATTTTCCATTGAATAGCTTTAAGCTGGACCAACTGGTACTGCTGAACCTTCCAAATCATAATCATAAGATTCCTGTTATTCATACTAAAATCATCATCCAAAGAAAATCTCCTTTCTTTAATAAAAGTGGCACTGATTCCCTATGACCAAGTTGTTCACTCTCTCTTAAAGCTGCACATGGCCATTTATACAGGCACACAGGAGAATGCCCAGGTTGCTGTGTCCTTACTCTTCACAGCAAAATTGGCCAACCCAAGGGGATGCAGACTTTTAGACAAACCCCTACCACATCCACTATGTCCAAAGATTTCCCCTGCAAAATTGGGGGAAGAAGTTCTTTTGGGACTCATTCCCTCATCCATCCATACTGTGCTATGAATATAACTGAACCACTCTATTGATACAATTGCTTCTTTTTCCAATCTTGCATAAAACTTGTTTCTTCTCTGAAGCCTTTCATTGATAGCCCATTACTGAAATCTTTCTGAAATGGTAGAGGGAGGAGACATGTGCAAAGCAAAAAGAAATGGGAAAATGCTAAACGAATTACTTTTCACCTGTGAGATTTTCCTTCCTATCTTTGCATTATTTGCCTAGTCTATTGACATTTCAGACCAAAGGAAGATTACATATAATTGTTCCAGCAGTTTCCTTATCTCTCTGAGGGTTCAAGTGACAGAGGTTGTTAGCCTGAGAAACAGGATGTTTGCATTATTGATTAGCCACACTGTTTTGACTGAAAGAGCAGAGAATATTCTTGGCTGCTTTGCATGTGTCAAGTGAGCCTGCTTCTTGTCCATCAGTTCTGGGGAGATTTTGTTGCTCTGTGTGTGTTAGACATCACGTCTCAGGTTATCCATTCTGACTGTCAGTCATCTTACCTGCTGCTACTGCAGCTGATTAAAAAGCTTATCTCAAACAAGAAACTGTCTGCTGCCTGTTTCTGTGTCTGTAACTAGGGGATAGTTGTTTTGGTGCTTTGGGCTATCTTTAGGGCAGATTCCTTTGCTGGATGTCTCAGCTATTTGTGCAGAGTGAAGCTCACATAGCTGAACAAATGGCTTTACCATTTTCAATTTAGTTTTGCCACAGGGGCATTCGAAGATGAAAACAAACCATATTGCTCCTTACCTACATTTCTGGCTTACTAAGAGATGCAATCATGGTTCTCAAACTGCCAAATAAAGTACAAATTTCTGGGATCAACTTAGATTTTGATGCAGTAGGTACAAGATGAAACCCAGCAATCTGTATTTTTTTAAGTATTTATTTTTTAGTTGTAGTTGGACACAATACCTTTATTTGTTTTTATGTGGTGCTGAGGATTGAACCCAGGGCCTCGCACTTGCTAGGCAAGCGCGCTACCACTGAGCCACAACACCAGCCCCAGCAATCTGTATTTTAAACAAACACCCTGGTAATTATTATTTTAGATGAAATGTGGAACACATTTCCAGAAACAAAAAGCTGCATGACAGTGAAGAGTCCAGTGGATATAAGGATATCAGGGTGTTATTGGCTCATGGCAAGGCAAAAAATCATTGATGGAAAATCCCAGTGCAACTTAACAGATGTGACTTATGTCTAATTTCTCTTTGATAATACACTCTGGTAAATAGGCACTAGATAATCAAATCTGTAATCATATTAACAAATTTAAAACATTTAATTTCATCTATTGAACATTTTTTATTAATAGACACCCAAATATTTGGTAATTTAGTAGAATTCAAAATTAAAGGTGAGGCTGGGTGTGGTGTCACGCACTTGTTATCCCAGAGGCTCATGAGGCTAAGGCAGGGGGGATCAAGAGTTCAAAGCCAGCGTCAGCAAGAGCAAGGCACTAAGCAACTCAGTGAGACCCTGTCTCCAGATAAAATACAAAATAGGGCTGGGGATGTGGCTCAGTGGTTGAGTGTCCCTGAGTTCAATTCCAGGTACAAAAAAAAAAAAAAAAAAAAAAAATAGTGGTGAAGAAAGGATTGATGTCTACTTTGATCCTTATCTCAAAATAAATTATAGATGAATTAAAAATCTGAATACATAAAACTGTAACTTTCTAGGATAAAACATGGGCACTTAAAAAAATCTGCATTACTTAAAACCTGCAAGTCTAATAAGCAAAAGATAGATAAATACGACTACATAAAACTGTTATAAAAATACCTTAGAAAAGCCAAAAATCAAACTTAAAGATTAAAATTTAAAACTTTGAGATTTTTCAAAGACAATTCACAGAAAAAAATGTCCATGATTGACTTACAATTAGTGAAATGTTTGCCCCAGCTCAAAATTAAGTAAATCCAAATAAAAATAAGATACCTTTTTAAATCTAATTATTTAATTTAATTATTAGTTTCATAAAAATTAACATATTTCAGGGCATCACTTTTGAGGAGGGATGGAGATGAGCACTCTAGAAGTCTCCATTCAAGTTTAAAATACTCATTCTTTGATCCAGTAATTCTATCTCTAAAAACTTGCCTTGCTACTGTTCAGTGTGCACAAGGCCCTGGATTCAATCCCTATCACCCAAAATACAAAAATTAAAAAAAAAAAAAAACCAACTTCTCCTAAAACTATATTTATACATATTACCAGAATACGATGATAATTATAGTATTGTTTACAATCATGAAAAACTGGAAATGATGCAAGCACTCTATCACCAATCTATATCCTCAGCAGCAAATGATCATTAGTATGTGGCTGGCTGAAAATTAACCTTCTATCTTTTCCTCTTTTCTTTCTTTGTGTGTGTGTGTGCACACACAGAGAGAGAATGAACCTGAGGTCTCATGCATGCTAGGCAAATGCTCTCCCATTAAGCTACATCCTTAACCCCTGGTTGAATATTTAATGATCCATAATAACTTTGTGCTATTAAAAAGTGTGCGTTAGATATGCACATTTGGATATAGAAAAAAGTATCAAGATATTGTTAGGTTTAAAAAGAAGAAGGCAAGGAACTGAACAATGTGTACCTTATGTTTCCATCTTATACAGCAGAACTTCAGAATATGTGTGTCTATACATAGAAAATTTTTAGAAACATTAAGAAATTAAAATGGATACTTTGAGAATGGGACTGAAGATTTTAGAGTAGGAGGAAGATTTATTTTTCATTGTGTGCTCTTCTATTGCTCGAAAGTTTTAAATTGTATCATGTATTATCGAAATTACTGAGAAAAAAAGAACTTTAAAAAGCAAGGATTTTATATTCCTCAGCTGTTCTAATTATAGCATAATGTTTGTGATAATCATATTTCACTATTAGAAGGATCAAATTACATTTAATAAAAAAATCTAGTAAGCATATAAAACATTTACAAAGGTACTTATTTTTTTTTAAATTCAGTGTATAAATGACAATACTTCATTAGGGAAAAATTCGTGTGTTTAGCATGGCTTCTATGTACTTAATTACTGTGTCATAGTGCTTTATAAGGAAGTTCCTGACCTGTTCTCTGTAAACTATGTGCTTTCAGGACTTCATCTAGAGAAGGTGGTGAGTTGCCCTGAGCCACGCCAGTATCTTCAGTGTGTTTATCTTTTTGGTAAAGGATACTTCATTTTAGCCTCTGGGAGATGAATGAGGAGTGGTGTTTATATGTTTCACCCATCAATCCTGCTGATATCCAGAGAAATAGAGTGACCAGGTGTGGGATAGAACTGTCAAAGTATGATGAAGTAGCCAAACAAAACAGTAAAACTTAAGAGCAAATTTTTGGTAACTGTCCTTTCTCCAATTATAAAAGTTGCCAGAATTCTAGGTTGGGGTGAGGGGGGCTTACTTTGGGGAATCTCAACAATCCAGGTCTGGCCACTTGCCCCAAATGACAAACAGAAAAGAAGCAATGGTGAAGTAGGAAAGGAATTTTACTCAGTAAAGGTACACCAGGAAAACAAGGGGGAACAAGTGTCTTCAGCCCTGTCTTTCTGGGGTACTGGTAGGAGCGTCAGATTTAAATAGGAGAAGAATTGAGACAGGGGCAAGAGATATGCATAATTAAATAGTCTTGATCAAACTGTATTCTCACTGATCATTATCTCAGTTCTGGTTCTTTGAGATCCTGGAGAAGTTATTACTTGAGCGGGAAATCTGTTTTCCATAAGATTTCTCTTGCTTAGGTGGGCAGCCTCATTATGGGGTGATTTACCCACAAGGTTCACTGTTCCTGGCAGATTTGGTGCAATGACTGAAGAGATTTCTAGACATACTTGCTCAGAGGATATGGAACAGGACGTTGGAAAATCTCTGAAAATCTTTAAAAGACCTTGTTTGTTCTTATCTTGGTGCTTTTAACCATGAAGAGGGATGAGAAAGTTTAGGTAAATTTAGGCTAATCCATCTTGGACTATTGCTTTTTAGATGAACACTCCTTAAGTGATTGGCATGTCTATGCAGAGTTGAGCAGAAATCTGACCAAGTTTAAGGAAGAAAGGAGACAGCCAGTCTTGGTGGTGCATACTTGTAATCCTAGCCTCTTGGAAGCTGAAGCAGGAGAAACACAAATTTGAGGCCAGCCTGGGCAACTTAGTGAGAACCTATCTCAAAATAAAATGAAAGGGTTGGGGATATAACCCTGATAGAGTGCTTTCCAACTGTGAGTGATACTCTGGGTTCAATCTCTAGCATGATAAACAAAACAGAACAAAAACATACTAAACTTTCACCCTGCTTTAGTTGCCCAAGTGAAGAGTATTTTTAGCAAAAGCAGCCTCTAAGACCCTGTTATAAAAGTAATATGTGTTTATTGTAGAAAGCACAGAGAGGTATAATCTAGACTATATTAACAGAAAGAAATTCTTTAAACCATAGTACAAATACATTTTTTTCCAAATTTGTATTCTGCCCATTATTTTAAGGTAAATTTGGACAGGGTAGAGACTTATGTATGATTTGCTTATATGTACACCTCATAAAACACTGGAAACATTACTCTTGAGTAGGGAAACTGGAAATCTGGGGAAAGTTATCAAGTGTGGAAGGAGCCATTTTTACAACACTTTTAAACTATTTATTTAGCTTAATTTAAAAATATACAAAAACTATAAAAACTTTCATATGAAATCCTTAGTGTTCATCATTTCTAAATAGAAGTGTGAAGTAAAAATAAAATCCACTAATAAATCATAAGTCAATTAAAATAATTTAATAAGAGCACACAGAAATATCATTTCTACTTAATCACCCAGATAAAAAGGGGGATAAACAAAATAAAGAGCTTTTTCATAGCAAAGGAAACAATCAAGAACACAAAGAGAGAGAGCCTACAAAATGGGAGAAAATCTTTACCCCCCCCCCCCCCCACACACACACACACATCAGACAGAGCTCAGGGGATATGGAACAGGACACTGGAAAAATCTCTGAAAATATATTAAAAAAAACCTCAAAAAACTTAACACCAAAAAAATAACTCAATCAATAAATGGGTAAAGGAACAGAACAGACACTTCAGAGAAGAAATACAATTAGTCAACAAATATATGAAGAAAATGTTCAACATCACTAGCAATTAGAGAAAGCAACTTAAAACTACAGTGAGATTTCATCCCACTCCAGCCACAATGGTAATTATCAAGAATACAAGGAACAATAAATGTTGGAGAAAGTCGAGAACCATCCGTGGACTATGTGTGAACCAAATCGGCGTGGAAGCCAACTGAATAGGAAAAGCTGGTATTTAGGAAATTTCAGTGGCAAGCCCACTGGTTAAGATTGACCAAATACATGTGAATTTCTATTCAGCTCTGCCAAAAAGTTCTCACATAACACCGGAGATGGGGGTGACTTGCTGCAGCCATATAGCCACACAGTCTCTCAGGGATGGGTGTGGCCTGCCAAGATACCAATCAACCTGTTGACTGCAAGACATCATGAAGCAAGACTCCACCCCTGAAACCTTATCCCTGTTTTTGAGGTACCCCCTTAAATAAAACCAACGGAGCCATTTTCTAATTGTTCCGCTCCAGCTCCTGTGTGGGCTGGACCTATCAGGTCAAAGAAAACCTGTTCTTTGACTCTGCCTTTTATTTCTTCATTAAATTATTTCTTCACTAATTATTTCAGACTCTATTTTCTCAGGGGGCTTATCCCTTCCTGGGAAGAAGAAATTACCCCTGCAATGTCGCTGGCAGCCTCCTGATAGGTGAGGATGTGGGGAAAAAGTTACACTTACATATTGCTAGTGGGACTGCAAATTGGTGCAACCACTCTGGAAAGCAGTGTGGAGATTCCTTAGAAAACTTGGAATGGGAAAATCAATTCGCCCAGTTATCCCACTCCTCGGCTTATATCCAAATGAGTTAAAATCAGCATACTATAGTGATGCTGCCACATCAATGTTTATAGCAGCTCAATTCACAATAGCTAAACTATGGAACCAAATTAGGTGCCCTTCAACAGATAAATGGATAAAGAAAATGTGGTATATATACACAAAGGAATATTACTCAAACCATAAAGAAGAATGAACTTATAACATTTTCCAGGAAATGGATGGAACTGGAGACTATCATGCTAAGTGAAATAAGCCAATTCCCCCAAAACCAAAGGCCAAATGTTATCTCTGATATGCAGATGCTGACTCACAACAGGCAGTGGTTAGGGAGGAGTGGAGGTTCACCAGATTGGATAGGGGGATATGGGGAGAAGAGAGGGATGATGGAAATGGGAAAGACAGTAGAAGGAATCAGACATAACTTACCTATGTTCATATATAAATCCATGACCAGTGTGACTCCACATCATGCACAACCATAAGAATGGGAAGTTATACTTTATGTATGTATGATATGTCAAAATACATTTTACTATAACTAAAAAGAACAAATAAAAAATTTAAAAAGGGGAATAAAAAGGAAGGATTAAAAGAAGGCACAAATGAAGGAGAAAGGACAGAATAAAGAATAAAATTCCTGAGTGAAAGTGAGGGAGGAATGGGATCTTTCCAAAGGACTTGAAAGATTCCCTTTCCTTGAAATTATGAAGTCTCCAGATTTCCCAAATAGGTGGGCTATGTTGAAAATATCTGGCTAAACCTTTGAGATTTCAGTGATGGAAATTCATGAATAAAAGAGACATCAATCATCATCAGAAAAAGGTGGGGTGGATACCAGAAGTAGATAATGGAAATTTGAAAAGGTCTAAGGATGAAAACAAATCATTTATCCCTAAAAACAAACAGAACAATTTTGCTTTCTTTAGTCAGTTTATGTTAAACAAAGAGTTGCATTTTATATCACATGAATCTCCTAAACTTCTTCCTGGGGAGGTGCTTGGTAGTTCATATCTAGCCAGTTCCTACACAAGTAGCACTAAGCAGAGTAGATGGAGACAGGAACCTTTGAAAGGTCACAATTCGGGGATAAAGCAGCCACAACCACAGTTGCAGCCTGGGAGCTGTGCAGGTTTTAGGGACACACTGGACTTAGGGGAACCTTGTAGTTAAGTGTTCTACAGCAGCTGATCATAACACATGTGTTTTCTGTTCAGGCAGGAACTGAGCTTTACAAAAGCAAAATGAGAAAAAAAGAGGCACATATATTCAGGACCATTCAGTCCTTCTCAGAACTGCCTTCTGCCTTTATTCAATCCAGATGCACATTAATTTTAGAAAAGTCTAAATAGGTGTGTTTTATTTTTCTGTTTCCTTCTGGAATAATGTAGCAAGTCTGGAAACATTGCATATCTGTTATCTGAGATTTATAGCTCTTCTCCTGGTTTTAAGAAAACATCAGGTACTTAGCTAATTAAATGTGATAGTCTTAGAGTTTTGTTTATAGGAAAGTGTCAACTTTCAGGATGTTGTGTGCATGTCTTGATAAAATTACGTAGAAAATGACCGAACACTCTTTTTTCATAAGCTGACCTTGCGGTCACCACTGCCTGAAAATGGTTCAAAACAAAAATGATCTAAGGATTGAAACAAGATAAGATCAAATTGATGTCATAGTAATTACACCAAGTACCATTCAATCATTGGATGGAATTTACCGTAATCCCTGGGTTTAGAAGCAGGTGGGAACATGCAGTTTTTATTACTCTGCTGGTATAAAAGACAGGTGAGGACTTTATTAACTGCAGTTACAGAGAAATCACCAGACGAAATTAAAATTCCTCTTCAGATCCACCAGCAACTGCCCTGAACACATTCTGCAAAAAGTCCAGAAAAAGGTAATATGAATAAAATAATTTGGGGTATTTTAATTGAGGAGTAAAATATTTGAGAATACAGAGGACTATAAATACAGAGAATTTGAGAATAGTGTGCATAAACAGAGAAGAAGAAAATTAGGCATTTAATCATTCTTTTTTTTTTTTTTTTTTTTCTGCACTCATGATTGATTTGGGAGGAAGTCTGTGAAACTGTGGCTGGTGACCATAGACTAAGATATTATCAGAAGCCAGAAACCAAATGTCTCCTGCTGAGCTGCTATAGTGCCTGTCAGTATCCAAAATTTTCCTCAAGAGTTATTGTATGTCATTTGAAAGGCATTCTTTCCCCTAGCTTTCAGAAGCCAGACAGAGGGCAAGTAAACATTATGTAAGCTGCTGATATTGTTTTATTATCAATTTTTAAATGATGGATAACTACATCTGGCAAGTTGACCTAGTGATAAAGTAGTTAACTTGTTCAGCAGAATGACCATAGTTTCTGATTACATTTTGAATAAAGGTTCTCATGCAGACTTCGAATAGTAACATTGGAATTTCTTCAACATTGTTTCCATTTTCTTCTTTTGTAAAATGCTGCAAAAAAAAAAAAAAAAAACCCTTAGTAGTATTCTTCCAACTGTTTTTTTTTTTTTTTAATATTTTATTTACATTTTAGTTTTCGGCGGACACAACATCTTTGTTTGTATGTGGTGCTGAGGATCGAACCCGGGCCGCACACATGCCAGGCAAGCGCGCTACTGCTTGAGCCATATCCCCAGCCCCTTCCAACTGTTTTTGATGACCTTGCAATGATAAATCACTTTCCCGAGTCTAACTGGCCATTCTAATGAGTTTCTGAAAACTTTTTCCCAGCTACCTTTATAGCTGATCTTCCATAGCTGCAGATTCTGCACCCTCTGATTCAGCCAATCTCAGAGCAAAAGTGTTTTTAAAATTGCAGTTATTTGAAATATTGGTTGCCCAAGTTGCATTGTAATACTTTACTATAGTGTTTAATTCTTTAAAAAAAAAAAAAGTGTACTCACCATTTGTGAATGGTTTATGTGTTTTCACTTCAATTTTAACATTGGTTTTCTTAAGTTAATTATTTCTTTGCAGAAAAATTCATTGAAATTTTAAGTGAGTCATATTTCTCACTATTTCCTGTTGAAAAATTAGCATGTAAGAAGTATTAAAAGAGCAAATGATTATATTCAACACAGATTCTTAGTTCCATTGTATGATATTATTATTATTATTATTATTATTATTGGTACCAGGGATTGAACTCAGGGACACTCACCCACTGAGCCACATCCCCAGCCCTATTTTGTATTTTATTTAGAGACAGGTTCTCACTGAGTTGCTCAGCATCTTGCTGTTGCTGAGGCTGACTTTGAACTCTTGATCTTCCTGCCTCGGCCTCCTGATCTGCTGGGATTACAGGTTTGTGCCACCATGCCTGGCTTCATTGTAGGCTTCTTTTTAATGTAAGACTCAAATTTACATGAAAACTCAAATAGCTAGGAACAGAAATGACAAAATTAGAAGGTAATATACATTTTGTCCCAAAGTGGATCAAGATTATTTTGCTTTCACAGAAGAAAATTTACAGGATTCAATTAATATTTCCATTGAGACCAGTTGGCTCAAAGCCCCAAACTTCCATTTTTCTAGATTGTAAAGCCTAGAGTAGTTTGCCATTAATTTATGGTCTTGCCAGTTTTGTTTTGGTGTGTAACATTACAGCAGTACTATTGTAATGTTGGATGAAGTAATCCAGTGATTTTTTTTTATTCATCAGGCTCAGAGGGGATATTATAGAAATTCCCTAGCATCCTTAATACTCTGGGGCTTAAGAAGGGTTGCTTGCCTAAACTAGGGGAGTCAAGCAAAATTGGAAATCCAATTAGAAAAGACAACTGTAATGTCGTGATCCATGTGTGAATCAAAGTAACAGAGGGAGATACAAATCAGCTGTGTACTTCTAGGCTATAGGGGTGGTGCAAGTGGAAGGGTACTATCTTAGGACCACATTACTTTCTGGATGATTGAAAAACCTTTTAAATTCTCTGGCATGCAGTTTTCTATTTTATGAAATAGGTGCTGTATAATGTCTTCCTCACAAAAGTGTTAAGACAATTATACAAGTGAATGTATATCAAAGCCAAATCTTCTCCCCCTTTCCCTGCTCCCCACAAATCAGACAGTTGTCCTTATAACTATATCAGTAATTAAATGCCAAAGCCATTTCTCTTTGTCCAGATGAAATATTTTTTCAGTTTTAAAGGGCTTGGGATATGACCCAGTGGTATGCTTGCTTAGCATGTACTAATCCTTGGATTTGATCTCACTTCAAATCAAACAATCACTCAAACAAACAAACAAACAAAAAACTAAGACAAAACAACCAAGCAAAACAGATTTGAAGAAACTGAAGTCAAATGATATTTAAATTAAAAGTTACATGGTCTTATATTTAAGCTGTCACATAATAATCTTGCTCTAAAAACATACATTAGCATCTTATTTAGGGGTAATTTGTTTGAAAAAAAAATTTAAGATGCTCATTGTAAAATATAATGACTTGAAGGCAGTGTAGTGAAGTGTGGTTCAGAGCTTGGAGTTTGGAATTGTAGAGACATTTTAAAATCTTGGTTCTGCCAGTAGCTAGTTATGTAAACTTTTATAGGTTACTTTACCTCTAGAATACACTCCCTGCTCTTTTTGGGAATTGATCCAATGGTCTCATGTCTGCTAGGCAAATGCCCTATCACTGTACTACAAATATCTTTATCTGTAAAAATGAAAATGAGGGCTGGGAATGTAGCTCAGTGGTACAGCATTTACCTAGCAGGCATGAGGCCCTGGGTTTGATCCCTAGGGATAGACATACACACATAAACACACACACACACACACACACAAAAAAAAAAAACCATACAGGATCATTATGTATTTGGGGGCAAGGTTTCCAAAAGAATATCTATTACACAGTTAATGGTAGGTGTTATTTTTATTTTTCATTTTTTGTGATGCTAGGGATTGAATGCAGGGCTTTACACTATTAGGCAAGCACTCTACCACTAAGTTACACACCCAATTCCAGGTTTTATTTTTAAAATATAAGATATTATTTTACCAAAAACAGTGTTACAGATACTACATTTAATGCTAATTCCAACATTTTTTATACTTTGGAGAAATTTTTATCATAAAAATTGTTCTAAGAGCTGGGTCAAGTGCCTTGCCTACCATGTACGAGGTCATGAGTTTGACCTTAGTACTCCCAAACCTAAACTAAACGAAAAAGTTGTTGTATCTCTTGCCATGCACAAAAGTGCTGAAAACTTAGTGGATAAAACAACAATTATTGTTCTCTCTCAAAGTTCCATTGGTAGATCAGGCTCAGCTGGGCAGGTCATAACTTGGATTTCCTGTGCAGTCAGAGAGTGGCTGCACTAGAGTCATGTCACAGCTTACTGGGGACAGCTTCTTTACTCACTTGTGTGGTACCTCGTTACTTCTTGGGCTTTTTTCCTCTCTCTTTGTGGCCTTTTCTCCTCCTGAGTCTCTCCATGTGGCTTGGCCTTCTTATCCTATGGTGGTCCCTAGCTAGTAGCATTTCTTTCATATCAACTGGTTTCTAAGAGACAGGAAGCAAGAACTGCCAGGCCAGTTAAAGGAAACATCTACAATTTACCAGTGTCACTCCTGGCATATTCCACATTAATAGGGCCTGCATAGATCCAGTGGGGTACAAAAGGAGACGCAACACCTTTTGATATGGAATGGCAAGGTCACACTGCGGGGAGAGATTTTCGTGACAGTTACAAACTACTACAGAGGCAAAAATACTGGGACGATGAACAAAGGGACTTCTCTTCACAGTCCCTCTGCTCTGTTTTACCACAGAAGAAAGTCCTTATTAAGTAAGGTGTGGGATTGATTAAACAACAATCAAGTCTTATTTATCCTGTTATTGAAAAGCCTTAGGCAGATTAAATGTTTTTATGCTTTTGTGCTTTTAAATGTGAATGATAACTTAATGTGTCAAAAGATTATATTAAACCAGCTCAAATAAACATCACAAAAAATAATGCACAAAATTAAAAAGTTGTGGGCTGGAGTTGTGGCTCAGTGGCAGAGCACTTGCCTTGCACATGTGAGGCACTGGGTTCAATTCTCAGCACCATATAATAAATAAATAAACAAAATAAAGATATTAAAAATATTTTAAAAGTTAAAAAGTTGTAAGAAAGATTCTGATATTACTAAAATGTTTCATATAACTTTTTTGGATATTTTGCTTTTCTGAAAGATAAATTAATATCACACCTTGTTTTAACCCTAATAGTATTTATTACTAAAATAGTATTGATTTTAAAATAAAAAATATTTTAAATTCTTCTTTATTTTTATTTACATTTGTTTTTGAGATGGGGGGGGGGGTCTCATTATGTTGCCCACGCTGGTCTTGAACTCTGGGCTCAAGTGGTCCTTCTGCCTCAGCCTCCTAGTAAATTGGACTACAGGTGTATGCTGCCACATTTGACTGAAATTCTCCTTTGAAGCAATATTCTATGGTATAGAGTTTGTCACATCAAAATTCTTGTTGATTTTTTGCAATATATATTTAGTATGCAGAGAATTTTTGAAAATGCTGATGTGCTAGAATACCAGAAGGATAATGGAAAAAACCCAAAATTTTAATTACATAATTATGTTAGCACTGCGAAACATTTTAAAGTAGCAATTAAAATAGAATGTTAGAAGTCCTTAAATTTAGTCAAATTGGCTAAATTTTTGTAGGTCTAATTTTTGTTGAGCTTCATAAACTCTTCTATATGTTATTCTTATCTATGGTAACACCACCCGCTTTTAAAGTTATTTTCTGTCCATTTCATTTGGAAAACAAGTTGGTTTTTTTTTAAAAAAAGTTTGTGAGCAGAAAACACTGTTAAGTGGTTGGTAAACTGAAATCCTGTTCCAAACAGTGCTGCCAAGTTGTGAGACTGGCCTTATTTTTCTTTGGTACTGGGGCATTTTGGGGATATCTTTACCTCCTGGAGAAGTTGCTTGAGTATATGGTGAGTATATGAAGCTCCCGTATGAATGTCAAAACAATAGACATACATTTACTGCTGTCGTGTTTCTTTTTTCCATCAAACACATTCTCATGGTTTTTTTATCTGTCCATTTTCTTGTTCCCAGCCTACCAAAGTCTCAATGTCGGCAAATAACTTCATTATAGCAATTATCACTTCAGTTCATAGTTATTTGCCTTTGTATTGAGTCCTTCATTGTGCTGTGAGTTCCTCAGATGGCAAGAAACTTATTCATATTTGTATTGTCCATGCTTGTGTCACTCCCTGGCATGTAGCAGGTTCTTATTCACAGTTTTTACATCTTCTAAGCATTCAGTTGGACCTGTAAATTTGGTGCTTTATAGCATTCAAACTCCTGTCAAAGTATCTAAAACTTCTCTTTTTAAAAGAGAGACATTATCCACATCAAAGATTGGATGAGGTGGATTGTGGGGGATATTAACCAGTCTGTCTTCTTCCACCCAATTTCCCAGCCATTCTTGTTCACCTCATTTGGAAAAAAAACTTTCAGTGAATGTGTTAATAAGTCTCAAGGTCACTAATGCCCAAAAGCAACACGTGAACATCTGCAGAAGAAAAGGGAACCTGGAGGATTGTTGAGGTTGGGGGTGTGGAGCACTGGATCATGAAAGACATTCAATGCTGACTTGAGAGTTCAGAATGTAACTGTAAGGGAAAGAACTACTTCCTGGGCCTAGGGCACACGAAGAAAGAAAACTGGTAGTCAGACCCACTTCAAGGTGAGTTTCCTGACTGATAACTCAGGGTCTTTATAGTTATCCACATGCTGTCAGAGGTGGTTGTTTGGCCAGAGGTAGAGGTTAGAACCTACAGAAGTTCAGAGGCTTGGTCTGTGGAAGTTGGTGGGATGGAATCTAAACAATTCCTTAACTTTTCACCTTCAAAGCTTTCATTAAGCTGAACAGTTTCTCTCTTCTTTAGACCATGCAAAATGCTGGCATTTACAGGCCTAAACTTTGTTTGATAAACAATTACTGAATACCTTTCTCATGGCAGGCTATGAGCTGGGACTCAAGGTTTTTCCTTCAAGGGTCTCCCTCTCATTAGTGATCAATCACCAAAGGCAGCTTACTTTCCTCTCCTTAATTTGCTAGATCAGACAAAGTTAATGAGGTGAAGCCATAGGTCAACCCTATAGAAGTCAGTTAGATTTAATCTGTTGGGTTAACATAGGACTACACCTTTAATCCTAGCCAGTCATCTCAAAAATGTGCTATGAGTCACTTGGGTTTCCTGGTGTTCAGAGCAGAGATGAATCACCCCAGCTATCATCACCATTAGAAAACCCACAAACTTCACCACTCTCTGACAGTGAGGAGCAATGGCAACATATTTGCAAGTGAAGGGCAGGCTGCCACATTGTTTGAAGCACTTGTAACCTTCTTGGAATAATATGGGCTGGGGATGTATAACTCAATGAATGCTTACCTAGTAGTTGTGAGGGGTTCCATCCCTATTACCATGAACCAACCACCACACCAAACTACATATATGCACATACACGTACATATATACGCATACACACATGCATATGTTTATATACATATAGATGTGTATATGTGTGTGTATGGTACATTGGTATAATGTTTATTTCATAAAGCACTTAATACATTAATTATATATCACAATAAATAATATGTAAACATACTAACTAATAATGGTTTATGATAATTACATTCTTTTATATTTTCAACAATGCTATCTTTTGCTCATTGCCACTTTATTCCAAGAACATAAAGTAGTATGCATAATTTGCTAGAAACTGAGACATCCAATTTAAATCCCGATTATATTAATGGTTCATTTTGAATTAATATTACTTCTATATCTTATCATAAAATGATAAAATAAAAATTTTATGCCTATGGCATAAAATTCATGTTAGCCAGCTACCAACTACATAAGCCAGAGCATACCATTACTAATGAATTTATGTGAAAATATTTTATTTAATTGAACATTTATTTTAAGTTGTCATTCAAGGGTTATCTTGTTCCTTATAGTGAATTACAACTCTGTGTTAGCAATTTATGATTGACATTGCTATTACCATTCAAAAACTCCAAGTGAACATAATTGTATTGAGCATCTATTTTGTGCCTTATGCTAGTGTGGAGGTGGATTAAAGGTCATAGCATTTATCTTTAAGAAACTTTCATGTGGATGGAGAGATAACAGGTACATAACTGGCTGGACCATGAGACATCATTTAAGAACTATAAGCAAAGTGATATGTGAATGCAGTAGAGACAGTTATTTATTCTGGCTTTAAGCTTGGGTGAAATCTTCACAGTGAAGTTGGCAATTGGGCAGCTCCTTAAAGAACTCTGGGGATAGACTGACAAGGGAGAGAAAGGTCTTCCAGTACAAGTTGAGAACACACATTTTTTTGGATTCTCATTATTTTGATGAGATATGTGGCAGGAGGTAAGGACATGTTGAGTGGACATTGAAGACAGGGTCCATGATGTTTTGTAAGGTACTCTCTTGGAATATCACAAGAGGCTAAGATTAGTAAATCTGATTTTACATTGTGCATATTTTTGAAAAATATCATAAATTCCAGCTGAGTATAATTATTTTTCCTGCTTCATTCTTAATTTTTTATTCCAAATTCTAAAACAGAAATACCTGAAGGTGATAGGGATGATAAAAATTATTAAGATATTTTCAGGGCTGAAGGTGTGACCCAGTGGTAGGAAGTTTCCCTAGCATCTACCAGCTTGTAAATTTAATCCCCAACATGGCTAAATAAATAAACAAAACTTTCCAAAACACCTAGAATTTGAGGATTAATCTCTTTCTGCTAGGTTAAATCATCTTTTTAAAAAATAAAGACAAAAAAGATAGCAGTTTCTGCTATTGTAAGCCATAGCAACAGTAACTTTGATTCCATTTTTTTCAATCTCCTTTTTACTTTATTATAAAGCAAACTCTAAAATGTTCCTTGGGGCTGAGATGTAGCTCGGTGGTAAAGCACTTGCCTAGCATGCTGCAAGGCTCTGAGTTTGATCTATAGTACTGAAAAAAAAAAAAAAAAGTGCATTGGCTTCAAGTTTTTACATTCTGCAATCTTGTTATAAATGTTTCTCTCTGAATTAATTTTGATATATTTGTTCATTGCATAATGGCTGAATTTTCATAATATATGAGATGCAATATCAAAGCATGAAAATGATACTAGTTTAAAAAGGAAATCAGTTTTAATTCCATGATTTTTTCCTATGGCTTTTATATTCCTTAGGGCAATAATTCTCAGACTTTTGAGTCCAAAAGACCTTGGTTTATGAGGTAGTATCTACTAGTATTGAATAGTTTTGGAACTATGGTAGAAAAAGTTTCAGAATATTTATTTATTTAAAAAACAAGAAACTCATTGTACGTTAACACAAATAACATATGTGTATTTAAAAATGATGATTTCCAAAACAAAAAGCATTGGTAATAGTGCAAAATTTTTTTAATGTCTGGCCCAGAAAGAGAACTTGTGTGCTTCTTTATTCAATCTGATAGAACATCACATGCCATACCGCATCTAGAAAATTTCTCTGAACACTCAAGGGGATGAAAAGCAAAATATCAAGCAACATTTTAGCATTATTATGAAGTCATTTTGACCTCAGAACCATTGAAAGAATTTGGGGGTCTAAAGATCACACTGACTTAACACAGGGTTTATTCAATGTTAGAGATATATAATATATGTGTATATATAAATAAAACTTTAGTTATATATAAGTAACTTAGGGTTATATATCTCAGGTGGAAATACTGACATATATATGTTTTCACTTCCATAATTACAAGTTTGTATTTCTATATTATAAACTGTTCTGCTGCCTGACAAATTATTATTATTATTACTACTATTTTAGTACTGGTGATTAAACCAGGGGAACTTTACCTCAGAGCTACTTTCCTAATCCTTTTATTTTTTTGTTTTGATACAGGGTTTCATTAAGTTGTGATTGTTCTGCCTTGTACTGCCTCAGTCTCCCAAGTGGCTGGGATTGTGGGCAACAAATTATACTTAAAAATTAGTTTTAGGGGTTAATATAAATATCTATCAAAAACATGGTCATATTACATCAGTCTATGTGAAAAATCACTAGAAGTTTTTGACACACACACACACACACGCATACACACACACACACACATTTTTTGTTTGTTTTGTTTTGTGTTACTGAGGAATGGACCCAGGGCCTCATGTATGTTGGGCAAGTACGCTACCATTGAGCTATCTCTCCAGCCCTTATTAGAAAATATTTTATTATTTTTCCACTGATTAACTTGTTAAATTTATTCTTCATTGTTTCTTTTTAGTTATACATAACAATAGGATTCATTTTGACATAATTACAAAAGCATGGAATAAAATTTTTTAAATTCAGTCCTCAATATTTCCCTTTTCTCCCTTCTCCCTCCCTGTTTCCTTCCTTCTGCTCTACTGATCTTTCTGCTATTTACTTATAGTTTTTTTTTCATTAGTGTCTTGTGTATGTACATGATGGTGAGATTCACCATGTTATATTCATATATGTTTATAGGATTGCCCAGGCTGGCCTTGAACTTGTGATCTCATTTCAGCCTCCTGAGTAGTTGGGATGACAGATGTATGCCACTGTGCCTGACATCTTATGTGATCTCAAATGCATTAAAACATAAAAAAGCTTTTAAATTTGAATAATTATAGATTTAAAGGAAATTGCAAAAAAAAATTTAAAAATATATAGGGAGGTCCATACACCCTGCAGCCAATTTCTACCAATAATAATTATTTTATGTAATTATAGTACAATGTGAATCCGGAAAATTGACAGTGCTACAAACCATAGAGCTTATTCAGGTTTTCCTAGTATCAGGCACTCATGTGTGTGTTTGTGTGTGTGTGTGTGTGTGTGTGTGTGTGTATAGTTCTATGCAATTTTGTCCCTTGTATAGACTAGTGTGATTGATGTTACAATAAAGATGCACATTGTTCCATCACCACAAGACTCCCTCAACTTCTTTCCTACATTAACTTCTTCAAACTGCTAATCTATTTTTCAACAGCATTATATAAATGGAACTCTATAGCATGCAACCTCCACTCAGCATACTTCCCTTGAGGTCCATGCAAGCTGCGGTGTGTATCTTTTATGTTGCTGTCTATTATTCCATGGTATGGATGTGCCATTGTTTGTATAACCATTCATCTCTTAAAGGGCATTTATGTGTTGTGTTCAGTTTTAGGCTATTAGAAATAGTTTTTATGAACATCTATACACAAGTTTTGTAGGAACACATTTTTCGTTTCTCTGAGATAAATGCCAAAAGAGTGTAGCTGTTGAGTCATAAGGCAAGTATCTGTTTGGTTTTATGAGAAACTGTCAAACTGTTTTCTAGAGTAGTTGTAACGTTTCACATTCCTATCAGCAATGTCTGAGTTATCCTATTTCTCTGTATCCATGCCAGCATTTGGTGTTATATTTTTAATTTTAGCCACTCTGATAATTACAGTTTTAATTTGCATTTCCTTATTGGATGAAAATGCTGAACGTGTATGCTTAGTTTTTCATCTATAAATCCTCTTTATTGCGTTCTTCTTTTTTTTTTTTTTTTGAATTGAGGATTGAACACAGAGGCACTTAACCACTGAGCCACATAACTCACCCCTTTTTAATATTTTATTTAGAGACAAGATCTCACTGAGTTGGTTAGGGCCTCTATAAATTGCTGAAGCTGGCTTTGAACTCACAATCCTCCTGCCTCAGCCTACTGAGCTGGTGGGATTATGGGCATACACCATTGTGCCCAGCACAATATTCATTTTTTAACTGGATATTTTTTTTTCTACTAAGTTTCAGGAGTTCTTTATATGATTTAGATTCTACTCCTTTGTTGGATATGTGGCTTAGAAATGTTTACTCCAAGACTGTGACTTGTATTTTCTTCCTTTTAAAAGAGGATTAACTCCTAATTTGGATGAAGTACAATTTGTCATTTTTCCCTTCTATGGGTCATATTTTGCTGCCAAATCTAAAAACTCTCTCTTCACTCAGCCCTAGGTCCTGATCCATTTTGCTCTAGTTTTTATATATAGTGTGAGGTTTAGCTTAAGTTTTCTTTATCTTCTTCTTTTTCCTTTTGTGTATACATAGCAGCTCTAGCAGCAGTTGTTGAAAAGGTTGAAATACTTAGTTGTTTGTTGTTTTTGTCAAAAACCAGCTGGGGGGCTGGGTTGTAGCTCAGTGATAGATCCTCAGCAGCACATAAAAATAAACAAATAAAAATAAAAATATTGTGTCCATCTACAACTATATATATATATATATATATATATATATATATCCATCCAGCTGGACATATGTATATTTACGTAGGTCTCTTTCTGAGTTCTCTTCTTTGCCCTATTGGTCTATGTATCTATCCCTTTGCCAAAATCATTCTGCTTTGATTACTTTAGCTATATAATGTGTCCAATTTATTTATTTATCTATTTATTTGTGCAGTGCTGGGGATCAAATCCAGGGCCTCACACTTGCTAGGCAAACAAGCACTCTTATCACTCAGCTATACTTGCATTCCTGAGAAGTCTTTACACTGAAAACAGTGATTGTTTTTACTTTTAAAAATAGTTTTAGCTATTCTATATCCCTTGCCTTTCAATATTATTATCAAGTAATAATAATAATCTTAGTTATATCTATGAAAACTATTCTGGGAACTTTTTCCTTTCAGTTCTAGGATTAAACCCAGAGCCTCATGCATACTGGACCAAGTGTTCTACCACTGAGCCACATTCCCAGATCCAATGTTGGGATTTTGATAGCATTTCATTTAAAGGCACAGGTTAATTTGGTGAGAATTGGCATCTCAACTATGTTGACTTTTTCAATCCATGAAAATGATGTTTTCCCATTAGGTCTTTTGATTTATTTCATCAGAATTTTGTAATTTTCAGCATACAAGTCCTGATGTATTTTGTTTGATGTATTGGTAAGTTGTAAATGGTATGGTATTTTAAATTTATTTCCACAATTTTTTTGTGTATAGAAATGCAGTGGAGTTTTATATATTGATCTGTGTCATATGATGTTGAACTCACTAACTAGTTCCAGGAAGTTTTTTCATAGGTTCCTTGGAGTTTCATTTTTTTAAAACATGGATAAGCATGTCATTTATGAGTATGGATAATTTTATTTCTTATCTGTATGCTTTTAATTTAATTTTCTTGCCCAATTTTACTGCCTAGAATTTTCAATACCATGTTGAATAAGAAGTGAGAGTGGATATCTTGCCATGTTCACAATCTTAGGGGGAAAGCAGTTTTTTCCCCCAACATTAAGTATGATGTTAGCTATAGATTTTTTGTAAATGTTAGTCATCAAGTTGAGAAAAATCCTTTAATTCTGATTTTCTGGAATTTTTTTTTTTTTGGATGCTGCTGATTGAACCCAGAGCCATGCATGCACTTTACCACTGAGCTATACCCCTGGCCTCTACTGAAATTTTTTTCCATGAGAGTATTAGAAATAGTCAAATGTTTTAACTGGGTCAGTTGAAATAATCATAATTTTTTTTTCTTTATCCTGTTGATATGGTGGATTATACTTTCAAATACCGAATCAGCCTTGCATGCTTTGACTATTCCCAGTTGGTCATGTTGGTCTAATTCCTTTCATACATAGCTGGATTCAGTTCACTAATATTTTGTTTGGGATTTTTGCATTTCATTTCATGAGAGATACTGTTTATAGTTTTCTTTCTTTATACTGTCTTTGGTTTTGGTGTCAGGTTAATCCTTGCCTCATTAAATGAGTTGGGAACTGTTCTTTCCTCTTCTATTTTCTACTGTAATTGGTGTTGTTTTTGCCTTTAAATGTTCTGAATTGTTTTTTTTTAGTTAGTAAATGACTCTGCCTCTTATCTCTCATGGTTTGGACATGAATAATCCATAACACTTTCACTTAAACACACGGATAAAAAAAATCACCCCTTTGCTCTCACATGAGATGTTCCCTAGACATTTTGGGATAAAATCCAATTTTCTGTCTCCTTATTTTCAGGGGAAGTGAGGTCAATGCCTGGATATGGTCAATACCTTAGCTGACTTGGATAGCCTGCTTCATGCACTCAGAATCCTTGGGTAAAACTGGTCGACAGGTGTAAGGCAAGGAGTGCTATTTTTTTTCCCCCAGTACTGGGAATTTAACCCAGAAGGCTTCTACTTCTGAGCTAAGTCTCTAGACCCTTTTCCTTTTTTATTTTATTTTGAGGCAAGGTCTTTTTAAATTGTCCAGGCTGACTTTGAATTTTCTAACCTCTTGCTTCAGCCTCCCAAGTTGCTGGATTATAGGCGTGCACCACTGCACCCAGCTCTAAATAGAAAACTTTGATTAACACTCTCTATTGTCTGCCCTTGCCATACAGCTAGGTTGGTATCTAGTCATTGATGAGACTTACAGATCACCTGCCATCAGTGAATAAAACGCAGGAGGGACTAACATTCCCCCCACCCCCAATTCTCCACCTTGGGGATATAGAAATGGGAAGGATAGGTTCAAATGCTTGAATATTTTATATATCATATGCAAGTTTATATAGATGTATATATTGTCTTAGATATCATCTAGTTTAAGTTCTGTTTTGCAAATGAGGACACTGAGGCTTCTTAAAGAGATGGCATATTTAATTTTATTTAAAAATATTTTTAGTTGTAGATGAACACAATACTTTTATTCTTCTTATTTTTTTGTGGTGCTGAGGATCAAACTCAGTGCCTCACACTCTACCACTTCGTGCTCTACCACTGATCCACAATCCCAGCCCAAGGGATGGCATATTTTAAAAGAGAATTTATTGTTGTTGTTATTATTAAGCCCCATTTACTTGTTTATGTGAGAAATGGAAAGATTCAGTTTCCTATCTCTTTCCTAAAGAAGACTTGCAAGCTGGGGCTGTAGCTCAGTGGCAGAGTGCTTGCCTAGCATGTGTGAGGCACTGGGTTTGATCTTCAGCACCACATTAAAAAAATAAATAAATAAAATAAAGGTATGCTGTCTATCTACAACTATTAAAAATAAAAAAAGGAACATTTGCTTTTTTTGTTGTTTATGAGGCTTTAGAGTATGTTGGAAGCTGAAAGCAACATCCTTCGGTGACTATATAAATAATAAGGTTAAAACTGATGATTGTTGTTGCAGCTGGTAAGCCAAGATGAGATGATGATGATGATGATGATGATGATGATATGACGATGATGGTGATAATGAAGATGATGATTTTGTCATGTCTTTATTTCAGAAGAGCCATGGATTATTACAGAAAATATGCAGCTGTCATTCTGGCCACATTGTCTGTGTTTCTGCATATTCTCCATTCCTTTCCTGATGGAGAGTTTGCAATGCAGGGTACGTGACCAAACTTGTGTTTGAAGTAATAAGGACAACGTGCATTTCTAGATGTACATCAATAACTCCATTAATCACATTTCTACCTCCTTTTCAAATGTGATAAATCTTCACTGCTGGATACATATCAAGGCACTTGTAGACAGTGAACATAAAATCAAATTAGGTTCAGAAAATGTACAGTGAAAATGATATCTTACACATCCACTTAAATAGCAGCCTGTACATTTTCATTTGAAATAGATTTCTTATTATTCTTTATCTGGGTTTTACAAGAAGAAAATGCTCTCAGTTAGCTCACTCGCCCACCCTTCCCTTTCTCCCAGAAGATTTGAGGAGAAGATTTTAACGTTGCCTCTGTGGATGAATTTTCACATCAGTTAACAAAACCATTTTATGCAGTAAATTTGGCTGTATTGTTTGAGAATCTCATATAGTGGCTGATATAATTCCATCAGCTTTGAAATTGTAAGCTACTGCAGGTTATGTTTTTTCTCTAGATGAATGGTAATATTTTAATCCTTGGTCCCAAGTGCAGATGCTTGTTGTAATATCAGGCTCTCTATCTACACTCACCAAGCTGTCTTAATTCTGACATATTTTTCTCTGTCAGTATTTGGAGTTTCTACAGGGAAAAAAAACAATAGCAGATTCTAAAGGGGAAAATATTTTGCCTCTGGGCAAAACTCTCCTTTCGGATAAACATAGCATTTTCATCTGTCAAGTTTTATGCTCGCTCTAAGCATACTATTAGCTTTAGGATAAAGATTCCATGCTTGAAGAGAGAGAAACCACTACAACTAAAATTTCCCATGCAGCTCTGCAAAAATTGTTTTCCTGGGAAGATAACTCTAATCAGTATAAATATATATTATATATGAAAACCAGCATACAGCCAAAAGTATTTACTTAATTATCTATTCTTCTCCATGGAAAAAAAGAATATTTGCTATCCCATAATAAGGAAAAATTCATAGTTTCTCTTCAAATACTTTTTGGATTATTTGACTTCTTGTTTTGTTTTGTTTTGTCTGATAGGTTGCCCAGAATGTAAGCTAAAAGAAAACAAATATTTCTCCAAGCTGGGTGCTCCCATTTATCAGTGCATGGGCTGCTGCTTCTCTCGGGCATACCCCACTCCAGCAAGATCCAAGAAAACGATGCTGGTACCAAAGAATATCACCTCGGAGGCCACATGTTGTGTGGCCAAAGCATTTACCAAGGTAAGAACTTCAAGGGCATTAGAAAAGTTTTAATAGCCTACCAGAGTCATACTATAGAGCATATCCATGGCATTTAATGCTGAAGGTATCTAATGACCTATCTTTTCTTGGTCATTTGTAGTCAGGGGTTGCATTTGTACCCTTTACTTAAAAGTCAGCTAATTTAAGAAGGTTGGTTTCATAAAAGTAGAGAGTAGAATAGTAGCCTCCAAAGGCTAAGAAAGGTGTGAGGAGGTTGGATATTAGGTAATAAAATATAGTGACACAGGAAGAGTAAATCCTTTCATTCTACAGCACAGTAGGATGACCATAGTTCACAACAATTTGTTATATTTTTATAGAGAACTAGAAGAAAAGATTTAAAGTTTTTCTACACCAAAAAAACGACAAGTGTTTAAAAAGATGAAAATGCTGTTACCTGGACATGATCATTACACATTGTACATATGTCAAGTTATCATATTGTAACCCATCAATACCTGCAATATTTATTATGCTAAGAAAAAAGTTAAAAGTTAAAAAAAAATATTCAGTGGGCTGGGATGTAGTACATTGGGAGACTGCTTGCCTAGCATGCATGAGGCCCTGGGTTTAATCCTTGCTACTGAAAAATAAATAAGTAAATAAAAATAAATTGGTGGGCTTTTCTTGGGGGGGTGGTGGGACAGGGGTTAGGGAGGTAGCTCAGTGTCACAGTGCTTGTCTAGCATGCACAAGGCGCAAAGTTGGATCCCCAACATTGGAAGGAAGAAAAGAAAGGAAAAAAAGTAGAGGGAGGGAGAAAGGAGGAAGGAAGGAATGAAGGAATAAAGAAAGACATCATTTGCCTTGTGGATATGGGCTGGATTTATTCAGAATGAGAACAGGGTGTGGATGACAGGGAACAGGTTGGGAGAAATTGTAGCCTACTTACATGATGTGAACTCGACCTTTTAGAATGAAAATATATCCTGAAATGGAGAATATGCAAACATTATCTATTTACTTCAGTTGGCTACAATTTAACATTTTCCAATTTTGCCTATTTATCCTGGTTTATTGTCTGTCTCTCCTCTTTGCTTTCCCTTCAGGCCACGGTAATGGGACATGCCAGAGTGGAGAACCATACTGAGTGTCACTGCAGCACTTGTTATTATCACAAATCTTAAACATATTTTAAAGTGCCGTGCAGATGACTGATGATTTGGTGAAAAGGAAAATTAAGTTGTTCAGCATTTTAACCTGCAAGATAAAGCCCTCCTTTCCCTTATATTCCAGCCCATTCTGACGTGCTTCAAGGACACACTGCCGCTTCATTGCTTGTCTCCTTATCCGGTGATGTAATCAGCAGCCTAGCTCTTTCAATTGGAATGAATTATAGCATTTAGCATGACCATAAAAAGCTGCTTCCATTGGAAATAAAGCTTTTTAAATCATCATTCATTGAATTATCATTTTTTTTCATAAAAGTAAAGCCAATTGCTTTTGAAATGATTTGTGGAAAGGAGTGAGCCAATGGGTGATTTAGAACCTGGCCTATTTAGTGAGTTGACATTGGAGATTCTTGCTCCCACCAAGCCTTCTAGAAGCTGTTGTGAGTCCTTTCAACCAGTGCGCCAATTATGACAGTCCACTGAGGTCAGAGGAGAAAATATGAGATCTTCTATATCTATTCACTTCTAAATCATCCTTTAAATTTCCATTTTGATGGATTTTATGAAAACATAAAAATCCATTACTAGGGTAATACATGTATACAATTTATAAACAAATAATCATGCATATATTGAGGTTACTGGATCAGAACCTTTTTACTGGTAGAAGTATGGAATTAAAACATACACAGCTGAGGTAGAGCTCAGTGGTAAGAACACTTGCCTGGTACATGTGAGGCCCTGAGTTTGGTCTTCAACACCAGAAGAAAAAACAAGTAAATAAAAGAGACCATTGCTCTAGAATTTAGGAAGGACAATCCCAGTCTGAAGTTTCTATCTACTTGGTTTATGAGGACAATCCCAGTCTGAAGTTTCTATCTACTTGGTTTATGTCCAGACCAAAAAAAAAAAAAAAAAAAAAAAGTGCATCCTGTTAGTTTCAGCATCCAGGCTATAACTAAATGGCGGTCCTAGAAAGTTCTCATTGCTCTCCACTAAAACAGCATTACTTTGAAATTTCAGAGGCATCAGATCTTATATTCCATGATCAGGGCTGGGTGAGAATGAATAAGTGAGGAGCAAGACATCCTTTGAGCACTCCCAGTGGGCTAGGTAGAACACCAGTACCTTCACTTAGTTCTAGCAAAATGCTTCAGAGTAGTACCACACTTCAAAGTCATGTTTTTAAATTTTTTTTTAGCTGTAGATAGACACAATATCTTTATTTTATTTATTTTTATGTGGTGCTGAAAATGGAACCCAGTGCCTCATATGTGCCAAGCAAGTGATCTACCACTGATCCCACAACCCCAGCCCCTCAAATTCATATTTTACTGAGCATATATACCTAGAAGCAGGGTTGTCCTTGCCTTGGGGACAACAGTTTCATGTCCATTAAATCATATTAGACATGGTGGAGATCAAAGCCCCCCAAAATATCTTCTCCTGTAAGAGATCAAAATTTCGAAACATAAGTCTGAAATTTTAGAATATAACATCAGTATCAAATAAAGTTTTCAAAAAAAGTTTCAACCATCACTGATTTGTCAAATTCCATTCCTGAGTGGAAAACCAGTTCCTTGGTATGTTGGAAAACACCTGGTATCAAAGTGAAAAGGTAAAATGGGTGCAGGTACTTTTTAAGAAGCTTTGGAATGCACATGAAGATATTAGTTCTTTTGTTCACTCATTTATTTATTATGCATTTATTGAGTGCATTATGTTGACACTCAATTGGGTTGTGAGGATTCAGAGATTTCTAGATTCTTTGTAATGTTGAAAAAAGATAAGGGGGCGTAACCTGAGAGAACATTGGTGCTGATCATTGGTTCATTCAAATGTCTAGCAGAGTGGCTGAGAAGGTAGCTCAGTGGTAGAGTGTTTGCCTAGCATGAGTGGAGCCTTTAAGTTCAATGCCCAGTACTGCAAACAAACAAACAAAACACAGACACTCACACACATACACACACAATCCAAAACAAAAATGAACAAAACCCCAAATGTCTGGTAGATGTTTATTGCGTACCTACTGTGTGTCCGGTCTGGAGGGCTCAACACATACTTGGAGGGCTCATTGGTTGGGGGAGAGCTCCTGACACATACTTGACTGGAGTATCCTTGCTGGTCTGAGTTCCTCTTATTTGACAGAGGGACACTAAAAGAGTATGGAGAGACAGAGGAATATCCCCACAATCATCCAGATCAGCCAAATCAACCCAAATGAACGGTATATCATAGCCATAGGACCTCCCATTTCACCATGTATCTCACATGGAACTGGTCTTGGGAAGGCCAAGATGCATAAGACACAGACCCTTTCCTGAAGCATTGCAAAGTCCAGTGAGTACTGTGAACAACACATCATGACCTAGTGAGGTGCATGTCAAGGGAGGGATCTGGACTTAGGTGGTATAAAGGGAGGGATGGCTAACTCAGCCTGCCGGGGTTTGTTGTGGTAAAATTCACAAGGCAAGATGATACTTGAGCTGGGTTTAGAAGATAAATAGATAGATGGGAAAAGGAGTGCATTCTTGTTTGAGAAGACAGCAGAAGCAAACATCTTGAAATAGCATTGTTTCCAATATTGGAGTCGGGAGCTTTAGACTTGGTGATAGAAACAAAATCAAGTCAAGTGAGCATGAACATACAGGCAAGGCTTTATTTGTGCTTCAGCCAAAGCAAGTAACTGGGGCTTCAGCTAGAGGGAGATAGCACTGATCAAGGGACGAGGCTGCTACCTGAAAAAAGGGACATGTGAGTTTCTATGGATTTGCTGGGATGGGCCAGAGCTTGGTAATATTCTACTGGCCAGGAGCACAGTTCCAGAAGATATTTCTTCTTGCATGAGATAGGCAAGCCGTCAACTTGTTCTAGGAACTGCTGAGTTACTCTTGTAGCTGCTACCATCATCCTTTGCAAACATCCTGGTCTTGTAGCTTCATCTGGGCCTAATGGTAGGGCTGAAGGACAATAAAACACATACCAGTTTTAAATGGGCAAGCAAAAATGTCAACAGGTAGAGCCAAGTAGAACCTGACCTTAACTATTAAGACAGCAAAGGGAACAGACATAATATGAAGACAGAGATCTCATTCTAGTCACTCATCAGACACCTGCAAACCCAAGAGTCAGTGTTTCCAGTTTCAAGTCCCTGAAAAGTAACCTAGGCAACCATTACCATCCTAACTCACACATCAGAGGTGTTATGTACAGTAAAGCTAGTAAGAAACTAACAATGTATTGTCCAGCTACATGACTTCCAAAATTAGATTTTTAAGTTAACTAAGAACAAGTAAACCTAGCGGGTTTATTTAGGGTTTCCCTGGTAACAATTTCATCATGTGTAAATAGTCTGCTTCAGTGATTTTATCAGGGTCTCATGAGAAGAATACAGGGACAGAGAAGCAACATGTCACACCACAAAGGGTAACAGTTCAATACACTTGGGGGTTTATTTCACTGTCTCAGCCTCTGTTCCACTAAGGTGGTTCCTGAATGTCTCAGTATGATAGTCACAGAATTGTCAGGGGTTCAGTGTAACTGGACTTTAGGAAGCTTGCTAGAGGGCTGAAGCTGCAGGGACAAACAGGCATCTGTCAAGAAAGTCCTTGTAACATATGCAAAGTAATGTGGATTTCAACTAGGATCCTATCTTCTCAAACTGGAGGGCCTCAGGTTTTTCTGATGAGACAGAATAAACAAGTACCTTTCTACAGATCATTTGTGCTTGATTATTTGGGGAAACGGGATTTTCATTTAAAACAACAACAAAAATCATGCATTACATAGAATAGAACAGAGAATTGCCAGACTAGGATTAAAAAAAAAAAAAAAAAAACAGCAATGACTTAAAAAGAAACTTCAGGCTGTGGATGGGGCTTTCCGGATCCTGATCTCCTGACCCTTCCCAAACCACCTGTTTTATTCTCTTTGCAGTAGGAGTTCTTAAGGGAGGAGTATGAGAAGTTTTATTAAAGGAAAAATATGCTCTGCTTTGCAGATTAGAAAAGTCATTCTGGCAGCAAACAAAGGGGGATTTGAAGAAGTGAGATACTGGACCCAGGATTACTCTTTGGGGCTTTTGTAACTGTCTTGCAAAGAGAAGACAGTGATAATCTACTGTCGTCTACTGTTAGTGAGGGTGAGTGCAGAAGGAAGACAGACTTGGGAGGCATTAGGAGGAATGAAGACATGATTGTGTGTGTGACTCCCAGACTGTCAATGACTTGTCGGCACTTGGGACGTGGTCTGGGGCAGCAGAGAGGCGAGATAGGAAATTCAGTTTGGGAACTCCCAAGTGTTTGAGAAACACTGTGTGAACATGCCTGGACATGGAGTTTAAGAAAAGACTGCAGCCGGGTATGGTAGTGCAAGCCTATAAACCCAGTGGTTTGGGAAGCTGAGGCAGGAGGATTGCAAGTTCAAAGCCAGCCTCAGTGATTTAGTCAGGCCTGGTCTCAAAGAAAGAAAAAAAAAAAAAGGGCTGTGGATGTAGCTCAGTGGTTAAGTGTTCCTGGGTTCAATCCCCAGTACCATGAAAAAAAAAAAAAAAAAAAGAAAAGAAAAGAAAAGAAAAAAAAAAAAACAATTGGAGAGACAGTCTTGCGGGTCATTAGTGGTGAATTAAATGGCAGGAACTGCTTGGGAAGGTTTGGGGCATGAAGAATAGATGCTGGGCCACCAAGGGTAGATTCTGGATGAGACTGACTGAGAAAAAGGTCATTATGACTTTTGGGACAGTCAATCTGAAAATTCTGATATGAGCCCTCTAGAGAGAAGATCATAATCTGAAGTATATAAGCATCAAGGAAGAAGAGAGGCAGGAATTTGAGGCTGGTAATTTTGTCTCAAGCCCTTCTGTGAAAAATACCTAAAAGAAGTACTAATGGTATAATAAGCACATGTTTGAGGGGTGCTTCTGTCAAAAAGTTTCCTGTGATTCACCTCAGCCAGATAGCTCCCCTGTGAGATTCCGACCTTACAGCCAAGACACAGAATACCAAGCACCTTCCTTTTAAATGAAAATATATCTGTCTGTAGTGATGCAGGTGGGTATCAATGTCACAAGCTATGTTAATTTAATAGGCCACTGATTCTGTCTGTACGGCAGTTCCTGGATTCTGGTCACTGGGGACAGGGTAGTACTTTAGTTAGTTTTTTCATTGCTGTGAACAAAAGATTTGACAAGTACAACTTAGACATGGAAAAAAATTTTTTGGCCCATGATTTCAGAGGTTCAGTGCATGGTCAGCAGACTCTGCATCTCTGGGCCCAAAGAGAGGAAGAACATCATGGAAGAAGGGTGTGGCAGAGGGAAGCAGCTCAGGATGAGGCAACCAGGAAGGAGCGGGAGAGAGAGGACTCCATTCACCAGTGACACAATATGTACCCCACAGGAACACCCCCGTGACCTCTTTCTTCCAACCACACCCTATCTGCCTATAGTAACTGCCCAGTTAATCCATATCTTTGTTTTAATCCATCGATTAGGTCACATCTCTCATAATCTAATAATTTCACCACTGAGCATTCTTGCATTGTCTCACATGTGAGCTTTTAAGGGGATATCTAAACCATAACAGGCATTTTGGCAGAATATTAAAAAGATTAAAGAAGTTTCTACTATGTAGTTGGATTAAGATTTGACCACAAGCAGAAACTCCGGTGATTACAGGGATATTACTGATGTTTATGACTCAAGGAGGAGATCAATAAGACAGGAACAGTTCTTGTCCATCAGTCTGTCTCCTGGACGTAAAAGTAAAGGGCAGGAAAAAATGAGAGGGAGAGATGAGGGGAAGGAAGAGAAAGAAGAATGAGATTGCATAAAAAGTAGGGGGAAGAAAAATGTTAGTGGAAAGGGAGAGAGGTGAGGAGGGCTGCTGGGAAAATCTGTAGTTCCCGAGTTGACAGAAAGGGGTTAAAGAAGAAGGCAAAATCCCTCTACCTGCTTGTTGCACTCATCCCTCACTGTTGGAATCTAATAATCACCCATAGTTAAGATGTCTAGCTTAGATGGAACCTTTGTACAGATTGGAAGAAGATGGCCTCTTTGGGCAGGCGCAGCATCTTGAGTAACGGCTCCATAATTTCAAAAGCCTTTCCCTTCAGGTAGAGGCAGAGAGTGGTCTGGATATTCATTATTCCTGATTCCCTGGCTGGGTACTCATGCACTACACAAACTGTGCAACCTTACATGACAACTCTGCCAATAATCTCATTATCCTAATGTGACTCTTGTATTTTGGAGAGATAATATCTCCAAGTGATAAAAATCTCAGTTGACATCTGAGTTCTTCCTTCTTGTTAACATTTTTTCTCTTCCTACTTTTCCTGCAGTTCCACTGTTGATGTCTTAATTATTCTTATACTTCTGGAGAAAATATTGTCCCAAATGCAGTTTTGTTTGGCTTTTCTATTTATGGGGAAATTAGAAGAGATGTCCAAAATCTGACAAAGAAAAGGAGAGTACAACAAAAAATACATGTGTAAATGAACATGAAAAAATGGCTCAGAACCACAAACCTCAGTGAGACCAGAAGTCTGCTAAATCGGATAAAAATTTAAACAAAACTAAACCATGTGACATTAGCACAGCACTTTTACTTTCTCAGAGCTTTCCACGCCTAATGTGTCAACGAGTCTTGCTCAACCCCTTGCAGACTTTGAGTCAGGGTATGTGGCACCATGTCCATTTGAAAGCTGTATAAATGACTGAAGACACAAAAACGTTTGGTTGTGTAGAGACTGAGAAACCTCTAGCTTTGTGCTGCTTCTTTGAAACTCTTATTTCTTTCCAAAGACATGAAGGTTTTGATTTTCCTTCAAAGAAACTATTTTTCCTTGGACACTGAATAGAATGCTCTTGGAGACTGGTGCAGGATGAGGTGCCCTTGTATTAAAAGAAATGAAATCTCAACTGTGATTTGTCTACTGATGTTTTGTCTGGAAGCTTGGACTTCCTTGCACTACTTGAGTTACTCAGTGACTCTTCTGACACTTTCTTTTTGCACTTAATTAGTAACTCAAATTTACTTCAGCCCTCAGGAGGAGAAACACAAAGCTCTCTCCCTGTTCTGAAAGCTAGTAGGATTTCTATATTCTCCTATTTAAAATTGTGTAGCATATGGAATTATAAACATTAAACATTGCTTTCAGAAAGAACTGAAGCTGAGTCTGAGCTTCCTTGGAGCAAAGAGAGAAGTTAATTATTGCATCAAACATCAAAATGGGAGGCATAAAAAGGAAATAGTGGTTGGATTTTTTTTTTTAAAATGATTTCCCTGTCGAACCCTAGAGCTGTGCATGCTCTGAGAAGTATGTTGGTATTGACCCTGACTTCCAGCCCTCACTCCTCTTAAGGACTCACAAGCCCAGAATTGGGGAAGAAGAGAGAGGAAAAATGGGTTCAGGAGAGGAATCTCTGAAGAAGCATCAATTTTAGAAATTGAAAATTTCTAAGAAGGATTCCAACAAAGACATTCTGTTTTAAGACCATTTCCGTTAATGGGATGTTTGCCGAAAGAAGGAGCGCAAAGTGGAAAGTCCTAAAACCATTTCCATTCCTTCAAATGTTCTTGATCAGAAGGTGCATTTGAATTAAAGTCATTTAGTTGTAAATTGTCTGTCAACAATAGTTAAGTAGAATTTCAGCATGTGCCAATTTACTTCTTTACTAGTTTTTCACAATTGCAACTTATGTTGAGGGTAAACATAGATAAGCGGGAGGCAGAGCAGAAGTCGTGGTCTGTCCAAAATTTTTCAGAAAGATCAAGGAGGAGGAAGAGTCTGAGCCTGGGCTTTACTTAAAATGCATCACATCTTTGTGGAGATGGAGGAAAGGCTTTGTGTATGAAGGGCTGCAGGCAGGTGCTTGGGTTGAACTTATTATGTCAGGAGGAACTAAAGCCTTCACCTTGGTATTAGGGAGAGAATTTATTAATTATCTAAATTAAATGGTGGTTATCACTGCAGTTATTCTAGTGACTGTGTGTCTTCGTGAGCCACTCTGCTGTAGAAGAGTCAAAACATCAGCGATGCACTCACCATTTGAGTGAGCAGAGTGGGCTCTGAGGGTGGTTCCTGAAGCTGAAGACACAAGTGAACCCCAGGACAGTGAAGATGAGCAGGACCAAAGAGTAGCTCTCCTGAACAGCAAATGGGATCTATTTCTTCAGTTGCTGCAGAGCCCACTGCTGCCCCTTGTGGACAAGTGGCTTGTGGTGCTTCTGGAAGAGCTGGAGCAGGAGGCTGGGGAGAGCCTGTGTTTTCTAGGAAGGCCTTGCAGGTGGGTCTAGTTTGCTGGGCACATTTGTCTTCATATTTGTGGGATTCTCAGGTTTGTGTGCTTCTGATGTGTTCTTTTAGTGGCATTCAACTAGCTGTGGAGTGGCGGCTCTAATGCAGGGACACCCTACAAATTATAGCCACAACATTACCATTTTCAGTACGGGGGATTGAACACAGGCTGGAGTGTTGCACATGCTATACTCTACCACTGAGATACATCCCTAGCCTTTAAATATTATTTAGAAATATTTAATAAGCTAAAATTAAATATCAAAATCAAAATCACTTTATTACAAGAATTTTGACATATTTGTCATGAAAGAAAAGGAAAAGCCATTAGCCCCTTAATGTAAAGTTTAAACTATGATAAAGTTCTGAATAAATGTGAAACAAATAGCTTTAAAAGTTTTTTTAATTACCTACATGCATGAAGGTTTTTGCTGATTTTCACTGAAAAGTCTTGATGAATTTTATATTCATCATAAAACCTAATAAAATGATAAAATATGTTCAAATTTTTCAGTGACAATTCTGAGAATATTTTATTTGAAAGTTTTATACACATTTGATAGTTTTTGTTCATACCTATAATTAAAAAAATTAAAACCAAGCTCCATATGGACATATGGACATCCCCCAAATGCCTTCTAGATCACTGTATTTTCTTCTGTGTGCCATCACATGAAAGGTGGGGGAAGCAGTTGGCTTGGGGACTAGAAATGTGGGGTGATGGGGAGAAAAGACAGGTTTCCATCTGCAGCAAAACAAAGTCTACACAAAAGCAACTACAGAACAATCAGGAAAGGAGATCCTAAGAATTATTTAGCAAACAGAGGCTGGAAAATATAATTAATTCAATAGTAACTTGTTATTGCTAATTTAAGATGTGTAGAATGCCATTAACATTATTTTCATGTGATTTACTCTCTTTGTTGTTTTATATTAGTGAGCATAAAAATATTTATAAGTGCTTTCATAGGCATCTCCTGCTAAGTCCATTTTCTCTCCTGTGGTTGGGAGACGGACAAGTAAATACATGCAAATACTTTTGTATCTATGGGCTTATTTACTCATGTGTCCCTTTGTGTGAACTTGAGATCTGAATTTGGATAGGATGGTGAAAATAATTTGCTGATAAGGTTTTAAAGAGTCATTGGCCCAATTGGGATGAAACCAGTGACTCCTGACCTTTGAAGGAAATTGTTTCTTTTCACCTCGCTGTGCCTCGTGTGCTGGTAATTCACATGAGGCATTTGTAGTTGGACCTCTTTGCTGCTATACTTCATGGTTCCTACTCCCTCAGGAGCAGGAAAGGAGTGAGAAAAGGAGGCAGAGGCGTGGTAGATAATCAGGCCCATTAGGCTGGTCTCAGGCTCTCTTGCATATACTCCATTCCGTACCATGTCTTGGAAGTAATTCAGCACTGAGTCCACAGTTTTCAAGGGTGCCTGCCGACCAGTTGCATCAACCTTTGAAGTTTCCAGACTCTTTCATTCCTGATGTCAGAATCTCAGTAAATCTTTGATTATCTTTTAGAATAGAAATGACATAATTCCATTTTATAGTTTGGCCCAACTCCAATAACAACATAGGAATGGAAAGCAGCTATTTGTGGTGGGATTTGGGGGTCAGAGGTGATCTACTTGCTTACCCTACACTGGGGATACTAAAATCTCTTTCTTTCCCATTAGCTTTCCCTGAACTCTCTAAGCTGCCCAGACAGACCCACATTGCCCAGATGACTGGCTTTCTTTTCCAGAAGTATTTTGAGGGGCAGTTGATAAGCCAGGAACTTCAGGGGAGATGCAGATTGAAGTTCTGTTACAAAAGGACAATGACTCTATGGCCAAGGCAGCTTAGAAGCAGGGTTAGCAAGCTTCATTTCCAAAAACTTTATTTCCAAAACCTCCTGTGCAGGCGTAGCTCTATTTTTTTTTCTTTTTCCCCCCATTTTGCAACAGAGCTGACTTGAAGGATTCTGTACAGACCCAGTAACAGGTACTGATTGTAGCTGTAGGGGTCCGGCGAACGTTGGAGGAAGAGACCACCAAGAGACCGGCTCATGCAACAGCAAAAGGGGATTCATTGAGGATCCAATCCAGCGCGCTGGGGCTCCAGGCTCACTCAACAAGGGAGAGCGGCCCAGAGCCTAGAGCAGAGGTTAAGCAGTGCTTAAGTACACTTTTTGGGGAGGGCGGGGGCTTTGCATACATCAGAACAAATCATCATGGGGCGAGGGAAAATCGAACAACAACTCTCAAACTTGATTAGCACATTCATTGGCGGGAACAGGTCGGGCGGGAGTGATAGGTGAGTTCTAAGGAGGGGGGTACATTCAAACTGATTGGTTTGGGCCCTGAATGCCTACGTGCCAAACTGCACAAGGTCCTAGGTTATTGTCCAGGTTATTAAATAACTAAATGGTCAGGGGGAATATCTACTGGGCAGTCCCGGAAATTGTCCTAACAGCTACAGGAATTTCAGGTTTTGCGTGTAGCATAGGAACTTAACAATACCTGGTCCTTTACATTTTAACTCAGGCTTTGCAGCTTAGAAACTTTACAATACCCGGTCTTTTACACTTTAACTTCAATTTCTTTTACTCTTACAGTAGCTTTGAAGGAGACAGTATCTGCAGGGCTCCCCATGTGACTCAGGCACCCTCCCAAGGACAGCATGTTTCTTCTCACACCTGTCTCACAGTCACTCCTATGATGGCAGGAGATAATTCAGAATTATACTGTCCATTTGATTGTAGCCTCTCGTATTTTCTAAGGCTCTTCATTAGTCTGTTCCAAGGATTGAAGAAGAAATGGGTGAGAAGTCTTTTCAGCATTGCACACTGCAGTAGAATATTTGTACAGGCTAATTTTGTTTTCTTTTTTGAGACAGGCTCTCACTATGTTGCCCAGGCTGTACCCGAACTTGTCAGCTCAAGTCATCCTCCTTCCTTGGTCTCCTGAATTCATGAGACTACAGGTATGGTCAACTCAGTAGGTTGATTTCATTTTAAAAGATGGAAATAAAATCTCCAAGTTAGAAACTTCTGCTGATAGAGGATTGTTGAAAAGGCACAGCAACTGACCTAAAAGAACTTCCAATGGCCAAAAAGTGGAATGTTTTGAGCAACAAAATAAATAGAAATAGTAATGGATTATAAATCAGAAGATAAATATCCATAAATCCATACTGATATGAATGAAAGATATATACATAAATAGAGAGAAGGGAGACTTCTTCTTCCTTATGGAAGAATTCCCATTGATGTGGAAGGAATGAGGAAAATAGAACTACCACAATAGCAATTGTTGTAGGCAAGATTCACTGTTAGGTGTTCACCTTAGTGGGTAGAATTTTGAGGAGAACAAAATATTTGCATGGTCAAGTATTTATTTCAGAAAATGTGTAAAATTATGGATATGTTAATTTGCTTCACCATAGTGGTCATTTTACTATCCATATATGTCTTATAACATCATATTTATACCTTAAATACACATAATGATATTTATTTATTTACTTACTTATTTACAGTGCTGTGGATTGAACCCATGAGCCCTCTGCCACTGAGCTGCATCTCAACTGTTCTAATTTTTATTTTATTTTATTTTATTTTGAGACAATGTCTCTCTAATTTGTGGAGGCTGGCCTTGAACTTGTGATTCTCCTGCCTCAGCCTTCTGAATCTCTGGAATTATAGATGTGTACTACCATGCCTGATCATAATAACATTTATTTAACAAAATTAATCATTTTCCTATCTAGATGTATCTTGTAACATAATATTTATTCATTAAATATACACAATAAAATTATAAAAGCACTTCAATATATATATTCACCACCAAGGGAAAAATCATAACTTTACAGGGGGGAAATTTTGTGGATACCATCTTAACAAAGTGACCAGAGTTAACATCACCAGTAATCAAGTGTTTTCCACATCATAACCCCCTGAATGATGCCCTGAGAAGAGCCCAATCCCAATCTAATCATGAAAAAAGTATCAGGCAAACCCAAATTGAGAGATGATCTACAAAATGACAGGCTAGTACTCCTTGAAAATGTCAAGCTTATGAAAGACAAGGAAAGACGGGGAACTGCCACAGAGGGGAGGAGGTACAACCATTAAAGGCAAGGTGGGACTCTTGGTTTGGGTCCCAGAAGACACAAAGAACTCAGTGGGAAATGGTGAAATTCACACAAAGTCTGTCCTTAATCACTAGTATTGTATGAACATTAATTTCTGTATTTTGAAAATTATACTTTGGTTTTGCAAGACGTTAACCACGGGAGGAGTGGGTGAAGGGTATATGGGAATTCTATTTTTGTGACTTTTCTGCAAGTCTAAAATTATTTCAAAATAAAAAGTTGAAAATCCTCCATCTAATCTAATTTCTGCTTCCCCTACTCTACTGTTTTGAGTCCTTTTATGGATGCTAATGACCTGTTTATCAAATGACAAGACTGTCCACAATCAGCTCCACGCCATCTGCTGAGAGCCATAGCCAAGTAGGAATGACGCATGGCAATTTCCTTGTCAGCCTACCCAATGTTGCTTAGAAGGAGGACTCTCCATTGTGGAAATGGGCTTGTCTTGGACCCAGGTCATTTGCAGTGACATTGCATGAATGTTTGAGAAAGGTGACCTTGCTCAAGGACCAGGGCGGATCCGGGTTTAGGGCGGTTCCAGGTTTACGGTGGATCCTGCTGAGAATAGGGCATATCCTGCTGCCTCGGGTTCCCACTCCTTGAGTTCCCGTTGAGTTCTCCCGGGATTCAGAGAGTATTTGGTATGCAGAGCCCGGTGGAGTGGGTGGATTTTCCCAGAACGTGCGTGTAGAGTGCCGGTGACAGTTAGAGAATAAAGAGTTGCTGTTTGAATCTACAAGGCTTTTGTGGTGGCTCGGTTATTTTGTGCCCAGCCACTCTGCGGCAGCCATCCTTGAAACCTTGTTTCCCCACATATCCCCTTTCCCTGCTTCAGTGCTGGGCATCAAACCTAGAGCTTAGTGCAGGCTAGGTAAGCACTCTACCACTGAGCCCCAGTCCCAGCCCCAGCCTACACTGTATCCTTTCATGCCTTTGGCCCTTGCCTTGGTGTTCTCACTGCCTAGAATGTTCTCCTGCTTCACTGCCTGGGAAAATCCTATCACATAACCAAGACTCAGTTCATGTTTCCATCTCTGTGATACCTTACTAGATTTCCCCTAACAAAATGATTTGATTCACTTTCTCTAATGCATGTCAGACTCTGTCACATATTCATTCATTCTTTAAACAACAAATATTTTTTGAGTATCTGCTTTATAATAGGCACTGTGCTAGGTGTTGGGTATATATTAGTAAATAAAATAATGTAATCCTTCCCTTGAGAAGTTTATATTTAGGAGGCAAAGACAGGAAATAAGCAAGTAAACAAATAAAAAATAAGTATATAACTACAAATTGTGACAAGTATGTAGAATATCATAATCTTAGTGGCACTGATCTATCAGTCAGGTGCAGGATTCAGAAGGGGAAGGATGTGGATAAAGGGCAGGATGCTCACATGGTAGGTAGACAATGGTCGTGTGTGGAGGAGAAGATAAGGAGGGAAGAGAGTGCAGATTTAGAGATCTTGAATCAATGATAGTGATAATAGCCAATATTTATCAGCTTGTAGAGTGTGTCAAGTGCCACTGGGAACATTGTGTACATTATGTACATAATATCCTATGGATTTAGTTATTATTGTTATTTTAAAAGGTTTAAAAGTATAAGTGAGGTTAAGTAACCTCATAGTCACTAAGATTTAGGGGTGCTCTCCAGCTACTGCCACAGGTTGGAAATGGAGGGCACTGAGCTTAGAAAATGACATTCCCAAATATGCGACTTTGTAGTCAACTGAGAAGAGTTAAAGAGCCACAAATGTAGAGGAGGGCTTTCTCTGAAGTTCCCTTATCTAACTAAATATTGGATGGACCCCAAGAGGACCACAACTGTTTTCAATCTTCTTCCTGAAATTTCATTAACCAGGGGAGATTAAACTCACCTCAGATGAGAGGACTGGAAATCAAACACCACACCTAAAGCCCAGAGGAATTTTGTCCCAGGCCATTGTCTGCTATTCCAGGCTCATTGATCTCCACCCCCCATTATTGTTTGACCCCTTTCAAAGTGTCTGCAGTCTCTGGTTCCTTCCCCTCTGAAGAAGCATTTAACCACTGGCCCTTCTTGGAGTTTCATGTTTTATGTGGCTCCAGTGCTCATGTGTATGGCAATAAGTCTGTGTGCCTTTTCTCCTGTTGATCTGTCTGTTGTTGGTTTGCTTCAGCTGACTCAATTATTGAAACTTCAGAGAGAGTTTGAACTTTCCTACAAGGGCAGTGGTAGAATCTAGACTCTGCTGAGCCTCTCTGCATGGAGCAGAGGGCATTGGAGCTTAATTTGGGTGGGGGAACCTCCCCCTCCATAAGACCAGGGCATTGTCTTCCTTTACTTCAGATTACATTGCTGCTCTATGGACCCAGGGGCTCATGGTACAGGGTCAGCAAAATGGTTCATAACCCCGACATCTTCTCTTGCTGAATAAGGATATTGCTGATCTGGATCTCAGTGCTTATATAAAGAAGAGCATAAATTTTGGTGCATAAAGGCATCTGAGCTGGATCTTGCTGTTTCCTAGCTGTGAATCCTTGCAGAAGTTACTAAATCTTGCTGAGGCTTTGTTTCCATACCTGCAAAATGGGGATGATAATGATTCTGTTCTCATAGCGTTGCTATATTAAAAGGGATGAGGAGGCAAAATGTTCAGCACCTTTCATATAATAAATGACTTTGAAGTGTTAGCTATTTTGTTATTACTCAGTACCACCAGTTATTGTTATTATTTAAGTATATTTTGTTAAACATGTATTAAATAAATAAGCACAGGAAAAGAATACTGAAAATTGGGAAGAATGCAAGTAGAACTACAAAAGAAAATGCTAATAGAGTTGGAGCCAGTGGGGACACACCCTACTTGCATCTTCTCTTTGTCAAAAGACCTTTCAGCCCATGTTGTATAGATAATGGAAAAGCTCATTATTCTTTTCTCCTCTGGTTTGCAACCTTTCCTTTCAGGAGTTTGACAAAGGGGGGAAAGTGCAAGTTGCCTTATCTAAAACAGTGTAATAATTGGTTGTCTGAGTGGCATTTTGCATTTGATTTTCCCAAGGCGATAGTTGCTGGAGCCATATGGACTGTCTGGTCCCAAGGGCAGCCTCTGGGCCTTCTTACAGGAATATGTTTTACATACACCCTAGATTAACATGCACACATTCTCCACAATGTATCTGTGCAAAATATAGCTGCAAGAGTGGCAAGAGCTCCCGTGCAACTGAAAAAAAGCTGATTAAAAACAAAACAAAACATCTGTGCAAGGTTCTTAATTCTGCCATTATTGTAAGCCGCCAATCACACCCTCAGCTAAAGAAGATGGCACATTATTGATCTCTGAAAACCACTTCAATAACCTCTGTCCTAGCTTCCTAGCTGACTGCCTTTTTTCCCCCCCCAGTTGCAAGGATCTTTTCTTTCCTTCTAAAGATGGCCACTGCCTCTCCTTCAGTGTTTTTGCTTCTTTATGTATCAATAAGAAAGAAAAAATATTTTAAATGTATCTGAAAAACAGTGGTTGGCTGTTATTTGCTTGCTTTTTGCATTTGTAAGATGATTTTGTGGACTTTGAGCACCACCCAGTGGCAGTATGTAGCCAATTTTTAAAAAATTATAAATAAAAAAATTAGTTTGGAGATGGAAGAAAATATCAGAAGTGACTATTATCAGTAGTTTCCTTTTAAATAAAATAGAAAACTTTAGTGCTTCAAAAATGAGAATATGAGCGTGTCGTTGTAATCAGTACTACTATAACCCTCTCCTTTTCTTCTTCCTTACTTTTTGTTCCTTTGCGTAGTTTTTAAATTGTTGCCACCATTTGTTTAAAAACAAAGAAACAAACAAAATACCCAAGTGTTCCTATTTCTTGAGGTTGCTATAGAAATTTTGGTAACTTAAAAATTGGACCAATAGCAATGTAATCTAAATCTGCATGTGCCCACTCCCACTTCATGGGAGAAGGGTAATAGTGTTTTAATGAGGAGAGAGCAGCCTTCTCTGTCCATTGCAGCTGGGGCCTGCTATATCCTTCTTATCTGTTTTGTTCGTTGGGACACTGCCATATCATCAAGGAAACCAAGTCAGCATTTGTTACAGGACTTCACATGTTCTTAGTTCATCTCACACTCAAGTCAAGAGGGTCTTTTAGATGAGACACACTGCTAATCCAGTTTCAAACACAGGCCCCTCCTTGAACTCTCATCAAATTTCATCTTGTTGGCTTTGGTGCCAGTGTTTTGGGTGACAGCTGAAGCATTGTATCTTGTTCAGTTTTATGTTATTTAGAAATTTTTTTTTTAATTTTTTATTGTGGGTTGTTCAAAACATTACAAATTTCTTGTGTCATCATATTCCACACTTTGATTCAAGTGGGTTAGGAACTCCCACCTTCACCCCATACACAGATTGCAGAATCACATCAGTTACACATCCATTGATTTACATATTGCCATGTTGTGCTCCGCTGCCTTTCCCATCCTCCCCCCTCCCCCCTCCCCACCTCTCCCCTCCCCTCCCCTCCTCTCTCTCTACCCCCTCCACTGTATAACCCTGAGGGTCTCCTTCCATTACCATGCAATTTCCCTTCTCTCTCCCTTTCCCTCCCACCTCTCATCCCTGTTAAATGTTAATCTTCTTCTCCTGCTCTTCGTCCCTACTCTGATCTTAGTTACTCTCCTTATATCAAAGAAGACATTTGGCATTTGTTTTATAGGGATTGGCTAGCTTCACTTAGCATAATCTGCTCTAATGCCATCCATTTCCCTGTAAATTCTATGATTTTGTCATTTTTTAATGCAGAGTAATACTCCATTGTGTATAAATGCCACATTTTTTTTTATCCATTCGTCTATTGAAGGGCATCTAGGTTGGTTCCACAGTCTTGCTATTGTGAACTGTGCTGCTATGAACATCGATGTAGCAGTGTCCCTGTAGCATGCTCTTTTTAGGTCTTTAGGGAATAGACCAAGAAGGGGAATAGCTGGGTCAAATGGTGGCTCCATTCCCAGCTTTCCAAGAAATCTCCATACTGCTTTCCAAATTGGCTGCACCAATCTGCAGTCCCACCAGCAATGTACAAGTGTACCCTTTTCCCCACATCCTCGCCAGCACTTGTTGTTGTTTGACTTCCTAATGGCTGCCAATCTTACTGGAGTGAGATGGTATCTTAGGGTGGTTTTGATTTGCATTTCTCTGACAGCTAGAGATGGTGAGCATTTTTTCATGTACTTGTTGATTGACTGTATGTCCTCCTCTGAGAAGTGTCTGTTCAGGTCCTTGGCCCATTTATTGATTGGGTTGTTTGTTCTCTTATTGTCTAATTTTTTGAGTTCTTTGTATACTCTGGATATTAGGGCTCTATCTGAAGTGTGAGGAGTAAAGATTTGTTCCCAGGGTGTAGGCTCCCTATTTACCTCTCTTATTGTTTCTTTTGCTGAGAAAAAACTTTTTAGTTTGAGTAAGTCCCATTTGTTGATTCTAGTTATTAACTTTTGTGCTATGGGTGTCCTATTGAGGAATTTGGAGCCTGACCCCACCGAATTTAGATCGTAGCCAACTTTTTCTTCTATCAGACGCCGTGTCTCTGATTTGATATCAAGCTCCTTGATCCATTTTGAATTCACTTTTGTGCATGGCGAGAGAAAGGGATTCAGTTTCATTTTGTTGCATATGGATTTCCAGTTTTCCCAGCACCATTTGTTGAAGATGCTATCCTTCCTCCATTGCATGCTTTTAGCCCCTTTATCAAATATAAGATAGTTGTAGTTTTGTGGATTGGTTTCTGTGTCCTCTATTCTGTACCATTGGTCCACCCGCCTGTTTTGGTACCAGTACCATGCTGTTTTTGTTACTATTGCTCTGTAGTATAGTTTGAAGTCTGGTATCGCTATACCGCCTGATTCACACTTCCTGCTTAGCATTGTTTTTGCTATTCTGGGTCTTTTATTTTTCCATATGAATTTCATGATTGCTTTCTCTATTTCTACAAGAAATGCCGTTGGGATTTTGATTGGCATTGCATTAAACCTATAGAGAACTTTTGGTAATATCGCCATTTTGATGATGTTAGTTCTGCCTATCCATGAACAGGGTATATTTTTCCATCTTCTAAGATCTTCTTCTATTTCTCTCTTTAGGGTTCTGTAGTTTTCATTGTATAAGTCTTTCACCTCTTTTGTTAGGTTGATTCCCAAGTATTTTATTTTTTTTGAAGATATTTTGAATGGAGTGGTTGTCCTCATTTCCATTTCAGAGGATTTGTCGCTGATATACAGGAATGCCTTTGATTTATGCGTGTTGATTTTATATCCTGCCACTTTGCTGAATTCATTTATTAGCTCTAATAGTTTCTTTGTAGAGCCTTTTGGGTCTGCTAGGTATAGAATCATATCATCTGCAAATAGTGATAATTTAAGTTCTTCTTTTCCTATTTTTATGCCTTTAATTTCTTTCGTCTGTCTAATTGCTCTGGCCAGTGTTTCGAGAACTATGTTGAACAGAAGTGGAGAGAGAGGGCATCCCTGTCTTGTTCCAGATTTTAGAGGGAATGCCTTCAGTTTTTCTCCATTCAGAATGATGCTAGCCTGAGGCTTAGCATAGATTGCTTTTACAATATTGAGGTATGTTCCTGTTATCCCTAGTTTTTCTAGAGTTTTGAACATAAAGGGATGCTGTACTTTGTCGAATGCTTTTTCCGCATCTATCGAGATGATCATATGGTTCTTATTTTTAAGTCTATTGATGTGGTGAATAACATTTATTGATTTCCGTATATTGAACCAGCCTTGCATCCCAGGGATGAATCCTACTTGATCATGGTGTACAGTTTTTTTGATATGTTTTTGTATCCGATTCGCCAGAATTTTATTGAGGATTTTTGCATCTAGGTTCATTAGAGATATTGGTCTGTAGTTTTCTTTCTTTGAAGTGTCTTTGTCTGGTTTAGGTATCAGGGTGATGTTGGCCTCATAGAATGAATTTGGAAGTTCTCCCTCCTTTTCTATTTCCTGAAGTAGCTTGAAAAGTATTGGTATTAGTTCCTCTTTAAAGGTTTTGTAAAACTCTGCTGTATACCCATCCGGTCCTGGGCTTTTCTTAGTTGGTAGTCTTTTTATGGTTTCTTCTATTTCCTCAATTGATATTGGTCTGTTTAGGTTTTCTATATCCTCCTGACTCAATCTGGGCAGATCATATGACTTAAGAAATTTATCTATGCCTTCACTATCTTCTAATTTATTGGAGTATAAGGATTCAAAATAGTTTTTGATTATCTTCTGTATTACTGAAGTGTCTGTTGTGATATTGCATTTTTCATCCCATATGCTAGTAATTTGAGTTCTCTCTCTTCTTCTCTTTGCTAGCATCGCTAAGGGTCTGTCGATTTTGTTTATTTTTTCAAAGAACCAACTTTTAGTTTTGTCAATTTTTTCAATTGTTTCTTTTGTTTCGATTTCATTAATTTCAGCTCTGATTTTAATTATTTCTTGCCTTCTACTTCTTTTGCTGTTGTTTTGCTCTTCTTTTTCTAGGATTTTGAGATGAAGTATGAGATCATTTATTTGTTGGTTTTTTCTTTTTTTAAGGAATGAACTCCAAGCAATGAATTTTCCTCTTAGAACTGCTTTCAATGTGTCCCATAGATTCCGATATGTTGTGTCTGTGTTTTCATTTATCTCTAAGAATTTTTTAATTTCCTCCTTGATGTCTTCTATAACCCATTGATCATTCAGTAACCTATTGTTCATTCTCCAAGTGATGTATGCTTTTTCCTTCCTTCTTTTATCGTTGATTTTCAGTTTTATTCCATTATGATCAGATAAGATGCATGGTATTATCTCTACTCCTTTATATTGTCTAAGAGTTGCCCTGTGACATAATATATGATCTATTTTTGAGAAGGATCCATGTGCTGCTGAGAAAAAAGTGTAACTGCTTGATGTTGGGTGGTATACTCTATATATGTCAATTAGGTCTAGGTTGTTAATAGTGTTATTGAGTTCTATAGTTTCCTTATTCAACTTTTGTTTGGAAGATCTGTCCAGTGGCGAGAGAGGTGTGTTGAAGTCTCCCATGATTATGGTATGGTGGTCTATTAGACTCTTGAACTTGAGAAGAGTTTGTTTGACGAACATAGCTGCACCATTGTTTGGGGCGTAAATATTTATGATTGTTATGTCTTGTTGGTGTATGGTTCCCTTAAGCAGTATGTAGTGTCCCTCTTTATCCCTTTTGAGTAACTTTGGCTTGAAATCTATTTTATTTGATATGAGTATGGACACTCCTGCTTGTTTCCGAAGTCCATATGAGTGATATGATTTTTCCCAACCTTTCACCTTCAGCCTATGTATGTCTTTTCCTATCAAATGCGTCTCCTGTAGGCAGCATATTGTTGGGTCTTGTTTTGTGATCCATTCTACTAGCCTGTGTCTCTTAATTGGTGAGTTTAAGCCATTAACATTTAGGGTTATTATTGAGATATGGGTTGTTCTTCCAGCCATATTTGTTTATTTCTGTTACTAAACATGGTTTGTTTTCCTCTTTGATTATTTCCCCCCCCCTTTACTGTCCTACCTCCCACTGTTGGTTTTCATTGTTATTTTCCATTTCCTCTTCCTGTAATGCTTTTGCAAGGATGTTTTGAAGAGATGGTTTTCTAGCTGCGAATTCTTTAAACTTTTGTTTATCGTGGAAGGTTTTAATTTCATCTTCCATCCTGAAGCTTAATTTCACTGGATACACAATTCTTGGTTGGAACCCATTTTCTTTCAGTGTTTGAAATATGTTATTCCAGGATCTTCTAGCTTTCAGAGTCTGTGTTGAAAGATCAGCTGTTATCCTGATTGGCTTACCCCTAAATGTAATCTGCTTCCTTTCTCTTGTAGCTTTTAAAATTCTCTCCTTATTCTGTATGTTGGTCATCTTCATTATAATGTGTCTAGGTGTGGATCTCTTATGATTTTGCACATTCGGCGTCCTGTAGGCTTCTAGGATTTGGGATTCTGTCTCATTCTTCAAGTCTGGGAAGTTTTCTCGTATTATTTCATTGAATAGACTGTTCATTCCTTTGGTTTGGAGCTCTGTACCTTCCTGTATCCCAATGACTCTTAAGTTTGGTCTCTTAATGTTATCCCATATTTCTTGGATGTTCTGCTCATGGTTTCTTAACAGTCTTGCTGAGCTGTCTATGTTCTTTTCCACTTGAAATACTTTGTCTTCATTGTCTGATGTTCTATCTTCTAAGTGTTCTACTCTGCTGGTAGTATTCTCCATTGAGTTTTTAAGTTGGTTTATTGCTTCCTGCATTTCTAGGATTTCTGTTTGTTTGTTTTTTATAACCTCTATCTCCCTGTATAGTTGATCCTTTGCTTCCTGGATTTGTTTGCGTAATTCATTGTCGAAGTGATCTTTCATTGTCTAATTTTCCTGTTTAATGTCTTCCTTGATACTCCAGATCATCTGAAGCATGTATATCCTGAATTCTTTATCTGACATTCCATCTGCTGCAGCTGTTACCTCTTCTAAAGTTGCGTTGACCTGCATTGCCTGTGGTCCTTTCTTTCCTTGTCTTTTCATACTGCTTGCGTATCTTTCCTGCAGGCGCGGGTGGCGGCTCTGCTCTCTCCTTATTCCAATTGGGGTGTCGTGGCTACCACACCGGCAGGTCACTGGGCCTGTTCTGGGCGATGGCGGCTGCTCTGTTCTGTCCCTACTCCAATTGGGGTGACGAGTGTACCACGCCGGCAGGCCACCGGGCCTGATCCGCCGGTCGGTTGCAGGTTTGCCTACCCTGCAGGCGCGGGCGGCGGCTCTACTCTGCCCCTACTCCAAATGGGGTGACGTGTCTGTCGTACCGGCAGGCCACTGGGCCTGTCCCGCTGGTCGGTCGCAGATCTGCCCACCTTTCGGGCACGGGTGGAGGCTCTGCTCTGCCCCTACTCCAATTGGGGTGTCGTGACTACCCCGCCTGCAGGACGCTGGGCCTGTTCCTGGCACGGGTGGCGACTCTGCTCTGCCCCTACTCCAATTAGGGTGGTGTGTGTACCATGCCGACAGGCTCCTGGGCCTGATCCGCCGGTCTGTTGCAGGTCTGCCTACCTTGGAGGCGCGGGCGGCAGATCTGCCCTGCCCCTCCTACCATGCCTGCGGACCCCTGGGCCTGATCTGCAGGTTGGTCACAGGTCTGCTCACCCTGCGGGCACGGGTGGCGGTTCCGCTCCGCCCCCACTCCAATTGGGGTCACGTGACCACCTCACCGGCAGGGCCTGATCCGGGCGTGGGAGAAGGATCTGCTCTGCCCCTACTCCAGTTGGGGTGACGTGTGTACCACACTGGCAGGCCACTGGGCCTGACCCGCCAGGCTGTCACAGGTCTGTTTACCTTGCAAGCGCGAATGGCGGCTCTGCCCTGCCCCTCCTACCACGCCCATGTACCACTGGGTCGCGGGTCTGCCCACCTTGCGGGTGCGGGTGGCGGCTCCGCTCCGCCCCCTCTCCAATTGGGGTCACGCGGTCACCACGCTGGCGAGCCACTGGGCCTGCTCCGGGCGCTGGCGGCGGCCCGGCTCCTCCCCTCTGGCTTGACGACAAATTGAGGAGACTCGGGTGTCTGTGCCTCACCCCCCCTACCAGGAGACCAACTGCTTCTTCCTCCAAATTGTTTAAAGTTGTGTAATTGGTGTGCTGGTTGACATGGGAGAAACCTGTGCTGAGCTTCTGTCTTTTATCATGCATGTGAATTTAAGCACATTACTAAAAATCTCTCCAATCCTCATCTTCTTCACCTGGTGATTTTAGTATCTCACAAAACTTTTTCTAGTTCTTGTCATAATAGTTATTGCTTATTGTTAAATAAGATCATTTCTTCTTACATGTATTTGAACTCCTTGGTTACACAGCTAATAAATGGCAGCCAGGAAGAGGACTCAGGCAGTGTGATTTGGGAACCCACACATTGCGCCTCATTGTCTTGTGTAGCCTCTCGTCCACCCAGTGCCTATGCTGGATGTCATGGCCGTGGTTCGTGATGATAAAGTAGGCAGAGGAAGTTCACTGAGCTGCTCTCCCAATGTGAAAATGAAGCTGCTTAGCTCTGTCAGCCTGAGATCCAGTTGTCAACTTTGTCTCTAAATGCTCTCAGTGTCAGCCAGAGGCTGACATTCACTTCTCTCTGCTTCCTTGCAGCTGACAAAGGCCAAAAAGGGTTATTTAGAAATTTAATCATCATTTTAACCATGTCTTACGCTATTATAAACGTGTTGAATGGGACAGGGCCCAATGGAATTCTCTGTTCAATCAGCACTTTCAAGAATCAGCAGTTTCAAGAATTTAGCTGGTTTCTGTGAAATTAGGAAAATAACCACAACTACAACTATTTTTTGCTTGTTTGTTTTTTATGGTGCCAGGGCCTTGCACATGCTGAGAAAGTAGTCTACAATGGAGTTACACCCCAGCCTCCATGACTATTTTTGATGATTTTATATACAGACATTAAGCTAGGCCCTTGACATATATTAGTTCAAAGATTCACAATATTGTTGCAAAGTAGGCATTGTTATCCTAGTTTTTAAAGATGCAAAAACCATAAAAATGGAAAGATTAAGTGATATGCCTAAGGTCAAGATCAACTTGGAGGTGACTGAGCTGAAATGGAACACAAATCTGACAGATTTCACAGTCTACACTCTTTTCACTATCCCCACATTACTTCATTATTTCACTCCTTTGGAGGCATGAACTACTCTCTAGAAAGCAATTTAGGATCAACTGCACTAAGAACAATTGCAAATATTTTGGCACTACATATTTGCAATTGTTCTTAAAAATATGCAAAGTCACATTTTGGTGGGAACTTCAGTCTGTTTTTTTGTCAACAAGACACATGAAGTGCTAAGTACCAGTTACTCATTAATGAGTTAAATGTCTTCAAATTAATAAACAAAACGTACGCCTGTCATACAGGAATAGGACTAGTAATAACAGTACATGCTTGCCTCTCTCCTGACCCTAAGGGGGATGTTTTAATGTTCTGCTCTTAAGTGTGATGCTTGCATTAAGTTTCTGTTGGATAGTCTTTTTAGTATGAAAGGGTTTCATTCTATATCTAGCTCACTAAAAGGATTTTAAAAAATTCAAATGCTTTTTACATGCTTAATGAAATGGTTATATTAATGTTTTTCTTGTAAAATTATATATATATATATATATATATATATATATATAATTATATATATATGTATTTATATATAATACATATAACCATATATATATATATTTATATATATATGGGAAAAGTCTATAAAACACATAAGTACAGTCTAAAGAACAATATTAAAATGAACACCCTTGTATGAACTCATTAGCTAAATAAAGATACTTTCACTGTATATTATAAGTTCCTTAGAAGCTCTTCGTGATTCTCATTTTTTTCTCTCCAGGAGTAATTATTATTCTCACATTTTTAATTGATTGCTTTTGTTCATGGTTTTACGACTCAGGTGTGTATCATTAAGAATATTTAACTTACTTTTACCTATAATTGAACTTGATAAATTAAAATATGCAGTATTTATTTATTTTCTGTACTTCTTCTTTTTTTTTTTAAGGTACTGGGGGTTGAACTCAGGGGCACTTGGCCACTGAAAAACCAGCCCTATTTTGTATTTTATTTAGAGACAGGGTCTTACTGAGTTGCTTAGCACCTCGCTTTTGCTTAGGCTGGATTTGAACCGAGATTTTCTGGTCTCAGCCTCCTGAGCTACTGGGATTATAGGTATGTGCCATCATGCCTGGCTCTGTATTTGATTTTTATGGCATAACATTGTGAGTTAAGTTTATGTCAGTGCATTGTAGTCTCTTCACTGTCAAATAGTATTCCAGTATAAGTGTGTGCCACCATATAGCCATTCCTCCTCCTGTTAATGGATATCTGAGGTATTTTTTCCTTTGAGTGGTTATAAACACTACACTATAGATATTATTGTACACATTTCTTAGAACATATGTGCCATTTCTTCTCTGTGGTGGACAGGAAGGTGGTCTGCTCAAATGTTCTTCAGGAGAATCAATTTTGAGCAGCACGGATGATTGACAAAATCTCACTGTTGTATCTTTGGATCAAGCCGGGACAGGCTTCCCACGAGCTGTTCCCAATCAATGACTAAGCAGAACATGGGTACCAGAACTGGGTCATTTTTGTTCTTGTGGGATTCCTCTCATGAATAACTTTAGCTCAGCCTGGCTAAGATTTTCTATGAATCAGAATTCTATTTGAGGCTCTTTCTGGTCAATTTCCAATCTTCCAAATTGGGAGTTGGCCTATGAGTTAAGAACTATCATACAGGAAAAGCCCAGGGGAAACCACTGAAATTGCTTCCCTGTCTCACCTTAGCCAGGAGCCAAGATAGTAAGACAAAAACATTATCACTTTTTAGGGTTGGTGCCACCATCAAAGAAAAGATGTAGGAAAGGGAGTTTCTATCTTCTCTGTAATTAATTTGCTTGTATGGATTTTATATGGGTGCAAACTGAAAACAGACAACAACCGCATTAGGGATGACCTTGAAAAACCTTCCCAATAGGTAGAACACTTCTTTGTCTTTTGCACCTTAGATCTTTCATCTTACATAGTTTTCATTTTGAATAAAGGAATTTCCTTAATGAGGCAGTATGTTGGTTGGTCTTTTTGGTTTTGTTTGTCTGAAGTGTTTTATCCTGATTCTTAAATTTTCTTCTTTTTTCTCTCTCTTCATTTACTGTTCCCACCCATCATTTCCTTCTCTCTCTGTCCCCTTTCTTCCTTCTTTCCTCTTGGAACCAATACCATGAAGAAAAACCCACTTACCTGACTCCTTCTGTTCCTGGTTCTTTGCCTTCCTTTCTCTCTTGTGAGTTTTGAATCCAACTTAAGACAACACAGAACACACATAAGCCTGTGGTCCCCTTCCCCTCCTGGCTCTGTGCCACACACCAGCCAGTCCTTTCTTTTTCTCACCCTCCTCTCTTTCTCTCACCAGTTGGCAGCAATGTTTCCTATCTCGTAGTCTGGTCCCTGAACTTTGTGCTGTGCTTAGGGATGATTAGTCACCTAAAGCCATCTTTGTGACTGAAGACTAGCCAAAATTTGAACTGAATTGGACACAGTACCTTTATTTATTCATTTTTATGTGGTGCTGAGGATTGAACCCAGGGCCCTGCACTTGCTAGGCAAGAGCTCTACCACTGAGCCACAACCCCAGCCCTAGGGTTGTTACTGAAAATTTAGCTCAGGGACTGTTTCTTTAGCCTTCTTATGACTTTTGAACTATCTTAAATTCTTTTATTTAAAAATTCCTTTCCTGCTTAATCAGTCAGCAATAGAAACAGGTTAGAAAGGAAGTTGTGGCAGGCATTTCATGCATATCATACATTATGATTCTCCAAATATCTCTGTGAAGAAAATAGAAAACCTTATTATGCTGAGATAAAACTAAGAAGAAAAAAGACATTCCCCCTTCCCCCTGTCTCTCTGTTCAGTGCTTCTAATTTCCAGCATACAACCAGACTAACAAAGCCAACCTCAGTAGTTCATAAGACTTTTGTTCTGTTGTTTATTTTGGTTTTAAAAAGTTAGAAATTATAAATAAGCTGATTCCTCCTGAATTTAGTCATGTGAATTTTTCTTTCTCTGCACAATATTTCCATTTAACCCAAGTAGGACAAGAGAGTGGATGCAATATTTCTTACTTGCTGAGCTTGATAAATTTATTGATTTATTTGCATTAATAGAAACCACAACTTTTTAAAGAAGCTCATGTGAATCCCCCCAAATAGTTACATATTGAGACTTATCAGCAACATTCTTGCATTTCAGAGTAAAAATTTCAGCTCTTGTCAGAGACTTTCAAAGAGGTTCAAAGGCGAGAAGCATTGGAAATGTGCATTAATTAGATCGACTGCTAGCTATTATAGCAAGAAGAAAAATAGAGCCAGCATGAGCAATCATGTCTAGCAAAGCAAGAAGGCTTCCTGCCACTTTCCTTGAGCTCCCTGAAAATTTTAGATAAGATAGATCTGGACATTTCTTTCCAATGGCAGGTCGTTGATAAATAGCCTGGTATCATGAACAGACTGTATTAATTAACTTTCCATTCAATCTCATTTTAGGAAAACTCACTCTGTTCATTTTTATTCATGAAATAATTCTTTTAGAATAATATTTTTTGAATGCAGTGAATGAATTAGATTCTATACAATATGTACACATGCTGTCTTTCCTTTCTAAAAATGACCGGTGTGTCTCAGCACTGATTGCTTTGTGTTAGTATCTCCTTTGTGATGACAGCTTTGCCCAGATTAAACCACATCCTCTTTTTTGCTTGTGGTCACCATCAAAATGCTTGTGCAAGATGCCTGGCTAGCAATGTGGTACTTGGTGATGGAAAAAAGACAGAGTCATAGAGAAGTACAACAGGAAAACATTTTAGATGTCATTGAGTATTTCTCAAACTGGAATAAAACATTAGCCCTCTTTAAGGGCAAATTTTTATAGGTCCTCAGTGTTGACTTAAAGCATTTATTATCTTAATATTTAAATGTCCTATATTTATAAAAGCATGTCAAATAGTGTTTATTAATTTAGTGGGATGTGATATTTTGCCAAAACAAAACTTATAACATTGAATTTATTATAAATTGCAACCAACACTTGGATTTTATATATCATTTGTGAATCTGATTTTTTTGATCTGAACATAGTGAACTATCATCTGAGTCTTTATTACAATTGATACGATTATGCCTTTTTCCTTTTTTTTTTTTTTTTAAATTGAGGATTGAACCCAGGCCTTCATGCATGCTAGGCAGGGACTCTAATACTGGGCTACATACCCAACCTTCTTAGTTTGCTTTTTGTTTTTTAGTATCAGGATTGAACCCAGGGGTGCTTAACCATTGAGTCACATCCCTAGCCTTTTAAAAAATTTTTTTTTTTTAAATCTTGTGACAGGGTCTCGTTGCGTTGTTTAGGGCCTAAGTTGCGGAGGCTGGCTTTGAACTTGCAATCTTCCTGCTTTAGTCTCCCAAGTTGCTGGGATTTCAAGTGTGTGCTACTTTACCCAGCACCTATGATTGTGCCTTTAAAAAATGAATTCATATTAAACTACTAATATATTTAATATTTAATGGTGTATTCCAATATTGAAGATTAAAATTTTCTTTCAGCCAAAAAACTTGTGGATATTGATTGTTATATTTATCCTAATGAACTGTTTCAGTTGATATATATATATGAATATAAGTCTGTCACAATGTTGTTTTTTTAGTTCAACATGTTCAGTGCAGCTATATGAAACCTGAATTCTAGCACCTCTATTCTTTATTCAAACCACTCTGAAACCTTCAATTCACCTGTGCAGTTTACTATGTAACTTATCTTTGTATAAATTGAATCATTTATGTATTACATTTATAATTATTCTTATTAGCTTGTGACAAGGAGCACTTATTCTGTCTTCCTATGTTGGCTTGAGATAATTAAATGAATAAAACATGTAGAACAATGCCTGTCACATAGTAAGCATTCAATAAATATTACTCTTGTTATACCTTGAAGAGTCTGAAATAGAAATTACCTAAGCATGCAAAGAAGGAGCACTTGCAACTTTAGCAAAAGAGACAAATACAGTGCCCCTACTGGCAATCTACTTTGGAATGAACTGAAGCACACACTTAACGGATAAATGGATGTTTAAATGGATTTTCAGCCGAGATGTTTGCTGAAGTTTCTGGCTTGTATTTTTTGACATAATAGTGCCCCCCTCCCCAGCTCCATTCTTCTAAGGTTCTTGGAGACAGTGTTGGCAACCAGTAATTTCTAGTCAACAGAAACTTTGATTCTAAATCAGTCAGTCTGGGGTAGGGGCCTGTTAGGCATGCATTTTTCTTTTTTTAATCCTTTAAGTCAGTCAGGGTTGAAAACTATCATTTTACATGGTCTTTGTATTCAGTTCATTGTCAACAAAACTGACAAGTAAATTTTCTCTACCTTAGTCTTTTTATCTGTAACATGGGAAAATTGGATGAAATAATCTTTAATTTTTCAGTACAGATACTCTAAATTTGGCTAGCAACCCATTCCTCTTCTATGTATAAACATTTTTGCAAACTTAACCCTAAGAAGTGTACAAGTAGTTCAGCATCTTTGTAACAAAATTAGAAATACAGACAAGCAGAAAGGGGAAAAAAAGCCATTTGTTGGCATTTTGTAATCTTTTCATACTTTTTGAATGTGTGTGTGTGTGTGTGTGTGTGTGTGTGTGTGTTTGCACACATGCATGCACATTTCTGGTGCTGGAGATTGCCTAGCAGGGCCTTGCACATGCTAGGTAACCCAAGCCAAGTATCAAGCCTGAGAGAGATTTTTAAACAATATCTGTCTGATATTGGCTGAAAAACTGAGAAGAATAACATATCTATAGTTTCTCTTGTTTTCAATGTTAAAGGATCTTCCTGCAAAGATTCAAGGACAGTGTCTGCTAACAGTAGTTTCTGTTTTTAATTGTCTAGTTTCCAGCAGATGGCTCACAGATTTATAAGTGGTAAGTTTTCTCCCTCTCACCACACCTTTTTATTACTTAGGGGTCAAGGAAGCACCTTAATTATATTCTGCACTTTAGTCAATAGAATTTTCTCTCCTTGCACACACTCTGCTATGTGAGTTTTTAGCTAATGTGTTGCATGATAGATTTCATTGTTTTTTAAATTTAAATAGGTGAAAATATTTACTCTAAACATAGAGATATTTAAACCTGTAATCAAAGAACTAAATATGCGGCAAGGTTGGTGAAACTCTAATCCTCGTTTTTGAAAAGCAATATTGTTTGTCCTTCATAATGGCTTGAGGCATGAGATACAAAAGGGAATTCACATTTTTCTCTTTATTCACAAAATCCATCAGCTATAAACACGTTTTCCTCCAATATTTATTCTGCTTCTTTTTCTTTTGTGTTTGATCTCCATCTCATATGCAGTTCTGTCATGAAAACAGTTTCTACCAAAACCTGGTATATTTGGATTACATTATTTCCCTGCTACCATTCTTTTTATATACAGACCAATTTTGAAATCTGAGTTTGAAAGAGCTATTGGTTCTTTGATAACAACATCATATAGTAGTGCCATCTGTTATATGTGGCACATTTTCCTCACTCCCTAATTAATTAGAAATTAGCAAATGTTTTTTAAGTTGCAGTTAGGACTCTGAAATAGAATTAATGCTATTTCATTTCATTATTTAGCAGGAAACAATTGAAATTGTTGATGTTCCACTCAAAAACATATGGTTTATTAGTTTGAGGAGGACAAAGGGTGTACTAGGTTTAGCATTCTGGTAGTATATTAACCAGTGAGGTTCCAGCAAATGTTAGATTGAGAAACTCATACCTACTTATTCAGTAGACATCTACTGAGAAAAAAGTGTTCAACATGAAATGAAGATGTCCTTTACATCTTGCTAATGAACAATTAAAAAAAAAACAGATACAAATGAAATTATAGTTAACAATGTAGACATAAATGCATGTCCAATTTCAATAAATACATCACTTTCTTTTTCAGAGACTGTCCAAATCTCTGCTGTGCATGTTTGTTTGTGTGTGTGTGTGTGTGTGTGTGTGTATGTGTTTGTCTCCTCAAACATTTATTATTTATTTGTGATGAAAAATATTCAACACCCTTTTTGGCTGTTCAGAAATGTACAGTACATTATTGTTATCTAATCACCCTGCCATGTAACAGAACACTAGCACTTATTTTTCCTTCCTAAGTGTAACTTAGTCCCTGTTGACCAACCTTCTCCCAATGCTCCCCTGCGTCTTGTTACTATCATTCCACTTTTAGATTCTAGGAAGTTAACATTTTTAGATTCCACTTCTGAATGAGATCATGCAGTATTTGCTTTTTTGTGCCTGGCTTATTTCATATAAATAATGATCTATCCATATTGTTGCAAAATCTTCCCCAGCACCGTTCACATGAACAAAGTGTCTCTTGTTAAGATCATCAATGATGTCTGTACTGCTAATTCCACTGGCCAATTTTTTCTTCATTATGTTAACAGCATTTGGAATAGTTGATCCTTCTCTCTCCTGGAAATACTTTCTTCATTTGGCTTTTAAAGATACCACATTCTCCTGGTTTTCTTTCTATTTCATTGGCTACTTTTCATTTGCTGGCTTTTCCTAACTTCCCCATCTTTTAACTTTGATGTTTCTCATGGTAATATCCTTGAACTTTCCCTGCTCAATTATCTTTTATTTTTGGATGCTGGGGATTGAGGGGCCTTACATATGCTAAGAACAAGTTCCATCACTGAGTTTTATATCCCCAGTCCCTCTTCATTAGTTTTACTCACCTGATTGATACTATTATCCGGTTATACACTTTTAAGTATCAATAATATGCTAATGACTCCTAAATTTGTGTCTCTAGTCTGTAACTCTCTTCTGAATACCAATCTGGTATATCCAATAATCATCTCAGCATAGCTATTTGGAAATCTAATAGGTATGTCCATTACCAACCCCTACCCCTCAGAACCTTGTTTTTCTTAGTTTTGTTGTTTTAATTAGTAAAATTTCATCCTTCTAGTTGCTCAGGTAAAAATCCTAACAGTTATTCTTGAGCTTCCCCCCACCCCACATGCACCACATCTAATCACTTAGCTAATCCCACTGATTCTGTTGTCTTAAAAATATATCCTATTTTGACTACTGGTAATCTCTAGTCTCCTTGACCATATGATGATCATCTCTTGTCTAGATTATTGCAATCACCTCTTAACTCATTTGCTGTCTATATGCTTTCCTCATAACACAGCAGTCAGACTGATTAATTGTCCTGTTAAACATTAAGTCAAGTCATGGTGCTCCTTCTAAGAACTGTCCAGTGGCTTTGCCATTTTCCTCAGAGTGAGATTTTGGTCCTGATAACAGGTAGGGCCCTATCTGACCAGACCTCCATGGTTTCTGTAGCTTCATGTCCAACTAATCTGGCCTCCTTTGAGATGCTCCTGTATTCTGACACAGTCACACAGGTCTTGGTGCTCCTGAGTAGGATGGGCATGAGCCCTCCTCAATGCCTTCTTACTTGTTGTTCCTCTGCTGGGATTGTTTGTCCTCAGACATCACATGGCTCTCTCCCTTGCCACTTTCAGGTCTTCTCTTGAATGCCACTTTCTCCTTCAAGCCTTCCCTAAGTGAGCTGTTCAACATTTTATGCACATGCCACTCAATGCCCAGTGCTGTGGCATTCCATTCTTATTCCATGCTTTGTGTTTTTCCAGAGGATTTGTCACCTTCTAATGTAGTATGGAATATACTTGTTTATTTGATCTAGTATGTGTCTCTTGTACTAAAACCTAAACTCTGTGAAATCAGAAAAATTTCCCTTTGATGTGTTTTCAGTCTTTCAAATGATGCATACCACATGGTAGGTGCTCAATAAATGTTTAGCAAATAAATAAATGAGTATAGCAAAGTAAGTATTAATAACGTTCCAAAAATGAAAATGTTAAAATTTTCATAAAAATTCAAATTTTTTCCAAATATCATTGAGGATTGGGGATGTCATGGGGGAGGAAGGGAGAAAGCAAAAGTATTTTCAAGGTTTTATTGTTAGAGAGAAGAGATTAAACAGTTAAATAAGATTGGAATAGATGAAAATGCATACCATTTTACTCACCTGATTGATACTATTATACCATTTTACTGGATTGAAAGACAATATCATAAAATGTCAATTATCACAAAACTAATAAATCAATTTAATGCAATTCCAAATAGAATTAAAAAAATAATCTTAGGGAGAAATAGAATTAGAAAATTAGATAAAACAATTTAAAATTATTATGGAGTACTGAGCTCTAAAATAAATTAAATTGGGAAAAAATAGTGAGAAAGGACTTACTTTAATGGATATAAAATGCTATTGATCTAGAAAAATGCAAACATATTCATGGGACAGAATGAATCAGAATGGAAACTACATCTCATTATAAGTGAAAATTAAATAAATGAAAAAATGATAGAAATGTCAAATTTATTCAGAAAGGACAAATTACTTATTATTTAATAAATGGTACCAGACCAACTAATTTTTTTTTTTTTTTTGGTGGTGCTGGGAATAGAACCCAGGACCTTGTGCATCTGAGGCAAACACTCTACCAACTGAGCTATATTCCCAGCTTCAACCAACTAATTTTTAATATGGAAAAAGAAAAATTCCATTCTCACGTTTATCTCCATATTAGTCAGCAAAGAATTTTAAATGGATTTATAATTTAATATAAAAATACTAATATTTTTAAAGAAAATCTGGAGATATCTTAACTTTAACAGGAAGCCTAGACACTGTTAGAGAAAAGATAGACTGTTTGGTTATATAAATATGGCAAATCATACTATTAGGTTAAATGCAAATGAAGGCCCTAGGAAAATATTTACAATATTTTTGTTGCAATAGAGGGCATTTAGAGGGGAGATATATAACTTAAAGAGCTTTTACCAATTGAAGGAAGTTGCCAAAAGTCTCCTATAGAAAGAGAGAAAAAAGTATAAACTAGCAATCCACAGAAAAGTCATATAGGTAGCAAATATATGAAAAGATTCTCAAACTCACTAACCATCCAGAGACACAAGTTAAAGTAGTACCAAGATGTCATTTTTACAACTCTTAGACAGATGGAAATGGAAAAGCTCATTAACACCCAGTGCTGGTGGAGACACAGAATGAAGGGTGCTCTCATTAACAGAGGTAAAAATATTCATTGTTATAGCCTTTATACTAATATATATATCATCATGTTTATCATAATATTGTTTATAATAGAGAAATCTAGAGCTGAAGTGAATACCCACCATGCAGCAGCCAGATGATGGAACTTTATACAGCCACTGAAAAGCATGAGCTAGATCCCTTCCAATTGCTTTGAAGCATGTAAGCAAAGATGCCAGTGAGTACATTAAGTAATCCAGTTTTTATAAAACAGACACAAACCACTGTGTGTGTATTATTAATAGTTAATTCACATGATTTTTTGAGAAAAAAGAAAATTATGGTAGATCTCAATACTAGGCTAGTAGCATGTGCTACTTAGGGCAAAAAGAGTAGTAGAGGGAGGGGGAGCCAGGCAAAGAAGGAAAACACTAAGAAGAAAAAAACGCCTTGTTGATATAATTACATTCTGCATTTACACACTATTTTATATATTTACCTGTAACAAATGAAATAAGATGAAATAAAAAAGATAAAATAAAATCTGATGGACTGTATGGAAATATCCCTCCTGCATCCCCTGAGCTCTTTACACCAATTTCCTGCCTCTTTTCTTTATTTCCGTTTGCTTATGTGAGTAGCACTCCTTTCATAGCTTTGTAGTTGCCCAAGTCAGAATGAGAGTGGATAGGTGCAATACTATGAATGAGGCTGGGGGGCCTCGTTCAGCCCATATAATCTTGACAAGTGTTTGAAAAAAGCACAGGCCATGCTGATCTAGAGGCAGACTTTCCTTCGTGATGTCCTATAATCTGATTTGAACAGTGAGCAGAAATTAATCCTTGCTGTGTCCTAATTAAACCTGTGCCTCTTTTCTGAGTCCTTTTTGAGAATCCTATCTGATCACATGATCTGGAATTTTCAGTGTGTACTCAAGTCTCATTCAGCAGATCAGTACATACTTCCTTATTACCTACCATATACAAAACGCTAGACTAGGCACTATGTGTCATATAAAAGTGAATGATGGCTGCTCCCAGCTCTGAAGGAGATTTTGGCTTGAGAGACAAGCATTTAGCATTTAGGATTAAACGAGTAAGTATTAGAGAAGACATATCAACATGGTGAGTGGGAAAATATCTGGGAACACTTTTAGAAGTGACAAGGGAGCTGGCCAGGATGGCTGAGGGAACAACACAGCAGTGGAGTTACAGTGGTGTACGGTGCCTTTGGGATATGTTGGGATACGTGTTGTACAACGTGACTGGCCCAGAGCACATGGACAGGTGAGCACTGTGGGGCTGTTTGAGACTAGATTATGAACAGCCTTAGATTCCATGCTAAAGATTTAGAACAGAGGTCTAACACAGCCTAATGTGCATTCTAGAAACCTTGGCCTAGGTCAGTGTGTGGGATGAATTGAAGAATAGAGACTGAGTTGGAGGTAAGGAAAGCTTGCAGTTATACAGCCCGTCTGTGACAGGAATCTGAGGTCAGGGGTCAAGGGCTAAAAAGCAGAATGGAATAGGTGGGAAGTAATAGGTGAGGGAGATTTAGAAACACTTAGAATAATTTGACACTTTATTGAATAAAGGGATAAAGTGAGGGATTATTGAAAGTGATTGAGATTTTTGGTCTGGATGAATGGGAGAAGGCAGATACTACTAAAAAATATGGGAAGGAGGGGGAGCAGATTTGAGGCAAAGAAAGAGTTTTATGTGAGGTGAAGATAGGCAGTTGTCTGTTCATTCATTCATTCCACTTAATAGGATGCCTATTTTTTTTTTTTTTTGATCGGTTACTGTTTTTGGCACCAAGGATATAGTCTTGAGCAAAACAGACAAAAACTAAGTCTGATATCATGGAGCTTGCATGGAGAGATAGACAATAAACAAAACAAACAGCAAAATATATGTTTTGGAAGTGGTAAGTTTTATGGAGAAGAGGAAGGCAGAGATTGGGACGAACTCACTGATATTAGATAAAGATGTGAAGGAGTCCAGGGAGGGAACCATGCACATACAGAGAAATGGTGCTTCAGACAGAGGAAACAGCAGATACAAAGGACTGGCAGTGGGATTATTCCTGGCATGTTAGTCTAGGCAATTTTAATAACTTTGAAAATAAGTAAGTATGCATGTTAGTAACTGAAGATGTCTAACACACTGATGGAAATAGCTGCCTGGAGCCCAAGAGAGATATTTGAGCTGGCAGCACAGACTCAGAATTGATCCTGAGATGTGATGATTGAAATCAAGAGAACAGGGGAACAGGAAAGGAAAGGTGGGTAAAGGACAGGTTCTTTGAGAATTCCAATTGTTCAACGGGGAAGAATTAGAGGAGCCAGTGAAGAACTCTGAGAAGGGGCAGTTACAATAGAATATTGCCGTAAAGACTGTACACAATCCCATAAGTAGGGCCAATTTCAGCTTCTTTGCTTAATGGAGTTATAAGTGATGATTATTAAAAATAATAGTAAATTCAAAAATATCCTGGAAAATATACTAGAGGTACGATTTTGTCTAATTAGAGTAAGCTTTGCCAGAATGCTAAGTCCAGCATTAGTAAAGTTTCTATCTCATTGCAATTTCTCCTATATTTTCCTTTAGTGTCATCTCATATTATTAACTCTGAAAACAGAAGAATTCAGTTATTCTGGGCAGTTACTAGGTAAGTACAGATGGTTTTGTACAGTTGCTAGGTGGCAAGCTCTGTGGCACAAATTTATACTCATAAATTGAGTTTGCCCAAAGCATGGAGAGTGGCCACCTCCTTACATGAGCTTTGTTTTACCAACCTGTTTTTCTTTTCTCCTACCTACTCACCTACAGCAAAGCAGGTGTGTGAACTCTCATGCATGATGATCAATAATCTCTCACTTGCTCCTGGAAACACCATATTATTTCTCCTGTTTGTTCTTGGGTAGTTTTCATATGCCATAAACCCAGCTGACATATGGTTCCATTGATTAGTAGCATCAAAGCTTGGTGACTGAGGACATAGGAAAATATCTCTAGGGATCAACTCTAATATCACACAGGAGTTTATTTGTAGTGCAAGTCAACTACTTTTTTTAAAAAAATTGTCTTTTCTAAAGCAAATTATCTAACTGTGAGTTACAACTACAAAATCAAAGGTCTTCTAGTTTCCTCATTACTACTTCTTTTATTAAGAGAAAGATACTGGTTAGAATGTAGTAGTTGGCAAAATTTCTTTTCATCTTAAATCCCAGTTCAATTACTTATAATCTGTGTGACCATGGGTGAGTAATTTTCAATCCCTATCCTCAATGGCTCATCTACCTCATAGGATTGTTTGTGAGAATTGAGATAAGGCATGCAGAGCACATGATTGGTGGTTATTAAGAGTTGAGAAGAGGTTATATCTTCTGTAATAAATTCACACCCACCAAAAAGTCCCACTGAGTTGTTTTCCATCTACCTAATTACTGGATTATGAATAAAAGGGTTATAATTATTCACTCTTAAATATCCTGAGGGATTGAGGTTGCAATATGTAATATTGCAGAGCCATATATAATATGAAACCATGGAAATTCCAGGTTGAACAGACCAGGCCTCTTTTACCACCAGCTCTGAAAGATGCTCTCATGAGTTGATATTCATTGGGTTATCTGTATAATATGATCTCAAATCTGTGACCAGGTAGGACCAGCTTACTATAGAAGCAACAGGAAGTTACTGCATTTTAACTGCAGATCAGTTGGAATGCACTTTTCACAATGTTCTCTTAGGCTTGTCGGTATCATTTTCTAATATGAATTAGTCTTACTTTATTTCCTCCCAGAATTTAATAAGCTGTTAAATAATATCTAATGATTAGATGATAGGGAGAGAGGAATTCAATTTTCATTTTTCATTAAGTATATGTCCTTAAATATTCTCTGTTTTCTTCCCTTAGTGCCTCCTTCTTATTCAGCACACAGTAAAATGATTACTGTTTTAATATAAAGTTTTGGATCAATTTGACTTGAGATTATAAATTTTGTCTTTATTCCATCAAGTTTCTAGGTTTTGAAAAACCAAATGACTGGCTTGTAATTGGAAACCTACCACATTTTAGTGACCTGTCTATCATTTGGATCTGGAATGTTCCCCAGAGGCCCATGTGTGAAGGGCTTGCTTGATCTGAGGTTTGACACGGTTGGGATGTGGTGGAGACTTTAAGAGGTGGGGCCTAGTGGGAGGTGTTAGGTCATTGGGGGTGTGCCCTTGAAGGGAACTGTGGGACCTGACCTCTTTTTTTTTCTTCTTTTTTGCATCCCAGTCATGAGGTTTTGCTTTGCCATGTGCTTCCACCATATGTGCTGCTGTAGGCCCAAAGTGACACAGGTCTAACCAATCTTGGATTGAAATCTCTAGATCTGTGAACCAAAGTAAACCTTACTGGCAAGCTAAGACACTTATCTATCCCTATGCTTTATTTATTTATTTTTTTCAGACCCCTATGTTTGAAAGGGGACATTTCTTACTTCCTTACATTTTGGTGTTACATGACTAGAGTTCCTGAAATGCTGGTGGAAATGCATTCTTCAGGAAGGAGCTGTCCAGGATCTCAGTTCAGAATCCACTGAGAATACTAAAGCTCTCTCTTTTAATGTACCCCCTTCCCCTGGAAGAAACAAGCATAAAATGGCAGAAAATAAAACTCAAAAACTAATACAGCCTGAATTTTAACTTTGAAAATGCTACAATGATCCTTCCCGGCATATTTGTTTGATGAGTCTCTACTTACATTGTCAGTTTTTGCATCTTCATTGGATGATGAGAAAAATCACTCAGTATAATTTTTGCTATGAAGATGGATTCCAGCCAGGAAATTTTTTTGAGAAATCTATTTAAGTGTCCTTAAAGTTGAGCAAGAATATTTATGAAGTATTAAAAATTCAAAAATATTATGTTGTGTGATAAGACAGAAAAAGCAAATAATAATTATACCTGTAATAGCATTAAAACATAATGACTTCATCAGTGACATAAGTGGATGTTTATTTTGGATGTTCTACACTTAGTTTTATGATTCCCCCTTAGATCAATTTTGGAATCTCTAGTGCAAAATTTAGAGTTATTTGGTGACTTTAGTGCATGATTAAGCAAAGTAACTGTCCAACATATTTCCATTGAGCTGGATTGAAATTTGAATGTTCTTTTTTGTGGATATAGTATGCCCACCTGCCTGATGTATTAAAACAATTAGAACAAAGAAAAACTCTTACTCTGCTAAAAAAATTATTGTTGTCTGGATTTCAAAAGACTTTGCAAGCAAAAGATGCTTGACCTTGGTGCTTATATACCAGCTATTCGGAATATGTTACAGAGCTAGGAAAGCTGAATATTAGTAAAACCCATAAGGTGAAAACTAATTATTCTCTTGTGATCCCACTTATGGGACAGTCTCTTAAATTTCTAAATTGGTTTCCAGATTGCCGTCCTATAATCCCATGTAATTTAGGAAAAACAAAGACCTAGAGATGACCAATTTATACCAGAAATCACAGATGTTAAAGTCAAGGGGTGGGGGAAATGATTTGCTATTATTTGAATTCTCATGATGTGTTGGTTAGTTTTTTTTTTTTTCTCTTTTTTTAATTTTTATTGTGGGTTGTTCAAAACATTACAAATTTCTTGACATATCATATTCCACACTTTGATTCAAGTGGGTTATGAACTCCCACCTTCACCCCATACACAGATTGCAGAATCACATCAGTTACACATCCATTGATTTACAAATTGCCATACTAGTGTCTGTTGTGCTCCGCTGCCTTTCCCATCCTCCACCCTCCCCCCTCCCCACCTCTCCCCTCCCCTCCCCTCCTCTCTCTCTACCCCCTCCACTGTATAACCCTGAGGGTCTCCTTCCATTACCATGCAATTTCCCTTCTCTCTCCCTTTCCCTCCCACCTCTCATCCCTGTTAAATGTTAATCTTCTTCTCCTGTTCTTCGTCCCTACACTGTTCTTAGTTACTCTCCTTATATCAAAGAAGACATTTGGCATTTGTTTTTTAGGGATTGGCTAGCTTCACTTAGAATAATCTGCTCTAATGCCATCCATTTCCCTGTAAATTCTATGATTTTGTCATTTTTTAATGCAGAGTAATACTCCATTGTGTATAAATGCCACATTTTTTTTATCCATTCGTCTATTGAAGGGCATCTAGGTTGGTTCCACAGTCTTGCTATTGTGAACTGTGCTGCTATGAACATCGATGTAGCAGTGTCCCTGTAGCATGCTCTTTTTAGGTCTTTAGGGAATAGACCAAGAAGGGGAATAGCTGGGTCAAATGGTGGCTCCATTCCCAGCTTTCCAAGAAATCTCCATACTGCTTTCCAAATTGGCTGCACCAATCTGCAGTCCCACCAGCAATGTACAAGTGTACCCTTTTCCCCACATCCTCGCCAGCACTTGTTGTTGTTTGACTTCCTAATGGCTGCCAATCTTACTGGAGTGAGATGGTATCTTAGGGTGGTTTTGATTTGCATTTCTCTGACAGCTAGAGATGTTGAGCATTTTTTCATGTACTTGTTGATTGACTGTATGTCCTCCTCTGAGAAGTGTCTGTTCAGGTCCTTGGCCCATTTGTTGATTGGGTTGTTTGTTTTCTTATTGTCTAATTTTTTGAGTTCTTTGTATACTCTGGATATTAGGGCTCTATCTGAAGTGTGAGGAGTAAAGATTTGTTCCCAGGGTGTAGGCTCCCTATTTACCTCTCTTATTGTTTCTTTTGCTGAGAAAAAACTTTTTAGTTTGAGTAAGTCCCATTTGTTGATTCTAGTTATTAACTTTTGTGCTATGGGTGTCCTATTGAGGAATTTGGAGCCTGACCCCACCGAATTTAGATCGTAGCCAACTTTTTCTTCTATCAGACGCCGTGTCTCTGATTTGATATCAAGCTCCTTGATCCATTTTGAATTCACTTTTGTGCATGGCGAGAGAAAGGGATTCAGTTTCATTTTGTTGCATATGGATTTCCAGTTTTCCCAGCACCATTTGTTGAAGATGCTATCCTTCCTCCATTGCATGCTTTTAGCCCCTTTATCAAATATAAGATAGTTGTAGTTTTGTGGATTGGTTTCTGTGTCCTCTATTCTGTACCATTGGTCCACCCGCCTGTTTTGGTACCAGTACCATGCTGTTTTTGTTACTATTGCTCTGTAGTATAGTTTGAAGTCTGGTATCGCTATACCGCCTGATTCACACTTCCTGCTTAGCATTGTTTTTGCTATTCTGGGTCTTTTATTTTTCCATATGAATTTCATGATTGCTTTCTCTATTTCTACAAGAAATGCCGTTGGGATTTTGATTGGCATTGCATTAAACCTATAGAGAACTTTTGGTAATATCGCCATTTTGATGATGTTAGTTCTGCCTATCCATGAACAGGGTATATTTTTCCATCTTCTAAGATCTTCTTCTATTTCTCTCTTTAGGGTTCTGTAGTTTTCATTGTATAAGTCTTTCACCTCTTTTGTTAGGTTGATTCCCAAGTATTTTATTTTTTTTGAAGATATTGTGAATGGAGTGGTTGTCCTCATTTCCATTTCAGAGGATTTGTCGCTGATATACAGGAATGCCTTTGATTTATGCGTGTTGATTTTATATCCTGCCACTTTGCTGAATTCATTTATTAGCTCTAATAGTTTCTTTGTAGACCCTTTTGGGTCTGCTAGGTATAGAATCATGTTGTCTGCAAATAGTGATAATTTAAGTTCTTCTTTTCCTATTTTTATGCCTTTAATTTCTTTCGTCTGTCTAATTGCTCTGGCCAGTGTTTCGAGAACTATGTTGAACAGAAGTGGAGAGAGAGGGCATCCCTGTCTAGTTCCAGATTTTAGAGGGAATGCCTTCAGTTTTTCTCCATTCAGAATGATGCTAGCCTGAGGCTTAGCATAGATTGCTTTTACAATATTGAGGTATGTTCCTGTTATCCCTAGTTTTTCTAGAGTTTTGAACATAAAGGGATGCTGTACTTTGTCAAATGCTTTTTCCGCATCTATCGAGATGATCATATGGTTCTTATTTTTAAGTCTATTGATGTGGTGAATAACATTTATTGATTTCCGTATATTGAACCAGCCTTGCATCCCTGGGATGAATCCTACTTGATCATGGTGTACAATTTTTTTGATATGTTTTTGTATCCGATTCGCCAGAATTTTATTGAGGATTTTTGCATCTAGGTTCATTAGAGATATTGGTCTGTAGTTTTCTTTCTTTGAAGTGTCTTTGTCTGGTTTAGGTATCAGGGTGATGTTGGCCTCATAGAATGAATTTGGAAGTTCTCCCTCCTTTTCTATTTCCTGAAGTAGCTTGAAAAGTATTGGTATTAGTTCTTCTTTAAAGGTTTTGTAAAATTCTGCTGTATACCCATCTGGACCTGGGCTTTTCTTAGTTGGTAGTCTTTTTATGGTTTCTTCTATTTCCTCAATTGATATTGGTCTGTTTAGGTTTTCTATATCCTCCTGACTCAATCTGGGCAGATCATATGACTTAAGAAATTTATCTATGCCTTCACTATCTTCTAATTTGTTGGAGTATAAGGATTCAAAATAGTTTTTGATTATCTTCTGTATTTCTGAAGTGTCTGTTGTGATATTGCCTTTTTCATCCCGTATGCTAGTAATTTGAGTTCTCTCTCTTCTTCTCTTCGCTAGCATCGCTAAGGGTCTGTCGATTTTGTTTATTTTTTCAAAGAACCAACTTTTAGTTTTGTCAATTTTTTCAATTGTTTCTTTTGTTTCGATTTCATTAATTTCAGCTCTGATTTTAATTATTTCTTGCCTTCTACTTCTTTTGCTGTTGTTTTGCTCTTCTTTTTCAAGGATTTTGAGATGAAGTATGAGATCATTTATTTGTTGGTTTTTTCTTTTTTTAAGGAATGAACTCCAAGCAATGAATTTTCCTCTTAGAACTGCTTTCAATGTGTCCCATAGATTCCGATATGTTGTGTCTGTGTTTTCATTTATCTCTAAGAATTTTTTAATTTCCTTCTTGATGTCTTCTATAACCCATTGATCATTCAGTAACCTATTGTTCATTCTCCACGTGATGTATGCTTTTTCCTTCCTTCTTTTATCGTTGATTTTCAGTTTCATTCCATTATGATCAGATAAGATGCATGGTATTATCTCTACTCCTTTATATTGTCTAAGAGTTGCCCTGTGACATAATATATGATCTATTTTTGAGAAGGATCCATGTGCTGCTGAGAAAAAAGTGTAACTGCTTGATGTTGGGTGGTATATTCTATATATGTCAATTAGGTCTAGGTTATTAATAGTGTTATTGAGTTCTATAGTTTCCTTATTCAACTTTTGTTTGGAAGATCTGTCCAGTGGCGAGAGAGGTGTGTTGAAGTCTCCCATGATTATGGTATGGTGATCTATTAGACTCTTGAACTTGAGAAGAGTTTGTTTGATGAACATAGCTGCACCATTGTTTGGGGCATAAATATTTATGATTGTTATGTCTTGTTGGTGTATGGTTCCCTTAAGCAGTATGTAGTGTCCCTCTTTATCTCTTTTGATTAACTTTGGCTTGAAATCTATTTTATTTGATATGAGTATGGACACTCCTGCTTGTTTCCGAAGTCCATATGAGTGATATGATTTTTCCCAACCTTTCACCTTCAGCCTATGTATGTCTTTTCCTATCAATTGCGTCTCCTGTAGGCAGCATATTGTTGGGTCTTGTTTTGTGATCCATTCTACTAGCCTGTGTCTCTTAATTGGTGAGTTTAAGCCATTAACATTTAGGGTTATTATTGAGATATGGGTTGTTCTTCCAGCCATATTTGTTTATTTCTGTTACTAAACATGGTTTGTTTTCCTCTTTGATTATCCCCCCCCCCCCTTTACTGTCCTACCTCCCACTGTTGGTTTTCATTGTTATTTTCCATTTCCTCTTCCTGTAATGCTTTGGCGAGGATGTTTTGAAGAGATGGTTTTCTAGCTGCGAATTCTTTAAACTTTTGTTTATCGTGGAAGGTTTTAATTTCATCCTCCATCCTGAAGCTTAATTTCGCTGGATACACAATTCTTGGTTGGAACCCATTTTCTTTCAGTGTTTGAAATATGTTATTCCAGGATCTTCTAGCTTTCAGAGTCTGTGTTGAAAGATCAGCTGTTATCCTGATTGGCTTACCCCTAAATGTAATCTGCTTCCTTTCTCTTGTAGCTTTTAAAATTCTCTCCTTATTCTGTATGTTGGGCATCTTCATTATGATGTGTCTAGGTGTGGATCTCTTATGATTTTGCACATTCGGCGTCCTGTAGGCTTCTAGGATTTGGGGTTCTGTCTCATTCTTCAAGTCTGGGAAGTTTTCTTGTATTATTTCATTGAATAGACTTCTCATTCCTTTGGTTTGGAGCTCTGTACCTTCCTGTATCCCAATGACTCTTAAGTTTGGTCTCTTAATGTTATCCCATATTTCTTGGATGTTCTGCTCATGGTTTCTTAACAGTCTTGCTGAGCTGTCTATGTTCTTTTCCAGTTGAAATACTTTGTCTTCATTGTCTGATGTTCTATCTTCTAAGTGTTCTACTCTGCTGGTAGTATTCTCCATTGAGTTTTTAAGTTGGTTTATTGCTTCCTGTATTTCTAGGATTTCTGTTTGTTTGTTTTTTATAACCTCTATCTCCCTGTATAGTTGATCCTTTGCTTCCTGGATTTGTTTGCGTAATTCGTTGTCGAAGTGATCTTTCATTGTCTGATTTTGCTGTTTAATGTCTTCCTTGATACTCCAGATCATCTGAAGCATGTATATCCTGAATTCTTTATCTGACATTCCATCTGCTGCAGCTGTTACCTCTTCTAAAGTTGCGTTGACCTGCATTGCTTGTGGTCCTTTCTTTCTTTGTCTTTTCATACTGCTTGCGTATCTTTCCTGCAGGTGCGGGCGGCGGCTCTGCTCTCTCCTTATTCCAATTGGGGTGTCATGGCTACCACGCCGGCAGGTCACTGGGCCTGTTCTGGGAGCTGGCGGCGGCTCTGTTCTGCCCCTACTCCAATTGGGGTGACGAGTGTACCACGCCGGCAGGCCACCGGGCCTGATCCGCCGGTCGGTTGCAGGTTTGCCTACCCTGCAGGCACGGGCGGCGGCTCTACTCTGCCCCTACTGCAAATGGGGTGACGTGTCTGTCGTACCGGCAGGCCACTGGGCCTGTCCCGCTGGTCGGTCGCAGATCTGCCCACCTTTCGGGCACGGGTGGAGGCTCTTCTCTGCCCCTACTTCAATTAGGGTGTCATGGCTACCCCGCCTGCAGGACGCTGGGCCTGTTCCTGGCACGGGCGGCGATTCTACTCTGCCACTACTCCAATTAGGGTGGTGTTTGTACCACGCCGGCAGGCTCCTGGGCCTGATCCGCCGGTCTGTTGTAGGTCTGCCTACCTTGGAGGCGCGAGCGGCAGATCTGCCCTGCCCCTCCTACCACGCCTGCGGACCCCTGGGCCTGATCTGCAGGTTGATCACTGGTCTGCTCACCCTGCGGGCACGGGTGGCAGTTCCTCTCCGCCCCCACTCCAATTGGGGTCACGTGACCACCACACCGGCAGGGCCTGATCCGGGCGTGGGAGAAGGATCTGCTCTGCCCCTACTCCAGTTGGGGTGACGTGTGTACCACACTGGCAGGCCACTGGGCCTGACCCGCCAGGCTGACACAGGTCTGTTTACCTTGCAAGCGCGAACTGCGGCTCTGCCCTGCCCCTCCTACCACGCCCATGTACCACTGGGTCGCGGGTCTGCCCACCTTGCGGTTGCGGCTGGCGGCTCCGCTCCGCCCCCTCTCCAATTGGGGTCACGCGGTCACCACGCTGGCGAGCCGCTGGGCCTGCTCTGGGCGCTGGCGGAGGCCCGGCTCCTTCCCTCTGGCTCGACGACAAATTGAGGAGACTCGGGTGACTGTGCCTCACCCCCCCTACCAGGAGACCAACTGCTTATGTCACCACTGGTATTGATGAAGTTCCCTCCTCCGCCGCTTTCTGCAGACGTCAGATCTCTGCCTTGTTGGTATCCTATGCGAATGGCAGCATTTCGTTCCCCTTGCCGGGCAACCAAAGCACCGGGTGAGTCCTGACCGGCCCTCAGCAGGACCCTGACCGAGAAGCAGTTTCCGCGGGCTCCTAGCCCCGGGCCAGGGAAGTTCCGGGAGCCGGAACTCGGCCACTCCGTGCTCGGTGTAAGCTCCTATAAATGTAAGCTCCAAGAAGCAGTCCCCGCGGGCTCAGTTCCGGGAGCCGGAACTCGGCCGCCCCGCGCTCGGTATTCACTCTGATAAGATCAGGTTCTAAGAAGCACCCAGGCGCTGAGCCCTAGCAATCTGTCTGCAAGCCGCAGGCAAATTGCAGCCTGAAATTACCTGTTCTATGGCTGAATGAGCTGCGGTCAGTCAAAAACAGGGGTGGTGACGTCAGTTTACCAACATGGTGGCTGCTGGCCTCCTCTGTGGTCTGACCGGTGTGGAGAACCGAGATGGACCGCTTCCTTCCCCCGTCTCGAACCCAGAATTCAGCCCTGAGTACGGTGCTTGCGCGGCTGGCAGAAACTGCAGCGCTGTAACCCTGCGTCTCTATCCCAGACTTTAGCCGCGGGGCGATTTGCTGAATAAGCAGTGTTACCCTCCGTGCGACAAACCTCTCGCGTTTGAGTCCCCGTAGCCGATCCTCGTGCGATGGAAATCCTTCCTCCAGGTTCCGGAGCACCCCACTATTGCTGGAAATTCCTAACAAAATATCCTTTAGCCGTCCTGACTTGTCATACTCCCACACAGTGAAGCAGCACACGGGGACAATGCACTCCCCTCGCCGCCATCTTCCTTCTCTGTTGGTTAGTTTTTAATGAATAACAAACTTCTGCAAAATGTTGTGGTTTTAAACAACAGTCATTTATTTAGCTCAAAATTTGTTGCATCAGCAGTTTGGACTGAGATGTGCTTTGCATGATTTTTCTGATTTTGGCTGGATTTCATGTCAACTATTGGTCAGCTTTGATTCAAAGGGGTCTGGTGGTTCTTGGCTTGCATGGTAGGACTGACCCTTTACCATCTAGTAGACAAGTTCAGGCCTCTGGTTGTAGTGGTGGTAGTAGTAGTCTACCAATGTCAGAGAGGCAATGTAAATGGACAAGTGCTTGCCAGACATTGTTTTTTGGGGGATATAGTTCAATGGGAGAGTGCTTGCCTAGTGGGCACAAAGCTCTGGGCTTCATCCCCAGCACTACAAAACACATTGGTATCTTGTTTACTAACATCTAATTGGTCAAAACCTGTCACATGACCAATTTCAGAGTCAAGTTTGAGGTCACTGAAACCTACGTGACAAGGAGGATATACATATAAGGAAAGTAAGCCTACATAGTCATTTTTCAACTTACTGCTTATGGTCTATTAAGATCACTGTTGAATTGAGCAGGGGATACTTGGTTGTATAATTTTGCCACAACCCAAAACTTATTATTGTTTTTAAAATTTTAGAGTTGTCTCCAAGAAAGGCTCAATGGCAAATTATAGTTATCTTCTACTAAGATTAATACTGTATTGAGTCACTTTGGGGAATGCTGTTTGGATTATTAGACTTTATGGAGTTCAGAGGGTGCTATTCAGCCTTTCTGCTTTGTTACTCTAGTCCAGATTGGAAAGTGCTAAGAGCCACTGTCTAGATTCAAGTATGGTTACCTTAGGCGATTCAGGGCAAACTGTCTCTCCTTCTGTGTCTAAAGTTATACCATAGATGACTTTTAACGGAGTGGTAGTTGTAAAAGCAAGTTGGAATAAGATATTGCATTCCATAGAGTTGGGAATTGTTAATTCACAGAACTGAAAGGAAAGTTTTCAGCATTGCCTAATATTAGAGTAAGGCCAGAGTATGATCCTCTGTCAGTTTAGTTATCTTTTCATTGCTGTGAGAAAATACATGAAAAACATCTTAGAAGAGGAAAGATTTCCTTTGGCTCGTTGTTTCAGCCCATGGTTGGCTGGCTCCATTGCTTTGGGCCTGAGGTGAAGCAAAATATGATGGCAGAAGGATATGGTGGTGGAAAGCTGTGCAGCTCATGGTAGCCAGAATGCAGTGTATGTGGGGAAGAGACATAATGTAGTTCCCAAGGGCATGCCCCCAAGGATCCACTTTCTCCAGCTGCACACTACCTCCTATAGTTTCTACCTCCCAATAATCAATTCAGCTTTGAATCCCTTAATGGATTAATTCACTGATGAGGTCAGAGTGTTAAGATCCAACCACTTCCTAAAATCCCCATCTTTGAGTATTGCTGCTTTGGAAAACAAATCTTCAACACATGAGCCTTGGGAGATAGATTCAAACCATAATACCCTCATACCTCATTTTTGGAAAGGTGTATGTCTAAGTCAGTTTTGTGTTGTTCTAACAGAATACCTGGGGCTGATTAATTTATAAAGAACAGAGATTTATTTCTTATAGATCTAGAGGCTGGGAAGCCCAAGGCTGGGGGGCTACATCTGATAAGAATCTACTTGTCACATCATCCCATGGTGAAATGCAGAAGAGCAAAAGAGTGCACATGAGAGTGAGCAAGAGAGGGGAGCCAAACTCACATTTATAACAAACATTGCTGTAACTAATTCACTCCCATGATAATGAGGTTAATCCATTCATGAAGGCACAACCCTCATGACCTAATCATCTCTTACTAAACCCCAGCTCCCAACTGTTGCATTGAGGATTGTTTCCAATCCATGACTTTTGGGAGAAAGATAATATGATTCATCTGTAAAAAATATCAGATGCAAAACAGCTTCAGTAACCAAGCAGTTGCATGGTTATATGAGATTATAAGGGTGGGTCTCTAATCTGATAAGACACTTGAATCTAATGTATGAAATATGATATGTCAAGAGCTTTGTAATGTTTTGAACAACCAATAAAAAAAAGACTAATGTCTTTAAAAAAAGAGAAAGAGACATCAGAATTCTGTCTCTCTCCCTTCATTTAAGCACAGAGGAAGGGCTATCTGAAGACTAAATGAAAAGTTGGTTGTCAACAAGCCAGGTAGAGAGCCCTAAGCAGAAACAGAATTTTCCAGCATCTTGATCTTGGACTTTTAGGCTTTGAAATCTGAGAAAATGAATTTCTGTTGTTTCAGTCTGTGGTATTTTGTTCTGTAGCCTGAGCAGACTAATTCAGGTAGTGACCATCAAAATGAAAGACATTAGAGCACATGGGCTGTGGCTTTCATATACTTAGTGTATCTTGTTTACAACTGAATTCTAGGTGTAGGAGTTTGCAGATTTCTAGTGCAATTACTTTAAAAGGTGTGGGATCCCAGATCTTGACTTTGCCGTTGTGGTGTACATACAGTTCCCAAGTTTCTGGGGGATAGTTCCTTGGTAATATCTTGGCAAGGACTATTGTAAATTTTGTTCCTGGGCAAGTCAATAGGGTATTGATTCATGGGCTCTCTCTGAAGTTTATGAATGACTGATGTATATACAATGGCACAGACTGACCCATTTATTTGCATAGTAAGCAAATTATTTGGTTGATGGACATTGTTTGATCTATACTAATGAGCTCTTTTTCCTGAATAAATTTGTGTTATAATTTATATTTGTATAATAGTTGGTTTCCAGGAAGAAGTAATATGATTTTAAAAGGTGATTTCTACCTTTTTTCTAAAACACTTTTATGATTTCCATTCCCTTAAAAATCAATTTGTATGATTCTAAGGTTAAAGTTGGTCTTCCAGAAACCATTTTGTGTTGCAGGATGCATAATAATAATGATAATAACATTCCCTTCTTCTTTTTATTTTAAAATGCTATGTGTTTTTAATTTCTTTGCCTTAAGAAAACTATTAATATTAATTCAAACAGGATCTATTAAGATATTTTGTTTTCAGACTTAAAAAAATATCTATTTTGGTAGGATAGTTTCTGTAGTTTCAAGATCAACTCTGGTCGTTTATAACAGAGTGATCCTGCTTCACTTGGTGGGCTTATAATTTGGAATTGGTGCTCTCTGTATGGCTCCTGCCCAAGTGCTCATATTTTTATTTTCCTTATGGAACATTTTATAGACCTTTTTTTAAATTTTTTTATTAGTTGCTCAAAACATTACAATGATCTTGGCATATCATACATTTGATTCAAATGGGGTACATAATCTTATTTTTCCACATGTGCAGATTGCAGGATCGCATTGGTTATACAGCCACGTTTATACATAGGACCATACTAGTGTCTATTGTATTGTGTTGCCCTTCTATCCCCACCTCCCGTCCTCTCCCATTTTATAGACCTTTAAGAGAAACCAAGTCCCCTTCCCTGGCTGAAGCTATCAACATTCCCTTGAAGTTTGTGAAGTTCCTTGCTGTCAAAGGCCATTCTAGCCAGCCTCTCATGTTAAGTTTTTCCAGATAAGAGGCAGTCCCCAGGATGTGTATGTTCCAAGTCTGGAGGACACAGGTTAAACTCCTATGGCTGTACCAGGGAAGACTAACATACATCTGCTGCTCAGTAAGCATTCAACTGGGGACTCCTCATTTCATTGTACACATCACTGCTCTTTGAAAGCCCTGTTTTTGGCCTAGTGCTGGGGATGGGTTTCTGCTGATATGGATTGGGGTTTGAAAGCATAATATCTGACCATTTTGTTCGAGGATTCTCCAGTAACCTTAAGTGATTTATTAGCTTTCTCTCCTTCCTGGTGATGTGCTACGGATTGCAGTTTTGATTTCTTGGATGATTCTTAACCAGTTCTGTTTTTCGCCACATGGGGACATCTTTTCTTATTCATTTTAACTGAGTTTAGGAAATGTCCCATTTAGCATTTTATTATAAGAAGAATGACTGGAATCAAGAAGGAGAGGGAAATGTTATAGGATTTATCAAAATGAAAATAAATTTAAGCCATCAATAACTTATAATTAAGATAGAAAACATGCTTTATAACTGTAAGCATTGCAGTATGAGATACTGGGGACAGTTAGGCAGAGATAATAAGTACACCAAATGCTATCTTGGGGCACCTGTTTTATTATGAGAGCTCATTATAGGGTATGTATACAGGATGACAAAGTACAAGAAACATTACACAATACACATTAACCCAGTGTTCAATCAATAGTGCAGCATTTGATTCTTGGGTTAAATTAAGTATCATATCTAAGAATAATGATAGGTTAACTGAGTTTATAGTTAAATATATAAGTGAATAATGAAATAAATTATTTTAAATAATTTTGAAAAATTGGTAGAATGGCAAATAAATTTTATTCTTTCTAAATAAATTTTAATTTTAGAATAGTTTTAGATTTACAAAACAGTGCAACTATAGTACAGATAGTTCCCATGAACACCATACCCAATACTTTCTATTGTTTTCATCTTATATCAGCACCATAAATTTGTCATATCTAATGTATATATAATATGTATGGCAGTAATGATATATAACTATTAACTAACGTGAACATTTTATTTAGATTTCCTCAATTTCAACTTGTTCTTTTTAAAATCTGCTTGCTTTTCAGCCTGATATTTGTTTTTTTGTCCCAGGATCCCATTCAGTTTACTATATTACATTTGGTCATCAGGTCCCCTTAGTCTCCTCTAGACTGTGACAGTTTCTCAGACTTTGTTTATGATGACCTTGACAGTTTGGGGAGTACTGGTCAAGTACTTTGTAGCATATAATCCAAACTTTTTGAATTTTTCTCATGATTGGGTGGGGGGTATGGTTTTTTGGGAGGAATACCATAGAGACAAAGAACACTATTCTCAGCACATCATATTAAAGCTACATGCTGTCACCATGACTTATCACTATTGACATTAACCTTGATTGCCTGGCTGAGGTGGTATTTATTAGGTTTTTTCATGCTTACTCTTTTCTCCCACTTCCATACTGTACTCTTTGGAATAAAGTCACTGAAGAGGTGGGGAGTCTTTGAGGGGGGAGTATCCACATAGATTATTTGGAATTCTGTATGAAAAATTTCCCCTTAAACCCTACTTATTTATTTCATTATTTATTTATATCATTATAGATTTGTGGATATTTACTTTATGTTTTGGGCTCTAATACAATACTTTATTATATACTTTGTTGTTCAAATCATTCTGGCTTTGGCCATCGGGAGCTCTATTAGTTAATTCCTGTGTTATTTTGATATATGCCCATTGTGGTTTTATGAGTACATCTTTGTTTTCTGGAACTGCAATATACTTTAGACTAATCTCATATACTTTCTACCCCAGTTCTAGAATGAGCAATTTTTCTAAGGAACACCCATTCCTTTTGTTGGGGAATGATGTTAGAAACCAATATCTGGGCACTGATGTTCACATTGTTACTGGGGACTTGTTATATTTTTAAATTTTGGAATTTCCATGCCATCAGGAAGGGAGTAACCAATTAATAGTTGTGGGTTGCACATATTAGTCTGTCTGTGGGTCAGAGATCAATGAAGACATTTCCATCAACGTGGCACCTGGAGAACACAATCCAAGAGAGGTTTCATGTTTTCAAGAGAATCTCCAAGGAAATTAGGATACATTTTTTCTTGATTGGGATGAAAACTTTTGCTTTGAGAAATAGGTTGTGTTCTAACCTTCAAAAGTTGGATTTCCTGAGACTGGGAGGGTAAAAAGATGGCTATTTCCAGTGTGTGGAGTCCTGTGTCCTACTTGTGTGTACCGCCCTAAAGTTGGAATATCCTTGGATGGGCATCTGTGTGGGTACCTTCTTAAGGATGTGGTCCTTGGGTACCTCGGGAGAAATTTTCACAGCTGAGTTTGGGGAAATATAGTGACAATGGAATAAGATACCTTCAAATGGGACATATGTTTGGGAAGGAGAATGGTTTGAGAAGGAGCCTTTTTCCTATGGAGTACATAAGACTTGAGTCCACTTATGCTCCTCTGTATGTTTATTCCAAACAATGTGTCATTTATTCCTTTTCAAAAAGTAAAAATCAATCTACCTAAATTTCAGAAATATATCTATATTCTTCTGTTTCAGTTTTGTGAGTTTCTTATCTTTTAGAGTTGCTTTATTTGGAAATTTATCCTACAGACTTCTAAACGATAGTTGGATGTTATTGTTGGAGCTTTCTGGTATTGAGGAAACTGGGACAAGGTTAGCAGCTTGAAGTAACAAGAGGAATTAAAACATGGTGGAGTGATATTCTGTTTACAATTGACCCATAAGAAATTACTCCAGAACATATGCATTTATAACAACCATTTATTGGTTTACAATTTTGTGGGCACACATTTTAAGAACAGCCTTGGCAGGCAGTTTTTGCTTGAGATGTCTCACACACTTTCTATCAGAAGTTGAAGCTGCAGTCTTCTGAAGGCCTTATTTGAATGGGCTTATGGCAGTAGATACTGGCTGTCACCTGGGAGCTTATCTGGGGCTGTCCATCAGAACATTTACACTTGTATTTTCCAGCATGGTGCTCTTACGGTAGGTAGACCTCTTACAAGGCAAGTATTCCAAGAGGATTAGGGAAAAAACTGGTGATTCTTTTCTGATCTAGACTCGGCTATCAGAGTATAATTTTGTCCTACTCTATTGGCCTAGGTAGTCATAAACCCATCTAGCTTGACAGTAAGGGGACATAGACCTCATCCTGAGATTAGAGTAGTATCATGCAGTTTGAAGAGTATGCTTTAAAACTTCCACAAGCAATAAAGTGATTCAGTCTTGAATATCTTTTTAAACTTTATGTAATGTACCTATCTAGTAGTTGAATTTCGATTTTAAATGTCATAGAATATTTTTCACTTGTCCTATCTCTTTGAATCATGAGCTAACATTCAAGGTTGAGCCCTTAGAGAGACAGAGAAGCAGATGGCTTGGGGGTGTGCACAAGGCATGTCAGTGCATGAGTTGGCTAAGAGCGTGGGCTTTGGAGTTAGGAAGCTCTTTGTGCCTGCTCTGCTGCTTACTGGTTTTGTGATCATGAGAAAGCTACTTAATTTTTATAAGTTTTCATTGTCTCATCTATAAAATGAAGACAATAATAATAGTCACTCATTAATTTACTCATATAACTATTGAGCATCTATTATATACCAACTTTACAGAGTTATAATGAGAATTGTGCATGATAAGTACTGTCACAATGCCTGGGACATGGTTAGAACTCCATAAAACTTTTTAAAAATTTTAATTAGGTATATATGACAACAGAATGCATTTTGATTCGTTGTACACAATTATAGCACAACTTTATATTTCTATAGTTGTACACAATGTAGTGTCACACCATAAGTGCAGTTATACCTGTACCTAGGGTAATGATATCCATGTCATTCCACCATCTTTCCTACCACCATGCCCCCTCCTTGCCACTGCCTCCCCTTTGCTACACCAAAATTCCTCCATTTTCCCCATGTCCCTCCATTATGGATCAGCATCCACTTTTCAGAGAGAACTTTTGTCTTTTGGTTTTTTGGGATTGGCTTATTTCACTTAGCATGATATTCCCAACTCCATTCATTTATCTGAAAATGCCATAATTTATTCTCTTTTAATGCTCAGTAATATATCATTGTGTATATATATATACTACAGTTTCTTTATCCATTCATCTATTGAAGGGCATCTAGGTTGCTTCCACAGTTTAGCTATTGTGAATTGAGCTGGTATGTACATTGATGTGGCTGCATTACTACAGTATCTTGATTTTAAGTCCTTTGGGTATAGACCCAGGAGTGGGATAGCTGGGTCAAATGGTGATTCCATTCCAGGTTTTCTAAGGAATCTCCATACTGCTTTCCAGATTGGTTGTACCAATTTGCAGTCCCACCAGCAATGTATGAGTGTGCCTTTTTTCCCATATCCTTGCCAACACTTACTGGTGCTTGTATTCTTGATAACTGCCATTCTGACTGGCGTGAGATGAAATCTTGGAGTAGTTTTGATTTGCCTTTCTCTAATTACTAGAGATGCTGAACATTTTTTTCATATATTTGTTGATCAAATGTATTTATTCTTCTGAGAAGTTTCTGTTCAGCTCCTTAGCCTATTTATTGATTGGGTTGTTTGTTTTTTTGGTGTTAAGTTTTTTGAGTTCTTTATATATCCTAAAGATTAGTGCTTTATCTGAAGTGTATGTGGCAAAAATTTGCTCCCAAACCATAGGCACTCTCTTCACCTCATTGATTGTTTCTTTTGCTGAGAAGAAGCTTTTGTAGTTGAGTCCATCCCATTTATTAATTCCTGATTTTATTTCTTGTGCTTTAGGGGTCTTGTTGAGGAAGTTGGGGCCGAAGCTGACATGATGAAGATTTGGGACTACTTTTTCCTCTATTAGGCACAGAGTCTCTGGTCTAATTCTGATCCACTTTGAGTTGAGTTTTGTGCATGGTGAGAGATAGATAGGGGTTTAGTTTCAATTTGCTGCATATGGATTTCCAGTTCTCCCAGCACCATTTGTTGAAGAGACTATCTATCTTTTCTCCAAAGTATGTTTTTGGCATCTTTGTCTAGTATGAGATAACTGTATTTCTGTGGGTTTGTCTCTGTGTCTTCCATTCTGTACCATTGGTCTACATGTCTATTTTGGTACCATCCTGTTTTTGTTACTATAGCTTTGTAATATAGTTTAAAGTCTGGTATTGTGAAGCCTCCTGCTTTACTCTTCTTGCTAAGAATTGCTTTGGTTATTCTGGGTCTCTTATTTTTCCAAATGAATTTCATTATTGATTGCTTTTTCTATTTCTATTAATAAATGATGATAGGATTTTAATTGGAATAGCTTTGAATCTGTATAGTGCTTTGGGTAGTATGGCCATTTTGGCAATATTAATTTTGCATATGCAAGAGTATGGGAGATCTTTCCATCTCCTAAGGTCCTCTTCAATTTCTTTCTTTAGTGTTTTGTAGTTTTCATTGTAGAGGTCTTTCACCTCTTTTGTTAAGTTGATTCCCAAGTTTTTTTTTTTTTGAGGCTATTGTTAATGGGGTAGTTTTCCTAATTTCTGTTTCAGTGGATTCATCACTGATGTGTAGAAATTCATTCGATTTATGGGTATTGATTTTATATCCCATTACTTTGCTGAATTCATTAATTAATTCTGGAAGTTTTCTGGTGGAGTTTTTTGGATCTTCTAAGTATGGAATCATGTCATCAGCTCCATAAACTTTTTTGTTGTTGTTGTTGCTGTGAGCAACAGCCCGTGTACACCCCTGTTGCTGTTTCTTTTCTTTTTTCTTTTTTTAGCTTTATTGATTTTATTTTTTTAAAATACATGACAGCAGAATGCATTACAATTCTTATTACACATATAGAGTACAATTTCCATATCTTTGTATATAGAGTATGTTCACACCAATTCATGCCTTTATACATGTACTTTTTTTGCATTACAATTCTTATTACACAAATATACCACAATTTTTCATATCTCTGTTTATATATAAAATATGTTGATACCCAATTCAATTCTTCATACATGTGCTTTGGATAATGATGTCCAATCATAAACTTTTTAACTATTATCTTTATAAGTAGTAGCAGTATCGGTAATATGTCGTCAACATGGGGTAGGTAAAGAAATAGATGAACTATGATTCAGCACAAGCTTCACCCAGTAGACCAGAGGAATGGATATATTGGTTAATGTGAACTGTGAAGAGCTTCATAAGGCTAATAAGATTCTGTGTCAGGGGAGAAGAAACTTTGAGTAGAATCAAGCAATAGTCAGAAGCTTAGCTTATGTAGGAAAATAGAAACGGCTCCAACCTATGGGCAGAACATGTGATCCTTTATCATCACATGGAAATGAGGTCATATGCTTTGATGTCTGTGTATTAGGTATTCATTAGTGTGATGGGTACATTGTGTTCACTGGAAATTCATATGTTGAAACTATAAACTTCAGTATTGCATTTGTAGATAAGATATTTAAATCAAAATAAGGTTGTTAGGAAGGGTTCTAATCTCAATTCAATCGACTGGTGACCTTTTAAGAAGAATAAATTTGGACATATAGGAGACACTAGGGATATTTGCACACAGAGGAAAGACCAGGTGAGGACACAATGAGAGGGCAGCCACCTGTAAGCCAAGGAGAAATCTCAGGAGAGATCAAACTCAATGACACCTTGATCTTGGTCTTCTGAGCTTTAGAACTGTGATAAATAAATTGCTGTTATTTAAGCTACCCAATCTGTGATATATCATTATGGAAGCCTTAGCAAGTCAATACAGACATTGGTCTGGGACATAAAGGACAAGTGGAATAAAGGGGAAGGGAGTAGGAATTAAAAGCAAAGTCTGAGATCAGAATCTGGGGTGCCTTGGGACAAAAAGAGATGTGATACAGGGAGCATAGTCTTCAGGTCTGACTGATGGCAAGGTTGAAAAAGGGAACAGAGCCCCACTGAGGTATTGAAGTGACTAGATGGTCAGTAGAGATTGCTGGGTCTTCACTGGGGAATCAACAGGTTTACCTCTGAGAGGCCAGGGGAGCAGAAGCCCCAAAGGGAGCATGTCAGCAGTATTGTGAGTAGGTCTTGGGGAGCCATCATGATTTGATTGGCTATGGTCTTAGGCTGATGATAACTTGGTTCATTTTAGGAAATGTTGTGATTTTTCTTTGGGTCAAAAGTGTGACTTTAAGCTGTAAGGGAGATGCACGTGTGTGCACATGCATGTGTGTGTTTTAAATTGTATGAGAACCAGAAATATATATTAATTGAACTGTTTTGGTCATAAGGTTATCTGAGAGGTCAGTGCATTTATTCCTATTTTTATGTCTCCTATATTCCTTAAAAGACAATCATTATAGAATCTGATTTTAAGAAAAATTCACAGCATAGTTATTGTATTTGGTAAAATAAATATTAGGTGAAACTAGTAAATGTCACAATTGTTGAACATTAGAAAATTTACCCAGTAATGATTTGTTTTGGGTTTATTTCATTGCTTAAATGTCTTTGATGCTTTCAAATGTATTTGATGTTGTATATTCCTTTGTTCTTTTATTTATTTCTTTTATCCTCCAAGTTAAACTTGTGTTCAGGCATGTGGTAAAGTAGATCAGAAGACTGGGCAGAAACAATGTTTATTGTACACAACATCATGCCCAGTAGAGGGCATCAAGGAATTGTCACAAATAGAGATTTTGATAAGATTAAAAAACTGATGTTGTAGTTGCAACACAATTTCAGCCAAAGCATCTGTATTAAAATCATTCTACAATGTAAATGTTGTTTGGGTCTTGATCAATACAGATGTGTTTTAGTTATATATCTTAAGTAATAGTTAATCTTATTTATATGAAAATGGTAATTGCTAAATAGTGACACTCTTAGGAAAATATAAAGTGTTAAATTTCAAAATAAAAGCTATGACTTCTGACTTTTGAAATATTTACCTAGTTTTGGTGCCTCTGCTTCCTTATGTCTTCAATACGGGAGATCGAATAAATTCTCTCCAACACCTTTCCTAGTCATAATGCAAGAAATAATTCCTTATCCTTTCTTCTGGGAATGCCACTGCTAATCCTATATCAAACTCTGGAGGGCTCTCTTTATCAATTCTGAACTTGGATTAAAAGTACCATGCAGTTTCTGGATGGATATTGGCTGTCCCATTTCTTAGTATTATTTATCAAAATAGAGCACTTTGGACAGCATTGCATGATCTTAGGCAGTTTCAGAGGTTTTCTAATTTTACTTTCCATCTTGTCAGTTTTTTTCCTCTCTCTCTGGCTTTGTAATTCACCAAACATCTTATTGAATATTATGTAATTTAAAACTCCTGAAATCTGGAGAGTCAGTATTTTTGCCTTTTGTGTATTTGCGTGTGTGGTGCTCGGGTTGGAACCCAGGTCATCATAAATGCTAGGTAAGTGCTCTACCACTCAGCTAAATCCCCAGCTCTACCTTAATTTTCTAGATGAAGGAACTGAGGGTCTGAGAGATCAAACATGTTTCCTGATAACACTAAGCTAATAATTTTGGAATGAAGATTTAAATATGTATTGTCCTACTCTGTGTCCAGTATTCTTTTCATTCTACCAGACTAAGCCTCAATTTAATTCCAAATATGTTCCTTGAGAGAAGTCACTTATTAAACTAGAAACATTTTAAAGAATTCTAAGATTTTCCTAGGCTTGGTGGTGCACACCTATATTCCCAGTGGCTTGGTAGGCTGAGGCAAGGAAGATCACAAGTTCAAGGCCAGCCTCAGCAACTAAGTGAGGTCCTAAGCAATTTAGCAAGACCCTGTCTCAAAATAAAAAATAAAAAGTGCTGGGGATGTGGCTCCGTGGTTAAGCACCTCTGGATTCAATCTCTAGTACCAAACCCAACCAACCAAACAAAAAAGAATTCTAGGATTTTAGAAAGATGGAAGCAATTTGCTGCCCCAATTCCTCATTAACAAAAATGCTGTTATTTCCAACTCTTGTTTAATCATCTGCCTCTGTGTTGGTTTTATTAGTTTAGGGCCTTCAAATAGCAGAGAATGTGGCTACCGGCAGCTCTGGGCTTCCACAGTTACAAATCCCAGGCACCATGTATAATCCCAGGGAGGATTTTGATTGGCCAGGCCATAGTCACATGCCCATTCATTGCTAGAGGTGGGATTTTGGGGTTGAAAGTCTCTTCGAGACTACATGCTATATGAAATGGGGACAGGGGAAATTTTTCTAAGATTTTGAGGGACCTCTTTCCAGAGGAACAGAGGAAAAAAGTGTTTTCTGAGCATGGGCTTTTGGCTCAGGGGAAGCTCTACAGGGAAGATCTGTGGGCAGTCAGGGGCAAAAGGAAGGCCCTGCTGATCAATGGTTATCAAAATAGTAAAAAAACACAGAAAGCATATTTCACTTATGGAAGTCCTTTATTGGGGGCCAGCCTTGGCTGAATAAAATTAAGAACAAGTGGGAAAAAGGCCTAAAGAATAAAATCATAGTAAGAGTTAACCTTCAGATATGTCCTGTAAGACATTTTTTGGTTACTAATGTAATGAAATCTAAGGAATGGAAAATTATAATCTGTGACTTTCCTTGATAGTATAGGACCTATCCTCCAAATGAGGAGGTATGGAGTACTTACTCATCTGTGGTCACTCTCTGAAGCTTTGCCAAGACAACAAGGACTGAAAATTATAGGATCCTGGAGGGCAGTGAACTATAAAGCTCCCAAAATTTGATCTATCCATTTTTTACATGCAAATTTAAGTGTACATTTAAATGTCTTCTGTTAGTGGTGTAAGCATATGTCTTGGAAATTAAGCACACATTTTAGATTGTTTATGTTGTATTAAAAGCAAAGTAAAGAGCATTCCCTGGGAAAAGGTATTTGATTGATGGTTCCATATTATGGGTTTTATGGTTCTCTGTCTTGCTATTGCATCTGTGAGGATTCTGGGTTTGCAATGTCCAATTCGGTCAGGTGAGAAAGATAGTAACTTTAAATAGGAGCAACTTCCTCCCTTTTCCATATTCTTTCCATTTATTTTGGCCTTTTGGTTTCTTTTAAAAAGAAAAGTTACATAAACTCAAGACCCTAGTCAGTTAAATTCTCCTACTTTAGTTACTCTCTTTTATTTTATTTTAATTTTTAAAAAACTTTTTTATTCATTCTTTCCAGTTTTACATGACAGTAGAATGTATTTTGACATATTATTGATACATATAGAGTATAACTTCCCCTTCTTGTGGTTGTACATTGTGTGAAGTTACTCCTTTTTTTAATTTTTTTATTGTTGGTTGTTCAAAACATTACATAGTTCTTGATATATCATATTTCACACTTTGCTTCAAGTGGGTTATGAAGTCCCATTTTTAGCCCATAAAGTTACTCTTTTTAATCCTACTTAAAGAAAAACTTTAAGATCTAGGGATTTGATTAGGACAATCAATAAACTAGTTGTGAAGACATGAACCCATGAGATAAAATATATTTATTTATAGAATAATTGATTTAAGTGTTATTGCATAGAACAAGTTTTTTTTTTAAATATTTTTATTAGTTGTTGATCGACTTTTATATTATTTATTTATTTGTGGTGTTGAGAATCAAACCCAGTTTCTCACACATGGTAGGTAAGTGCTCTATCACTGAGCCACAACCCAGCCACTTGAGCAAGTTATTTTAAAAGCATCAGTATAATAATTTTTGGTCAGGTGTTAAAAACTAATCCATTAGTATTGGACTATGGGCAAAATTAATGATGAGGTGAGTGCTTTGTCCTGGTCCTTGTTCTCTTCTTTCATGGTCCTGGTTCTACATGTCTGCTCAAAGCCCAAGGGCGGACACTCTTATCCCCACTATCTTTTTGTCCCAGCTTGATCAAAGGTCATTACAGAGTTTCTGCTTTAGGTCTAATCAGAATTCTGCAACTATGCCTAAAGTGTACTTGTTCTTTCTTTCTTTTTTTTTTCCTTCATTGTTATTGCTGAAATCTTGAAATGTAGAAAATGTAGGGAATTTCATTCTTTTTCAATTTTTGATCAAATGACTCTTAGTGAGAATGTTCTAGACTGAGCCAGACTGTGAGTCTGTACCATTCAAAGGATGATCTTTGGGCCAGAAACAAAATTACCTGGGTTTTTGTTAGAAATGTACAGTCTTAGGTCCTACTCCAGACACACAGAATCAGAAATATGAGAAACATTTCTCTTTACTAAACTTTGAGGCACTGTATTGAAAACACGATTTAAATTATTTCATTCTTTCATTTAGACTAAGATCTCAGACAGAGAAGGAATTTGTATTGCCTAGTACCTCACTGGATATCAGGACCTAGCATAATTCCTGGCACATAGTGGGTTCTTAGTAAATGTTTGTTGAAAGATAAATGAATAACTGTTGGAGTGAGGGCTGTTTGCTTAAGCGAATTGTTAATGGTTTATAAGGGCTCAATGAGACAATAGTGCTAACAGTGGAGACAAATGAGGTGTATAATTAATACCTCTGATGCTATTGTTAATTCCTAGAAGAGATCTTCTGCCCCATTGACTGATTAAACAAGGGTAGACAATCTCCAAAGTGGGACAAGTATTGGCCTACTTAGGAAAGAAGGCCATTAGTCTTCTTCTCCCTATCCTCAAATTTATGTTCTGTTGCTGAAATTACTACATAGTATCTTTTGTAGTCTAAAATTTTATTCTCTTTCCATTTAAAAAGGTCATATTCTAGTTAAATCTACCTATATATCTGTCTTCCAGTTTAATTTCTGAAATCTCTAGCATCTCTCCATTCTCTTCTTTACTTCCTCCTTTTTAGTATAGACTCCCCCTTATCTTTCTGGCTTTTCTCAACACCTATCTACCTGGGCTTCAGTCTTCATTCTCTGTCTCCCATTCAAGAATGCTTTAAGACCTTCAGGTCTAATCATGTTCTCTTTTGGTTAAAAACATTGGGTGTTTTTCTGCTGCTGGAAGGATTAGATCCAATGCCCTTAGCAAGCTATTTTGTGGATCCTTGTGGATGTGATTGTCTGACTGGCTGCTTCTCCTACTGTTTTCCTTCCTGCCATACACTCTGGCCACCACAGGCCACTTCTCATTCTCCATTTCTAACTCTGTTTGTGCTGTTTATCTGAAGAAATTGTCAGGCTAGTGAGCTCTTATATAATTTTCTAGTTTAGAATGTGACTATTTCAGGCTCTTCTTCCCTATCTCCCAGGAATTGTTTATTTCTTCTGTGCTCACATGGCACATTGCACACAGTTCTATTATGAATAGATCACACTTCATTGCAGTCACTTACTTGTTCACTTAGCTTTCTCTTCCAACAGACCATATTTTCCTTGAGGGTCAGGGCTGTGTCTTATTCACAATACAATATATTGCAAAGCTTGACATACAGATATTAATAAATGTCTGCTGATTGAATGAACTTTATCTTGAAGTTAAATTTTAGTAGTCTAATTCTCCCTCTCTATCTACCTGTATTGATCTTTAGTAACTTTTCTTGGTTATTTTTCATTAGAAAAGGGACTTCCTTCACTAGAAAAAATACCCGTTTTTATGCTGGAGTTCATTCAGATTGACTACAATTTTAAAAATAAGATTAAGGGAGGTGATCCTATCCCTCAGCATAATTATGACTGAGCTAAGCTCATGTGAACACATGGCGATTATTAATGTTATGATTTTGCTCCCCAAAGCCCTTGAAAAACCCACATAGAATGCAAATGGGGCAGACAAAGCCTGGTCCACAAACCCTTTACAGATACCTGTTAGTATTTTCATCTCTCTGCCCTCTGCTCCTCCCTCCTGCCTTCTACCATTTCTTCCCATTTCCAAGGCCAATACTTAGGGAAAATCAAGATCATTTGCTCTTTGGGGAAAGGGCAGATCACTTTAGCCAAGGAAGACCCCACCAAAAAATATTAATAATAAATTATCTGATGAATAGAATTGAGATTCATGTAGTTCAAAAGTAAGTGGAAAAATTCAGTTTCACAGAGTAACAGAAGCTATGTACATTTCCATAATGGAAAAGTCAATATTGGTCCAAATGCACTTGTTGTTCAAATGGAACTAGTATCCCTGCCATAGAAGTTCATGGTTAGGAGACCTTGGAGCTCTGTGTCAGGGCTTCTTTGGTTGGAAGAAAGAGAAAAATGTATATTATCTCAAATAATGGTGTTTTTGTAAGGGTAACTATTACAGTAAGAGAAAAGTGATCTCTGGAATATTCTTACATCTAAACCTCAAAGATTTGGAGCATAGATTAGGAACAGGAAGGTTGTTTGGGATTAGAAGAGGCATCTCTAGTAGACTAGTGAGATTGCTGGTTTATCAAGCAGCAGGAATTGAGCTCCATTTGTGTGCTCTACCTTAGATGTGAGTCCACTGCTTTGTTTTGGTTCAGGCTCTGTTTGCTTATTTATCTCTTTTGCTTCCAAGGACATGGGATGTCTCTTTATGTACACACACACACACACACACACACACATTTTTGCTGTACTGGGGATTCTACCAGGGGTGCTCTACCACTAAGTTACATCCCCAGCCCTCTTTATTTAGGATGTTGCAATCCTCCTGCCTCCGCCTCCCACGTTGCTGAACTATAGATGTGTGCATCCATGTCAGGTACTTACATATTTTTAGTTCAAATTCTTGAGAGAATAATAATGCCATCATTATAATTAATCAACTTTTATCTGTGGGGAGCTTTAGTACCAGACCACCTCATGTTGCATGGCCAGCCCAACTGTTCCGAGCCAAGCAGCTGCAGGAGGGGTTGGAGAGGTCACATGATGCCACATGGTGGTTTTTGTTAAAGGAACTGGTTCATAAGAGGCTGTACCTGGTAACCATTTGTTGTCAGAGCAGTCATTTTAAGTTAAGATCTTTTAAAAAATAGACATATTTTGGAAATTAAACTAATCATGATTCCCAGAATTAGTAATGAGTTTGAGAACTTCATATCCTCCTATTTTCAGTTTGTATAGCGTCTAACAATCATACATGAAACAACATATACATACATAGTACACCTGACACTATGCTTCAACATTACATTCTAAATGGACTCTTCTAACCATTCAGTCAATGACACCTGTCTATATCAGATTTACTTTTGCTTTTCTTACTGAGGTTGAGGACATTGTTTTTGGTCCCTCCTCCCCTATTAGGCCTTAATTTTTCATTAGTGGAAAAATGATAAATAAGAAAAATCAGGTAAAGTTTTCAGGTGAACGCCTACATGCTGCTTCAAAATTTTTATTGTATTTGTCAACACCATTTATATTTTGGTTTTTCTTAGTGTTCTCTATAAAACATCACCCTTACCTGCCAAAATACAGGAAGAAAGGATGGTGAAAGGTTTTCAGACTTAGTCGGTCTATGTGGCTACTTTGAACCTCTGAATGCATGTTTGATTAGCATATTTCTTGCTAACTTACATAAATTATTTTGTAATATTGCTGTTATTATCCTTTGTCAGTCAAATTGTAACTCAGGCTTGATTCCAGCATCTTTCCTTTGAATGCCTTCATAAGTTAACATTTCTTAAATTGTGTCTTATGTTGTCATTGTTGAATGCTGTAAAACTGGAAAAATGTAATAGCTCATGCGATCTTATTTTTTGTGCCTAACAATACAAGAATATGTATTTTTGCTTATGCATATCCTTGTTTTTACATTTTCTTTGAAGAACTGTACCTTCTCTTAACCATTCTCTGTGAATTTTGGTATTGCCTTCATTTCCCCTAAGATGCTCTCCTGTGCCTCCTTTCTTCTTCTTAAGCAAAGGCAGTGTTTATACTTTTCTCTGAATCCTGTTTTATTCAAATAAATATAAATATAATATTAATAAATATACATATAATCTTCTAAAAATATGTTCCTTAGATCTGAGTTTCATAGTTAAATGCCTGGATTATCTGCCCTCTTTTCCCCCTACCCACCATACTGAGGTCACAGTACCTAGTATGATGCTGAACTCCTGTAAGATATTGAATTAATGTTTGTGGACCCAAACCAGATTGATATTATCTTCCAACCACTGCTCTTTCGATTGCTAAATTCTTGCTTTGTTTATATCATTGCTCTCATGCCTCTTTTTCTTTTTCAATTAAAACATTTTATAGTTTACTTAAAGCAGATGCTCAGTGTATTTTGATTACCTAAATCACTGCTGATAACATCTCCCAAATCCTCCCATTGCTGTTTCTTTTGTATCATTATAATTGTCTTGATGTTCCCCTTTCTTTAAAAAATGTTGAAAACTCTGCTTCCATATGAGAAGGTACCTTCCTTACCTATTATGTAGTTCTACTTCTAATTTTTTTGGTTTATAATCAATGTATCCATTTCAATTAGAGTCAACAAACATATATAAGTTGAATGCCACTACACAACATGCTCTGTGCTAGGTACTTTCAGGGAACCAGTAGATAATTTTTCTGAAGCAATTCTTTCCTCAGAGTGATTCCTACACTGAAGGAAATAATTTGAAACTTTTTAAATTGATAGGCTGAAGCCTGTTGTATATTATTTGGGGTGTGGTTCATGGGGAGACAGGAAGTCCTCTGGTTAACTGAAGAGTCCCAGTAATATCCAATGTCTTTCTTTCTACCATTTGAAATGTCTCTTTCTATTGACAGGTGTGTGAGATTCCACTTCAGAACATCATTATTTGAGAATTTTTGAGTAAATAGAATTCTTGCTTCCTCTTCAATTTAAGGAAAACTCTTCAGTTTACAAACTATTTAAGGTCTGAAAAGGTATCCATAATTCCCCTTTGATTCCAAGTGTGAGTCACTTTGTTGAGTTCCTATTCAGTTTTTGGAAGATTTTCCAACAAATAAGGATGAGAGTCAGTCTTTGGAAGCATTAATATCATGCATATATTTATTTTTGTTGATAGCTATTTTATCTCTTTTAATTATATTTGCCAATGTCGGGGGAAACTAACTGATGTGGTCTGTATTTGTTTGCTGGACTTTCACTTTGATGTTGGGAAAATTCAAACTGACCTTTGAAACCTTTCATGGTATGCAATAGAACTTCATAAGCAACGTGTGTGTGTGTGTGTGTGTGTGTGTGTGTGTATAATTTTTAATCTTTAAGTTCTGAAATAACCGCTCCCTAACTCCTGAATTAATGTCAAGTTTCTGGACATCTTGTGTTGATGCTGATACTTCTAAGTTTCTCAGCAGGTGGGGATATCAATATTTTGGATGGGGCAATTCTTTATTGAGACTGCCTTCACATTGCAGGATTTAGCCTCCTTGAATCAACATAAAATGTCATTACTATTTTCTATAGGAGATAACTAAAATGCTTCATACAACACCTAAAACCTTTTAAAACAACTGTGTGGTGCTCAGACATTTTCCCATCTCATTAATCAATTTTTCTTCTTTCCCATTGATTATAGTTGATAATTTAGGCACAATGACTTTCACATTGTAAGTGAATTGACCCATGAAAACTGAAAAATGATGGATTCAGGTTGCCCATGCAATGGTTGTTATTTTTCCTGTACTTTTACTTCAGAAGTTGCCTTGTATTTCTCTTAGAGTCACGTGCTTCTCTTTACTGACTTCCCTGATGTTCTCACTGTTTTTGCAAATGCAGTATATAATGGAGGTAAAAGTAGTATGTAGAAAACCTTAAAAACTAAGCAAAGACAGCAAACACACCTTAGCAGAATAAGACCAATGTGATGGTTGAATCTTTATGCCTCATGCTGGTAGCCAGCTCAGTTGCTGAATCTTGTTTGGGAACTTACCTCATATGTCATTAACAAAGTTTGCACACCAAAGTCCATAAGTATAGAAAACCTACACTACTACCCAAAGCAAACAGTGGTAGTAATGCAAACAGGAGTTCTTAATGCAACCAGATGTAACTAAAGAATATGCCAGTTCTATCTGGGAGTGATTTACATCCTAAAACTGAGCTGGGTAAAGTGATATGTACCTGTAGTACTAGCTACTTGGGAGGCTGAGCAGGAGGATCATTTAACTCTAGGAATTTGCGGCCCGCCTGGGCAACACAGACTGTGTCTTAAAACATGCATACACATGGGGTTGGGGTTGTGGCTCAGTGGTAGAGCGTTTGCCTAGCATAGGTGAGGCACTGGGTTTGATTCTTGGCACCGCATATAAATAAATAAAAGTCCATTGACAACTAAAAAAAATTAAAAAAAAAAAAACATGCACACACACCCATGAACACACACACACAGAGTTCTAATTTCTAATGGTGGCAATTGACATATCTGTCACCCCTGGGGCTTACTTTTAACAGATTAATATTTGCACTATGAAAACTTACCATACTAGAAGGTACAGTTAACTTCATTTAGGCTTTTAATTTAAAGGGAAATAGTCATCAATAGCAAATGGCACTATTGGTTAAATGAGCAAACCAAATAACATTTTTTTCCCCAGCAAGTTTTTTATATTAGGAAATACATGCAGTTATTTCTTTAGTAAGGGCAGAAATACTTGTGATTGAAATAAGTAATTTGGAAATAAGTGAAAATGAGCAAGTGAAATCAGTTATGCATCTGCTTTTTGCTTTTTATTTATTTAGATTCTTAAAAGTTTTAAACTCTTATAATTGTCAAGATTTTCAAGGATGATATGAAAGCACTGTGATTTGCTTATATACTTCCTAGATATTAATAGACATGATAAATATTGGATTTTCAGCATATGCATAATCTAGGTTAAATCATCTAGAATTGAATATCCGCATCCCTGTACATAGATCACCACTAGCTGGGCAGCCATGTGACTTGCTTAGTACTATTTGAGCTGTTCTTGTAGAAACCAATATCTCCTCATGGCAGAGGCTGCTCATTGTCTACTTGTTTTCATTCTAAACTTCCTTCTTTAATTCTAAAGTCCAATTGCTTATTTTTAGCAAAGTTTATGCCTGCACAGCTAGATAATTTCCTTGCTTGCCCTTCTTCTGACTTGGTGTGACCATGTGACCAAGAAATAACCAATGGGATATAAGCAGAAGTGATGTGCACAATTTCCACACAACTTCCAGAGAAGAAAATCATCTGTTGTCCATTTCTTTCTCTTCTTTCTTGTGAACAGGAACATGGGTGTGATGTAGAGTCAGCTTTGACCATGCAGATGAAGATCAGCCCCATGGGGAAGGCAGAGCCACAAGATGGAAGGAACCTCAGTCCCTGTGGATAACCTTATGGAGCTAAGTTCTAAGATGCCCTTCTATCTCTTGACTGTCATGGGTGAGAGAAAGAAGCTTCTGCTTTTTTAAGCCATTATATTTGGAAGGCTTTTTAGGAGAGAGAGAGAGAGAGAGAGAGAGAGAGAGAGAGAGAGAGAGAGAGAGAGAGAGAGACGGGGGGGGGGCACGAGCACATGAGCAGCTTAGCTGGAGTTCTAACCAATAAAAGATATTCACTTATATTCAGTGAGAAATCCATTTTCTTTCCATATATAAGTCATCCCCATTTTTTTTGGAGCAAACTAGGATAGTAGGGTTACGTTTTGGGGATGAAGGATGTCAGTATTGCACCATGAGATTTAGAAGTTTGATCTCCTTAACGAGAAGTCAGCACATTTACATTTTCTTTTCTGAACTTAATTTCATTCACATTAACAGACGTTTATTGAATGCCTACTGTGTGTAAAACACTATAAGAGTCCATAGGGATACACAGAGGAAGTAGGCACAGTTTCTGCTCTCAAGGAGCTCACAATCTACCAGAGAAGACAGTACACAACACAAACAAGTACACTGGAAGATAGGATGCATATAATCATAAAGGTACAAGTGAGGTTCTGTGGAGCATAGAGCTGTGAGAGAGGACTTCCTTAGGGACAGGGAAAGAAGGAGGAGGTACTCAGGAAGACTTTTAGACAAGATATTGAATTTGAGCATGTTGAAGTATTGGTGGAGAAAACATGGGAGTTGTGGGCTCAGAAATGAAGCTAGGGGAGCTTAGGAAGCACATGTAATATTCAGAACTTTCTGGAGTATGGAGTATGAGGTGCATGGGAAGAAGAGATGAGATAGAACTCTAGGAAGGTAGTTTGAGGTCACCTAGTGAAAGGGCCTTGGATGTTATCCTAGAGACCTTAACTTTTTACTGATGGGGAAAGAGTAGAGAATTTTAAGTTTTGCAATTTAAAATCAACAGTACACTTTAAGATAGTGACTCTCAAACTTTAGTGTGTATTAGAATCTCATGGAGGTTTTATAAAAATAAAGATTTATGGACTAATTTCTCAGAATTTCTGATTCAGTGGGTCTTGAGTGAGGCTCTGGACTGAGCATTTTTTAGTCAAGTTCCCAGGTGATGTTAATGCTGCTTGTCTGGAGATAGCTCTCTGAGAACCTCACACTGCTATAGGAAAATGTTTCTGGCAGGTATATGGGGAAAGAATTGCAGGTGGAGGAGTCCAGAGGCAGATTAATCTGATAAGAAAAGGACAAAAGTATTGGAGAAGAAGGTGGCATATACAAATGTCAAATTTTATAGAGGCAAATAGACAAAACATTAAGACTATTTGAGTGTGGAGACCTGCTTGTGACATAGAGAGAGAATCACATTTCCCTCATATGAAGACAAAAATTATAGTAATTCTATTATCTGAGACTGAGGCATAAAATGGAATCAGGAGTCTTGTGTGTGGGAAAATGATCATGCATTAGTTTAGAATGGCTGCATTTGAGGTACCAGTAAAATATTCATAGGGAGGTGCTCACCAGACATAACTCACAGGTCTGGAGTTTGAGAAGGAGAGATCAGAATTAAAGTTACATGAATCTAATAGTTAAAAATAGTGGAATTTGGGATGGAATATGAAGATACAGGAAGTGATGGCCAAGGACAAAGCCCCAGGATGAAGGATTAGGAGACAAAGAATGAGGAGGTAAGAAGAATATTGGGTAACTAGGAGAGCAAAATATTCTAGAAGGCAGGGGTTGAAAGAGGAATGGGATGTTTCAATTGATGAAAGAATGATAGATAGAAAAGGAGAGAGGGAAAGCCATGGGATTTGCCTATTGGCAAGTCACTGGTGACATTGGGATCAGATTGAGGGGAACTGGGTGGGTGCATTCAGATGGCAAAGGATGGAAAAGTCAGTGGAAGGTGAGAAGAAGAGGCATAAGTGGATCAATGATCAAAGAAACCCAAGCGAAAGAGTTAGGGGAGGGATGAAGCCGGAGATTGATGGGGATGAAGGGCCAGAGAAAGTTGATATTCATATCAAAATACTTAAGCAAAGTTAATAGATGACAATAAAAAAGAGTGGCAGAAGAAAAGGGTGGGATGGGAGAGGACGGGGGAGGGAGAACAGGGGAATGGAAAGGAGCAAGATTACAGAAAAGTTGAGAGGGGATAGATTTAAGGGCTAAATGGAAGTGGTGAGGAGGCAAATCCATGCCTTCTCAGTAATTCAGAAGAGTGAAGAAATGGGGGAGGCCCTGGGTGAGAGGCAAGGAGCAGTACACAAGAATGTGCAGGTTTTCTGTCCTCCTGTCATCACTCTTGACCTTGTAGTGGTGAGCTCCTCCACAGGACTAGAACAGTCATTCTAGCTCAGGGGGGCTGAGGCAGCCCACTCTGTCTCTGTCTGTGGCTTCAGGTCCACCTGCACCTTCCTGGTCCTAGGGTGCAGTCTCTCGTGGAAGCCACAGAGATTCTGGGAGACAAAATTTTTTGCTCATTTCCTAATTGGTGGCCTTTGCTGTAAACAGATTTTCAACTTTTTATCTCTTTCCGAGTGCTCAATTGAGTAATTTAAATTTGGAGTAACATTCTCCAACAAAATTCTTCAAATAATATATTCTCTCATTTGATCACTGCGTTAAGCTTCTCCAAAAGTTCCCCAAACTTGACATGTACCTGAATCATGCTAGAGTGAGAGGGTGTATGGGAGGCTCACCTGGAATACATTTTGGAATGGGAGAAGGCCTAATTTGTCTGTCTGCAATGCATTGACCAAAGTAGATTTAGATGATTTCTTATTTGCTTATGTTTCATATTCATAGTAAAGGGGTTAAGAAAGTGCAAGTGCAATCATTGCCTGTTCTTTTTTAGAGAACAAGAAAACCTATTTAATTATGAACCAAAGAGAACATGCCAGATGTACTATTTGTGCCTGGAAAGAGTAGGCTATGTAGTCACAGTAAATGATTTTAGCTCAGGTCTCCAAGAACAGATGACAAAATGCCACTTTCTTTTTATTCTTTATGTATTCATGAAATTCTTGCTGGAATATGTATGCACATAGAGCCATAACCTCAGATTTAATGCCACACAAGGGCAAGTTATCAGATATTTGATTTACAAGCAGTAAGAAATTCTGCAAATAAATTTATGGGGGCATTCTTTAATTGCAGGATTAACTGAAATGGCTAGAGAAAATATACAAAAAGTACTTACTATTTCACTTTATTATTATTTCTATATAATTTCTGTTTTTATATGATAATGTTTATTTGAAATGAGGTACCACAAATAAGACCAGAGGTAGAAAACAGCACACCAAATAACAAAAGAAAAAAAGAAAAAGAAACCAAACAAACAAGACCACATATACTTACAAACTCTCCTGAACCAAGTATGTTCAAGAATTAGTAAGCTGTACCCCGTACCCCCGTTCACTCATGAGGCTCTGGTAAAAGTCACACCTTTGGGTTTTTTACAATCTAAGTATGCTCTCGGCACCTAATGAGCTTTTTAAAAGCCAGCTTAAAGTCTTCATTAAAACTCGTGTACAACAGAGGGTTGATCAGAGAATTAACATAGCCAAGCCATGTCAAAAAATCAGCCACTTCAGAAGACACACTGTAGATGCTCAGACCTACAATCAACTCTTTGATGAAGAATGGCAGCCAAGACAAAATGAATGCACCCAAAATCAGTCCCAGGATGCGAGCTGCCTTGCGTTCTCTGGTGCTAGAGATTTGCTGGCGTTCCCCTGGGTGATCTAGATCATTGTCGAAGGGAGGGATCCTGATGGAGGTGTGGATCTTTTCAAACTCTGTGGTAGGGTCTGAGGTGGAGAAGTCAGACACGCAGAAAGTCTGTGTAAGTTTACAACTTGCAAAAGAATTCTGACTGTCTGTGCTTCTGTTGCTTAAGTGCCGGCTCGATCCCCTTTTCTGGTAAAGACTCTTGGCCGCATGGTAAATGCGGTAATAGAGAATCAGGATCAAAGTCAAGGGGATATAAAATGCCCCAAGTGTGGAGTAAATGGTGTAGATGACATGGTCATGCTGGATGGTGCACTGACTGGGGGGTGGGCTGAGTTGGCGGTGGCTCCTCCAAAACAGAGGGGGCATGGAGATGAAGATAGAGATGGTCCAGACGGTGAGGATCATCAGTCCAGCCCGCTTGGCTGTCCTCTTCCTGGCATATTCAATAGCATTGGTGATGGCCCAGTACCTGTCCAGGGCAATCACACAGAGATGGAGGATGGAGCAGGTGCAGCAGGTCATGTCCACACTCAGCCACACCTCACAGACGAAGTACCCAAGCTTCCAGCTGTCCATGACAATGTACATGATGCTCAGGGGCATGACCAGCACTGCCACCAGGAGGTCTGTCACCGCCAGAGAGCAGATTAGATAGTTTGCAGGCTGATGGAGTTTCTTGGTGGTGCAGATGGCCACAATCACAGCCGAGTTCAGCAACATGGTCAGGGTGGTGATAATCACCAGAGTCAGGCAAATAAACATCTTCTCTGTGATGGTCTTGGGTCTTACAGTGGTGCTGGCTTCTGTGGTACAGTTTGTGAGGTTCATCTTCCCCTTCTTCCAATCTACACTGCAGAGAAGCTATTAGTTATTTTCCTTCAGCTGGAGACTATGCAGCCTCGAATGTCTCTCATTTGTGAGGAGTCTGTAATTTCTTCAGCTACGCAGTTTATTGTGCACCGTTTACTGTGGGTCAAGAGAAGGGCCACAGCATTTCTTCTGAATGGAAAGTTCCTGAAAAATAAAATGTTACTGGTTAATGAATGAAAAAGCCACATTTTTCCTAGAAAACATGATAATATTTTGGATTTCATAAAATACCACACATTTTACATATAATTTTTTTAATCCATCTTCACATTATTTCTCAAAGAATGCTTTTTTACAGTTAAATCCTCAAACTCTTTCTGATGAACAGATTACAAATTGTATGTCTATTTTGCCACCTAAATTAGTTTCTTATTTATATTTCAAGTTAAAAAGGGTTTTTTAATATTCAAAAGGATATATTCATATTATCAAAGACTTTAAAAATTCTGGTGCCATTTCTTTAAAGAAAAAAATTGTACTGTTTATAATGAATAGGCTTCAAAACACATTTTAAACTTTTGCAGCAATATTCAACTCCAACAGTACATCAGGGTCACAATGAGATTGTACACTTTTGTCTAATTACTTCTGACATTTTACATATCCCATTGTGCATTTCTTTGGAGAAAAGAGAGAGAAAAGCATATAATATAACTTTAATATTTGTGGCAAATTGTTCTCAGAGTAATACAGTAAGTCAGCTATGAAATAGCACCAATCACCAAGCTCAGTTATTGGGAGTAGGATGTTGTTCAGTGCTTGCCTAGCATGCATGAGGTCCTGGGTTCAATCTCCAGCACTACAAACAAGACAAATCAAAACAAATAACTCCCCCAAACAAAAATTCAATGCAAACCAAAAATAAACAGAAACTTGAATTCACTGTGGGTGAGGAAGATGGGAAAAGTGTGATTGGGTATAATGAATGCACGCTGTTTGCAGGTATGGAACTATCACACTGAACTTCATTGACATAGGGTCTTGATTTAACATCTAAACAGCCATCTTAAATGTTAACTGCCATCTTATGAGATAAGTATCGATTGTCTGTACTTCCTCTTATCCGAACTCCCTCCACCCCCATTAGTGACCTACCCCATGATACTATAACCCTAAGCCAATCCCAGAAGGACATGACCCCTTGACTCCTGAAAGCCCCATGGTGCCATTGACCTAAGCCAATCCCATGTTATTCCCCACCTGCATACCTCTGAGGCAAGCACCCCTGAGCCTATCCCATAGCGCCACAGCTACACCTCCAAACCCCTACCCCACAAAAGCTGAACACCCAAACATCTCCGGGGCCTCTCTCCACTCTATAGAGGGATGGCCTTTATTTGTCAGCTTTGACAAATAAACCTTTGTGTGGATCTCTGACTGGTCTCCATCCTTCATTTCTCGCTCGCCCATCTCTTGCTTTCTCACTTTCCTTTCAATTGATATGTTCAATTAATATGTTAATAATAAAATTAAATAATGATTAAATAAATGAAAATACATATATGACGAGAAATTTAAAGAGTGTTTAGTTTCAGTTAACATTTATGTTCTACGTATATACTTATGTATGTACATATGTATCTATCTCCCAGAGAACTGCGATAAAGCAGGTCAGTCAGTGAGATAGTAACATTTTAAAAGAAAGCTAAAGTCAAATATAGATGTGTGCTCATGTGAACTTGGCAATCAAGATCTGTATGGGAATATTCACAGCTGAAGGCTGCTGGATAGAAAGCTCATCACATTCTCTGATTTGAGTCCATGGAATTAGGTTCAGGAAGATTTGAAGAAAAATGGGTATTATACCAGTTTTAAGAAGGGACATCGATGGATGTGTATCAGAATTAACAGAAAATAATTTTGGCAAAGATGGTGGCAGGAGCAGTGAGGCATATGTTAAAACAGGGAGTGAATATGAATGGGTGTCATGAGCCATCCATAAGCTGTGTTTTCCTTTAGGATCTCTCCCTTTGACAATGATCTAGATCACCCAGAGGAACGCCAGCAAATCTCTGTGTGAGCTATGCGCATTTGAGTTTATGAGGAGACTGTCCTGATTGATGTTGCTGCCTGATTGGGCTGTGTGACAGTGTGTATGCCTTTTCTCTCGCTCTGCCTGTGAGCCCATACAGTACCTGAGATGGGTGTGTCTTTCCAAGATGTCAATCAACCTGCTGACCGCAAGGCTTCACCAAGCAAGACTCCACCCTTTGAAACTCAATCCCTTGCCTTATTTGGGTGGCATATTCTATGAATGGCTTATCCCCAATAAATAGGGGGGTTTCAGGTGTGCTTTCTCTCTTGCCTCTAGCCTCCCTTGCTCCCCTTGTCTTCCAGCATGGGAGCTGACACCTGAGGTCTTAGAGCTGTACTTGACTCCCCAGAAAGGTATATCTGTGTTTGTGTGGTTTTTTTAGTTGCCAGCTGGGGACAAATGGGATTTGAAGGATTAGGAACCCCAAGTCAGGAAGTAGGATTAAAAATCTCCAGGCTGTGGGTGAAGTCTATCCCTGGATATAATTTCTCCTACTCACAGAATTCACACACAAAAAAACAAAAACAATAGCAACAAAAAACCAAAACCAAGCAGGCTAGGTTGTGGCTCAGTGGTAGAGTGCTTGCCTAGCCTGGGTGAGGCACTGGGTGTGATTCTCAACATCGCATATAAATTAAAAAAACAAAGGTCCATCAGCAACTAAAAAACCCAAACCAAACCAAACCAAACAAACAAAAATTAAACAGAACAAAACACAAAACAAACAAAAACCAAACCAAAACAACAAAACTCTCAAAACCTGTAGGAGAGGAAGATGGGAGCCATTTACCCTTCAAATATAGAAAATAAAATGAAATAACAATGATTTCACTAAAGACTATAAAGGGGACAATTGTTTTAAGGTGGTCTGTGTCTTTCTGCCACTAAATGATATACTTTCTGCCTGTCTTTTTCATTTGCTTTCACAGTGTTTCTGTGGATGTACCTGCTTTAAGATGTTTCTTTAGTTCTTCCATGGGGGTTTGCTGCGCCACCAACCCCTTGCTCTTTTGAATGTTTTTTCCTACACTGTTATATTTCTCTCCTTTTCTTAAACTTGTATTTGAGTCAGACTGTAGAATTGAAGGAGGATAAGCTTTGGACTCAGACAGATCTGCTTCAGATTCCAACTGGGCCACTGATTTATCTGCTTGGGTCAACCTCTCTGCATTTTTCTCAGTGTCCCAAGTGTTTAGTTCTTCATTTTGATGTCTATTTCTTTAACAAAATGCAATGAGTTTTCTTGTCTTTCTTTTTTTTAGTCTGTGTTTATTAATCCTTGGTTATGTTTTCTTGGGTTTTGGAGATTTGTTGGTTAAAGTAGTTCTCAACAAAAAAGCTTTTTCATTAATGGTAAGATTCAGAGTATAGAGAGATATACGGAGCAGGGACAGAAAACTTTATAAATGTCAGTTTATAGTAGAAGCAATTAGGAAAGACAGTTATTTTGAAAGCAGGCCATTAAACATATCAGAAGTAATTCAGCTTTATAGAGCTTTCAAACTCTGCTCTCTTCACTGAACTCCCTTATCTCCCAATTGTCATTTCTCTGATGACATCATTTTTCTCTCTTGGTTTGTAACTATTTTTCCATGCCCCCAGCAGGCTATCAATTTTTATCCCCTAGATGCCCAATGTATCTCTTTATCTATTTCTAATTAAATTATCAAAAAATTGCAGGTTGGGGATCTCCATTCTTACCTCTCCATTGTGAATTTCTGGTTTATTTTGTGCCCAGGTCTTTTGGAGTAGGAGTTAAATTTTGTGACTTTGTATTTTCAGTCACCCTCAACTCCTGCACACATCCAGCTTGCCATCTTTTATTTTTTCCCTTTATTCCTGTATCTTGACGTTCGCTCCACAGCAACATATAGAACACGTTCTTGGGAATGGCTAGGTGAGATTGGGTCCAGGAAGACAACTGGGGGCTGATTGTAGATTGAACAGGTGTTGGAAATGGGCCCTGAGCTCTTCACTGTTGAGGAACCAGCAAAGCAGAGAGTGAAGCACAGCTACTGAGGTGAAAGAGACCGATGAGAGGAGATTTTATTTCAAGACCATGTGAAGAAAGCCAGAGTGATCAACTGTGTCCATGCTACCAACAGTGATAGGGACTTGAGCACTGGACTGGGCAGTATGATGATGTCAGTGATCTTGACAAGAACAGCTTGGTGAACTGATGGAAATGAAAGGCTGAATGTAGTGATTTCAAGAAAGAAGGGGAGGAGAGGAAGAAGAGACAGTGAATAAGAACACTTATTTCAAGAGTTTTGTTGAAAAAAGGAATACAGAAATTAGGTCATAGCTGTGGTGGGGGAATGTGGTGGTGGTGGTGGTTTTCTAAGATGAGAGATTGTCTTATAACTAGGCTGATTACAATTTTTTTTTTTTTTTGCTGCCACACTTTATACACCTCCTATTGAGACAGTGTTTTTGGAGCAAGTGACATATAACAGAGGAAGAAGAAAAGCAGTAAGGGAGGAGGCTGATGAGAGTCCCTCAGTGTTGTCTAGGAGCACGAGGTAGGTAGAGATCCTTAGCAATTTAGATTATTTTAGGGACTGTGAAGAGGTCAAAGATAACAGGCCCGCTCAGGAAATAATTCAATCTCAATTGCCTTATGTTTCCTTTACCTTCTTAAGAAAATCACACATGATTTTATCACCACTACCACTTTCTTAGTAGGCCTTGTGATTTCTAATTAGAACAGTGCTGGCTAAATACCACCTGGAAATCTCTTAAGTCTCTTTAGTTTTTTTACACAGTGGTGTAGGAGGGGCTATGATAACACTTAACTCAAAATATGCTCTGCAGAACTGATCCAAATGCTTATGTTACTACACCAAGCATTTATTAGTCCACTGGAAGGGAAAGTTAACTGCAATAATCATAGCTAAAAACAAATACATGCGATTCAAAAATTGATGCAGGAATTTCTTGGGAATTTGTAACTTTCAGTTTCTGCTGTAAGTATAACATGGAAAACACTTGTGCAGTCCAATATTGAAGTGGTTTTTTTTTTCATTAAAATTATGAACAAAAAGAATCATTCTAAATCAAATTGATTAGTGTACACGGCTTCCTGCTAACTGGAATACTCTGGAACCTGGGGTTTATGCCATCCCAGGGAAATTCAGAGCACTAGGGGATGAATTCATAGGAAACGAGGTGTTAAGTAGGATTTGTCAGACTGTTCTTCAGGGGCATCTGCCTTTGCAAATAGAGGGAGAGGGACAAGACCATCTTTCTCATTCAGGAGGAGTATCTAAAGCATCTAGTGTTGTTTAGAAGGATAAGTTGGCTGGCACCTGCTTACCTTAACATTCTCTTAGAGAAGATTTTATATTTTGGATCAAGTTCCCCCATTAGAAAAGAAAATTCACTTCATAAATTCTGTTTTACTTTGTTCTCTACAGTGTGACTGGGTCAGAAGTGTTGGAGAAGAAGCTCAGAGTAGCAGCTGTACACACAGAGTCTGAATCCTGGCTCTGCCACCCCTCGGCTGTGGTGTAATTCTAAGCAAGCTCTTTAGCCTTCTCCTGTTTCCTTAACTGATTTATCCTCTTTGAACTGAGGATAATGAAACATTTCTCATGAAGGTTAGGGTAATTTGAAGGTCAAAAGATCCCATTTGTAAAATGCTTAGAACATTTTATGCTACTTGTAAAATGCTTAGAACAATGACCAGTACATTGAAAGTGGTATATAATCAAAACCCAGAAGACAGGGGAGACGGAAGATGGCGGCGAGGGGAGTGCATTGCCCCCGTGTGCTGCTTCACTGTGTGGGAGTATGACAAGTCAGGATGGCTAAAGGATATCTTGTTAGGAATTTCCAGCAATAGTGGGGTGCTCCGGAACCTGAGGAAGGATTTCCATCGCACGAGGATCAGCTACGGGGACTCAAACGCGAGAGGTTTGTCGCACGGAGGGTAACACTGCTTATTCAGCAAATCGCCCCGCGGCTAGAATCTGCAGCGTGCGCTGGGATAGAGACGCAGGGTTACAGCGCTGCAGTTTCTGCCAGCCGCGCAAGCACCGTACTCAGGGCTGAATTCTGGGTTCGAGACGGGGGAAGGAAGCAGTCCATCTCGGATCTCCACACCGGTCAGACCACAGAGGAGGCCAGCAGCCACCATGTTTGTAAACTGACGTCACCACCCCTGTTTTCGACTGACCGCAGCTCATTCAGCCATAGAACAGGTAATTTCAGGCTGCAATTCGCCTGCGGCTTGCAGACAGATTGCTAGGGCTCAGCGCCTGGGTGCTTCTTAGAACCTGATCTTATCGGAGTGAATACCGAGCGCGGGGCGGCCGAGTTCCGGCTCCCGGAACCGCCCTGGCCCAGGGCTGCTGAGCCTGCGGAGGCTGCTTCTTGGACCCTGCTCCTACCAGGGCATACAACAAGCACTAAGCAGCCGAATTACGGCTCCCGGAACTGAGCCCGCGGGGACTGCTTCTTGGAGCTTACATTTATAGGAGCTTACACCGAGGACAGAGCGGCCGAGTTCCGGCTCCCGGAACTTCCCTGGCCCGGGGCTAGGAGCCCGCGGAAACTGCTTCTCGGTCCGGGTCCTGCTGAGGGCCGGTCAGGACTCACCCGGTGCTTTGGTTGCCCGGCAAGGGGAACGAAATGCTGCCATTCTCATAGGATACCAACATGGCAGAGATCTGATGTCTGCAGAAAGCGGCGGGGGAGGGAACTTCATCAATACCAGTGGTGACATAAGCAGTTGGTCTCCTGGTAGGGGGGGTGAGGCACAGTCACCCGAGTCTCCTCAATTTGTCGTCGAGCCAGAGGGAAGGAGCCGGGCCGCCGCCAGCGCCTGGAGCAGGCCCAGTGACCTGCTGGCGTGGTAGCCACGACACCCCAATTGGAATAAGGAGAGAGCAGAGCCGCCGCCCGCACCTGCAGGAAAGATACGCAAGCAGTATGAAAAGACAAGGAAAGAAAGGACCACAAGCAATGCAGGTCAACACAACTTTAGAAGAGGTAACAGCTGCAGCAGATGGAATGTCAGATAAAGAATTCAGGATATACATGCTTCAGATGATCTGGAGTATCAAGGAAGACATTAAACAGCAAAATCAGACAATGAAAGATCACTTCGACAACGAGTTACGCAAACAAATCCAGGAAGCAAAGGATCAACTATACAGGGAGATAGAGGTTATAAAAAACAAACAAACAGAAATCCTAGAAATGCAGGAAGCAATAAACCAACTTAAAAACTCAATGGAGAATACTACCAGCAGAGTAGAACACTTAGAAGATAGAACATCAGACAATGAAGACAAAGTATTTCAACTGGAAAAGAACATAGACAGCTCAGCAAGACTGTTAAGAAACCATGAGCAGAACATCCAAGAAATATGGGATAACATTAAGAGACCAAACTTAAGAGTCATTGGGATACAGGAAGGTACAGAGCTCCAAACCAAAGGAATGAGAAGTCTATTCAATGAAATAATACAAGAAAACTTCCCAGACTTGAAGAATGAGACAGAATCCCAAATCCTAGAAGCCTACAGGACGCCGAATGTGCAAAATCATAAGAGATCCACACCTAGACACATTATAATGAAGATGCCCAACATACAGAATAAGGAGAGAATTTTAAAAGCTACAAGAGAAAGGAAGCAGATTACATTTAGGGGTAAGCCAATCAGGATAACAGCTGATCTGTCAACACAGACTCTGAAAGCTAGAAGATCCTGGAATAACATATTTCAAACACTGAAAGAAAATGGGTTCCAACCAAGAATTGTGTATCCAGCGAAATTAAGCTTCAGGATGGAGGATGAAATTAAAACCTTCCACGATAAACAAAAGTTTAAAGAATTCGCAGCTAGAAAACCATCTCTTCAAAACATCCTCGCCAAAGCATTACAGGAAGAGGAAATGGAAAATAACAATGAAAACCAACAGTGGGAGGTAGGACAGTAAAGGGGGGGGGGAAATAATCAAAGAGGAAAACAAACCATGTTTAGTAACAGAAATAAACAAATATGGCTGGAAGAACAACCCATATCTCAATAATAACCCTAAATGTTAATGGCTTAAACTCACCAATTAAGAGACACAGGCTAGTAGAATGGATCACAAAACAAGACCCAACAATATACTGCCCACAGGAGACGCATTTGATAGGAAAAGACATACATAGGCTGAAGGTGAAAGGTTGGGAAAAATCATATCACTCATATGGACTTCGGAAACAAGCAGGAGTGTCCATACTCATATCAAATAAAATAGATTTCAAGCCAAAGTTAATCAAAAGAGATAAAGAGGGACACTACATACTGCTTAAGGGAACCATACACCAACAAGACATAACAATCATAAATATTTATGCCCCAAACAATTGTGCAGCCATGTTCGTCAAACAAACTCTTCTCAAGTTCAAGAGTCTAATAGACCACCATACCATAATCATGGGAGACTTCAACACATCTCTCTCGCCACTGGACAGATCTTCCAAACAAAAGTTGAATAAGGAAACTATAGAACTCAATAACACTATTAATAACCTAGACCTAATTGACATATATAGAATATACCACCCAACATCAAGCAGTTACACTTTTTTCTCAGCAGCACATGGATCCTTCTCAAAAATAGATCATATATTATGTCACAGGGCAACTCTTAGACAATATAAAGGAGTAGAGATAATACCATGCATCTTATCTGATCATAATGGAATGAAACTGAAAATCAACGATAAAAGAAGGAAGGAAAAAGCATACATCACTTGGAGAATGAACAATAGGTTACTGAATGATCAATGGGTTATAGAAGACATCAAGAAGGAAATTAAAAAATTCTTAGAGATAAATGAAAACACAGACACAACATATCGGAATCTATGGGACACATTGAAAGCAGTTCTAAGAGGAAAATTCATTGCTTGGAGTTCATTCCTTAAAAAAAGAAAAAACCAACAAATAAATGATCTCATACTTCATCTCAAAATCCTTGAAAAAGAAGAGCAAAACAACAGCAAAAGAAGTAGAAGGCAAGAAATAATTAAAATCAGAGCTGAAATTAATGAAATTGAAACAAAAGAAACAATTGAAAAAATTGACAAAACTAAAAGTTGGTTCTTTGAAAAAATAAACAAAATCGACAGACCCTTAGCGATGCTAGCGAAGAGAAGAAGAGAGAGAACTCAAATTACTAGCATACGGGATGAAAAAGGCAATATCACAACAGACACTTCAGAAATACAGAAGATAATCAAAAACTATTTTGAATCCTTATACTCCAACAAATTAGAAGATAGTGAAGGCATAGATAAATTTCTTAAGTCATATGATCTGCCCAGATTGAGTCAGGAGGATATAGAAAACCTAAACAGACCAATATCAATTGAGGAAATAGAAGAAACCATAACTAAGAAAAGCCCAGGTCCAGATGGGTATACAGCAGAATTTTACAAAACCTTTAAAGAAGAACTAATACCAATACTTTTCAAGCTACTTCAGGAAATAGAAAAGGAGGGAGAACTTCCAAATTCATTCTATGAGGCCAACATCACCCTGATACCTAAACCAGACAAAGACACTTCAAAGAAAGAAAACTACAGACCAATATCTCTAATGAACCTAGATGCAAAAATCCTCAATAAAATTCTGGCGAATCGGATACAAAAACATATCAAAAAAATTGTACACCATGATCAAGTAGGATTCATCCCTGGGATGCAAGGCTGGTTCAATATACGGAAATCAATAAATGTTATTCACCACATCAATAGACTTAAAAATAAGAACCATATGATCATCTCGATAGATGCGGAAAAAGCATTTGACAAAGTACAGCATCCCTTTATGTTCAAAACTCTAGAAAAACTAGGGATAACAGGAACATACCTCAATATTGTAAAAGCAATCTATGCTAAGCCTCAGGCTAGCATCATTCTGAATGGAGAAAAACTGAAGGCATTCCCTCTAAAATCTGGAACTAGACAGGGATGCCCTCTCTCTCCACTTCTGTTCAACATAGTTCTCGAAACACTGGCCAGAGCAATTAGACAGACGAAAGAAATTAAAGGCATAAAAATAGGAAAAGAAGAACTTAAATTATCACTATTTGCAGATGATATGATTCTATACCTAGCAGACCCAAAAGGCTCTACAAAGAAACTATTAGAGCTAATAAATGAATTCAGCAAAGTGGCAGGATATAAAATCAACATGCATAAATCAAAGGCATTCCTGTATATCAGCGACAAATCCTCTGAAATGGAAATGAGGACAACCACTCCATTCAAAATATCTTCAAAAAAATAAAATACTTGGGAATCAACCTAACAAAAGAGGTGAAAGACTTATACAATGAAAACTACAGAACCCTAAAGAGAGAAATAGAAGAAGATCTTAGAAGATGGAAAAATATACCCTGTTCATGGATAGGCAGAACTAACATCATCAAAATGGCGATATTATCAAAAGTTCTCTATAGGTTTAATGCAATGCCAATCAAAATCCCAACGGCATTTCTTGTAGAAATAGAGAAAGCAATCATGAAATTCATATGGAAAAATAAAAGACCCAGAATAGCAAAAACAATGCTAAGCAGGAAGTGTGAATCAGGCAGTATAGCGATACCAGACTTCAAACTATACTACAGAGCAATAGTAACAAAAACAGCATGGTACTGGTACCAAAACAGGCGGGTGGACCAATGGTACAGAATAGAGGACACAGAAACCAATCCACAAAACTACAACTATCTTATATTTGATAAAGGGGCTAAAAGCATGCAATGGAGGAAGGATAGCATCTTCAACAAATGGTGCTGGGAAAACTGGAAATCCATATGCAACAAAATGAAACTGAATCCCTATCTCTCGCCATGCACAAAAGTGAATTCAAAATGGATCAAGGAGCTTGATATCAAATCAGAGACGCGCCGTCTGATAGAAGAAAAAGTTGGCTACGATCTACAGTCGGTGGGGTCGGGCTCCAAATTCCTCAATAGGACACCCATAGCACAAAAGTTAATAACTAGAATCAACAAATGGGACTTACTCAAACTAAAAAGTTTTTTCTCAGCAAAAGAAACTATAAGAGAGGTAAATAGGGAGCCTACACCCTGGGAACAAATCTTTACTCCTCACACTTCAGATAGAGCCCTAATATCCAGAGTATACAAAGAACTCAAAAAATTAGACAATAAGAAAACAAACAACCCAATCAACAAATGGGCCAAGGACCTGAACAGACACTTCTCAGAGGAGGACATACAGTCAATCAACAAGTACATGAAAAAATGCTCAACATCTCTAGCTGTCAGAGAAATGCAAATCAAAACCACCCTAAGATACCATCTCTCTCCAGTAAGATTGGCAGCCATTAGGAAGTCAAACAACAACAAGTGCTGGCGAGGATGTGGGGAAAAGGGTACACTTGTACATTGCTGGTGGGACTGCAGATTGGTGCAGCCAATTTGGAAAGCAGTATGGAGATTTCTTGGAAAGCTGGGAATGGAGCCACCATTTGACCCAGCTATTCCCCTTCTTGGTCTATTCCCTAAAGACCTAAAAAGAGCATGCTACAGGGACACTGCTACATCGATGTTCATAGCAGCACAGTTCACAATAGCAAGACTGTGGAACCAACCTAGATGCCCTTCAATAGACGAATGGATAAAAAAAATGTGGCATTTATACACAATGGAGTATTACTCTGCATTAAAAAATGACAAAATCATAGAATTTGCAGGGAAATGGATGGCATTAGAGCAGATTATGCTAAGTGAAGCTAGCCAATCCCTAAAAAACAAATGCCAAATGTCTTCTTTGATATAAGGAGAGTAACTAAGAACAGTGTAGGGACGAAGAACAGGAGAAGAAGATTAACATTTAACAGGGATGAGAGGTGGGAGGGAAAGGGAGAGAGAAGGATAATTGCATGGTAATGGAAGGAGACCCTCAGGGTTATACAGTGGAGGAGGTAGAGAGAGAGGAGGGGAGGGGAGGGGAGAGGTGGGGAGGGGGGAGGGTGGAGGATGGGAAAGGCAGTGGAGCACAACAGACACTAGTATGGCAATTTGTAAATCAATGGATGTGTAACTGATGTGATTCTGCAATCTGTGTATGGGGTGAAGGTGGGAGTTCATAACCCACTTGAATCAAAGTGTGGAATATGATATGTCAAGAAATTTGTAATGTTTTGAACAACCCACAATAAAAAATTAAAAAAAAAAAGAAAGTGGTATATAAGTATTTGGCATCATTTGTTATATGATTTTTTCCCAGGGAATTTTGCATTGGGTGATTGATATATTCCACTCCACAAACACTCATATATAAGGAGAGGTTTCTCTATTATTTTCACTAGGGGACTTTTTGGTTTCTTTATTTAATACAGAATTAATTGTACTCCATACTGTACATTGTGAAGTATATGGTAAAAACACTTCTTATTTTTTAAAGCATAAATTATTTAGTGTCCTTACTAAATTCATTGAGAGTCAGCCGTCAGGAACTTAGTGTTTCTTGTTCCCACTTATTTCTTTAAAAAATGCTTGTATTAGTTCATTATATACATAATAGTTGGCTTCATTCTGACATAATTATACATGCATGGAATATAACTTGCTCCAATTCAGTCCCCAGGGCTTCCTCTTTCCCTCCTCTCCTCCCTTGCCCTGTTCCCCTTCCTCTACTCGGTTGGTCTTCCTTCTATTTAGTTACTGTTTTTTAAATTGATCCTTTATAGCTGTAGCTAAATGTGGAATTCACTGTGGTATATTCGCTTATGTATATAGCATAATTTGGTCAATTTTATTTCACAGTTGTCTTTCCCCATTCTTCCTCCCTCCCCCAATCTCCCTCTAGAGGTGTATGTTTTTTATAATGCAACTTAATTTCTACCTCTAAGCTAGTCACTTCTCATGCTTGGGACTTTTGCTGTGTCCATCTCCAGTCTCTGCCCAGTATAAATTGGTGGTAGCCCTGAGCATTCCTGATCAACTCGTGTACTCTACACAGAAGTACCATTGTTGAGAGGGTATTTTCAAAGGACCAGGTTTGAAATATACCTCAGCTATACTTACTTTTCCCTATTTAGATCCCAGCATTTACCCAGTGGGCCTTTGTGAATCCTGACTTCTATGTCCTCCCAAACATTCTGCAGATGCCACTTCCTGTTGGTAATTCATTCTCTGCTGCTCCAATTTTTTTTTTTTTTCTGTTTTTGCACACAGCTCTTACATCCAGACAGGAATACTGCCCTCAACTCCTCCAATTGTGCCTGTCTCTCTCTTAGCTGCTTTTCCTGGTTTTACATGATAGGTTGAGATTTGATGCCTTCCTGTCTTGCTTTCTAGAAATCCAAGGTCACCTAGTAGCTATTGCAAAAGCAGTTGAAACTGTCCAAATCAGTGCATTCCATTTTAAGCCTGTTATACCCATCACTAATTTGAAGGACTGACAGAGGACCAAGAAACGTGTTTAATTATGTTACTATTAAGACTGCAGTCATCAAAATGTAACCTATAGGAAAATCCACAATTTCTTAAATTAAAAAAAAATAATAAATTGCAGAGAAAAAAGGAATAGAAAGTGTGGCATGTAGATTAAAAGGAACTTAAAAGACATAAACATAAAAATATGCAAAAACTAGATTACTGTTATTAGTGTTATACTCGTGGATGCTATAATTTAAAGAAAAGCTAAATGTCAGGAGAGTGATTATTTTTGGAGGAGACGGAGATGGTTATGATTGGGACATGGCTTCTGGTGATGTCTCAATTCCTAGTAATCCCTCTTCCACTTTCATGTTGACTTTTTTTTCTTTTTCTCTTTTAGTTTCCACATTTGATTGACACTTATCTTTCTGTATCTCATTTATTTCACTTATCATGAGGGATATCCTTCCATTTTATCCATTTTTCTGCAAATGGCACGATTTCATTTTTCTTTGTGCCTGAATAATGCTCAGTTGTGTATACATACCACATTTCTTTATCCATTCACCTGTTGATGGACACCTAGACTGATTTTTTTGCATTAATTGATACCCATCATTTTATTTTCTTCTACCCTTTGTTAATCTGTTAGATTATACAGCCTTATGTTCCTGGAATAAATCTCACTATTTGTGGTATGTAATTCACTTTATATTTCACTGACTTCTATTTGGTTATATTTTGCTAAGGATTTATGTATCTGTATTCATGAAGGATACTGGTCTGTAATGTTTTTGTACTATCTTGTTTTGGTTTTGATATCAGGGCATACTGACTTTATAAAACAAATTGGGAAGTGTTCCTTTATGTTCTCTGAAAGAGACTGTATAGACCTAGTGTTACTTCTTTACCCCTTTGGTATAATTCTTCAGTAAAACCATGTGGGCCTGAAGATTAATTTTTTAGGAGTTTTAAAATTATGAATTCAATTTTCTTAACAGTAATAGGGCTATTCAAGTTATTCCCTAGAGAGTGAAAGTTGTGTTATTATATTGTGGTCTATTTGACTCTTGAAATTTAGAAGGGTTTGTTTGATGTACATAGATGCTCCATAGTTTGGGGCATAAATATTTATAATTGTTATGACCTGCTTATATATACTTCCCTTAAGAAGTATGAAATGTCCTTCTTTGTCTCTTCTGACTAACTTTGGTTTGAAGTCTACTTTATCTCAAATGAGAATGGAAACCCCTGCTTGTTTATGCAATCCATATGAGTGATAAGTTTTTTCCCATCCTTTCACCTTCAGCCTGTGGATGTCTTTGCCTATGAGGTGAGTCTCTTGAAGACAGCATATTGTTGGGTCTTGCTTCTTAATCCAATCTGCCAGTCTATGTCTTTTAATTGATGAGTTTAGGCCGTGAACATTCAAGGTTATTATTGAGATATGATTTGTATTCCCTGTCAATTTGATTTATTTCTGGTTTTTGATTTGTCTTAGTTTCTCATTTAGTTGAATGTCCCTTTAGTGTAGATCCTCCTTTGCTAGTTTTCACTTGATCCTCATGGAATATTTTGTTGAGAATGCTCTGTAGTGTAGGCTTTCTAGTTGTGAATTCTTTTACTTTTGTTTATCATGGAATGTTTTAATTTCATCTTCAAATCTGAAACTTAATTTTGCTGGATATAAAACTCTTGGTTGACATCCATTTTTATTTCAGAGCTTGATGAAATATATTATTCCAAGACCTCCTAACTTTGAGGGTCTGGGTTGAGAAATCAGTTGAGATCTGAATTGATTTGATTTTTTTTCTTATAGTCTTTAAGATTTTATTGTTATTCTCTGTGTTAGTCATTCTCATTATAATGTGTCTTGGTGAGGGTCTGCTGTAATTTTGTACATTTGGGGTCCTGTAAGCCTCTTATATTTGATTTTCCATTCCATTCTTTAGGTTTGGGAAATTTACTGCTATTATATCATTGAAAAGATTGTGTATTTCTTTGATATTTTTCTCTGCTCCTTCATCTATTCTGATAACTCTTAAATTTGGTCTTTTTATGTTATCCCATACTTCTTGAATGTTCTGTTCATGGTTTCTTACCATCTTATCTGCGTGTTCAACTCTACTTTCAAGATTATATATTTTTTTCTTCATTGTCTGAGGTTCTATCTTCCAAGTGGTCTAGTCTGTTGGTGATGCTTTCTATTGAATTTATAATTTATAAGGATAAATTCTACCCTGTAGACCTATAGTGTCCCTGAAGGTTTCCAGCCCTTCACCTTTACTGGTGAGACCAATATCAACAGTACCCAGTATACACAGTATATAGCCTTAAACCTAATAGCTCTCACTGAGGCGTCTATTGCTTTCTCGCATTAAACAAAAATGATGAGTTCAATAACTATCTATAGTACAAACAGAATATCTGTCAAAACTATTTACAATTTCAAATGGTGGGTGAGAGAACAGAGGTAGTGTAGTATGCAATATTCGTGAGGGAGGAAGAGAAAAGCTAGAAGTAAAAATTCACAGGAAGAGTAGAAGGGGAGCTGACAGAGATTGCTGTTGGTTGGAGAAAAGTTGGGGAAAATTATCCAAGAAAATAGACAAGAGAGAGGAAGAATATGAACAAAGAGAAAAAAATTAAAGACATAAAAAATGCAAAACACCATTCATATATCATTGTCCTCCACACATTGATGCATAAAAAAACATCCTGTTCCAAATATGGTAGAGAGATTAGTGAATCAAAAAATAAAATAAAATAAATCTTTCTGGAAAATCAAACAGTCTCTGTTAGTATTCAACAGTTTCTCAGCCCTGTCTCTGACATCCCTTGGGATCACCAAACGCAGATCAGCCCTTGTAAACCCAGTCTCTATCCCACTGATCTGAGCTTCAGATACCTCAGGCTCTGCCACGCTGCAGTCCCAGGATCTCAACTCTGCTCCTACTTGCAGAGAGACTACTAGGGATACACTTATGCAAAGGAGCAACCCTGAGATGCAGTAGCAAGACAAAGGCCACCAGCACTTCCAGCTGGAAGACACCAGGCTCCTCCAAACCTGCAGGCACCCCCATAGTAGATCTGCAAGGCCCAACTGGAGTCCCCAGACAGAGGCTCTTGTGGTGATAAACCTGCTGGTACCCAGGCCCCAGGCCCTGGCTGGTGTCCCAAAATGGGTGCAGCCACGAGCAGCCAAACCCGGAATTTCCCCCAAAGCAGTCCTCTAGGCCATAGTAGCAGCAGTAGTGGCCGTGGTTGTTGGCAGCAGGCAGCAGGTCAGTAGTATTGGTGGCTGCATCTGCAGTTGCAACTGTAGCTGTGGGGGCAGCATCACTAGGTGATTTCTGGGGAAGGGGTGGGGGATGAGCAGCAGTGTTGGCTTCAGTTGCATCTGGGGCAGTGGTTTCTTCTGTGGCAGCAGCACTCAGAAAGAAGACCTCCAGATGACCTCAGGCTGGCACCAGAAGAAACAGAGGCAGCAGCAATGGTGGTAGCAGTGCAGGCCCCTTTTTATTTTTTATTTTAAGACAAGGTCTCACTACCTTGCTAAATTGCTGAGGCTTGTCTTGAACTTGCTATTCTCCTACCTCAGCCTCCAGAGATGCTGGAATTACAGGCATGCAATCACCACACCCCGGCTCACTTTAAAATCTTCAGAACTATAATGATATTACCTGTTTAATTAATGACATCAGTAATTTGTGTCTTTTCTTTTGCTTCTTCCTTTGATGATTTTGAAGCCTATGAATTTTATTGAACTTTTCAAAGAACTTTTGTTTCATTTTTCTATTGTTTTTCTGATTTTGATCTCTTTGGCTTTCACTTTTATCTTTGTTATTTCCTTCCTTCACCTTGCATTGGCTTTATTTTATCATTTCTTTTTTTAGTTTCATGAGATAGGAGGTTGGATTATTGATTTGAGAGTTTTTTGTTCATTTTAACGTAAGCATTTTAATGCTGTGTCTCAGCACTGCTTTAGCTGTACATCCTAATGCTATATTTTCTTTTAAATTCAGTACAATGTATTTTAAAATTTCTCCTGAGCTCCATCTCTGACCTATAGATTTTTCAGAAATGTGCTCTTTAATTTCTAGGTGTGTGAAGATTCTGTTTTTAACATTTTGTTTTCTGTTATTTGAGTACCATTGTGGTCAGAGAACATACTTGGTATGATTTTAGTTAAGTTTATTGAGGTCTTTTTTATGGCTTAAGGAAAGTTCAATCATGAAAAGAATGATTATCCTGTTATTGTTTGGAGCATTCTATAAACATTGATTAGATATTGTTGCTTGATGATAATTATTGATTTTTTCTACAGGCTTGCTGATTTTTTTTTTTTTTTTGCAATTTTTTTCCTATCCATTGTTGAGGGGGTTTTGATGTATCCAACTGTAGTTATGGATTTGTTCATTTATCTCTTTAGTTCCATGAAATTTTCTTTGCTTATTTGTAGCTGCTTATTTATTTTGAATCACTGTCTTCTTGGTCAATTGATACTTTTTTTATTGTTGGTTGTTCAAAACATTACATAGTTCTTGATATATCATATTTCACACTTTGATTCAAGTGGGTTATGAACTCCCATTTTTACCCCATATACAGATTGCAGAATCACATCAGTTACACATCCATTGATTTACATATTGCCATACTAGTGTCTGTTGTGTTCTGCTGCCTTTCCTATCCTCTACTATCCCCCCTCCCCTCCCCTCCCCTCTTCTCTCTCTACCCCCTCTACTGTCATTCATTTCTCCCCCTTGTATTATTTTTCCCTTTCCCCTCACTTCCTCTTGTATGTACTTTTGTATAACCCTGAGGGTCTCCTTCCATTTCCATGCAATTTCCCTTCTCTCTTCCTTTCCCTCCCACCTCTCATCCCTGTTTAATGTTAATCTTCTTCTCATGCTCTTCGTCCCTACTCTGTTCTTAGTTACTCTCCTTATATCAAAGAAGACATTTGGCATTTGTTTTTTAGGGATTGGCTAGCTTCACTTAGCATAATCTGCTCTAATGCCATCCATTTCCCTGCAAATTCTATGATTTTGTCATTTTTTAATGCAGAGTAATACTCCATTGTGTATAAATGCCACATTTTTTTTTTTTTATCCATTCATCTATTGAAGGGCATCTAGGTTGGTTCCACAGTCTTGCTATTGTGAATCAATTGATCCTTTTATTGTTACATAATATCACTCTCTGCCTCTGGTCATTTTCTTTGTTCTGAAGTCCACTTTATCTGATATTAATATAGACACTTCTGCTTTCTTTGATTGATCTCTTCATGGTATGTCTTTTCCCACCTACTCATATAGTTATTTTTGGATTTTTTTTTTTGTGGGCTGCATATAGTTGGGTATTGTTTTTATTATCCATTCTGCTAATCTCTTAGACCTTTGAATATTGAATGCAATTATTGATATGCTAGTCTTTAATTCTGCCATTTTATTTTTTGTTTTTCTTTATTCTATTTGCATTTTCTTCTTTATTTTCCTGCCTTCCTATGGGTTACTTGAACATTTGCAAAAAATTAATTTTGATTTATCTACAGGGTTTTGGATTTCATCGCTTTGTAATGCTTAGTGGTTGCTCTAGGTTTTACATTTTGTATACATAACTCCTCCCAGTCTATTTTTGTTGCCATTTTCCAAATAACATCAACTACAGAAAGTTGACTTTCCTTCACATAACTTTATGTTCTCCCATTTAAATAAAAGTGTCTGAAATATTTCTTCTTAATTCATTGAGAACCACATTAGACTCTGTTATAATTTTGCTTCAACAATGAAATATTATATAGAAAACAAGAGGAAAAATGAGGGTATATTTTATTTACTTGTGTTTTTGCTCTCTGCACTGTTCTTTCTTCCTTCTTGATGTTCTCAGATTCCCTCTTTTGTCATTTTGCTTCTATTTAGAGAACTTTCTTTAACTGTTCTTTTAGGGTAGATCTGCTGACACATGTTCTTAATTTCCTTGCACCTGAGAGCATCTTGATCCTTTCTTCATTCTTGAAGGGCATGTTCATTGAATATAGAATCCTTTGCTGACAGTTCTTTTCTTCCAGCAGTTGAAAAATGTGCCACTTCTTTTTGGTCTCCATGGTTTCTGATGAGAAATCCACCATCATTCAGATTTTCTTTCCTTGTATGTATGGTTTCATTGCTCTTTTGCTGCTGCAAGATTTTTTTCGTTTGCTGTTAATTTTTAGATGTCTGACTGTGATGTTTCTTGGTAAGGATTTCTTTGGGGTTTTCACGCTTCTGGTTTGCTCAACTCCTTGGATCTATTTTTATCTTTTGGCAAAATGGAAGCTTTTAGTCATTATTTCTTTGAATAGTTTTTTGTTTTTAAAGCTCTCCCCTCTTTTTTTTCTTTTTTATTGGCAGAATATATTTTGACATATTTATATAAACATAAACCCAAGTCTTGTGGATGCACAAGATGGTGAGATTCACTGTGGTATATTCATATATGTACATAGGAAAGTTATGTCAGACTCATTCCACTGTCTTTTCTATTTCTATATCATTCCCCTTTGTCTAATATACTGAACTTGTATTCTTCCGCCATATCCCACTGTTTAGTGGGTTAGTATTTACACATCAGAGAAAACATTGATTTTTTTTTTTTTTGGAATTAGCTTATTTCACTTAGCATAATAGTTTCCATATCTCTCCATTACCGGAGCATGTTATAAAGTCATTCTTCTTTATGGCCGAGAAATATTCCATTGTGTACATATACCACATTTTCTTTATCCCTTCATCTGTTGATGGGCATCTAGATTGGTTCCAGACCTTAGCTATTGTGAATTGAGCTTCTGTAAATATTGCTGTGGCTGCATTACCATAGTATGTTGATTTTAATGACTTGAATGTTAGTTCTTTTATTACCTTCCAATAAATTCCCAAAGCTCTGCTCACTTTTTCCATTTTATCTGCAAGATTTTATATTGTTGGATTGTGATTTATGTTTTATGTTGTTAGATTGCTGTTGTTCTACCTTTGAGTCCACTGACCTCTTTTTGTGTTCTCTGTTCTGCTAATGAGCCCTATACTTTCAGTAATTGTAGTTCCATTCTATACTTTTTACTTTGTTCTTCTTCATATCTTTTATTCCTTTGCCAAGACTTTATATTGATTCATTTTTTTTGAGTATGATCATAATGCTCAGGAAAGTATATTGTTTTACTACGTTTAAAATAATCCTTGTCAAATGTGGATTTTTTTCTATTCAAATTGATACTTTCCTGATTTTTAATATGATAAGTGACTTTTAATTACCACCTTACCATTTTGGATAGTGTTATATTATGAGATTCTGCATCTTTCTTTAAATCTTATGTTATAGCACCCTTCTCTGATGCTGCTCTCAGAGAGAAGAGGAGTGTTACCTACTTACTGTCTAATTACTGGCAGGTATGTGTGGAAGGCTACAAATTTGACCTTTTCTAGAAGGAGAAGGGATAGAGTTACACTTCTGTATGTGTGGTTTGTGTGTGTTTACTTGGAATATAGTGTTTAGTGTCTTAAAGTTTTCTTTATTGCTAAGCTGTCCCCTTTCTGGTGCCTCTCTTGGGGAGTGGAATTTGGGCAGACATAGCATATGCCACTTCTAATATTTGCCCACATAAACCTTTAAAGTGTTATCCTTACTCTCAGTCTCCATCTAGCTTTATGGAGAGGTCCCTAGGCACAGAGGCACAGAGGATGGCATAACCATGAGATGGAAGTTTTCCGGGCCCCTGAATAGTCAAGTAGGGTAGAATATGAGATGACTACCATAGATTTGCATGGGATGATGATATAAGTGAAAAAGAAAACATTTTATTGTGTTAAGCCACTGATATTTTGGAAGTAATATAATTTACCTTAACACATCAAATAATTTATCCTTGGGTAAATTATTTAACCCTTGTAAACCTAATTTTTATCATTGAAAAATGAGCATAATTATATCTACTTTACATATTTATAAATAGAATTAAATTGGACAGCATTTAATTTTTGCTTGTTTTTCAAGACCTTGACAATCTTGAGGAGTGCTGGCCAGGTATTCTGTAAAATGAAGTTCTCCTGATCTTGATTTGTCTGATGAGTTTCTCATGATTAGACTGAGGTTATAGATTTTGTAAAGCATATCATACAGGTAAAGTGCCCTTTTCATGATAGCAGAGAACATGATATTCACCATCATCACTTGGTTCTATAGAGTTTGCCAGGACTCTCGGCCATAAAGTTGCTATTTTTTCCTTTGCCCTATTTTTCAGAAGTTGGTCGGTGAGTGTAGCTCACCCTCAGAGGTGGGGAATTAGACTCCACTCCTGGAGAGGGGGAGTACTGACATGGTATATATACCATATATATATATGCTGTTTGGAATTCTTCTGTAAGGAAGATTTATCTCTTTTCCCTACTTTATTTATTCAGTCATTTATATTGATGTCACATGTATGTATGTATGTATGTATGTATGTATAAAAAATTCTGTCCCAGGGGCAGTAGCCTCTAGGTTAGGGGAAATTACTTTTATAGATGTGCTATTGATGCCTGTTTACATTTATTTATGCAACTATGAACTCATGGGTATTTATTTTATTCTGTGGGTTATAATCAACAACATTTTATTGTTCATAGTGTTTTATCTTTGGCCATTGGGAGCTCTGTCAGCTCCTATGTCGTTTCCTATTTTTATCAGAATTTTCCTTTGTTATATGGGCTGGCAACAACATCTCTTTGAAAGCTGATGGGGAAAAATGATCTGTCTTGTGAAATATAGATAAGGTTTTAGTCAATAAAGTCTCTATTGCAGGCAAATAAAGTCTTAATATGAAGGACAGCTGTAGGAGTGTTGTTTACTTTTCAGCTGAGAATAATAAAAATGAAGTGCCTGTCATTTAAGCTAGCTGGTACTTGAGGTTGTATTAGCATTTAAAAAAAAATATGAAATGACTTTTTTTTGACCCAGTTTAATGACACTGCTGAAGTACTGTATTCTCCACAGAAGATATGGGTTCTTTCCTGTACTGGGCACACATTTTCATTTTGACTCTTTCGTAGTATAGTGTGCCTTTGTGGCAAATTAATGAGACGATAGCTGGCTGCTTGCAGGGCTGAGGTTTCCTACAGGTTCCCACCTGAGGAAGCACTGCTTCTTAGACCACTTAGTTCTGTCCCCCACCTGCCTCCAAGGCCACGGTTTATGAGGTGAAGTTTGCATACATCTCGCTTTGGCTTAACCTACTTCAGGTTGAGAAGAAGAAGACAGTGTGTTGTGTAGACATGAAGGGGTCAAAACAAAGTCCTTCTGCAACTGTCTCACATCTATTGATGATTGGTTTGTATGATCCTGAAAAAGATACCTTATACCTTTTTCTATCTATAAAATTAGGATTTCATTATTTCTGAGCATCTTTCAGGTCTAACATCCTAGAGAATGATGGTGATTTATTCTCATGGTTGATAACGTCTATAAAGTTATAGTCAATAGTTTAGGAAGAAAATGATTAGAAGTCACTGCTTTTTAAGACGGATAAATGAATATTAAGTTATAGTTAGATAGGAAAAAGAAATTTTGGTGTGTCATTGCACAATAGATGACTATAGATGATGATAATGTATATATTTTAAAGAGCAAGAAGAAAGGAGTTTGAATCATTTTACCATGAAAAACAGATAAATATTTGAGATGATATGGTGATAGCTTCTCAAGTTGGGACAAGAAACATCAGCTAAAATGATTTCTCATCAGGATGTAAGGCAGTGAAAATTTTTATTCAATATGTTCAAGAAAGAATTTGGTGATTTTAGTGATGGTATCTGGAAGACAGACAAAGAGAACAGTTCATTGGGAAAAGAGGATCTGGAACTGGTTTTAGGAAAAGTGACATCTGGGAGGCATTGTGGTATCAGAGCATGGTCCTGGAACATCCTCAGAACAGAGAGCTACCTTGAACAGTGACTAGAAGAGTGGTAGGTGTATATGATCAGTTCTAAAGGGTTAAGTAGCCTCTAATTTGTGGAAGATTTCTTTGTAAAATATGTTGTTGGTGTCCAATAAAAATGTCAGTGATTCCTTACACTCACATAGTATTATTATTTTTCAGATTCACTTTCACATTAAATTAATGGTTTTAACTGGGAACATATAGTCTTTCTATCAAAAACATGAACATTTATACCCAAACTTTGACTCTCACATTAGCCATATCTCTCTTTTATAGTTTGTTTTCTCTTGGTTTGTTACTTGTCCTTGGTGGTATGGGCTCTCTCATGTTAATGCCTTTCTTGGGTCTGCCTTGTTTCAGACTATCTCTTCAAGGATGTTTGTATACAGAGCATCCTTGGAAGTCAGAGATGGGGAAGGGGTAGCATTCTTAATGTCTGCTATGACAAAAATAATGCTTCTTTACACTCTTGGAGTAAGGGGTTGACATGCTTACTACCTTTTATAAAACATTTAGTTTCTCTAAACTCAATATGTAACCTGGGAACCCACCGCATGTACAAAAGTCATCTGGTCTTTGTCTCCCTCTGTGGGTATTTGGGCTTGGGAAATTGAAGCAAGAAAATGCTGATATTGTGGTTATGTTATTGCTCTGAGTAATAGTATCCAATCTAGGTGTTTCTTATGTTTTTGTGGTTTTAATATGTTTTTAAATAACATATTACCATGCTTAATATGTTAGCTTACAAATAGGGGAAAATCTCAGATTCTCATGGTTAGTTTTTTGTAGTGTACTGCCCAGTGTGAACTCCTAGTGGACTGTCAAAAAGCACTTGTTATAGAAGATGGTCTTCATATGATTCATTTTTGCCTTGAGCTTGATATGGTACCAGAGAAAGAACTGAGAGCTTTTATTTTAAAAGAACTGGATTCAAGTACATATTGGGTCATCTTTCAACTTCTGTGATATTGGCATTATCTCCATTCCTCTTTTCCTTCGTTTTTAAAATGGAGAAACCCTTTTAGGCAATATTATTATGAAGCTCAAACAATATAATATATACCCATGTTATCTAATGTGGCAGTTATGCACTGTGCTATGGTTTAAATGTACTCCATTCAGAATTGCCAATGTGATAATAGTAAAGGTGAGGCTTCTAAGAAGTGGTAGGGCCATGAGGGCCACTACCTCATAAATGGTATTAAAGCCTTATATAAGGGCTTCACATGTTTGATGAGCTTGCTACTCTGTCTTCTATTATGTAAGGACATAGCATTTCTGTTCTCTGGGGGATGCAGCCTTCAGTAGACAACTGAACCCCATCTTGGACTTCATTTCAGAACTATAATAAAAGAAATTTCTGTTCTTTATAAATTACCCAGTTAGGTGTTTTGTTGTAGCAGCACAAAACGGATTAAGACACATGGGTATTTACATTTAAATTAGATTATGTTGAAAATCAGTTGTTCAGTTGTATCAGTGCCACTTTTCAAATGTTCACTGAGCACACACAATTAGTGGCTACCATATTAGATGGGACAGGTAATGATATTTGAGTAATTACTCAAAATTCTATTGGACATTGATGGGAAAGCTCTCTATATATTATGGAATATTATAGGACTATTAGACAATTTTCTTGTTCTTTTGTTATTGTGTGGTTGGATGAGATCAATTTATCTGATTTACTCCTAACTTGTGGCAAGTTTTATGATTCCTGTGTGCTATGGAGAGCCTTAGCTTAATATATACAGTAAAACTAATGGGGAGTTTGGCTACAGGAACAAGACTGGGAATGAAAACCAAGCATTATCTCATGCATTAGTGACTGCACCTGCTGATGCATTGAGCTTGGGTTGCTTTGAGTTGCATATGGGCTCAGCATGAGAACTGCTATGAACTCATGAGTGATGTTGCCATAAGTGTGGGGAGAACTAGGAACATTTTTGTCCTATGTTTATTTGCTTAGTTTATATTTGACTACCTTGCCACAAAAAGCTAATGCATTTTGCCTTCCTTTTGTGTAGACATTTTTATATTGTCTGACTCCCACATTTATAATAATGACTTTGTTAAAATTTTGCCTCCCTTTTTTCCCTTCCTCAATATTATGATTATTTAGGGGACCAAGAGGATTTTGTTATGCTTCTACTTACCCATGATGAATCTTCTCAGTAGCTAAGCTATTATTAGCCACAGTTGCTTCTAGAATATAGTTAATTGAATTTCTCTATTTCTCAGCAAAGTGTTGAAAGAGTCTGTAGGGATTAGTAGCACTAATCAGATTTTGAAAGAGCACTGATATCTCTGTAAATATTTATGATCATAATTAGCTTTTCTTCTTAAACTGCTACAAGTGAAGTTTTTCAGCTATGATAGGAAGGGCAAATAGTTCACCTCATATACACTCCAACTCATGGGTACTGGGTTGAGGATTCAGAGGTTATATCTAGACTAAGTGAAATGGTTATGACTGATTAATGAAAATCACTGGTAATAGACTAGACTGGTATCTAAAAAAATAAGTATTTTTTCCCTAAAATTAAAAATATTGTCCTTCCAAATGGTAGCAAAGGTCTTGAGGATCATTTTTTTTAAGGTATTGGGGATTGAACCTAGGGATGTTCTACCATTGAGCTATAGAACCAGCTCTTATTTATTTATTTTTAATTTTTTTCCCATTATCCCATTTTTTTTATTGGTTGTTCAAAGCTCTTAATTTTTTAAGAAATTTGACAGAGTCTTGCTAAGTTGCTGAAACTGATCTTGAACTTAAGGTCCTCTTGCCTTGTCTCCTGAGTAGCTGGAATTATAGATGTGTACCCCCATGTTAAGCTATGAGGACTGTTACCTTGTTCACTTTAATTTCAATACCAACTCTTCTTAGAGGAAAGCAAATTCTTCCAACCATCACACTTACGAATTCAAGCTTTTGTGAGAAAGCTGATAGAATTGTAATACTTCATACTTATTTTTAATGAGTATAAGAAGCCCACCAAGGTAGTGACATAAAATTTTCCCTTTCCAAAATAGCATAAATAATAAATAGCATCCATGAGAAATTATCATATTTTGCTTTACAAAGTATGAAATATGCCACCAAGAACTTTAAACTAACAGTTTTACCAACTCGTCACATGTTTAGGACTGATAGAACTGGTAGTGGCAGTTTTCTGAGGTGAAGATTATATGTAGAAAATTAACCTCATGCACAAAGTAAGAGGGGATTATAGAAGGAGAAATGTACAGAGAAAAAAAGTTTCTAGTAAATTTGGTTTGTGAGGAAAGTCAAAAGCATTCCAATACTTGGTAGACAACGGCATTACACACATTCCAGTCTGACTTGGTAATGCATGGCTTTTAGAGTCAAGATTTGGTTTTAAAGTCCCCTTTGTTGTAATGTGTACTATAGAGTTCATATGAAGCAAGTAAATGCACACATTCAATCTTGTTCAGTTCTCCCAACCTGGGTAGATCCCTGTAACTGGACAGATACTCCTGGGGCTAAAGGATGACTGTGGTCCTTGCTCTTGAGGTGTCCACAATCCAATGGGGAAGATGGATCTGAGCTGAGCTCAACTGATAAGAGGGCCCCCAGTTCCTTTTGATCTGGAAAACCCTTCCCTCCACTCTTTTACTTATTTGAACCCTATTTCTGTTCCAAGGTACCTAAATCCCAGCCCGTTTGTGAGGTCTTTTCAGACATTCCTTTATAGTTATTAGTTTGAATATTCAGGACCAAGTTGAGACTTGAAAAACTCAGGAATTCTATGTATAATTTTAAAATACTGAACAGTTTTAAGTACAAGGAAGTTCCATAAACTTTGTACTTTAATTTGGATGACTATTTTAATACCTCTTAAGGGCACAGGAAGAATCAAATTGTTTCAAAAGCTTTGCTTTGTTCTGCCTCATCTCTATTTTTGGTGCTTCTCCATGAAATCCTTAAAATGTACTTGACCTGCTTTGGGGTAGTCTGCAGTATTCATGCTTGTCTCTTATATTGGATTGGGAGTACTATCTTTGTTTCCTCCATTCACAGCCCAGCCAAGGGCAGCAGTTGTTCTATATGTATTTGCTGAACGATGAGTGAATGAATCTTAGTTCTTTGTTGTCACGTGGCATATACTATCTTTATGAATACAATATCCAAAATAGTTACTGATAAATTCTTGTTTGATGATGTTTGTGGTTGTGATGGTGAGCTGGACATCAAAACCTGTGCTCCCCATTCCATAATCTAGGTTTAGCTATTTTCTGCACTCATCCCAATATTCATCTAGGTTTGATTTTGTAATTATTTCACATCAGTGACATGAACAAAAGTGATTTGCGTTACTTCTGGATGACAGCTTCTAAGAAGCAGGATTATTTCTTTGTGTTTTTCTTCAACTGACTGAACACAGAAAACCATGAGGTCCTGAATGGTGGGACTATAAGATAGAAGGAGCTTATGTTCTAAATCACCGTGTAGAGAAAAACTGCCTCCCAATAATGAGTTCCAGTTTGAATCATTATCTCCAGCAAGAAATACACTTTTGCTGTGTCAAGCCACTAACATTTCAGGGTTTATTTGTTATGGTACTCAGGATTGTAGTCAATAAAGAATTATAACTAAATTTTAAAAGTTAGAGTCCCTGTTTTCTCTTATTGGTGAATCACTCTTGCATTGGTTAGAGAAAAATTTTGATTTGAAATATTTTGAAACTAATGAAATGCATTTTTGATGATTATTAAGATTTTACTATGCTCTGGTTACATTTTCATGGGCACTGATATTAAAAACTATAAGTAATGGATACAATTGTAAAGTTACCCCAACATTGAGAAACAAAATTAAGGTGTATTAGCTGAAATTAAGATGCTCTGTCTCTAGGAGGCTTAGTGGGGACAGATTCATTGATTTTTTAATTAAATTATTTATTGTAATTTGTTACATATGGTGGCAGAATGCAATTCATCTCATATTACACATATAGAGCACAATTTTCCAAGTCACTGTTTGTACACAAGTATTTTTACACCATTCATACATATACTTAGAGTAATGATGTCTAACTCATTCCACCATCATCCCTACCCCTTGCCCCTTCCCTTCCCCTCCCTCCCCTTTACCCTATCTAAAGTTCCTCCATTCCTCCCATGTTCCCCCGCCCTCCATTGCCATTATGAGACAGCATCCTCATATCAAAGAAAACATTTGGCCTTTGGTTTTTTGGGATTGGCTTACTTCACTTAGCATTATATTACTAACTCCATCCATTTACCTACAAATGCTATGATTTTATTCTCTTTTAATGCGGAATAATATTCCATTGTGTATATTTACCAAAGTTTCCCTATCTGTTCATCTACTGAAGGGCATCTGGGTTGGTTCCACAATTTATCTATTGTGAAATGTGCTGCTATAAACATTGATGTGGCTGTGTCCCTGTAGCATGCTGTTTTTAAGTCCTTTGGGTATAAACCAAGGAGTGGGATAGTTGGGTCAAATGGTGGTTCCATTCCAAATGTTCCAAGGATTCTCCATACTGCTTTCCAGATTGGCTGCACCAATTTGCAGTTCCACCAGCAATGTATAAGTGTGACTTTCCCCCCACATCCTCGCCAACATTTACTGTTGTTTGTATTCTTGATAGCTGCCATTCTGATAGATTTCACTGACTTTTAAAAAGAAAAATTGGATAAATTTTGCTCCTGAACAAATGATCAGGAAAAAAAAAACGGGATACATTTTATGTGGTATATATGAAAGTCTACCCATAGGAAGTAGAAAACAGAGGAGAAATATGTCATTATCTTAAATAATTACTGACTTATTCAAAGTTACAGTGATTTTTTTCATTATTTTTAAGGTCTTAAAGTTACTTAACATTAATTTTTTTATTTGATTAAGAAACATTACAGCAGAAGCAAAAATACTCTGTTCCTGTATATATAATAACAACAGCCAAGACTGGTGGGCTCATATGGAATCTTAATTTTCATTCCACCTGATTCCAAAAATTCTACTCTTACTATAATTGCAAGCAGAGATTTATTGGTGGAAGAATAGTTCAAGAGACCAGAAGCTGCATGAGAGGATAATTACCAAAGTCTTAATTCCTATAGTGGAATTCTTAAAAAAAAATTTAGGAGTACAATAAATCATTCAAGCTAGTCATTCACAATCCCTGCCACAAATGAATTAAAGACCACTTCTAATTGCATTAGATTGATGAAACTATTTGGTGGAAATATGCTGTCAAATTTATTCATACTTTGAAATTTGCATCTGTTAATAAACAGTAAGGTAAATACTACATGAATCAGCAAATATTAATTATGTGTATACATTTAATGGAAAATAAACTAATAAGCAGTTTCATATTGGGTTATTTGTTGAATGAAGACTAGTAGAAATACAAACAAGAGGATAATGTAGCACCTGCTCCTGAGTCTGATAGTCACCCAAAGCAAAACACTAGTGCTTTTGATACACTGGTTAACTCTATGAATCAAATATGTATTAGCCTGTTAGTCAATATAAGGAGTATTTGTTGAACCAACAGAAATAAACCAAAGTTAAACTGCATCAAATTTTAATATCTTGATGTGAGATGAAGTACAATAACAGATTTTTTTATGTTGCTCATTTTATCAGTTAGCTAGGCTCAGAAAGAAATGATTTGATGTTTTCAAAGTATGTGACAAGAAATTAAGGGAAAAAGAGAATACACTAAAGCCATGAAAACATTTCTGGAAGAGTGTAAAGAATGTTGGTTTTAGAATGTTTGCCTTGAAGCTTTTTGTTGAACTTGTCTGAGTTGAAAGTTTTCAGTGCTATGTGGAGTGAACACTGTATGAACTCTGCCATCAGACTATGGGGCTCAAGGCCTATCTTTACTACCTTGAATTATTTGACTTTCAAGGAAGTAGTAAGCCTACCTGTTTTTCAGTTTCCCTGTTGAAGATTTTGGGGGTAGAATTTTCTTCCTTGCAGTTTCTCCATAGAGGAATGGAGAGACCTGCTTTACTTCCCAAGAGAGATCAGCAGCATTTTGAGGACAATTTTCCACCCATTGCAAAAAACTTGTGAGAGATTGGGGAGATTGGGGAAAACCTGACTTTGACTCTCCCTGACCTTCTCATCAGCTCAGAGATGCCTGGGCCCATATGAGGCTGAGGCCTACACTTTCAGGCTCCATTGGCAAGCAGCCACCAGGTCAGGTAAACCTGGCCCACTTGGTTCTCAATTCTCTCTGTTTCAGCTTTATAGTGTGACTTTTGGAGGAAAAGTCAGGGTGGTCATTCCCCGATTATCTTCACAATAGAAGAGACTGGCAAAAAGTGCAATTTTTATATCAGGTGTGGTAAATTTGCCTAGCACCTTTGAAAAAGCTGATGTCATGATCCCTTTTTGGAAACTTGTTATTTTGAGGAGTAAATGACTTAACAGATATAAAGCATGTAAATAATACTTGATACATAATAAGTGCCATTTAGAGGATAGCTCATTATTATGATTGTGATTTTTAAATTTTATTTATTTATTTATTTGTTCTTTTTAGTTATACATGACAGTAGAGTCAATTTTGGCATATTTATACAAACATGAAGTATATCTTATTCTAATTAGGATCCAAGTCTTGTGAATGTACATGATGTGGAAATTCACTGTAGTATATTCACATATGTACACAGGAAAATAATGTTAGATTAATTCCACTGTCCTTCCTATTCCTATCCCCCATCCCTCTCTTCATTTCTCTTTGTCTAACTCAGTGAACATCTATTCTCCCTTCACCCATGGTGGTGATTTTTGTTATTTAGTTTTTTTTTTAGTTGTAGATGGACATAATACCTTTATTTTATTTGCTTATTTTTATGTGGTGCTGAGGATCCAACCCAGTGCCTCACATGTGCCAGGCAAGCGCTCTACTATTGAGCCACAACCCCAGCCCCTATTTGTTATTTTTCAACTGGTTAGATCTTTAAAGCTGTAATTAGTACTCTCCGACACCCAACATGATTCAATAGTATTTCCTGATTCACAGGTTGTTGTGAGAATCAAATTAGATGCTACATTAGATATCAATGAACTTTGTGAACTGTACAGCACATGATATAATGGTGATGATGATATGCTATTTAGGATCTTCATGGAATGATCGTTGACTCTATGTGAGCTATTTCTTGCCCAATTCTCTTGTCTCTCCTTGTTTTCAAAGACCAATTCAATCTCTTGGTCAAGTAAGAACATTATAGTTGAATTGGTGAGCATTTTTCAGGTTCCTAGCATGAATAATTCATGGCAAAGAAATTTTATGAACAAGCTATCTCTTCACTCTTTACTGAAACAAAGCTGTTGTGGTTCTGGGCTTATGCCTGTTGTGCCATTCTAAAAGATTTCAGAACACTTATGTAGGAATCCAAGATTGTAAATAGAATTTGAATTGATGTCAATGGAGTGTTTTAGTGTTAACCCAAATCTGAATTGAACTACTCTGCTTTACTTACTGCTACTTCTCTTTCTAAGATAAAATTTATTCATTAAATGGCAGGGACATTTCCTGTTCTTAATGCTGTCTTATAGTCCTCACTGACCTTGAATTTATTTATTGATTTAACAGACATTTATTGAGTGCCTCCATTGTGCCAGTTAGTGTTCCAGCTGTTGGGAATATATTTTACATAAAGCAGACCATAAACCTTGCCTTCTGCAAGCTTATACCTGTTCACAGCATAGTTTATTTAATATAAAAATATTAATTTTATAAATAAATAAAATATTGGAGACAGACTTAAGATTGCATTTTGTATGATTGCTGGGAAACTATAACTTATGAGAAATATTTTAAGTGAATAAATAATACCTTCTTATTTTTATAATGATACACCCCAAAATTTAGAGTGTTTATTGAGTTATTAATTTATTTGGTCAGATTAACATAATAGCATTATTTGTATATTTATTGTATAATGCATTATGATAAAAGTAATTGTTTTCAGCACTGACAATGCCACTGAGTTTGCCTTGATACTTTTTTTATTAGTAGAGCTTTATGGTTCTACATAGTAATTGGGTTCATCCCGATAAACTCAAATATGCATGGAAATCAATTTCAGTTCATGGTCTTCCTTCTTTCCTCCCATCCTCCCTTCCCTCGCCCATTCTCCTTTCCTTCTACTTGTCTTTTAATTTGTATTTGATTGGTTCTTTATGTAATCTCATCCTTCTGTCCCTTTTCCTTTATTTTACTATAGCTCCCTCATATGAGAGAAAACATTTGACCTGTGAGTTTGAGTTTGGCTAATTTCACTTAGCATGATATTCTCCATTTCTATTCATTTATTGGCAAATGCCATCATTTCATTCTTTTTTATGATTGAGTAGAACTTCATTGTGTGTGTGTGTGTGTGTGTGTGTATCTCACAATTTCTTAATCCATTCATCTATAGACAGGCATCTGGGTTGATTCCATAATTAGGTTATTGTGAATTGTGCTGCTATAAACATCGAGGTAGCTGTGTTGCTGTAGTATACCTGTTTTAGATCCTTTGGGAAAACACCCAGGAGTGGGATAGTAGGGTCTTGATACTTTCAAATAAAAGCTTTACATTTTCCCCAATATTTTTCAGTCACTAAAGCCTTCTTATTCTAGAATTTGAGGTGTTTTTTTCCTGGAAAAAATCTTTAAATTTTGACAAGAAGAGTCCAGCAGTAGTGATATGTACTTGCTAAGTTATCAGCTCTTAAATAATCATTTTGCAGACATTATTCTTTTGGGGAAGACTTTTCTTTCTGGGATTTGTTAAATTCAATTGAAATAATGAAGAGTTACATGTTAAATTAGATCTAAAATTATTTCTTGTGTTACAGATTATAAATGGCTCAAGTTTAGAAAAATGAAAGAGAAGGATATTTCTATTAATAGTTTAGGATAGTCATAGTTGGCTTACTTAAAACAAAAGATGAATTTACATATTTTCTTTAACATCTTAAAGCTGTGTCTTAATTTACAATGCATTCTATCATTCTTACCTAAGCACTTTTTGGCTTGGTTTGAGGAGTGTTTCTCTGTCACCCACCCTTCACCACTCACTTCTTATCTTTCATCTTTCTCTAATCTGATAACACAGACTTCACATTGTATGGTTCAGGATGTGAAAACACATGGTAATGGAATATAATTAAATTATTTGGGTTGATAATGAATCAATAAGATGCTATACTCCTTGTAGATCTGACTGGCTTTCATTCAAATTACCCAGTTCCATTCTATTATTTTTAGAATTTTCCTATTTTATAATCTCTCTTTATTCCATTTAGTTTCCCTGGAGAGTTCAGGATTCTTTTAAATTCTTCATAGTAAGATTCCAGAATGGTCCTTGGAATCTTAGAAATCTTTTGTCTAGAAGAGGAAGGAGTAATTAAACTGAGGACACAGGTGGACTTGGGTCCACAGTCTGAAATGTTGCAGTGTATACAGTGGTGCTCAGCCCATACCTGCTTCAGTGCTGACCCATCCCTGGGTCCTCTCCGCCTCTATGTCTTTCTTTGCTCAGGTGTCACTCCTAAGAACACTCTCCAACCAATCTTTTGCACACAATTCTTCATCCCAGAGTCTATTTCTAAGATACCCAATTCAAGACAGAAAGGGAATGCATTAGGGGAGTGCCTCCCATTTTTCTTCATTTCTTAGTAAAGATTTTAAATTTTCTAAGACAATGTCTTGCTATCTACCACTACACACTATAGCAACACAGCCACCTCAATGCTTATAGCAGAATAATTCACAATCCACAATGTTAAGTGGATGTTTTCCAGAGAGAATTGAAGCAGGGAGCAGGTTATTCAGACAACTGTGTAATTTTGGTGGAAGGAAAGAGGAGGTAAATACTATGGAAAAATTTGGTTTGTAATTAGGAATAGAGACAAGATGTAGGGCTGTTAATGCCTAACATTCAAGCCACATCAATATGTCACTTGTTCCTGTTATAGTGCTGGAGAACACTGACATTTGAGATTTGGTCAAGCGGACCTGGTTCTTGTGCCCCAGGGAGTGTAGACAGTGCTAGAGAAGAAGGGGAGGGGCTCCGAGGGCACAGAAACTACTCAAGGGATAAATCAAAGTTAAGTGAAAAGTTTCATTTTCTATGAAAAACAAATGAAGGATTTGTCTGGTCAGAGTTTCTGGAGGTACTGGGGTAACAAGGATGGAGAGAGACACAGGCTTGAGTCTTAGGTTCAAATTCTGGCTCATTGCTGGGCATGGGGGTGCATAGCTGCAATTTCAGCATCTTGGGAGACTAAGGCAAGGGATCACAAGTTCAAAACCAGCCTCTCAGCAAATTAGTGAGGCCCTAAGCAACTCAGTGAGACCCTGTCTCTAAATAAAATGTGTGGGTATATATGTGTATATGTGTGTGTGTGTGTGTGTGTGTGTGTATGTGTGTATAAGACTGTTATATATTAGTGGTTAAGTGCCCTTGGGTTCAATTCCCAGTTGAAAAAAAAAATCTGCTCACTCCCTTACTAGTTATTATCTTTGGTTAAATTACTTGACTTCTGTGAGTGCAGATTAACTCTAGGGCATGAATTATCCTCTTCATGTCTCAAAGCTTTGTGAAGTCATTACTTAGGCATGTAAATATTTACTGTGAAATGGTAAGCATACTTTATGCAATTCAGGGAGAGTCTGAGATTCATGTGAGGCTACACCTATTAGACCCACAAAAAGTCACTGAGGATTTGCTGTATTTTAATGTCATTTGCTGTTTCTTTATCTAAAATAGAGTATCTAGCATTTGCTATGTCAGTTTAAAAAAGCCCTTTTCAAATTAGTGCAGCCATTAAACAGTAAATTATGGTTCCTATATGGTATGAAAACCAGGCACATGCAGGAGAATCAAAGAACTGTAACGCTGGAAGTCACTGAAGCACCTCTCTGGTCCTGGCCCCTTAGTCCACAGAAGAGCAGTTGGATGGGTGAAGGGAATGGCTAAGTCCTACAGCTTTTTAATGAAAAAGATAGCTCTGAACTATTGTCTCCAGACCAAAAGTCCATGACTCTTTCCATTGAACCATAGCTTACACCATCTGTTACTGCAAAGACAGACATAACAGGCTAGTGATGTCATTTCATATTGCCTCAATTGTTGGACTCTCAATCCATTGGTCCTTAATTATACTATATACTGACATGCCAGACAAAATTTATGTTCAAGACAATTCAAAAGAGAAATGCAAATCTAATATAAAATAGTATGGTTTGGAGATAGAATTAAAGCAATTGTCACAAGTTTGTATAAACGCTACTGTTTAACAGTAATAAAGAACTACTAAGGCTATGGAACTGGAAGAGTATTTATGCTTGAGGGAAAAGGATTGACTTTACCGTTAGAAAGTTAATAATTATAAAATATGCATTTGTTCATATTCATAAAGTTGTTAATGTGAAGTATGATGACTAAAAACTAGCATCAACAAAATGGAAAGGATTCTTAAATAAATATCTTTGCCAAAAATGTGTACCAGAGTTATTGTGGAAGCAGATATCTCTATTTCCTTCCTCCTTCCCTTCTTCCCTTCCTTCCTCCCTTCCTTCCTCTCTCCTCTCCCTCCCTACCCCTCCCCTCCCCTATTTCTTTTCTTTCTTCCCTCCCCTCCCTCCATTCCTACCTCCCTCCACCTCTCCTTCCCTTCCCTTCCCCCTTCTCTCTTTCTTTCTTCTCTCCCTCCCTCCCCCTCCCTTTCTCTCTTTCTTCCTTTTTTTCCCCTTCTTTCCTGGTTCTGGGTATTGAACCCAAGGCTTTATAATACTAGTCAAGTACTCTACCATTGAGTCATATCCCCAGCCCATAAATGCCTTAATTTCTTAAAGTCCCATCTGTACTATTATTTGTGTACAGTCTGTGTTGTGGATGTCTGTTTGCTCTATTAGGTCTCTCTTCACCTTTGACCTCCTCCAGGCATTGAGGAGTGACCCCCCTGAGCAGGGCAATTCAGGTCTTTCAACTTTGTATGGATTTGGTGAATGAGAGGTCAAAGGATGGGAAGAGAGTGAGTTTAGGTATTTATTTCCCTGTCCCCTTTCTTGTTGAGCTGTAGGTTGGCAGTTTTTGTATTTCTCTCCTCAGGGCCATAACTCAAGTCAGGTGCCCTTCTCCTATACCTGTGACTCTCCCAGGCTACCTTCTGGGGAAACTACCTCCTTTTCACATTTGGGAATAGAAGTAGCAACTGTTAGTTGTGGAACAGGCTAAACAAATTTTAGCTGCAGGGTGGGCTGAACACTCGACCCTCACCCTCACCCGTCTGGTTCCTTATTGCTTGTTTGCCTTAAGTCTGAACACTCAACCCTACTCAAGGCTGAACACTCGACCCCCACCTGTCTGGTGCAATGGAAACCCACATCTGACCCCTGCTCCATCTGCCTGAAGGCAGAAGATGACATCCTTAGCAACTACTGTATGATCCAATCAACAAGGCAGCTTGCAGACCCAGGGACCCCATTAGATTTTGGCTATAAAACTCTCTCCTGCCGGGCCCCCTCTCTTGCTCTCTTTCTTCTCTCACTTTCACTCTCTCTCAGTCTCTCTTCTCCTCTCCTATCTCTTTGCTCTCCCCTTCCCTTTCTTATCTCTTTCCCTGCTCTTTCTCTCCCTCTCTTTTCTCCTCTTTCTCACTGCTGCAATGAAGATCTCTTGGTCTCTCCGAGTGTTGTGTTCACTTTTCTTTCATCTGGTGCTGAAACCAGGGAAGAGGGTTAAAACCCACTTTTGGGTCCTTCTTCCTTTGGAAGTGCCACTCACTAGACAACCTGAACCCATTTTCTCGACTGCCAGAACTCCATCCACCACCGGCCTTCGATTGGTGAGTTTCCCCTTCCTGAAGTCCTAAACCCAATGGTGCTGTCAGGAGGATTTGATCATCCTGCAGACCTCTTTGCCCACCTGTGGTGAGGAAAACACCCCACCACAGACTTCAAGGCCACGGTGGCCCTCAGGGACTCCTTTCTTGGGCAGATTTGACTCTTAGGTTCAGATTTATTTCCCTTCCCCTTCCCCAGCATAGGCTTTATAGGTCACCCTCAAAGGACTGTGTAACCTCCGGGAAATAAAAATCACACCCCACCCAGACCTTCACGGTTTCGGTGGCTCTCATAAAGTCCTAGTCCTCTCATCTTTAAGACTCGACTGCTATAGATACTCTTACCCTCCCCTTCCTCTCTCTTCCCCTGCCTCTCTTTTCTCTTTCTGGCCCCAGGAGTCTCTTGTCCCGCCAGGAGGGGTCCCGAAAAGCCTTGTCCAAGGTCTCCCATGGCTCCAGCCCTGCCCAGGATGGCAGCCTCGACTGTTAGGATTCAGTGACCACCAATCTCTGCAGCTCCAACCTGCCACTTGGCACTCCTGATTTTTGGCTCTAGTGGGAATGCCCCTTTTGCCAAAAAGTCAGTTCCTTCCCCCTCCCTTATACTACATTTGTGTCTCCTTCCTTTTCCCCTATACTACCTTTGTGTCCCCTTCCCTCTCCCTTTATACTACATTTGCGACATGGGTAATGTATCCTCTCTGCCCGTTGACTCTCCCTTACAATGCCTTTTAGAAAACCTCAAACCCTCTCCTTGACACCAGATATTAAACCCCCCAAATTGATCAAATATAGCACCCAGGATTGGCTCACTTATCTCCTAGACAGCCAAAATAAATGACCCCCTTTTGGGTCTCTGGATCCCTCTATTCTAAGGGGTCTCTACAACTACTGTGAGCATTCAAAAAAATGGATAAAGATCTCCTACATTCAAACATTTTCCTTGGTTTGATCCAATCCTGCTCTCTGCACCTCTGCACCTCTTGCAAAACTCTACAAATTCTTCTAGCTTGCAAACCAACCCCTCAACCACCGATCCCCAACCTTCTCCTCCTTCAGACTCATCCATTACTTTTGATTCTGCTGATGAATCCCCACCCTATTGTCCAGCTCAAATAGGTCCTCATCCTCAACCTTCTGCCTGAGCCCTTCTACCGTCACCTCCACCTCAACAACCTGCTTTCTCCCCTCCAATTACTAGATCAAAAACCTACACCACTGCCCTTCCTCAGACCGTTACCCCTTTGCTGAAGTAGCAGGTACTGAAGGTATCCCTCTACCCACTCACTTCTCTCTTCTCCTGTCAGTGCCCACACCTGGTCCCACCAGGCCCTCTTACTAGCTAACCCAAAACTCAAACGAGCTGAGGAGGACCCTTAGACCCCTATCCAAAATCTGGTGAAAATGGCCTTTAAAGTTGCTTTGTCATCACTGAAAACAGGTTACTAAAAATTTAAAGTCCCTTACAGGCTTCTTGGGATATTCACTCCCATCTTCCCCTCTGTTCTACCTGTTCTACTGCTCAAGTTTTCCTTGCTAGGGAAAATCCCAACCCCCTTTCCCATTATTCCTTTACATTTCCTTTCTCATTCTCAGATCCACCTGAGCTGCTCTCAGCCCTACATTCCCGTCTTCCCTCTCCCTATCCAGGCCCACAGAAAAGTCTTAACTGACGTTCTTCAGCAATATTCACCATGGCTGATTTTAGGACTGTCAGCAAAGAGTCTCTACAAAAGAGTTCAATGTAGATAAACTTCCTATTTTCCTGTTGCCCTGTTTTACTTGGCCAATGGCTGGGAAAAATCAGCACTCCAGGTGCTGGAGACCCCCTTACTAGTTTTTCACATACATTCATCCAGTATAGTAGTTTGTAGAAATATGTAAACAAGGCCTCTGGCTTTGAGCTGGAGCTTCACAGTGTTGTCTACATTTCTAAGATAAGTACCAATTTGGCTCCATGGTAACAGCTATCAGGGGGAGGAAAGAAAAGGGAAAGAAACTTTCCCCTTCTCAGGTGTTGTCCTTGAAGGGTTAACTTGCCCAGAACAAAGGGAAAAAAAACCTTCTTTTATGTGAACTTCTGAAGACTGTGAACTTCTGAGCCCCTCCCCTTCCATGCTGGGTACAAAATTCTGAAACTACCTAAACTCGGGGTTCAGGGGATTAATTGATTACAGCAGAAGCTGTGCCCTCTGAATCTGGCTGCAACCAAATAAAGCTGTTTCCCTATCTTTGGTGCCTTTCCTTAACTGTCCCTACAACAGTATATAATTCTATATAATTAAACATGGTTTATGTTTTCATGAAATTTACAAGGATTGTTTCAAAATGTGAATAAAGATGGGGTTACAGATGGGAAAGAGAAATTAAAAGGTTCTAGGTATGGATTTAAAAGAAGGAAAAACGTGTTTCTGGATAAGAGAGTCTGTGATTAAGTAACTAATTTTATTAAATTGAAACTTGATTTTGATCACAGAATATTTTGTGCATGGAAGAAACATGTAAATTTTGTGGAGACTTTCTGGAAATAATTGAGACAAATCTTAATTGTACAAAAAAGAATCCCTAAGGTAAACATTAACTTTGCCCCAAATTAAGTCTTCTGATCTTAAACTTGAAAAAGAGGTTTATATAGCAGCATGAAAGATATCCCAGGAATATAAGTGATTTTGACACTTTTATTTTGATGGCAGCTGGGCTAAAAATTGATTCAGAGTTCGGTAGCTGTCAAAGAATTCTCTAACACTGTTTTGGGTTGAATTTACAAGGCATCATTTCCTTTGTCCTCAATTCAATGAAGTTACCTTTGCAAAGCTGTCATTACTGATTCTAAAACAGAAAAGAAAGGATCCCAAGGCCATGTTTTAGTTTTGAAGTTGTCTGAACAGAAGGAATCTGCAAGAGAAACTTTGCAAGATTTCCAGTCATTTTCAGATTTTTTTTTTTCTGCAGAAAATCTAAGGAAACTTGTTAATTCTTGACTTAATCTGTAGAAATTTTCTCAGCATTGCCAGGTTGTCAGGGATGTCTACTTGATGGCTTTTGGCCTTGAACTTAAATAGGTTTAATCAGTAGGATGCTCCTGGCTGCAAATGTAAAAGCCTGATTCAGTGAAGAATTGTATAGTAAAGTCTATTATCTCTCATGAGAGTTCAGCTTTGGTCAGGTTGGTGACTCTGATTCAATGATGTCACCAGGGATCTAAATTCCTCCCATATTTCTGCTCTGTTACTCTAGACAGCTTGAAATTCAGACTGGTCCTTTTATGATTGAAAAATACCTACCATGAGCACCTGATGTGATATATATTCTTGCTCATGATCTAAGAGTATGCCTTTTCCCCCTCATCTAAGAGTATGTCTTTTCCCCCTGACTGGAGCATTGTAGGCAATGTGGTTATATGACTTCTCTTCTATGACAGTAGCCAGAGCAATGCCATGTGTTACTGGCTTCAATAAAACAGGAAAATTTGACACTAGATCTATTTTTCTCAATCATTTGTGGGTGGAGAGGGAATATCTAAACAAAATCAAGACTGTATTAGGAAGAAAGAAAAGTGGGTTTTCTGAAAGTTATTAATGTTCCTTACAGATATTTTAGTAGTCTCTAAATAACACCTGTAGGAAGCATATAAAATGATTTATCTCAGCTACAATTATTTGCTAATTAAGCCAAACTCTGTTGGTTTATGAATAAATATTCTTTTCTTTTCTTTCTTTTTTTTCAGTATTAGGGAATAAGCCCAGGGGTACTCCACTGCTGAGGCACATTCTCAGCCCTTTTTATTTTGAGACATAAGTTGCTATATGGGGCTGACGTGGAACTTGAGATTCTCTCACCTCAGACTCTGGAGTAGCTGAAGTTACAGGTGTGTGCCATTGAACCTGGCTCAGATACTCTTCCAGAAGCAAAACTTTTCCTTTAGTTCTATTCTGTTTAAAGAATTACTTTTTTGGAGATTCAGCAAACTTAGGTGTAATAGCGAATAAATTCATATTCTGTTATACTATTTTTTAAATCATCAATGAATTATTCTTTTTTATTAGTGCATTATAGTTATACATAATATTGGGGTTCATTTTGACATAACTATAAAGCATTTAATATAATTTGTTTCAATTCAGGCCCCAGGACTTCCCCTTCCCTTTCTTCTTCTTCCCCCTGGTTCTCTTTACTGGTCTTCCTTCTTTTTATTTATAGCTTTTCTTAATTGGTGCTTTATAGATACACATAAAGGTGAAATTCACCACTCACTGTGGTATATTTATATATGTACATAGGATAGTTTGATCATTTCATCATTCCTCCCTTTCCCCCTTCAATCCTCTTCCTCTATTACACTGGCCTCTCTGTTATACTCTTTTGAACCAAGACTGTTAAAAAGGCAATGGCTCCAATAAGACCCCAGCACTAGACAGGATGTTTTTTGGGATGTTTTGCAGAGATCTGAGTCAGACTCACTGACGTCAAGAGTTACAGATAGGATATGTAGTTTCTTAACACAGCAAAGCCGATGCAATATTAAATATTGCAGGCATTCTCTTTATACATACAATATTAATATTTTTCCTCATCAAAGTTTTCACCCACTGATATCCCTTGCACCATTTTGAAGCTGTTGATGAGTAGTTTCTAAAGGTGATTCTCAAAATAGCATTTTTTAAAACATGCCCGTAAGCAAATATATAGATAAAACCCTAAAGTTGACTGCACCAAGTTTCTCCATCTCAGTTTCACTCCTTTGTGTGTTGAAAAAAAATATATGAAGTGGCAGTTTCTCCTTTACTTGCTTAGATTTGCTAGGGATTCTGGAGTAGATGACATTTTTTTTTTTTTTTCATTTTGACAGAGTACTGCTGATGATAGGGTTTTGTGGCTGAATCAGACTCTCCTGAAGGCCACTCACTATGCACTTTTCTCTATTAGTGTCCCTCTTAGGCCTTTTCTCTGTTGGACATGCCCTCTCCATACCCCCCTTGCCACCTTTCTCATTCCCACCTTTTCTCTTTCTGATTTTCTCATTGCTCTCCCTTTTTGTTCTATTCCTTGTTTTCCCTTCATTACTACCATCATCCTTCTCATCAGAAAAATCTTTCCAGAATGTGATGATAGGCAAAATTTTGCATTAAAATATTAATAATTTGATTCTTTTTTGCCAATTATTGACCTGAAGAGGAGGGAGAACGTGTTTATGTGTAATATTTAATAATTAAAAATATACATTTTCTCTTTTAAATAATCATATTAATGACTGGTCTGCTGTATTGAAAACAGTACATTTCAAGTATATTAACAAATTAATAGTTTGACCAAGGACTTTAAGGTATTAGGATGCACCTGACTAAAAATTTTACCAGCCCCTCTTTTTGCTTCAATTAAAAATTTGATCATGTGTAATTAGAGTTGAGAGGGTGTCCACTTATGGGGCAGCCTGGTGGGGTGAGGAGGGTACACACATAAGGTGGCCTGAAGTGGGTATCAGAGTCCAAGCAAGTGAGGAGGGAATTCACATGGGGGTGAGGAGTCTCACATGGGGTTTTCAGAGAATGGCTGGGGGTAGGACATTCTTGTATGGTTGCATCCTGAGTGAAATAAAGAGGGAATCTTTGTGAGGGAAGTAGTAGTTTCATGTAGGGTAAGTGTTTAAGCCAGAAATTATATTAAGGTTAATGGGAAGCAAGTTTCACTGCTGGAAGAACGAATTGAAAATACAGAAGGGGAATAAACCCAGTGGAGTTGAAATATTTAGCCATGAATGACAGTCTCCAATAGATGTAGGTAGATGTCTTAATAACTATAGATGTAAATGTATGGAAATTCATATGTATATACAGATACATGTATTCCAAGACTCCTAAGCTCTGTCCACTGAGTGGTCTTGGGAACAGTGAAACCCTTAGTGGAGTAAGAACTCCAAGGACTCAGACCTTGGCTTCTAAATGTCATTCTTAAGGGAGTGTGGAATTCTTATAGTGATGGATGATTTCAGGTCTGGGGAAATGAAAGTACAAACAAGCTTTGAACATCTAAGACTGAAGCAGGAGGGTTGCAAGTTCAAGGCCAGCCTGGACTTCTGTGAGAGCCTGTGTCAAAATAACAAACTAAAAAGACTAAGGACTAGGGATGCGACTCAGTGGTAGAGTGCCCTGGATTTCATCTCCAGTACCAAATAAATAAAGAAAATGAAAAAAAAATAAAAAAGCAAGGAAATGCTCAAAGAAGGATGAGAATATACCAAAGGACACAGGGACTACTTTGAAGAGTTCCCAGTGGCCAAATCTCATCAATTTGAGCTTCCAAATAAATAATGATAGTAATGAATTTTAGCTCATAGAATAAAATGAATGGTGAGTCTACTGATGAAAAACGGATGAATGAATAAATTAAAAGTTTCAAAGTATGTCCACACAAAAATATTATTAATTACATAGAAGGAAAGAGTAACTTCATATTTGAGAAAATTGGTAGAAATCATCTTAAACAATCGAAGTGAACATAACCTATAATAGAAGAAATCACCATAATATACTATTCAACAGGAACATGACACTTCCGTGATACTTCTACTGAAGATGCATAACCTGAATTTAATTGTGAAGAAACACTAGACAAACCCAAATTAATGGATATTCTAGTTGTAATTGTCTAAAGTGTCAAGATCATGAAAGTTAGGGATGAGACATAACTCCTAATTGAACTAAATTAAGGACATGATAATTAAATGTAACACTTAATTTTGAACAGGATCCTTTTGCTATAAATACAATTATCAGGCTGAGGAATAGATGGCATCATTGTTTCACTATTAATTTTCTGATTTTGATAATTATACTGTTGTTATGTGAAAGATGTCTCTTTTTTTTGGTAGGAAATATAAATTTATGGTCGATGGCACATTAGAATGACAACTTCCTCTCAAATGATTTAAGGAAAAAGTTCTTTGTAGGTATCTACTATTTTTTTCTGTTTTACAATAAAACATTTATCTATCTATCTATCTATTTGTACAAAAGTAGGTACAAACTGAAAATCAAAAATGGGAAAATTATTTATAGCTGTGGGGACAAGAAGATTTCTTTCTTTTTTTTGAGAAGAAGGTATTTGAATGGAAATTTGAAGGATGGGAGGATCTGATCAGAGATGAAGGGAAATCATTCCAGGCAGAGAAAATGCTTGAGCTGTGTGGACTTTTGAATCTCCCATTGAGTCCCCTGCCCTTGAGCTACTGCTATGGTTTTATCTTCTTATTTTCTGCTCATATTAGTACAATAGCCTCCTAATATGTAATTCTGCTTCCAGACAAGGAAAATAGAACCTATGTGTGGTTTAAAGCAAAGGGTTTAAGATGAGAAGGTAAAAGGTAGGATGGAATATAACTTTTCTATGGGAAAGTAAATCTTCCTACTGACAGTAAGGAGATACCCAACTTTGTTAGAGAATTTCTATTCCAGAGACCAACCTGTGAAGTACAACTATGATAAAGAACTAGCTAATTAGGAAACAGGAGTTGTAAAACTAGCTCCCAACTTCAAGGCTGTTTTTAGAAACCATCTTAAAGAGAAATGTTTACCTCATTTATCTGCTTTGGAACTAGGATCTAGCTATTAAAACAAAATACACTATTGTAAAAGTCATACATAGAAATTCATGTTGGTACAGCAAGTTGAAAATTAGAAGTAAAAATTATCTACTACCCTATAACTCCAATTATCACTGGCAAATGCCCTTCCATAGTCTTCCCTTACAAACAATCCATGTAGATATCTGGGCAATTCTCTGCTTTTTGGGCGGAGTTGGGGTGGGTGTGGGGGATGGAACCCAGGACCTCATGCATGCTGGGCAAGCACTTTACCACTGAGATCTACTCCCAGTCTTCTGCCTTTTAAAAGAATTAGTAATAATTATATTGTATTCATCTTGTATGGCTATGAAATAACATTAGAAAACATGATTTTTATTTATTTATTTTAAAAAATACCTTTATTTTGTTTATTTTATCTTTTTTGTATGTGGTGCTGGGGATCGAACCCAGTGCCTTATGCATGCTAGGTAAGTATTCTACCATTGAGCCACAACACCAACCCAGAAAACATGATTTTTAAAGGTACAGATATGCCATTTAGAAATTTATATATTTTTTTCTTATAATAAATAGTACTATAATGACATTTATCTTTTTTTTTGTATGTGTCTCTATTTTTTTTTAAGCCAGGAGGGGTAATATATGCCTGTAATCCCAGCTACTAGGGAGGTCAAATAATTCTTAAAAGTGCAATCAAGTCAAATGTAAATGTTTCAGGTGTTTTTTAAAAAATAAAAATTGGAAAACTTCCCTCCAGAAGTAATACATCAAGGTACAGAATTGCCAATTATAATGAAAAGGCTACCAGAATCTTGTAAAAGTTGATTGCTTCACCCAGTTAACTTTTTCCTGAGAATACCCAAAGTATATCCTCAAATATTCTGTGTGGCCTTTAACTTTCATGTTACTAAGAATATGGAGGGTGATAAGATACATAAAGAATTTTTAATACATTTCACTAACAGAATTTCAGCAGCATTGACTTATGAATAGAATTAATAATGCTTCAGCCAACATTTATGCTATTTTAAGAAGGTAATTGAAAGAGGAGAATATTCCAGAGGTATAAAATTTTACAGTTAGTTCCACTAACTAAAATAGATAAGATTACTTTTATTTATTGCAAAATAAAAAATATAATGCTATGTTAAAATTGTAATGACACAATAGTACAAAACACTTTCTCATACTCTATTGACATATGCCATTCAGTTATCTTCTTTATGGATTATCTGCTTTATGGGTTACCGGAAGCATTTTAAAAAACATTTAAAGATGGTTTCTATTCCTGTACAGCACAATAATTTCCTTCTTTACCATCTGGTCAACATATGATCAGACAATCCAAGCTCATTTTGATGCCACTGAAGGCAAAATGCAATTAGGAAGGAAAATTTACTGCAGTATCCATCATAGACCAAGGTCCCCAAACATATATTAATGACTTTTGAGTATCCACTATTTTGCATTCTCTCATAGGAGAGATAATTGGAAACTGAATAAAACATTTTTTTTAAAAAAAATCAAAGTAATCATTTTACCCATGATGCTTTCCTTTTAAAGTTTAGGGAGTTCCATGTATTATTTATAACCCATAAAGATTTTGAAGAACAATGAGCTTATAGGAGAAAAAAGGTGAAATAATTAGTCCTAACAGACAATAGAATTGTATATGTATAATTACCACCATCATTATTTTTATGTCAGTCCTCAAAGCAGGTATTGATTGTCATTATAATTTTATAGACAAGAAAACCAAAGATTTTGATTGGGTATTCCCAGGTTTGTATCTAGACTCTGTCGCCAGTTGCTCAGTGATCTCTTGCAAGTGGTCTATCTATATTTGGAAGCATTACCATGTTAGGATTTAAAAAAACTTAGATTCTCTCTTTCTTTTTTTCCCCCTGTATGTTTATTGAATGCTCCTGTACTGCAGGCATGGAGCTCTAGATTACAATAGCATTAATACACAGTTTCTGCCCTTAAGAAACTTCACCTTTAGGATGTCTTAAGAAGGTTGATCTGGGAGTGAGAGAAAACCTAATTTAAAATGACTTGAGGTAAAATAGAGAAGGTATTAACTTACATAATTAAATAGTCCAGGGACAAGACTGGTTTCTGGTTTGAGCTAGGGCTTTAAACAATTTTCTCTTTCTCCATTTTTTGATTCTACTTTTTCATTTCTGGTCCATTCTGCGAACTCCTGGTATAAGATGCCTCTGATATGAGTCCCTGTTCAGGTTCCTCAGCCCAAGTTTCATGTGTTGCATTAGTTCTTCTTGGGCACACACCTCTCACTGAACAAATCACTGGGACTTGAGGTATGACTTGTGCTAAGTGGCTTTGCCCTAGGTCAGGTGTAGATCCTCTGTCCTGGGTAAGTCAGTGTCATCAAATCACCTGTGCTTAGTGTAAGATAAAGGGCATTAAAGCAGAAATTTAGTCACTGGGAGAAAGATGAATAGGATTTGGGGGCAAATTATAATGTCCATCAGAGAGGTGAAAACATCAAGAGACTGGAGTATTAGACTGTACAGTCAATGTACAGAAGGCTGCAGAGACAAGAGGAGTGCTTGACTCAGTGTTGGCCAGGTCAAGGAAGTAGCCTTGGGGACATTCTGTTCAAGCACAAACCTGAAAGAGAAGTGGTAAGAGCTCTATACTGGACCAGAGAGGTAAGCACAGTCAAGATCAGAAGTGTCCTGGGGCTCATGTGATGGATCTTAGATTTTACCACAAGGGAACTGGAATAAATGTCCTTCCATTACCTTCTGCATCATTAAAGAATCAGTTGTGGGGTCTTATATTTTTATCCTAACTTTGTTCCTATTTGCTCTTCCAATTCCAGCAAAGCACTCTGTTTGTTTCCTGCATCTTATTTTTATTTTTTTGGTATTCCTTACTATACATATCTACTTGGATTTAGTAGTTTTACCAAAAATTAACTCTGGAGAAGTGACCCAGGGGAATTTCTAGATCTGTAAACTAAATAATAGCAACCTAAACAAAGCATTATTCTTTTTTTTTAAGAGAGAGAGAGAGAGAGAGAGAGAGAGAGAGAATATTTTTTAAAGAGAGAAAGAGAAGAGACAAAGAGAGAGAATTTTTTAATATTTATTTTTCAGTTTTCGGTGTACACAACATCTTTATTTTATTTTATGTGGTGCTGAGGATCGAACCCAGCACCCCGCGTATGCCAGGGGAGCGCGTTACTGCTTGAGCCATATCCCCAGCCCAAGAATTTTTTTTTAATATTTATTTTTTTAGTTTTCGGTGGACAAAAAATTGCATCTGTGGTGAACATGTACAGACTTCTTCTCTTGTCATTATTGCCTAAATAACACACATAACAGCTATTTACATAGTTTTTACATTGTATTATGTTTTTGTAAGTAATCTAGAGATGATTTGAAGTGTATGGGAAGATGTGCACAGATGATATGTCAATACTACACCACTTAACACAAGGAATTTGAGTAGGTGAAGATTTTAGGATATGTGGGGGTTCCTAGAACTCGTCTTTCTTCGGTACTGAGGGCAACTGTGTATGACAGAAGTAGCATTTCAAATTGTGTGTGTGGGTAAATTACCCATGAGTAGATTTGGACTGCTTAGTAGTCATCAAAAATAAAAATAAAAGGTCCCTTCTTTCTACCAGAATAAATACCAAAGGAATCAATAATTTACATAGAAATTCATAGTGCTGGATGAGAACTTTGGACTTTCTTTAAAAAATAATCTTATATTAATAAAGACCCTTATAAATATGAAACAAAATCTAGAGCCACAAAGAAAAAAATGACTAATACACCAATTTACTAAAAATAGATAATTCTGCAAGGTGAAAGTACTATTAACAGAGCTAAAAGACAAATTCCATACTAGAAAAAATATTGCAATGAAGATTATTTACCTAGAGATAGTTTCATTAATATTAAAAATCAGAAAAAGAACCACTTTCTTTTTCATAAGAAAAACTAATAGAAGATATCAATAGCATTCAGAGAAAAGAAAATACTAATGTTTTTAAAAAACATGAATGTATGCTCAAATAGTCTTAAAATCAGAAGGAGTAGAAATGATGCCACCATGGGATTCTATTTTTTTACTTATCAGATTATCAAAGATCCCAAATTTTGATAACACAATATATTGATAGTAGTATGTGTGAGGGGGAAAGATGCTCTTACATTGCTGCTGAGAATTTTAATCAATATATATTTTCTGGAGAAAATTTGGCAATAGCTATCAAAATCACATATTGAATTCACATATTGAAGTATAATTTGTAATAGCAGAAGTTTATATAAATAAACAAAACAAAAATCCCTTAGTAAATAGCACACTAGTTAAATAAATCATGGTGTACTTATATCTGGAATATGATACAGCTATTGAAAATAATAATGCAGTATGAAATAATCAGAATAAATACCGAAGTCATCAATAATTTACATAAAAATTCATAGTGCTGGATGAGAACTTTGGACTTTCTTTAAAAAAATAATCTTGTATTAATAAAGACCCTTATAAATATAAGAAAAAATATAATATAAATATATTATATAAATATAATAAAATATAAGAGAAAAAATTGCAGTGCATAACAATATGATTTTACATGTATAAACTGTGCGCCTGTGTTATCCTTTAATATCTCTGGAATGACACATAGGAGAAATTTGTTAGTGACTGCCTCCTGGGATGGAAACTGGTGACTACTGTACGATAGAGGTAGGTGGCACAAATTTTTGTGCATAGATTGCCTATTCAAAGGATCATTCTCCTCCCCAAAGTACAAGCCAGCTGATTCTGCTCTTGAAATGAAACCACCTCTCTTATGCTTGCATCTTCCAGAGATTATATGCCAAGTTATCTAATAAGATGGGTATATAAAACCCTTTGTAAAGTATAAAGTACTGAACACAAGTAAGGAATCACTATTATTAGTACCAGTCTAATATCTTGAATTATGTTAATTTGACAAGAGAAGCAAGGAAAGGTTGGAGTAGAAAAATAAATTTCCTTGATGTCAAGTAGACTTAGGCTTTCCTCTTATTTGAGCATTTAATCTTTCCTTGCCAGAGTGGGAACCACATCTTTCCAAAGTTTAGTACCGTGCTTAGCTCACTGTGGGTGTTTAGTGAATGTTAAATAATAATAATAGCTATATATGGATCGTTGCACAACTTGGTAATACTTTCTCTTCATTGAATTACACCTCTTAGCAAGCCATTTTAAAAATATATTCCTAACTAAATTAAGGTGCAATAACTCACTGTGAGAATTGATATTTATATAAAAAAGAGAACTGGCACAAAACCAATGATTTAAACTGCAACTTTCCAATTCCTTTTTAGTGGCATTAATAATGGTGCCCTTTTGAGGTGTCTTTTCTTCTTTCAAATACCTCATTATTTGTGGTGGGCTGGCTAGAGGGGATAGTCTTCCCATTTTCTGTTTTTTATTTCCTTCCCCTAGCTTTTATATTTTGTGATGTGCCATGGGGGAAGGGCATCAAAGGAATAATAACCTAATTTTAACCTTTAATTGCTCTTGTTCTTTAGCAATGTCTCTGGTTTCACAGTCTTCCTGCTCATTATACTATCTCACTCCTCAGCCATTTTACATGGGTATGTGGGGGTTGAGATAAATGATCTCTCAGGTCTCCTCCAACTCAGAAGCTCTATATTTCTTAAGGGAATATGTACATTTTATATGCCTTGCATTGTCTTTGGTTATGAAGAATTATGTCTGTTTAAGAAATTATTTGAAAATTCTCTAGGTGCTTTAAGAATATATCCATGGAGCTGAGCTTCAGGAATCCTGGTGTGATGAAAATGCATATTTGTATCTCTGTGCTTCACATATGTTGCTTAAGCTTACCTGGAATGCTCTTTCTTTGCCTGGAAACTTCCATGTTCACCTCCCTCTGAGACCTTCCCTAACAGAGCAGAGTCAGCTGTTCTCTTCCAGGATCCCACCCATCTCACAGCCCTGCAGCACTTTTTCTGGGCACTTCTTCTCTGCTTTTGTGACGGTGTCTCCCAATCAGACTGTGTGGTCCTTTCCAGAAAGCATGTTTCATATTCACCTTTAATTAAGATGGCTGAAAGATAGCATGTGCTCAACAAATATTTCCTGAAGCAATGAGTGAATGAAAGATTAAAAGTAAGGAGTCTGGAGCTTGGGCTTGGTTCTGCTGTCAATGATGTGTGTCCCTGAGAAACTGGCCTACGTTTCCAGATTTCAGTTCCTTCAAGACTAAAATGAATGAATATGTTAGAAATCCTCCTGGGTCTCTCTGATGACTTTGATTTCTTAATTATCTCCTTTCAGCAGGGATTCTATCTTCAATGTCATCATGTATAGTGCTTTGATTAATGAATACTTTTTAAATTTCATAGAGGAACATAAGTCTAAAAAGTAACCTTGTCTATAATTGAGTGGTTGGGCAAATCATTGGTACCACTTTCAACCAAAGGACTGGTTCTTCCATGGCCAGCTGTGAAAGAGAATAGATTATACAGAGCTTTGGGTTCATATTTTCATGCATCTTCAACTATGAAGGACAAAATATGGAGGGTAGAAGAGGTCAGGTCTCAAAGAGACAATAGTTAATAAAAATGTATGAGGACCATCATCATGAATCAACATAATTTACTGAGCACCTATTTTGTGCCAGGTAAATTAGGCACATCATTTCTAATATTCAACAACTTTACAAGGAAGATGATGGAACTAATTTTAGTGGCCAATTATCTGTTGCTATGACAACATACCTTACACATGGTGTAAAAGAATGACCATTTTCTTTCTATTCTGGAGGTCAGGAATTGAGAAACAACACAGTGGTATACTTTATTTCTGCTCCATGATGTCTAGGGCTTCTGCTGAAATGATTTGGGGCTGGGAATGCCTGGAAGCATTTCAAGGCTTACTCAAGAGTGAATGCTGATGGTCAGCTGGAGCTTCAGTTGAAACAATTGGCCCAAATACCTACATATGACCTCTAAGCATCTTCACATCATGATGGCTGGGATTCCAAAGGGGGAAATCCAAGAGGATCAAGAAAATCTGTCTTGCTTCTCATGACTTACTTTCAGAAGTTGTGTAGTGCCAGGTCCACTAAGTCAAAGGCCCTCCCTGATAAGGGATGGAAACATAGAGCCTACCTCTCAGTGGGAGGAGATTTAATCTCGCATCATAAAAAAAGTATTTGTAATAAGAGGTTATAGGAATCTTGGAAAACCTCCCACACTTGCCAAAGAATCCAGACTTAGAAAGAGGTAGAGACGATATTCAACAGGTCCATTTTAGCTCAGGCCCTGCACATTTTTCATCACACCACAGGGCCTCGGTTGTCATGATGCTAGGAGTCCCGTGGAAAGTTCCTTTATTTGCAGCTCTGTTAATTTAAGTAATATTAATCTACCAAGGAACTGCAGTGTACCTGAGACATTGTCTGCCATTTCAATAGACAGTTGTCATGTATACCATCTTGGTTTACCATCTCCACTTTTAATTCTAGGCTTCTGATCATACTCTTTTTTTTTTTTTTAAAGCAGGTTTAACAATTTCCTCAATGCCATTCAAGAGCTTACATGCCCAGAGCTTGTGCCACAAGTTCATGCATTTGTTACTTATCTTCCCTGCTGTGATGTCAGGCTGAGACTCTACTGTGACAGCAGAGGCATATAAGTAACCAAGTACTAAGAGAGTTTGGAGTAATTAGAGAGCATGTATTAAAAGGGGTGATTCAGATGAAGTTCTGCAAAGGAGTTGAATTTATTTATTTATTTATTTTTTAGGAGTTGAATTTAGATGAGGTTAAAATGTGGAATCTGCTCTGATCCTCACTTTCTCCTCATTTCCAATATAAGGATGCACAAAACTAGTCATATATCTGTAAGTGTGCATGTGTGTGCATTCCAAAATCCAAGAGCAAAATAAAGGTTGTCAAAGGCATGACCTCATCCCTCTTCTGCTCACCACACTGCTTCTGTTTCTTCATTCAGAGTCAGAGCTTCTTAATAGCCATGGAGACACCTCTGGCTAACAATACTGTGCTGACGCACTTGGCAAAAGAAGGGCATGGAAGTGAATCATTAAATCCACTGATAAGGAGGAGAAGATTAATTAGAATAACCAGATGCTCAGGAAAGGAGTAATAAAAATTTACCCCCAAATCTGGGCAAATTAAACTCACATAATTGATTTCAGTCACGCTTTAGTTTTATTCAAATGGAATGTGAAAGAATGGGAAAGAGTTAAAAGTCTAGTCAAATAATAAGCTTAGGAAAAAATTCCCTTTTATTTTATACATGATCTCACATTCTGTAGTTTAGCATTATAATTAGGTATGACTTTTAATTGTAAAGGCATGAAGATACAATTTTAAAGAGGATGAAAGAAATCCATCCGACTTCCATAGCAACAAGAGATTTTCTGAGTCAGCTGAGCAGCACGAATATTAAAAAGAAAAACAGACTCCCCAAATTCTTGGAAACTGATTTAAAACCAAAATATTAAAGACGATAATGGTATTTGGAAATAGGACCAGGCTTTTTGATAGTTTCTGCTTCATTTTTATCACTGGCACAGTATTATTTTCTATTTATAATTAGATAAACATACAGTCTATATGTAAAGCAGTTCAGAAGCTGTAGTCTAACTCATCATTGTGGGGAAAATAAATGCATTTTAATATGAGTTTGTCATTTCTTAAGAGACACACAAAAAATCAATAATAGCAGGAGCAGATAATCAAAGGCATATAGAGCTAACACACAGTAGGCATTAGGAGAGGGTTCTGAGGCCATTATTGCCAGGAGAGTTCCTGAGATTAGGAATCCCATGAAATTAAATGTCTGGGGAAAAATCAGAAGAAATTGAGGTTTAAAGTTTAAAGACTTGTTCCAAATTACCAAGAGACATGTTAAAATATACTAGAATTCCTCCAGTTTCCAGTTCTCTGATACCTGACCTGGCCTTTCTTCCATTCACCCTTCATTTCTTTGAGTGGTTGTCCCTTGGCTTCTCTCCCCTCCCTTGACCTGCACCACAATGGAACTTAAAACAGATACCTATGATAAGAAGTATCTGAGTTCTAAAGAGAACCTAAATTACATTTACTATCTGGAACAATGTGAATGCAGAATATAAACTTTCAAACTTACTTCTCCTATGACTTGAATGGTCTTGCCAACAATGTGTTGGAAACTGAATGCAGCACTGTAACAGTGTTGGGAGGTGGGGCCTTTTGAGAGGTGTTTAGGTCATGAGGGCTTTGCCTTCATGAATGGCTTAATGCCTCTATAAAAATGGCTTGTGGGAATTTAAAATAGCCTTGGACCCAAAATGCTATACAGATTCAATGCAATCCCAATTAAAATCCCAATGTCATTTCTTATAGAAATAGAAAAAGCAAGCATGAAATTCACTTGGAAAAATAAGAGACCCAGAATAGCCAAAGCAATCCTTAGCAAGAAGAGTGAAGCATCAAATACCAGACCTTAAACTGTATTACAAAGCTATGGTAACAAAATGGCATGGTATTGGCACCAAAATAGACATGTAGACCAATGGTACAATATAGAAGACACAGAGACAAACCCACATAAATACATTTATCTCATATTAGACAAAGGCATGAAAAACACAGTGGAGAAAAGATAGCCTATTTGACAAATGGTGCTGGGAGAACTGGAAATCCATATGTGGCAAAATGAAAATAAACCCCTATCTCTTACCATGCACAAAACACTCAAAGTGGATCAAAGACTTAGGAATTAGTCCAGAGACCCTGCCCTTAATAGAGGAAAAAGTAGGCCTAAATCTTCATTGTGTTGGATTAAGCCCTGACTTCCTTAACAAGACTCCTAAAGCACAAGAAAGAAAATGAAGAATTAATAAATGGGATGGACTCAAACTAAAAAGCTTCTTCTCAGCAAAAGAAACAATCAATGAGGTAAAGAGAGAGCCTACATTTTGGCAGCAAATTTTTGCCACACACACATCAGATAGAGCACTAATCTCTACAATATATAAAGAACTCAAAAAACTTAACACTAAAAAACAAACAAAAGCAAAAAAACAAAACAAAACAAAAAAAACAACCCAATCAATAAATGGGCTAAGGAACTGAACAGACACTTCTCAGCAGTTGATATACATTCGATCAACAAATATATGAAAAAATGTTCAGCATCTCTAGTAATTAGAGAACTGCAAATCAAAACTACTCTTAAGATTTCAAGCCTGTCAGAATGACAGTTATCAAGGATACAGACTACAATTAATGTTGGTGAGGATGTGGGGGAAAACGCAAACTCATACATTGCTGGTGGCACTGCAAATTGGTGCAACTACTATGGAAAGCAGTATGGAGATTCCTCAGAAAACTTGGAATGGAACCACCATTTGACCCAGCTATCCCACTCCTCAGTCTATACCCAAAGAACTTAAAATCAGCATACTACAGTAACACAGACACATCAATGTTCATAGCCGCTCAATTCACAATAGCTAAACTGTGGAAACAAGCTAGATGCCCTTCAATAGATGAATGGATAAAGAAACTATAGTATATATACACAATGGGCATTTTTTAATACTCAGCATTAAAAAAGAATAAAATCATGGTATTTGCAGGTAAATGGATGGAGTTGGAGAATATAATGCTAAGTGAAGTAAGCCAATCCCCAAAAATCAAATGAAGAAGGTTTAAGGATGCTGATTCATAATTGGTTTGGTGGGGCATGGGAGGAACAGATGAACTCTAGATAGGGCAAAGGGGAGGGAGGGGAAGGGAGGTGGCATGAAGGTAGGAAAGAAGATGGAATGAGATGGACATCATTAGTCTAAGTACGTGTATGATGGCATGAATGGTATGACTTTACGTTGTGTACAACAGAGATATGAAAAATTATGCTTTATATGTATATTATGAATTGAAATACATCCTGCTGTCATTTATAACAAGTTAAATAAATAAGAAAAGGAATTTACCATGCGTCTTACTTAGAAACTTTTAGTTAGCTATTTCTCTATCCCCTACAATTTCAAGATGAAGTTCAAGATTAGGATGAAATACACATGGTTAGATGAAAGATGAACAAAAGAAAGTTCTAATTACAGTTTAATTATCTAATTATTTGCCTTAAACAGGATAATTCTAAATGTGTTCACAGTGATTCTGTTTTGTCAGTGGAATCCTGTACAGTGCTTTGGTCTTTCGTGTGTGTTTTTATCATGACTTGGTTGTGAATTGATTTCTTTATGTTGACTGTAACTGTTATCTTTAGCAAAGCAGTGTGGTCTGAATGCAGCAATTCTCAGGGGATTTTTAAGCCTTTAGCAAACTTTTAGCAAAGCAGGGAAAGTAGAGATCCTTTAGTTTAACAGTAATATGGGAATGACAGCAATACCTCCATAATTCCTGGCAGCTCTTTAGCTCTTTTTTTTTTTTATTTACCTCCTCTGCAGCTTCTCCATAATGTTTGGACCAGTAGCAGCTGCAGTTCTAGAATTAAATTACCAATAAGTTACTGTCTACAAATAAATATATTAGTGGTTGATATTCTATGATACTCCTGTTTTCACAGCTCCTTACTAACTGTCCATTTTGATTTTCTCAGGAGACAAGTTTTGAAGAAAGTATTCTCAGAGTGAATATTTATATTTAAAAAACTTTAAAAAGTGTATTTTTAATATTAAATTTCATCAATGTCCTATGCAAATGTTAAGTATTTAAAGAAGTGTAATTAGGCTGTTAGAATCCAATTTATGTATATTTTATAGAATTTTGTCTAAAACAATGGCAGGGAGAGCTATGATGCCATTGTTCTTCAAATCTTTATAGACACTTAAAAGGAAATTTTTAGAAATATCCTCCATAAACATCACTCTTACAGAACACAATGCATTGTTAAATATCTATAAAGTTAAAATGTATGTGTATATATTTAGGCTTCAGATGTCTCAGAAGATTACACAATCCTTCTGGAAGGGTAAACATTTCACTGTTTAGGCAAACCCCTTACCTAACACCTAATTCAATTTCCATGAGTTACAAATTTGTTCTGAAATTCAGATTGCTTACTGTTCAATATTAATATCAGTTTGTGATCTTGTTTTGGTAAACCCAACCAAATTTTTTCTCTGAATGTCACAAAATTTCAAAGATGTTAAATAAATAAAATTGTTACAACTATATTAAAAAAAAGCCTTGGGTCTGCCCTTCTCCTTCACACCCTGTTTACCTTCTGCTTTGGGAACTACAAAGCAGGGCATCAGGAACTCCCCCACCCCACTCTACACTGTACCCATCTTATGTTGTTCACTTCTGTCACTTTGGGTTTCAGTTTGCCGACTTTGGGTTGGATCATTTCATCTGTAGTCTTGGCTTTGGACAGACCTCTTGCCTAGAAAGTGACCAAAATAGCCATTTATTCTATGTCCGGTAGCCAGGTTTATCATTAGTGCCTCAACCATGCACACATACATAAACCACCCTCCACATCCCCACAGGGAACCTCACATACTCCAGCATAACAGTTGTTTTTATTTTTCATATTTCATGAAGAAATAAATGGCTTTGGCTTTGAGTGCTTGACTTTTCTATTGTAGTTTATAAAACTTAATGTTGGAGAGACCTATATCACTGTCATGTCTAATTTTTACATCAGAATCAAATAAAAACAATTATTTAAAATTAAAAAATGGCTTGTGAGAGTGAGTTTTCTCTCTTCTGCTTTTCTGTCATGTGAGTATGTGGCAAGAAGGCCCTTACCAGTCACCAGATGCTAGCACCTGAGACTTCCCAGGCTCCAGAACTGTGAAAAACAAATTTCTATTCCTTATAAATTACCTATGGCATTTATCTATAATTATGAAATGGATCTAGACAAAAATTGGTACAAGAGAAGTGGGGTGTTGCAATACCTAAAGATACGGAAGCAGTTCTAGAAATGGGTTATGGGTTGGGGCTGGATCAGGTTTGAAGTGAACTCTGGGAAAAAATGTGTTGCCATATAATGGGGCACAAAGGGTGATCTGGAGGGGACTCAGAAGAAGAGAAGAGTTGTAGAGAAGGCCTTGTTCTTCTTATAGATTGCTGTAGTGGTTGTGTCAGTGAAGAATGATGAGGTCTCAGAGAGAAATGAGGAATTAGAAACAAGATATTGGACACCAGAGGAAAGGCCATCTCTGTTACAAAGTGGCAATGGACTTGGTTGAATTGTGTCCATGTCCTAGGACTTGAGAGTGAATGGAAGGCAGAATTTGGAAGTGATGAACTAGGATATTGGTGGAAGAGATATCTAATCAGCAAAGCATTTATGATGCTGTGTGGCTTATCTTAACTGATTATTGTAAGTATGAGAAAAGGGAAGTGATTTAAAGACAAAATTTATATCAAAAGGAAAGCAGAACTTAAATATTTGGAAAATTTTCATAATGGTATAAGGGCATCTGTTTCATTCATTTGGATATTTATTAACCATCTACTCTATGCTGGATTCTCTTCTAGACATTGGGGAATCAAAACTGAACAAGACTGATGAGATTTCTGTCATTGCAAAGTCTGCATTCTAGTTGGGGGGAGAGGTGAATATACATTTATATAAATTAGTTTTAGATAGTGGCAAGTGTTATGAGGAGAAAAAAAGGACAGATTGGAGGAAAGGGGTGCTTTACATAGAATAGTCAGGGTTCTGATGAGGTGATTTTTAAGTATAACCCAATGGGCTTGTAAATGAAATTGTCTCTATTGCTCCCTCCACTAAAAAACAATTTAAAAATCAAACACTATGTGAGCTTCCTCTGCCTTCACATTCCACACTCCTTCCATGAACTTCTAGTGCTAACCATTAAGCATTCTGCACACCCTTACCCAAGCATTTTTATTAATACAAAATCTGCATTCCAAGATCTGCATTCCACTACATGATTTTTCCATTGAATAACATATTCTAATAAAAAAATAAAAAAAAATATAAAAATATATCTTTGAAATATTTCCATGCAAATACATATAATTTTTCTTTTTTCCCCATTGGGAAGATAATTTACTTTGTAGGAAATTGTAAAGCAAATGAAAATATTAAAACATTCAGATGAATTGACTCAGGAGTTATGCTCCATTGTGCTCTTTTTCCAGTGCCACATGACTGAGTTGGTGAGTCTAAGGTACCCATGGAGAGTCTTTTAATAGTTAGGAAGTAGGGTGAAAAATGACAGTGTAAGGCAAAACTCATTCTAAATTCTGAGAGTTAATTCTAACAACATTTCACCAAAACACATATGATTTTGGTCAGCATCTATAATAATAAATTTCCAAATGTCTTAATAGAGGTCATTCTATATAACTATTAAGAGAGAAAAAATCCTTTCCTTTATTGACTTTTTAATAGGTTAAAATAAATAAATAAGTAAATAAATACTTCTTAGAGTCAAATTATTTGAAATATGTTTCTAAAGCAGTCACCTCAGAAGGCAGGAAATAATTAGCTTTAAAAATATTGACTACTTATTGTTTTATTAAAAAGTCCTTTAATGCCAGCTCTACCTCAGCAAAATTTGAGCTGGTACCTCCAGTTGTTTAGGAATGCCCCCAAACATCTGTTTCCAAGGCTTCTTAAACTTAGTTGGGTAGATTGTACTGAGCAGTCTTCGTTTCTATGCTTCATGCCATAGGCATACTGGGATTCTGGAGATGGACTGTTCTAACGATGGTGCCAACTCCCACATTGTTTTACGTACTGAGCAACAAGGTTGGTATAAAATAGAACTCAGTCACTCAACTCAGTGAAGACCAAAAAAGAATCAAACGAACAAATAAGTAGAATCCAACAATGCAGTCTGCTAGCAATGGCCAAACTAATATGCTAAGTATTTTTAAATACCTTTATCATTTTATTCTCATAGGTCTTCACAGTTTGTGGAATTATTCTATTTAAAAAAGAAAACAAATGAAATACCAACAAAAACATTGTAAATAGTATGTACAAGTTCACATGACAAGAAAGCAGAATCCCAGATCTTTAAGACTTAAAGAATATGTTTTAAAATGTATTTCATTCTAGGATGTTTCATTTTTAATACTCATGTTCTGTCACGTTCTCTCATTCAGCCTAACACACATATGCAATTGGGATTTTTTTTTTTTAAGATTTAAGATTGAATGCTGCATTGGTTATCTATTGCTGTGTAACAGATTACCACAAATTTAGCACTTATAGCATGTCCTTATTATATCACAGTTTTTGAGGATGAGGAATACAATCACAACTTGGCTAAATGTTCTGCATAGGGTCTTATGGGTGGGGGAGTTAAAATTCTACACGTAGTCATCTACATTTCTGAGGTTGAATTTTATGTCTGAACTATGACTGTAGGCATAAATTGTCCCATAGCAATTTATCTCACTACCAAGTATCTGTGAGAGTAATTCCATGGCTTTACCAGTACAGAGTATGCTACTGTGTTTTAAGGTGTTACCACATGGCAGATGTGGTCTCATTTGATCTTGATAACAAACATACTGAAGAGCAATAAGAGCTAATACTTAAAATCTGAATTTTTTTCAGGAAACAAATTGATAGGCAGACCTGCTTAAGTTTCCATGATTGGTAAGTGCAGATGGGAAAATAACCTGAATGAGACTCATGTTCCCTCTTGATCGCTGCGCAGAGATGAAGCAATAGAGCCAGCAAGACACTGTCCTGACAAGACCAGGAGTGGACCTGGATACTGGATCTCTAGGAAGTGTGGGAAAGCATGGTGAAGCCATGAGACACAGGATCAGGGAAGCTGCTGAAAACCAAACTGCCAGGGAGTAGACAGTCCATTTGGTCTGAGGTATGCTGTGTTCATTTCCCAGATGCATCCTATGATGTGCTTTGAAATATTTCTCATTGGGGAATGTTCCCAAGATAAGGGGGTAAAATCAAATGAAAAAAAAAAAAAAAGAAAGAAAGAAATCTGATGCAGACCAAATTTGACTTCCATTAAACATTGCTTATAAACCTTCTAAAAGAACAAAGAGTATTTACAGGTGCTTTGGACTCAGAAGGAATAAAAAAAAAAGTGACAAGCTTGTTTTAAATGTTCATTGCATTTACCCGTTACTGACTTGAAAATTGAGTGCTTATTTCATATGGAGAGCTGGTTTTTTCGTGGCACAGAGGCTGTCATTACACACTGTGAGAGAAAGTGTCTCCTGGGTCTCTCATCCTATTAGAAGGATTCCACATCACCTTCTTCTACAGGGAGGGCTCCCAGCAACCACATGACTAGTCTGTGAACTTCCATCCAGACATAGCAGAAGGGCTGGGTGAATCTCTGCCCCAAAGCTGGGACAATCAGATTCTTTGTCCTGGGAACTGGGAACTGGTTGAGGTAGATCACTTAAACTGAAGATGGGCACGTGGGGGAACTGGGGGGCAGTCCTCTTTGCTCTTGTATACATATATACCAAAGAAAAGAAAACCATAGAATAAAGTTAGTTAACTTAGTGAGAGAAGCAGAGCCAGAGGCCATAGGAAAGACAGACAGACTAAACAAAAGGTAACATCTAGACTCTGCCAGCTTCCCGTTTTCCATGGCACTCCTTGTGGTATCTGGCTAGCATCATCTTTGACTTCTTTGAAATAGTCCCTTGTTATAGATTGAAATAATGTCCATAATATTTTGCAGTGAGGAAAGAGGAGGGTGTTTGTTCCTTGAATCTAAGCTGACTTTAGGAATTATTTTGACTGTCAGAATGTGACATAAATGAAATTGTTGAATTTTGGTTTAGGTCTCAAGATCTTTTTTTTTTTTTTTTTTTTGTTGTTGTTAATGAGCCCTGTGACTACTAAGTGAGGATGCCTAGAGCCCCATGGTCCAATCCCTCCCTACTACTGGCTTCCTTTGCACCAGTTGACAGTCTGCTAGCCCCCAGAAGTGGTTTAAGTGAGAACACACCAGATTATCTGGCTTGTAACTGACCTGCCAGCTATGTGAGATGCATGTGCAATCTCACCAGACACCAGATGAGCAGGAACAGACCAGAAAAACTACACAGCCAATCTAAAATTGAGTTAAATTAAGGGTGCTGTTTTATGCCATTAAGTTTTAAAGTAATTTGTTATGAAGTAAAAGCAAACTGATATATCCTTGTTCCCTTCCAATAAACTCCTTCCAACTTATTTTTTTCCCTGAGCGTATTTGAAGCATGAAATTTTGTGTCTCTGTATGTTTTCACTTGTAACTAAAGATCATCAACTAAGAGAAATCCCATCAATAAGAGAGGGCTAAAATTAACAGAGTGATGGAGAGAATATGAAATTGGTTAGCTGAGTCAGTCAGGACAACATGCAGAAAGATTGATTTCATTTATATTTTGTTGTAGTGAAGCACTTGATTAAGCAAGAAACCCATCCAAACACCAATGGATGTTATAAAATATTTCTCCTATCTTTGACCTTGTAATCCTTTTTCCACAGGTTGCAACACGTTCTCTGATCTGGTAACCAGTCTGTGGTGTTGCAACAAAGATTTTTGCTTGTTTTTTTTTTTTTCCTCTGAGTGGAAGTGTTTGTAGTTCTACTAATAGCTCCCTAACCTTGCAATTTAATTATAGAGTTGCTGAATAGAAGGAAATTCTGTCTGCACAAAATGGAGCCTAATCTAAGGAAAATTGGACTAATCTGGGAATCATTCACTAACGAAGATAATCCCATTCGTGACACTTTAGACCCAGTTGTTAGAGAAAACTGATTGGATTATCTCCCTTTAGGAAGAGGGAGAATGGAGGTGTAGTTCAATGTAAAATGCTTAAATCATGCATGGCAGGGACATATTTTAATAAATGGGAAGAAACGTAGGGACATGAATGTGGATGTACATGTGTGTGTGCATTTGTCTACCAAAAGGAAGAATACACAATTTCTGGGGATACCTATTCCTCACAGCTTCTCCTTTTTCTGCATATTATTTTCCCTCCTGAGAGAATTAAATTGCAAGCAACCAAGTATATACTACATAACCTCCCCATCTGGCCATTAAAGATATTCAATTCTAACTGAGCCAGTATGTCTATTTTCTAGGAATTTGGAACTGTGAGTGAGAGATGCTTGGTTTTTCTATGAGTGATCTGAATCAGGACATATAAACTAGGGTACTATGAAACACCTGCATTTGGTCACATGCATACAGGAACTGGGGAGGGGGAAAAAGACAAAAGGAGAAAGGCAGGGAAGGGAAGGAAAGAGATGCATGTACATGTTCCCCATAATTTCCCAGTAGCTACTTCTGGCTCTTGAGTTCCACCAAATATTCTGGCATCTTATAATAAATTCCTTTAATGACTAAGCTAATTTGAAGTGGGAATCTGTTACTTGTAATCAAGAGAGCTTCAAATAGAAAAAAAAATCACATCAATGGAGAGGCAGTTACTAGGAGTTTCTTAACAATAACATGATTTGCCTGTGTCTGGTTTCTGGTTAATTTTATGGTACTGATGCTGGCAGTCAATCTGGGGACCTAAAATATTGAGTGCCACTTAAAATTTGGGTGACATTCTTATTTGCATTATTTCATTTATCTTATGAAACAAAAACATTTTTAAAAATTTCTCAGGGAATACTTAGGTAGATATATCCATTTTTTTTCTCCTGTGAGCTGAGTTTTGAATATATTCTTCATTAATCTATAATTCATTTTTCAAAAATGAATATAAATATCAGTTAACACAAATGTGATGTAAGAAGAGTATTACCATAAGTTTAAAAGTTTATGTCTGCTTAACATCCAAAGTTCCTCTATCCTGTCTTTTTCTTCAGTAGTAATTCTTCCTAGAGTTTGTAAATCAATAGAGTCACAGTTATTCACACAGGAAATGGAAACGTTGCATTTTTAAAAAATTATCAATTTAGATTTAACGATGTATGATATATGGAGGCTTTCAGAGATCTAATCTGAAAGTATGCTATTTAAACTAATTTCTTATGGTGGAGTCTAGACAAATAATTAATAAAAACATCTTTATGAAAAGTAAAACATAAATACTTCAAAGGCCTTGTTGGTAAAGTCATAGTTAAAGGCTGATAAGGCGATTTCCAGGTTGTCTTGATTAGTGGTGACAACTAGATAATGCACCCAACCAAGTAATGCACCCCACCAAATCGATCAAGAAGAAGTGATGGTCCTTAGTAACCAAGGCAATACCTGAATTGATTACTTTTGTCTGTTATCAACATCATGAATTCTTTGATTATGACAAAGATTCACTAAGAAATCTGAAGAATGACAATATTATTATTAAAATTGCCTTCACAAGGAAGGTTCTGAATGAACTATTGAACACTCCTCCCCAAATAGGTAAAATTTCCTCGCAATAAATGAAAAGTCATGAAAAGATGAATCTTGCTGGATTACCCGAGGAGGAGATGATTGCCCTTGCAGAATGGATTCAGCTTAATTTCAATGTGGTAAAATGGGTTTGAAAAGTTCTTCCAGGTTTCAACCCTGTTGTAAATTTTCAACTTATTCCCAACACCTATTGGCATTGTCATAACATTTTAAACCTGCTAGCAATAAAAAGCTGCCCCAACTGACTCATTTAGAAGATAGAAAAACTGAGGCCCACAAAGTTCTGATAACCTGCCCAGCATTACAAAGTTAATTTGGCAAAACTTTAGAACCAATAACAGAGCAGGTCTTTTTGAGTGCTTATTATACAGTAGGTACTATGCTAAAAGCATTTTCTCTCTTTTGAGCCTGACAATCCTATGAGGTTTGCATTACCATTACTCAATATTATTATCATTTTACCATTGAAAAAATAAGGCAACAAGTAGTTAAATACCTTGCTCAATGCTTTGCAGCCTGGAAGTGGCAGCTATGTTTGCATTATGACCTGACTATTCAAAGCCTCGGTTCCCACCCACACCCCCAGGCCATGGATAATCCCACCTCACCATCATTTTTCTATGCACTCCATCTCTAATCCAAACTTTGTTAAGCCCTCACAGAAAAGTTCTCCAGCCAAAGAATAGTTTGTATTTTAACAACAGGCAATATAGTTCTGTGAAGATATTCTTTGATAATAGAATTTAAAAGGCATGCTTGATTTGAACAGTATGGCATTAAGTACTAAGTAACAGTATGGCATTAAATACTAAGTAACTTTCTCAAGTAGGATAGTGGGATTTTGTTATAATTCAAGGGAATGACCCAACTCTTAATATTTAACAATAAATATAAATTTGAACATAAATTCTTATTTGGAGAATATTTTATTCACTGTGCATTTAGGTATTAGACTAATTCTCGATGGAAAAATTCACCAGACAGCTGTGTATTCATTTGCCATATGCCATGTTCTCTCCGAGCCAGACATGATGAAATCTGATTTACATTTGGGAGAGACCAGCTGCCTCCTCCAGCAAACACAATCACTCAGCACTAGTGTAGGGAATGGGAACCCACTGAGAGCTGAATGATTCAAACATAAAGCAACTAGTTTAGCAGGAAGATATATTTTATTCAAAAACTATGAAAAGTAATGAGTATTTCTTTTTCAGTTATTGTTATAATAGAAATTACAATAAAACGTTTTAATCTTAATTAAAATAAAATAAATTAATTAAAAGAAATTTAATTGTTTATTATAAGAGATATCACATTTTTTTCAATCACAGGTTATTATAACCTACAATCCTAACAATGGCTAGCGATGGAAACCTATTTTATGGATTCCAGACCTTTCTCACTTTGACAGAAATATTCATGTGTGGACAGAAATTCTTTGAAAGCTTAATGTTCTAATCTGTCATAAAGATGATGATATGTTTAACTCTTGAGAAGGAACACTGAGCAGAGAAGAGAGAAGACCGGTTTGCATTTTAGCTTGGCCAAATGCGCGGACCACATGAAATGCTTCATGTACCCTTATGTGCTTCACCTTCTACCTTCAAAAATAACAATAGCAGCAGCAGGACACACTTAGCACTTAGGATATGCCCTGAACAATTTTAACAACTTTTCATGTTAACTTTTTTCAATCTTCAAAAATCCTCCGAGTTAAGTATTAGCATTATCTTAATTTTATAGGTAAGGAAACTGACTTGAAAGTTTGCCTCACACTGTGAGTGATGAACTAGAATCTGTTTTAATCACAACTCACAAAGTAGTGATGTATGTGTTTATTCTATATGTTTAAATAGTCTTAACCACAACTCATGTTCATCAATTGCTAGTTTAGGATCTCGGGACTGATAGAGACCTTTTCTTCCTTTCATTTTTTTTTTAAATAGTTCTAATCAGTTATACATGACAGTAGAAAGCTCTTTGATTCATTGTACACAAATAGAGCAGAATTTTTCGCTTCTCTGGTTGTACGTGAAAGACAAAGAATAGAAATATTCTTAAATTGGTATAAGCAATCGGAAAATTTATTTGCTCAGTATAATACAGAATCTTTCCCCATTTCTCAGTTTTTCTTTCTTCTATTTTGAGGTTATCCTTAGGAGGCTCTCCCCTAGGTTGGACCCCAGCAATTCGAGGTCAAATCTCCTCAGCCTGTAAATCTCTAAGTCTCACCTATTCTGATTGGTGTGTCCTGGATCATTGGCCCATCCCTGAACCAATCACAGTGGCCAGGAGAATGAGATGTTCTGATTGGCCTGGGTCACGTGTATCCCTTGGAGCCAAGAATACATTCGGTTGGACCTGAACCATGTGAGTAAGGAAAATCAGGGTACTACTACCAGCTGGGCTGGCAATAAAATGGCAGGTGGCCACCTCAATTAGATTGTTAATTCAACGATTTCCAGCATTAATTTCCTATAAATTTCTGCTAATGGGGGCGGGGTGGGAGGCAGTGGTAGAGAAGGGAGAAGAAAAGATTATGGTGTGTATATAAATCCTGCCTACATTTAAATTACCAAACTTCATTCTTCCCTAGGGACTTCAAGGACTCCTTTGCTACAGAACTAAGATGACTAGAATAATGAAGGACAACAATTTATGTAAAAGTTTTCTTTTCATGCTGTAATTTTGCAGTAGTTTTTAAAAATAGCAACAACCTGAAAGTCCAATATTAATGATTGGTAAAATAAGTTATAGTATATCAGTGTGACAAAATTACTGTGTACTGTTAGAAATGATGTTTCAAAGCATATTTAATCACACTAAAGCTATATTATTAGAAAAATACATGAGAAAAAACATAGTATGCTCTTGATTTTATTGAAAAACAAACATCTGTTTTCTATCTTTATAGAATAAAAGCACTGGGACAGAAATTCAACAAAATTTTCAATAATGGATAGTCTTTGGTGGTAGCAATATGAGTAACTTTACTCCTATGCTCTATTCTTTCCTGCATTTCCAAATTTTCTGCAATGGATATGTAATATATTTCTAAGGAAAAAAAGTCTTACAGTAGTTTGATAAAGTAGTTGAATAAAGGACTTTGAACTTTACCTGTTTCATATCCCCTAAACTTGTGTCAATTTAAAGTGAGAGAAGAAATGTAGATAGTGCAAGAATCAAACAAAAAGCACTCTTTGAAATAACCAAGAGTTGGTTATATTTGCCAATTTCAAAATGCTGCTTTGCAAGTTCTTTATTTTATAACATAAGGCTTTATTATATGCTAGAAGAATATTTATACCGGTGCACCCAATTTAAGAACACTTGATATAATGTCAGAAAATTCAGGCTAATAAGATAAGGATAATTATATTACAAAAATAGCAATTATATTCCAATATCACATGTTCATTGCAAAATCCTGCTAGATATATGGAAACCCTCACTGTGCATTTTAAGTATGGCTCAGTTCTCCCAAATGTGATTTGCATGCCAATTTTCAGGGGAGGATATCTAATATGCCAAGCAAGATAAAATTAAACCATATAAAATTATTGTGGAAATTGGAAGTATCTGGATTTGATACATATGCTTAAAACATAACTGATAAAAATCACATCTGTTTAGTTTAATTGTCAACAAAGGATCAAGGAGCAACAGTTGAAATATGTAATCATCTTCATCATTTTATGCCTTTAGATTTCAGCATAATTTTACATATATATATATATATATATATATATATATATATATATATATATAATTTTATCCTGGTAAGTCTGTTATTATCATTACTCCTATTGAGAAGATTAGGAATAAAACAAATAAAATATTTTTTTCCAAGGTCAGATATAGAGCAAGGTGTAGAATTCAGGGCTCTTAATTCTTTGTTTGATGTTCTCATATCACCAGTTCTTCTATCTGAAATATGGAACTACATTAATAAAACTAATAACATTAATAGAACTAATAAAATCTTGACTTTGCATGGAGGTGTATATTTTATAGATTCTTTTACATAGATTATTTATGTGTAAGAGCATTATTGGGAGATTGTAAGAATTGAGAGAATTGTGAGAATTGAGTCCTTATCAAACAGCTTTTCACACGTGAATTTATTGTGGCTGACAACCTCTAAGATGGCCCTCAATGATCTGGGTCCTCCCCAGATTCACTGTGTAATACCTGCTCCTTGATTATGGGCTGGAACTAGTGACTTGTTTCCAGTGATTGGAATAGAGCAGAAGTGATGGGATGTCACTTCTGAGATTAGATAATGAAAAGACAGTGATTTCCATTTTGGAGTCTCTCACTCTTAGCTTTTCCTCAAGGTCTTCTTTAGTTGTGCTAAACTGTATGGTAGGATTGTATTTATGGATTAACTCCACTTCAAATTCTTGTGCCAGGTGACAAATATTTCTTTGAGTAGGGCCACGTTCAACATTAGAATCTGTACTGTGTAATAAAGTTTAAGATGGATGTTACCTAAGTATATAATTCTTGTTCATCTATAATAATACAGAAGACAATTAATTACAATAACAAACTTTGTTGTCAGAAATTGTGGGGTGATAAATACTATTGAATTCAGAAGGATAAGTTTTGGCATTTCTCATTGTTCTTGGACTCCAATGACATTTTAACTTTTAGGCATGTTTTCTGCCCACTATTTTGCAGCTTCATTATAAATCCCTAGTATTAAATTGCTGATAAACAGCAAGCTATTGGACTTTGTACATTTTGTAGGTAGCCTTCTTAGTTAATTCTCTTGTTCCTTCTAAAGGCATTTAAATTTATTCACTTGAGTTTTTTTTTTAGTAATCGTGCCATTTGTAAATAGCAATATAACTTCTTTCTGACCAATATTTATAAAATCTCTTCTTCCTTCCCCTTCTTCATTCCTTCTTCCCTTCATCACATTGGTTAGAACATTCAGATAAATGTCAAATGATGGTAAAAGCAGACATTCTCATATCCCTATTGTGTTTTAACAATAACATCCTGTTGGTTATTGTTTGACAAAGTGTCTTTACTGTGAAAAAACTATTCTTTTCTATTTTTTAGTTTACCCAGAGTTTTTTTTTTATTATGAATAAGTGTTAAATTTTATAAACTTGTGGTCAATTCTGAAATGGCTATTGGTTTATTGGTGTGAAATTCTTGCTCATTATAAAAGGCAGTTTGATTTCTTCATAAGGAAAAGTCTGGTAATAAAATATTGGCAACATGACAGTAGCATGATTTTTTTTTGCTTGAAGATTTCTTATCTGCAATAGTTCTTTGAGAGTAAGTTTGAGTCTATATTTTTCCTTTTCATTTGCTGTGACAAATGCATTTCTTTGTGTACATTACCCTGAACCATGTAGACCCTTGCTATATGAATGTGCAGTCTACATGCCGGCTGCATCAACATGACTTGGGAGTTTCTTAGAAATGAAAATTTTTGGCCTTATCCCACTGCTGATTAGAAGGTTTACAGATGAAGGTGGGGAATTCTGAGTTTTAATGCACTTTCCATTGTTTCGCACACTGTGGCCTGAGAGACATCTCTACAGATCATACACAAATCATGTGACTCTCTGGGTCTGAGCAACTACAAATGGAACCTCAGAATCACATCCTGGGACTGATCTCTTTCAGGAATTCAAACCTGCAGTGGATTCGAAGTTTAGGGATTCAGTTGTTGAAGATGGTAGTGCTAAGGGCATTCTCTGGGCATAAGCTATATCTATATGAGGCAAAATTTTTAAGAGAGAACAAATTCATGTCAACAGGGTTCAGGGTTGTAGAACTCAGCCAGGGTCCATCTCCCTTTATGTTCTACAGGGTCAACACCATACAATTCACCCTAATTTAAGTGAGGATTATTTCTACAACTCCCTTCACCGAAACAATAAGGAAATTCGTAGCTGTAAGAATACCTACCATTTCTTCACAGCACATGAAGCACCGTCTTTCCTTGACTGCCAATAGGTCTATTAAGATAGGAGTTGCCATAGAGAAGGGACAACTGAGGCACAGAATGGTCAAAAGAACTTATTTTAGCTCATGATAATATCAAAGTGAAGAGGACTATCAAATTACAACCAAGAGAATCAAACTGGAGAATTGGAATAAGAACATTAGAGAAAATTAATGGAATAAAGGTCAAATATCCATTAACATTTTCCTAAAATCATGTATACTGATGCTTTTGCAGACACCAGAAGTATTTTTGAGAGGATGCCAAAGTAAGGGAGAAAACAAATCACACTCAGGATTAGAATTGGGCTGAATGCACAAAAAGGAAGTGTAATTCTGCTCTTTCTAGCCATAAGAACTTTGTGGTGTGACTCTTGGTAGAAATTCACTAAATACAATTGGTGGGAAGCCAGAAGCAGCAGTGCCAGCCCTAAGAGCAAAGACAGAATAAACCATGAGGTCAGAGGTATCACCTCCAGGTAAGGGGCTGCAGCATCTGATATGAGGAAGGCTTTTCTCCAGCACTGTGCTCTGAGAGAAAGCAAACCACTCACCTCATAAGCCAGGAAGAAAAGGAAAAGAGGAAGAGGATGGGTTCTTACAATCCCCTTCACGGGCCTGTCTCCAATGACCTAAGGACTCCCTGTTAGGCCTGACCTGTTAAAGTTCCACCACCTTCCAGTAGTGCCCCCCTGGTATCAATCAGCTTCTTTCCAAAAGCACACAGTATAAAATCTCTGTGCAAGACACTGTGTTACAGAGTTGCATAGGCAGAGATAGGAAGGAGAGGTTTTCATGAGCAGTTTTTCTGTTATATTTCAGTTGTCATACAGGTCTAGTCACATAAAAGCAGTTATAATAAAATATATTTCAAATATGAGTGTCACATAACACACATACACAAACACACAGTTCCTTTACAATCATCCAAAAAGTCTCTACTGAAGAAAGTTTGCATTAAACAAGTATGCTCTCTTCCTTCTGAATAGAAATTATTCATGAAGGGGCCGTGGAAGTTTATAGGAATTTCTGCCTCTCATCAACTGAGTGGCTCAAGTGATTTATTTACTGGCTGAAATGGGAGGGAGGACAGATTAAAAATGAAATGGCATATTATTTACAATAATTTATAAATACTTAAGTGGCTCAGAAACTTGGATATGATGAAATAAATAAAGACAAATCTCAGAATTGGGTGTAGCCTGGAACAGTATTTAGTCTAATCCTCTATGGTTGAAATCCATGTTATAAAAAGAAATCCTGAGGCCTGGGGCTATAGATTAGTGGTACAGAGCACATGCCTAGCTTGAGTGAGGATGGACAGAGAAACATACTCATATCCCTCCTTCAAGGAAAGACCTGAAGTTTGGCTGCTGGGATAGCTGTCAGAATAGTCTTTGGCTCTCAGCTCCTTCAGGAATATCCTCAGCTGCAGACAGTCACCTCACCCCAGGTCGTGCCCTTTCTGGGGCAGATTACATCCAATGACTGAAAGAGGAAAGGGTTGGAAAGCCCAACCATTTTGACCCAGTTTGGGACAACTTTGATGGATCACTTTTGCTCAGAGCTTCCTGTGAGGCCAACCAAGATTGGTGCTGGGCCCATTTTACAGCTCACCTTGTCCCTCTGCCAATCTTGATTCCTTTCCTTCCTCTGGTGTGGTTCTGAAGGGTATTTACTAATAAATTTCCTGCATACTAAACCCTATCTCAGAGTCTGCATCTTAGAGAAACCCGCCTGTCACATGCTCCCAAACACATCGCTGAATCATTTCCCAAGGACTCATACTATACACCTCATAGGCAGTCTCATTGTATTTTCAGACAGTGTTAGAATTTTTTTTCCATGAAATGTTGGAATCTGACCTTCTGTACATTTTTTTAACCATGTCTGTCCTCCTGAGCCACTGGGATCATGACCAGCGCCTCCACATTCTTCTTCTTTTATCTCTACTCACTCACTCTGAATTCTGTCTTGTAGTCTAAAAGGTAAAGCAAAATTTTAGCTGATTCATCACCATCTCCCTCATTTTGGTAATTGTGCTGCTAAAAGGAGACAAAACTAAGGGAAGAGCAAATGATTCATGGATCAACAGTTCAGAAAGTATGGAGTAGTTCATGCCTTTTTTAGGTGACTACCCATTACCATTTGAGGTGGAGTGGGGGACTGTTGTTGGAGAAGGGAGCACAGGCATGGTGGGAGCCAGGTAGGGGAAAGCAGTGCTTTGTAATAGCACACAGATTTGGAATCACCATGGGCAATTCTTTTGCCTTTCTGAGATTCAATAATTATGTTATTGATCACTCTCTTGGTGAAAGGAAACATCATCCATCAGGTTTAGAATTGTGGGTGTTGCTTACATCCCATACTTCCTTTCCTCCTCATGTCCATTTACTCTACACGTTGCCATTTTCCTCTGTCCCTCATCCTGAATTCGGCTGGATTCTGCTTCTCTTTTCCATGTCTACTGCAACTGCTTTGGTTCAGGCTCTTGTTGTGGCAAATGTCTGTGCCAGACCCATTCCCTTCAGCTCCTTATTGCAGCCAGAATGAGCTCTCTAGAACACAAAACTAAAGATCTTGGTAAAGAGCTTAAAATACCTTGATAAAACACTTTATTTCATAGCAAAAACATGGAAACAACCCAAATACCCATGAATATTAGAGTGGATAATTAAATTGTGGCATATTCATACAACATAATACTATACAACAATAATAAAAAATAAACAAACCTCTGGTATAACCATCCACAAAACTGAATTTCATGAGTATAATATTAAGCCCAATTACAAAAGAAATCATTCTATATCATTTATACATATATGAATCATTTATATATATATGAGTATATACTTGTGAATCTTAAAATAATTTATTATGTTGGAAATCAGGTAGTGATACATTAGGCAGGGGGGTGAAGTAATGAATAGGTGGGACCAGAGGGAATTTGTGTGGTGTTGATGTTCCATTTCTTATGCTGAAGGGGCTTAGTTACATAGGTTTGTTCACTTTGAGAAAAGTCAAGGAGCTTTACATCTATGATTTTTTTCTTTTCTATATGTATATTATTCTTTATAAATACCTTTAAAACCCTATAATGATTTCCCCATGCTTATGGGTAAAGTTGCTTTAACTTAACTCACTCTGAATTCATTGTGCTTCTTTGAAAAGGACATCAAATCAAATAGTTTGATGATAAATACAGTTTTTTTCCTCTCTCTCTCTCTGTGGTGCTGGGGATTGAATCCAGGGGTCTCAGACAAGAGAGTCAAGTGCTCTGCCATTGAGCTACAGCCCCATCCTATAAGGACAGTTTTTTTTTTTTAACGATAAGTTACCAATGAATTTGATAATACTAACCTTGCAGTGGTTTCCTTGAGTATTAAATAAAAGAGTATATGTTTAGCTTTTAGCACAGTTCCTGAAACATAGCAGTCACTCAGCATAAGTTAACTTCTTTTTCCTTTCCTTCTTCCCACCAGAGTAGATGGATGAAATGTGTAGCTTTGAATGTTATTAGGCTATTAAAAAAAGTGAAATTATTTTGGGGAGGTATTGCCTATCAACTTTATTAGCCCTTTGGTGGAAATTATTTTAAAAAGACTGGATTGCTTTCAATTTTCAAGGATGCTAATATTGACAGAAATTAGACTTTTTTGGTTAAGCTGTCCTAACAAAACCCATACTTTCAATGTTCAAATCAGATCCACCCTAAATCCTTTGGAAATATCACCATATGTCCATTATCTGATGAGGGGATAAAGAACAGCTGCATCTAAGGAAAAACATTTCATGGGGTCTGCTTTTACTTTATTTGGACACTTGAAGTAGATGAGGTCATTAGAAAGACCTGATAGTTTGGGAATTGCAAGCTGCTGTTGGTGCTGGTTATTATTTCTCAAAATATTACCTTCTTGCTATAAAAATGTGTTCCTTCTCAGGCTAAATTTCATAAAGACCTTCCATCTGGTCTGTACTGATAACTAGGATCTTAAGATGCCCATTCCTCTTACAACTTGTAGTTTAAAATGGTCCAGATGTAGAAGGATTGGGTTTTTCAGCTTCTTCCAAAGGATTTTGACTTCCTAATCCTATAATTGCACATGTTTAGAACTGATCAACAGGAGAGAGTTCTGACAATAAACCTGTTAGAGTGTTTCACTGCTGGGTGCATTTTTCATTTGACATGTTTAGGGGAATACAGCCAGGAAATAAAAGCACTGAAATCTATCAGAACAAGACCACAGTAAGCCAGATAACCCTCAATGAGTGAAACAAGATAAGGAACTAGAAATAAAAAATAAAAATTCAGCAACACCTCCTCCTTATCCACAGGTTTGCTTTCTACAGTTTCTGTTATTTGTGGCTAACTATGGTCCAAAACATTACATGGATAATTCCAGAAATGAACAATTCATGAATTTTAAATTATGTGTCATTCTGAGTAGTGTGATGAAATCTCATGCCAACCTGCTCCATCCTACCCAAGACAGAAGCACATCCCTTTGTCCAGCACAGTCATGTAACCATGTATATGTTACCTGCCCTTCAGTCATCAGCAACCCTCTTGGTCACCAGATCTACTGTTATGGTATTATGGTGCCTTCATTTAATTAATACCATTTCACTCAATAATGTCACCCAAATTCAAATGTAGAGATTCCAAAGGCATAAAATGTGGGAGGAGAGATTAACTCTGGTACTCTGTAGAAATGCTGTAGGACCTATAGGAGAAAAACATGGTATATATAGGGTTTAGTACTAGCTGTGGCTTTGTGCATCCACTGAGGGTCTGAGAACATATAAGTGGGGATGGGGTGGTGGGAAACTACTGTAAAACCAAACTGTGATAAGGCTGGAGTTCTCAAGTATTTTACTTATTTGTTATGATCCAGGAATATACCAAGTTATTGACTGAATAATCTCTATTAATTCTGGTTCTCAGTTTCTTAATCCACAAAATATGAGAACAAATACTAAATTATGAAAAATAGATGTGATGTTGATGAAATCCTTTTATCCTTGGAAGATAGATGTTGGTAAGTTGACTGACCTGGTCCACAAGTTTTAGGGACCATGATACAGAAAATAAACAAAACAAAGACAAAAACAAAGAATTCAGCCACACTGAAGAGGTGCTGCCCCAGCCCAAACCAAATCCTTCCTCTTTTTCTGTTCCCTGTTTGCTCTTCTGTCTCCCTTCTTACCCATGTAGCATATGTCACTGTTTTCCTGAAGCTAATGTTCATCTAGTTTCACACATATAAAAATGTGGTAGGTAGAAAAGAAAGACACATAAAACATGAGATGCCAGTCTTGTATCTGCCCTGAGATGGTCTTGATAACATATAGATGGTGTGAACAATAAATTCCAATTTGAGTGAGATTCTGCTCTAGTTTCTAGCTTATTTTATCAGAAATAGAAGCAAGGCTTTCCTACATTAAAACATTAGATTTAGAACTTTTACTTTTAAAGGATAGTAAAAATTCCAAAAAAGTCGATTAAAAACATGAAAAAATAATAAAATAAAAAAACCCCAAACCAAAAAACCACCCTGTGTAAAAAGGTGAAGGGTAAGGAACTGGATGCTTGAGTGATGAGAAGATGCCCTGAAAGCTCAGGGGCTGAGGTTTTTTGCAAAGTGATGCTCCTTCCATTTGAACCTTTGATATCTTAGTGATGGTGGTGGTGGTGGTGGGGTAGTATGCTGATGGGGAAGTTGCTGAGCCAGGTTGCAACAAGGTGCTGCTAATGACATGTCTTACTTCCATTTCTAATATCAATTCCATTACATACGGGGAAAGGAGCATATTACAATATCACTTGGAATAGAGATGTGTCTTGGATTTTTGTCTCTTCCAAGATACCACCCATGAGAATACCTGATTTGGTTATTTCTATCAAAAGAATACAAATTTATTTACATGATTGCTGCTGACCAGGCATACAGAAGAAGAAATGGGAAGCAAATATTTTGAATGGATGCCAGAATAGCTAACAAAGGTGACATCCAGCCTCTCAGAGTTGCCAGGGAGGCTGTATTACGTCTCAATACTTCCCAAGGAAATGGCAAGCTAAGAAAGATACCCAGTAGCACTTGGTCTGGAAATATGTCCTTGGGTGAAGTCACCATTGGCAGGCAATGAGAAAAGAATAGGAAGTTGAATGTGCTATGTTTGGGTTGTTGATTTCTGCAGAACTTAAAATTTCTTAGCTGGTGGATACACACTGTTAATTTGAACACTTCTATTATAAAAAAAGATCTGTGAAGTAAACACCTCTGGAAATCTTCTTGAAAAGAACAACTACCTAAAGGAATATTTCAGCATGCATATCCCCTAGTCATGGCTACATTTTACAAGCTACTGTCCAGCTCTGTCATTAAAAGTCTCAATGTATACAGAGATCTGTAGTAGTCCTTAGGGCTTCCACAGTGCTTATCAAGTGATGATGACATAATAGTTAAGTTCTATCAATAATGATGCATTAGGATTTGAACAACTTTCTCTTTACAGCTCTCTCAGTGATGAAATAACCTGGACAAAAGTACTTCTCTCACTTCTGTGCAGCAAAATGGTAAAGGGTAAGGTGCTATACAGTTTTAGGAATAAGCAATGCATTTTATTTTAAACATGATAAAACACTGAGCTGAGTTCTACTTTGGAGGTCAACTCCATCATCACAGCTGTGGCCTGGAGGCTAAAATTCTGAAGGGAGGAAAAAAGCCGGCAGATATATTTTGTACATTTGCTAAGTGGGCCTCAAATGCCTCTGTTCATTTAATTGTTGAAAACAGGGTCATCTCATTTAATTCAGCAGGAAAACAAGTGCACCAGTAAGAGAAGAAAGACTGTTTCATAATCTCCTCTTTGTATTTCAAAGGTATATATATCTTCCCTATGAAAGGGTCTCCCCAGGGAGCCAGACCCACGTGCCTGCTTTTTCCCTCTTGCACAGGGTTAAGTCAGAGAAGTCCCTGACTTGCAAGTCCACCCTGGGTGTTTAAGATGATAAATATCATGTCTGAGCGTGTAACTATGGCAAATACATATTCTGAAGCAATTTCAAGTTCAGGTATATGCTCTGCTTGGCATTTTGAGGGAAGATGTAGGAGGAATGATAAAAGAATCTTGGATTATTTGGGAAAAAAATCCCTCCCCCAATTCATTTGATCATTTATTATTTCCTTACAGGCCCCCTCCCTCCCTGAGAGGTTTGGCGCAGGAGGCAGGGAAGGACAATGAGGAAGGGTGGGAAAGAGCATCCTGGGATGCCGATACCTTCTGCTCCATCCTTCCAACTCAAGGACAAGCAGTGTTGGGTCCTTTCTGAAACTGGACACAGGCAGAAACGTGTCAAAGTACATTCATTTTAACAGTTCAAAACCATGTATGATACTGTGATAGTATCTTCATTTTTTTTCCATGTGGGGACCTGGCGTCTCACCTTACAGTGTTGGATGGAAATAGCTTAAGACCAAACTTCCCACCTTCACTCCCACTTCCCAGCTTTATTTTGTAAAATACCCCACCTGGAATTTTGTTCATCAGAATTGATACACGGGCATTTTCTGAGGGCTAACCAACCGCGTAGTTCTTTGGAATCAAAGGTTTTTCAATTATTGTTGGCTTTGAAATTACCTGTCTACCCATCTGCGGTCCCCAGGGCACACCATTTCTGTGGGGTTTCTACTCAACGTCTCCCACCCGGCACCATTCTTTGCAGATTCATTTAATTTTTAAGCTGCCTTGAATCCTTTTGCAAGGATGCAGGCTAACATTCTTAAAGCACAGTTATGCACAATGTCATACTCGGGTCCACACATTTGCGGGACTGTTTGGAGGAGAAATGCAATCCGTACTAAGTCCAGGGGGCACGCACAGTGCTCAGGCGGGTCGACCCGCTACGGTCTTTTTCCCCACACACCAAGACTCAACTCCAGCTACTTTTGCACCTCAGAGGGGCAAAATTCCCCAAGCCCAAGCTTAAGGCCATGTCCTGAGGTGGGGGCGAAAGGGAAGCCCCCCCCAAAGGTGTGCACCCCTCACCTTGTGGACGATGCGTGCAGCCGCGTCGTACTGGGAGAACTGGGGTGTCCTGCTGGCTCCAGAAGTCTCACTCGGAATCCGCTTCTCTTGCACTGGAGCTTTATCAAAGAGCGGACCGGCTCTCGGGTGTGCTGAGTCTCTGGGCGTCCTCCGCTTCAGCGTCCTTGCTGGTGCCAGTGCACCCTAGGTGTTCGGCTAGACCGACCCGGGAGTGCTGCGCACCGGGCTGCCCCGCGGGTTGGCAGAGCTGCGCTTCCTGGAGTCTAGGCGTCCGGACTGGAAGAGGAGGCGAGAGGCAGAGTGGGCAAGAGGAGGAGGAACAGGAACAGAGGGTAGTCTATTAAATCAGCCGTGCGGGTTGTAGGCGCTCAGGACACTAAGTTGGTAAGGGGGGTGGGTAGGATGGAAAGGTGGGGCGAGATGCAATGCAGCGGGTGATGGTGCAGGAGAACTAGGGTCGGAGCTCCGAGGTGCTCCAGGGCTTGCTTAGGCTGTGAAGGCGAAATTCTGGAGCTGGTGGAGCCCTCAGGGCTCGCGGTTGCAAACGCTAGAGGGCAGCGCTGTCCACGCTATAAACCTCGCCTATGGGGTTGTAGGTGTGGACAAGCCTCTCCTTTCCTGTGCCCTTTGCTGGCTGCAGCCCAGGCGGAGAAGGGGTCAATTCGTGCAAAAATAGGCAGACCCTATTCCTAACTTCTGTGGAAGGAAGGAAGGAGTGGAAAAGAGGGAGTAGTTGATGGGTTTGGACGCTGCCTCTCTGTGGCTCCTCTCAGCAAACCTTCTGGAGATGAAATACATTTCCTCAGAGGAAAACACACTAAGGAAGTAATGCATTAAGGAGAGGTTGAGAAGTTGGGGAGGGAGAAGTGGAAGAAATTGGGGTGGGTCAAAGTGAAAGTGAGGCAAAGAGGTGGGGAAAGCAGAGAAAAGAGGATGGGTTGGGGTTGGGGTGGTTGGACCTGAGGGGACCTGCTGATATGCAGCTATTTTTCTGGCGGGAACTTTCCCCTGAAGGGCTGACATTTCATGTTGGCAGAGGGCTTTCTTCCTAGCCTTCTAAGAGCTCTTGGCTGTGTTGCAAGGCCAGAGAAGTTAAACTTGTCCCTGTCTCCCTGAATTCTGGCTTCCTAAAGGAAGCTTCTTCCTTATGGCTGGTTAGCTGTATTCTGTTTCGAACTTGAGTAACTGAAACCTTGAAGCTTTTCATAGGTTGATTCCCTGACATTGTGAAAAGAAATCAGATTATTTGATGTAGAACTCTGAAAGTCGAGGAGCCGTAAAATGAGTTAGAAACACTCATGTAGCCAATATGATTTACAGACAGCCGGATGCAATCTTAGAGTTGAAAGGACCTGAGAACCCATATAGACAACTTGCATAGCGTCTCCAAACACTAGCCTCATACTTGCTTCTCCCGTGTGGTCATATGTTTGAATTGAAGAGCTATTAATTTTTTTTTTCATTTTGACAATTCTAAAATGAAACTCTTCTTCAATTAAATAAGCAAGCCATGTGTACCTTTCCTGCCTTTGGGAGTGTTTCTCAAGACCAGCAGGGGCTGAATGAGGGGAATTTCACTGAACAGAGAAAGGAAGCCCGGTGAACTATAGTTTTAAATTGTGATTTGCTTCTGTTAAGCCCATTAAAGCAAGAGAACTGGCTAAAGTATATTAAAGTATAGCAAAAGGATAAGGGTGGAAGGATGTTTCCCTTACCAGAGATTTGGTACATCTTGAAATTTGCTTGATGATAAAGGTGTTAGGTAAAAATAAACAGAAAAAGAAACATTCTTCATTAAAAAAAAAAAAAGGATTTCATAGGACTGTGTTTTTTTTAGGTATCCCAAGAGTGAGTATTATTGAATATATTGTTCTACCCTGGAAACCTTGGAGTCCTTCCAAGAGATGAAAGAAATTTAAATTAATTCGTTTTTTTTAAAGAAATTATCTTACCTAGTATTTGGTTATTACAATGTAAACATCTATGAAAATGTGTATTAGACACTTGGAAACTATCTTGAATATATCTCAGAATACTCTATTTTGGTAGATTTCAGCTTTATGAAGTTCATGGTTATTCTCAAGCTATCAATATACATCTGGGATACACTTTACTAGGGGTAATAAGTTAGCATTTACTTAACCAGGAGCTGAAAATTCAATTTGTGAATTACTCAATGAATATCTAATGGTCTCTATGAGTGCTTTAAGATTGTGGGTAGGACTATGTCACATTCCCATTTCATAATGGAGAATTCCTTATCAGTTAAAAACTTATCTTTGCCAGCTATGGTGATGCATACTTTTAATCCTAGCTACCCTGAAGGCTGAGGCAGGAGGATAGCAAGTTTGAAGCCAGCTTGGGCAGCTTATTGAGACTCTATCTGGAAATAAAATAAAAAGGGCTGGGGGCATATTTCAGTGTACAGTGATTTCCTGGCATGTGTGAGGCCCTGGGTTTGATACTCAGCACAATGTATACACATACAAAACAACAAAAAAGACTAACTGTAAGGAGTGGAGCTCTGGGAAACTGGCATAATACATTCATCAGCTCATGAAGGAATTATTTTACCAAATTCATTCACTGAAAGTTAGATGTTGATAAATATCAGCCATCTTTCAAGCATGAGTCAGCTTCTAAGGGAGATACAGTTTTTTTTTTATCTCACAGATCCTAGAGTTCTGTGGAAAGACTGATTCACAACCTAGTAAATCTGATCCAGAGTAATAGCTGGGAGAAGGGGCAAATGCAGTGTGCACAAAGGAGGGCAATCTAATCCAGACTTAGAATCTAGAATCAGAGAATAATAGCCATAAATGATGATGGTGGTTGTGCACATATGGAAGGAGGGGTTTTGGGTAGTGGTGGGAGTGGGGAAAATGATGAACAGTGGCTCACCTGAATCCCCAATATTCATTCAGATCACATTAGTTTGCTTTCCACTTGGGTGCTGGAAGCTCACTCACATAAGGGAGCAAACCTGCACACTCTGAATTTTCTTTCTAGGAGTCAGATTACAAGCCTTGTGCTTGATTTGTTCATCACACGAGTAGAGGGAAGAATCAAGACCCTGTAGTTTTCTTCTTCCACTGTGAAAGTGGGAATAAACCAGGAAAGGAAGTAGATAGGGTGGAGAGGGAGCTCACTTTGTGGAGCTCAAAACATTCTTCTGCTAAACAATCCCAAAAACCCTATGGCATAGTTCTTATCTCATTTTACTATTGATTTCAAAGCCTGAGCTTCAAGCTGTACTCTGTGTCTGGGGAGTGACAAAGGCCAGAGGGAGAGTATGAAATGTTTCCAGGTAGGTTTTTTCATTTGTGAGCTTTCTTTAAGTTATACTATGGTAACAAATCTCTGTGGCTTACTACAGCCAAGTTATTTTTTTCTTTCTTTCTTTTTAAAAATCTCACTCCACAACCATGGATTGGCTTCAGCTCCACTCTACATATTCTAGGACCCAAGCAGATGGAGTCAGGCCTTTCTTATAGTATAGGGAAGAGTAATGGTGGAATATCACAATGGCTTTTAATGCATTTGCCTAATTGTAAGATAAATCACTTCTGCTCACATTTCATTTGTGAAATCAAGTCTACCCAAGTCAGGTAAGCTTGATGCCAACTGGGTTAAAAAGTAGGCTTCCTCCTCTAGAAAGAATTCCAAGGCGCTTGGTAGAGATGGACCTGAGAGTGACAAAATATTGTGAACAAATTATGAAATTGACAACAGTCTCCTGCAATGTTTTAGAGAGAGAATTTTCTCTTTATTTGTTTGACACTTATTTGCTAACTGTATTCATCAACTTCAGTATACAGGGGGCAAAATAATGACTCTGGGTAGACTAGCTTAATTGATTAAAAGTTGTCATCTGGGTCTAAATTGCAGAGGGAGGAGTTGGCAAGTTGGTCTTGCATTCATAAAATGCCCCATTTTCTGGCCATAAACTGACTCTTTCTCCATGCTGGCATATATTTATATTTGTTCCTATGAGGAAACAAGTAAAACAGATTAGGTGGGACAAACTTCAAACTTTAGTGATTTTGATGGTGGCTCATGATCAACACAATTTTTCATCAAAAGTCATCCTGATAAGAAGATCATTCACTGATAAATAAAAATAATTGACATATTGTCCATAAATATGCTTTGAACACTTTCAACTTGGAAGTTTAAAGAGATAAGTAAGATTTGGTCCCTGCCTTCAAGAACTCAAAGACCATGGTAGACAAGACATTTACATGGATTACTATATGAAAAAGCTGAAAAAGCAGAGCAACCTCTGTGGAGGAATTGGTGCTAAGCTAGATTTGGAAAGTATTTAGAGTAAAAGGAGGTCCACTAGCTGCAGGGCTAATCTTTCTCTCTTCCTGACTTCATGGCCTGCTTCTTTGGACTTAAGGGACTTGTCAATAGATGGAAACTCACCATCCTGTTATGGGTTTGTATGTAAGGTGTCCCCCAAAGGCTCATGTGTGAGACAATGCAAGAAGGTTAAGAGAAAAAATGATAGGGTTATGAGACCCTTTACTGAATCAGTAAATCAATCACCTGATGGGATTAATTTAGTGGTAACTGAAGGCTGGTGGAGTGTGGTTGGAGTAGGTGGGACATTGGGAGTGTGGCTTTGGGGTAAATATTTATATCTGGCAAGTGGAGTCTCTTTCTTTGCTTTCTGATCATCATTGGAGCTGTTTCCCTCAGCCACACTCTTCCACCATGATGTTCTGCCTCACCTTGAGCCCCGAGGAATGGAGCTGGCCTTCTATGGACTAAAACCTCTGAAACTGTGAGCCCTCGAATAAACTTTCTCTTTTCTAAGTTTGTTCTGGTTGGGTCCTTTTAGTCACAGTAGAAAAAAAAAAAAACTAACTAAAACACCATCCTGATCCTCTTTATATGGAACAGCAGTGATATGCTCTGACTGTGTGTTCTGAACAGTTATGTTCCTTTGCCCTTGTATTATCCAATAAATAACTTACGAGTGGAAATTTTGAAGGCACATGAACAAACCTGTTCAATATGCAGAGTGAAATTTTAAAGTTAGTATGAGGGAGAGTGGCTACCTGTAAAACTGATTTGTATACATAGATTTTTCCATGTCGGGCATTCTTGTAATGGAGAATTCATTTGTATCTGCGACTCCTGAGTCCTAGACAAAGCAGGCAGTCTTTGTTCTATGATCATAGGAATACTTTGATGATTTGGGAGATGAGTCATCCCATGTTATGGCAGCTCCCTCCTTTTTTTCACCATCCTGCTTGATAACATTTAGACGTAAGTGTCAATCATTTGAGCTCTATTATACTTCAGTATTCAGAATCCATTTCATCCATTAAAGTAGATTGACCTTTAACCAACTTCTTAATTTACAGTTATTTCAGTTTTCACATCCCTGGAATGGGACTTTGTTATAAATCATCAATGACTTTGAATGACCAAATTTGGAGGCTGCCTTTTAATTCTTATCCCCTTTATCAGTTTTAGCATTGTTAACTACAAGTCTTCCTTTTTCTCTGCCCTTGGGCTTTTGAACACATCTCTCTCTTGGTATTTCTAGTTTTTGAATCATTATGTCTATTTTTTTTGTGTGTATGTGGTGCTGGGGATTAGAATCTAGGACTTTGTGCATGCAAGGCAAGTACACTATCAACTGAGCTGTATCCCCAAACCATTGAACCATTTTGTCTAAATTGCCTTCCCTTTCTTTCTTTTTTTTTTAAATTTTTTTTAGTTGTAGATGAACACAATATCTTTAATTATTTTTACGTGGTGCTGAGGATTGAATCCAGTGCCTCACATGTGCTAGGCAAGTGGTCTACCACTGAGCCCCAGCCCCAGCCCTACCTTCCCTTTCTTTCTTTGAGTGTCCTTTAGGTATTGGTCTTTATACTTAGGACCCCTAATGCTGAAAATTGCTAAGGCCCAACAAATGCTATCAATGGATAAAATGAAAACTTGAGTTAGTGGAGACATACTTACGTACCTGGATGAGAAAACTAAGGTATTCTTTTTAAACGGTGAGAATTTGTAGACGATTATAATGTTTCTCTGAAATTGTAAACTTAGTGGAAAAACAAAGAAAACTTTGAAAAAGGAAACACCTAGAGGATAATCATCTTAGGTGAAGTGGTATAGTCTTTTTTTTTTTTAAAAATAATGCATGCTGATTATTTTTATTATTTCATTATAGTTATACATAATATTTAGGTTCATTTTGGTATAATCGTGCAAGCGTGGAATATAATTTGCTTGACTTCAGTACCCAGTACTTCCCTTTTTCCTCTTCTCTTATCTTCCCCTGTCTTTCTACTATTTATTTAGCATTTTAAAATTTACTGCTTTATTAATACACATAAAGGTAAAATTCACTGTGATATATTCATATATGTACATAAAATTTAAGCATAGCCTTTTTAAAGCTAAAATTATTTTTAAAGAGAATACTACTATAACAAATACAATTAAAAAGGATAGATAAGATGGCACCACTAGGGACCTTGAATATGTATAAACTTAACGCATGATAGAAAAGCATCGCACATTATTAAGTAAAAAATATTGATAGCATTGACCTACCAGTGGGGTGAAAATAATTTGAAACCCTTGCATCATATTATAAAGCAAAATAAATTCTAAAGAAGTTAAATAGTTAAATGTAAATAATATAGGACAACGAAAGAGAAACATTTAGGTAGTATTCTCTCATATTTGAATAATGAAGGAATTTTAAACACTGGACTTGGTGTTTAAGGGCATTTGGATTAGGCAATTATCTTTCCTTAGCACACAGAGCTGTAGAATTTTAATTGTGCTCATCATCAGCTCAAGCCAAAGCACATCAGAATCTTCTATTCCATTATACAAGTCTGAAGTCCTTCCTCCAAAGCTCTAGTGTATCTGTATTGGTGTCCATCTCCCAATGACGGCAGAGTAGGAAGTGCCAGCCCTCTCATGCTCTAAGCATCACCTTACTCTTCTGGACCCTCACTCTAGAGTTTCTTCTCAGCCTCAACATACTATTCATCATCACCTCCAACTTTTCCTTTCATTCATATGTGCTAATGAACTACATTATTTTATAGCCTTTACTACTTGACAGAGTGCTTGGTATACAGTAGGTGCTTAATCAATGTTTAGTGAATGAGAAATTTTCAATTATAATTTAAAGTAATTTTCTTTAGAAATTGGCTCTTCAGGGCTGGGGATGCGGCTCAAGCGGTAGCGCGCTCGCCTGGCATGCGTGCGGCCCGGGTTCGATCCTCAGCACCACATATAAACAAAGATGTTGTGTATGCCAAAAACTAAAAAATAAATATTAAAAAAATTCTCTCTCTCTCTAAAAAAAAAAGAGTAACATCAATAATACTAATAAAAAAAAGAAATTGGCTCTTCAGCATTATTCTTTAGCTTATTATTTTATTCATGAAATGTTGGAGAGCAGCATTTGGGAGCTGAGAAAAAAAGGGTAAGAATAATTTCCTGTTTAGGGAATTGGATAGAAGAAAAAAGTACTAGAGTTAAGTTTGGGGCCTGTTATATTTGAGCATGCTATAAGCCATTGGCATACTATCTTTTTAGTACCTGGAGCTGGAGATAACATTTTGGGGGTCAGTAAGAATTGATGTGTATGTACATCTTGTTGGCCATTTCCTCAAACTGTATTTGTATATCAGCATACTTGTCCTAGGATATTCTTTTATTCATCTCCTGGAGCTTTATTTTTCTCTAAGATTTTTAGAATTTTTCCTGTTAGACTTTGCTTTCCTTTAAATCTTTTTTCTTTCATTTATTACTCACCCAAGGCTATCCATAACTGAGAGAAAGAAAAACATCCCTTTGATCTATATTCCCTGGCAGCTTTCTCTAAGTGACCTTCATGAGGAAGGAAGATTCCAACTCTTTTTTTCAACCTTGGGAGCTTTTCCTCTTGTATGAAAAAGGATTACTTTGGCATTGCAAAGACCCTGCTCCATGGGCCGGCCTGTTTAGGCTCCAGAGTTTAAAAGCTGTAATAACCATGTGCTGTGCATTTTCTTGCAAAAGCCAAGGAAAAACACCTGCCATCCACCAGACTTGGTTTCTGCTGAAGGATTATTAAAACTCCATTTCTTTAAATTTCCTCATCACATTGATACACAATAAATATTAAATTATTAATTAAAAATGGTAAAAATTTTTCCACAGCAGAAAAACATATTGAGTGTATTCTAGGTCCTTTTATAAATTATCTCATCACAATCAAAATAAATTTAGGAAATAGACGTTATTTTCTCCAATTTACAGTCAGGGAAAAGGAGGGGCTCAGATCACATGAGTAGTATGTGGTGAGCTGAGGTTTGAACCTGTGACTGCCTGACTCTAAAGTCTATTCTTTTCCAGTTAGTGTCAGTATGCTCCAAAGATGGGCTGATAGAGCTCTAAGAAAAGTTTAATTGTGGGAATGAGTGGGCTGGGTGTGGAGAAGGAAGTAGTCAAGACAATTAAGCAGGGGATTCCTGACGTAGGAATAGCTGTCAGGGTGGGTATGTGTAGGGGTAGATTAATCACAGAGTGCCTTAAAATGTGCTTAATATTTATTTTTATGAATGATATTTTAGTATATTTAGAAATTCACAATTTTCAAAGAAATTCTACTCTTTTTACAAGATCCAGCAATTTCAAATCACATTTTAAGTATTTACAAAATAATGTATAAGTGATAACACTGTATATTTATTTGCTGTTTTGTTTTATTAGCTTTATTGAGGTATGCCCTCTGTAACATAAAATTCACCCATTGTGAGTGTACAAAGTTAATGATTTAGTAAATTTTTCAGAATGTCTCCATTATCCTAAAGGCCATCATCCCATATGCAGTCAACTCTGATGCCCACCAACGGTCCTAGACAACTGTTGGTCTGCTTTCTGGCTCTACAAATTTCCTTTTTTTTTGACATTTCATACAAATATTCATTCTTTATTTTTTTGTTCAGCTTATTTTACTTAGCAAAAAGTCTTTGGATCCATCCAAATGTACCTTCTACCAGTAGTTCCTTCTTTTCAATTGCTGAACTGTTTCCACTGTATGGATATGCCACTTTTTATCCAGTTAAAATTATTCCTTAATTTTAAATAATGTTTGTAGTTTGCATATCATTCTGGTATACATGACTTTAATTGATCCTCATGAATCATGGGGAGAAGTCAAGGCAGGTGCTTTATAATGATGATAAGAATAATAGAATGTGACATTTACTGAGCTCTTATCATGTGTCACACTGCTTTAAATATGAATATTAACTCACTTAATCCTTGTGTAGCCTTTTGAGGAAAGAATTATTATCCTTGTATTTTAGACTGGCAGACTGTTTCAAAAAGGTCCCTCCTCCAAATTCTGAAGCCAATGAGTTACCAAAGAGAGGTATGAAACCAGGCATTGCTTTTCTAGTATTGAAGCCTAAAGAAGATAAGCAATGATTTGAAGTGAATCTTTTTCTCTCTAACTTCATTTACCAGATCTCAGAAAACTTTAGAGAAATTAGATGCCATAGACATTAATATGTAGTGCCCTTATTTATGTATAGATGAGGATATTGGCTTGGAGAAGAAAGATATATATGACCTTTTCCAAAAATCACAATCTGGTCAATTGTAGGGTCTGAATTAGATCCCAGTTCTCCTGACTTCAAAACTGGTACATTTGTGATTAGCTTTCTCCTTAAATATTTATACAAAGCCAGATGTGAAGGGGACATTAGGATCCTAGGAGAAAGAAAAAGTTGAGCTTTTATTGTTGGAAAGGATACCAGTTACTGGAATTCTAAGCCAGAGGCCTGACTCAGGGATGGGTTGGTAGAAGGTCTCAGTAAATCAGGTCTGGCCACCCAATCCAAACCATAAAATGTAAAAGTAATGATGAAAGCAGGAAAGGAACTTTAGTCAATATAGTTATCCTAGGAAGACAAAGGGTCCCAGTGTTTTCAGCCCTGTCTTGGCAGTAAAGAGTGGAGTATGTGAGGTATTGACATGAGCTTCCATATTATATAGAGGAAGGGGACCAGAAGTATGCACAGTCAAGCAGTTTTGGTCAAGCTGTGGTGTGGCTGATTATTAACTCAGGATGGTTAGGGGATCTTGTTGGCAATCAGAAAGTGGCTGTTGCTTGGTGTATAGTTTGGACTCATCACGAGATGTTGTTCCTGGAATCCAAGGTGACTGACTCAGAGCAAGGGAGACAGATAAAAAAATGGAGGTGCCATGTTTTTAATCTTGCTTTTAGTTACCCATTGGACTTTTGGTAAGTAGAGAGTCTAAGTCCTTGTTACATACTGAAGTAGGAAGTAAAAGCATGAAGGAGACATCTTTGATTTTCTTTCAGTTTGGGGTGCAAAGAATTTAGGTCTGACAGATTCTCAAACCTTCTTCAGTCCTGAATTCAGAGGTGGGTGGTCCAGCATGGGAATTCCATGTATATTGTTTATCTGTAGAGAGGAAATTTGCTGCAGTGTTTTCAGAATTGGTGGCTGTTTAAAAAAAATGTTTTTGACATTTACCTACATTAGGTTTTGGAACCTATTATCAACAAGTACTTTCCAAAATGAGTCCCTGGAGGGAAAATAGATCAAATGAGTTTCTCTTAAAATTTCAGTTCTAGGAATTTCACATATCACAATCCCAATGCTGTTTGTAGAATGCTGCAATATTTTACCTCTCAGTGAATTTGCAACTCCTTCTTTCTTCTTGTGGGAAAGGGTCCTTGGTATTCCACTTAAATGGTTCCTCTCTTGGGAGATGGTTCAGGCCTTCTCCTCTGGGTGTGCTGCTTGGTGAAGGAGACAAAGACTCAGAATTGACCTTTCCAAGGCACAGCTCTGTCAGGCTATTTGCTGTACATCCCAGCTCCAGAGGAACAAATCTAAGGCTTGATTTTGACCTTCCCATACCATTCAGAGCTTTGAGTTATTCATGACAAGTGTGGTTGTTTTCAAAGCAAAGGTAAAAAGGAAGTAAATAGACCAATCCAGAAGGACATTCCAGCACCTAGAGTGCTATTATGAACCTGTGAGCAGACAGAATTGATGTGGTTTCCTAGGGTTTTTAACTTTCTCTGGTCCATTTGACATTTGGATTCGAGGGTAAGAGTTTCTTGTTCTTCATCAGAAAATCTCTACATTCTAATTCAACAGCTTGATATTTAAACCCACTTTACTTGTAAGAAATGGGTAGATGGGAGATAGACAGGCTTGGGAGCAGGAGGAGAGGATTACATTTATTCTCCCTATTAATTCGGAATACCCTGGAGCAGTGATTTCTAAACTGGCTGGGCATCAAAATCATCTGGGGGAATGCAAAACAAAACAAAATAAAGCAAGATCAGACCTTGTTCTAGACCTACCTAATCAAAGTCTCTGAGGCTGTAGCTTAGGGATTTGTATTTTTTGAAGCTTGCTCAAAAGTTTTTGCAGCCCTGCTTTTGCCCTCTCAGATATTTAATGTTTGTCCTAATCTGCTGAGGCTGCCATAACAAAATACCACAGGCTGAATGGCTTCAACTAAAGAAATTTATTTTCTCACAGTTCAAGATCAAGATTTCAGCAGCTTTGATTTCTGGTGAGGACAGCTGCCTTCTGGTTGTATCCTCACATGGCAGAGAGAGATGTCGGTTGTGGCTTCCTTTGTTATAAGGAATTATAATTAGCCAGTTCTATTGGAACAGGGCTGTTCCTTTGTGTTTTCATGTAACCTTCATCACCCCCAGAAAGGCCCCATCTCCTATACAATCACATGGGGATTAAGGCTTCAACATATTAATTTGGGGGGAACACAATTCTGTCTAGAGCAGTGACCTCCCAAAGCCAATCTTACTGTCAACAAGTGGGATTGTCAACCACACCAACACATGCATACAGAGAGTGTTTTCTAGTTTCTCTTCATTACAATTAGCAGCACTTTGCCTACTTTCTCAGTACTGTTTTAAAATTTGCAAAGGGGAAATAAAAGACATTGAGAAACAAAGGTCTTTAAAAAATATGAAGTGATACATTTTGATAGTGTTAGAGCTACTCAGCCATGAACAAGTGGGTGGGAGAGGAGTGGCAAAGGTGGTAGCTTTACTGGCAGATACATCAGAGAGTTCATAGGTCATAGGAGAGGGAACTCAGGGGACCTTATCAAAATTAACATCTGGAAAATGGGAATTGTTGTGCCAAACTTCTCCCAGTCATAGGTATTATAACCCCTTCAAGTAACTTTCATTTTAAGTTCATGTCACACCCCTGTGACTAGGTCATCACACCCTCTCTTTTGTGACCAAATCACCACCTAAACTATGTCATACTCATACCTTGTGAAAAGGTCATCACAGAACCTCACCAAAAAAAAAAAAAATTCATTAAGGGATAAATAGAACAATAAACTGTGTAAGGAGGTAAGTGAGAACAGGACAAAAACAAAGGGACGTAAAATCCTTGAAAGCACCAGATTCTGTAAGGGCCATGCTGCTCTCTCCAGAGGCCATCAGTGCAGAGCCTATTCTAGACATTATCCTCATTTCTCATTTTTCTAATAAACTCCGATCTACACTTTGCAAGCTTTACTTGAAATATTTCCTGCAGGATTGCAAGAACTGGTCGTTTTGAACTCCCTTGACTGCTTTGGCAATGGCTCCACAGGTCTCTGCTGTGACAGTAGGACACATCAAAGTAGGCCTAGTAACTAGCCCTTCTGGGAGTAGTCCAATTATTTTGACATATTTTGTTCCACACTTTTCCTTTATGTGGGGGAACATACAAGGATCCAGCTATCATGGGAGTGTTCCTACAACTCTTAGATTCATGTCCTACGTTTATACAAATCTTTAAAATGATACATTTCACACACATCACATGGCTAACAAGTAACAGAACAGGAACTGAAATTCAAAACTTGTGATGCTAGCCTCAAGCCTTTCCTTGATTGCACCTCATCAGAAAAAGTTACACTCAACATGATTAGTTATGACGAATCTTTTGATTCTTGAATCAGTTCACGTAGTTTTAATATACTTTTATAATTTGTTTAGGAATTAATCCTTTTTGAATTCAGGTAGAAATATTTCATTTTAAATTATCATATAATTAAAGATTGTCTTATGATTTCTTTTTAATAATAATCATAATATACATGGAGCAGGATTGTGTTCTCCTGCCTCCTGCTTATCCCCATTTCTAGGAGCTTGAAATAAGCTAACGTGTAGGTAACTTATATTCATACTGTCTTTTTCTTTTTCTCAGTGCTGGAGATTGAACCCAGGGCCTCACACATGCTGGAGAAGTGCTCTACCATTGAGCTATACCTCCAACAAATGGGGCCTTTTAAATGCAACTTAAAAGGTGCTGGAAAAGGGACAGAGGCTTACTTTTGTTTGGTAGCACGAAAGCAAACAGGGAGTTGTCAGGTGAAGTTCTGCTTTAACAGTGTGTACAAAATCCAATCTGGGCTAGGCCCTAATGGGAGATCTTCTCTGCCTCATTTCCCCAACCCAGGATCTCCAGATGAGCCAAACCTGCTTGGAAATCTAAGAAGAGGGAGACAAATTTGGCCTGAGTGCAACTGGTAAGTGACAGGAGGTGAATGGATTCTAGGGTGGAGGGGAGGGGAGAAGAGTGAGAAGAGGTAAAATGGATGGTTGACTTCCTGAGGGGAAGATTGGCCTTTTGAAGTGCCTTAAAGCTCTAAATGGAGAACCCCTCAGCCTGCCAAGCCTGGGGAAAGCTTTCAGGCCTTTGAGTACTACGGGGGAATCCCTCCTAAACACTCCCAGGAACTGCCAAATTGAAACAGAAGTTAAGGACTATTCTTTCAGATGTCTTCCTCTTATTTATTGATTGTGTATTATGTATGTGGGTTAATAGCTGTAGCCCCCTCTCTCTTTCATTATTAAATGTGTGGTACAGGTTTATGTAGGTAAGAACAGGTTGTAATTTTGTTCCCATTTAGCTAATGAGTCACCTTTTAATTCTCTAATCATTTAACAAAAAAGAGCAATATTTGTTGAAATGGATTTTATACTGATGTTTTATATTGTGCTTGGTTAAAAACATTCACTGACATTTATGACATTTAATTATAAGCTGTGATCTAAAAAATCTCAAATGCTTTCATGATCTAATGGAATTCTTGAATTTGTGTTTCAAGAGAATCAGCTGCTTCATATTTGTGTGTATGCATATGTGTGTGTGTGTTGCATTTTAATAATGAGATGGGAAGTAAAGTTAGGCTGTGAAATACAATCCTTTTCTTTGCAAATAACTCAATGCTGGTGAGACTGATCATCCCCAATAAGTGAGGAACCAAAATGAATTTAATATAGTAATTTAAAAAAATATTAGTTTTTGTTGCATTATAGACATTTGATGAGAATTTTGGTTGGATTAATGCAAATTTTGCATCTGGATAAAACTAAAGATAATTTACAATTAAAATATAGTAGTTGTTGTTCTCAGCTGACTAAGAAAGCAACTGTTCAGTTGTTCAACTGATATGAATTATTCTTATCTTATATTTTCCAGTCATCATTTGTGTTTGTTTGATAAGGCTCAGAGGCTTTCAGGCAGTCTGTTTTCTAGTATAAAATTCTAAATAAATATATATACATCTATATTTGATTTAGGAAAAATAATAATTGAAACATATCATGATTATCTTTACCTCTCTAAGATCTTGTAGTCTCCAAGCAACTTTGTTAAAGGGAAAATGATGAGCCAGTAAAATTTGTAAGTATGATGCTCATAAGAAGGTAGAGCTTGGCATTGCGGGAGGTTGGCAATATCATTAGTCATGAGAGGCATATTCTTATTACTTAATGCTTAGAGAAGGTAAAAGATGTATCAACCAAAGCAATTAATACTTGCATTCTAAGTGTGTGCACTACTTTATGTGGAATATATTTTATTTAATCTTCCCAAGCACTCCAGAGAAAATTCTTATTATCTTCGTTTTATAGAAGAGGGAACTAGGGCCAAAAAAGAGTAATAAATTTCCCAAGACCATATTGCTAGTAAGTAGAGGAGACAGCTTCCAAATCTAAACAGCATAACTCTAGAATATGGGCTCTATATATCTACATTCTTGATTGCTTATTATGTAAGTGAAATTTAAATTTCATTGAGTGCATTATGTGTTCTGCAAAAGGCTTGAGGGAAGTTCCAGTTCTGCCACTTGCTGCAGGTTGGCACTCATGAGCAGAGGGCCTTCTAATCCCTTTTCAAAGAAAGTTCTGATGTTCTTTGTTTGACCAAGCTTTATTAACTGGTAGATCAAACTTGCAATCCAGAGTTGATGGTTTAGAGGCTGAGATGTCTGCACTGACACAAATATAAGGACTGTTCACTAAATCACCTGAGGTTACACCACATTTCAGGATCACACTGTCTAAAACTCAGAGAAGCCCTAGTACATTGCCGGGTGTGAGGTAACACAAACCAAAGGGCTTAGATGAGACTAAAGACAGCGTTTCATGTCCTCTCTTAAGTCTTAATAGAGAATAGAAAAATGGATACAAAATATTCAAAAATTGCTTAATAAACCTAGAAGAGCCTCTGTCTTTGCGTATTTTTTGACACTTCCAACACTTTCATAATTATTTAGCCAGGCATGTGAACACGTTTTAATATAGACAGATGATAAGGAAGGAAAAAAGGCAAGATTTTAAAAGTTCTCAAGTGCCAAGGATAATCCGTTGTATGCCACCTCAGTCCCCAAATGGGTGCTAGTCTCATTCTGTAGAAATACAGATGGAAATTTTAAACTAACAATAGGAATTTAAACCCAGCTATTACTGAATGCTGGTGAGTACTGACAGGCTTGATAGTTTAGCTATGAGTGACTCCATTTTGCTATTTTCTTTTGGGCCCTCCTGACGACAAGATTAAGTTCTGAGCATTGTAAAAACTGTTACTAAAGCAGGGCTTGTAAACAGTGCCCCTTGTTTTGTAAGAACTCTTGTTACCTATAGGACAGAGTTAAAATTTCTCAGCTTTGCATCCATGGCTCTTCAAATGTATCCCTCCACTGTGCTCAAAGCTCAGCCAAACCAGTCCATAGTTCTATGGGCAAACCTGAGACTTTTTCTCTCTTAGTTCTTTGTGTATGCTCTTTATTCTGCTTGAAATGATTTGCCGTTAAGTTCTACCCATCCTTCAAGTTCCACTCCTGCTTCCTGGCTACCATGAGGTGAGCACTTTTGTTCTACTTTGTCCTCCCTGCCTTGATGTTCTGCCTCCTACAGACACAGAAACAATCTAGCCAAGTGACGATGGACTCTGAAATCATTGAAAAAATGAATATTTCTTCCTTTTAAGTTGTTATTTTCTGGTATTTTGCTACAGTGACAGGAAGCCAACTTCCAAACTCTGTAAGACATAAGTCAAGGAGGCAGAGATATTTTTCAAAGTCACAGTTCTGGGCTGCAGCAGTGGTATTGTGTACATTTCAAAGAGGATGACACTACCTTGGCTCTCCCATAGGTCCATAACTCTAAAACTTGAAGAGTCTCATTTTTAATTATGGTTTTGGCATTCTCTTCAATACTTTATTGCAACTCCAGGATGGATGCCTTAAGGACATTTAAAATAATGATTCCAGTGGGAAGTCACACTCTCGGTCTGGTCATTGCCAGCAAGCTCACCGTCCCTTTTAAATCTTTAAGCCTGCAGTTTTATAGGCACCTCTTATTACTGGTTTGGTTGAAAGTATGGAAGTAGTGGTTGCTCCTATAGTTTGGAGGCTTTAAAATGGGTCTCTTACTCAACTTCAATAGCCAACCTCCGGCAGAGAACATCTTAAAAGCTGTGTCCCCTTTAAATCTCACTTTTTGGACTAAAGAGCTTTGGTCTAAGTTTATTTCTTCCTTGAATGTTTTACTAAAAGTGAGAGAGGGCAAATAAATGGATCATTTTATATTATTATAAATAATATACAAACAGTTCCCCTAACATTGGAGTCTATTAGCTGATAGACATTCATCCCAAGTACAGAGGCAAGAATTTGACCCATACTTGCTACTCCACTGTTAAAGGTCAGCGGCTTTCCAGCTTGTTTGCCGCCACTGAACCAAGGCACATTCTGGCTTAAGTTCTTGGTAATACTCTACTCTCTGTACCAGTCTCTTATAAGCAAAGATTTTATTTGACTGTTAATAAGAAAAATCCAAATGAATAACTCAAGCAATATAAGAGTTTGTTTCTCTTTTATTTAAAAGAAGTCTAGAGATAAATTGGAGCCAGAACTCAGTCTTCTCTTTATCTGCTATGCCATTTGTTTTTTCTCCTTAGATTCTAGTGTTGAGTTTATCTCATGACCTAAAATAGCAGCTGGAGTTCCAGATAATTTGTTCAAGTTTACACAAAAAGAATACAGAGAAGAGAGGGCAGGCAAGAGGATCCCTGTCCCATGGAGTCTGCCTTCTCAAGAGTAGGTTGGGAATATGGTTTTTCCAGTTGGCAATTAAACCAGGATTAAATAGTAGGTAGAAGAAATTAGATATCAGAAGGATGACCATGACACTATCATAATCATTTTCTAGGATTTAGGCATCTCTTAGGTTCAATATTAAAAATACTGTTTGCTGAAGATACAACTTACAAATATAAAATGAAAAGTCACAAAACTACTAATGGAAAAATGATTTATTTTAATAAAATATTGAAAACAACCTAACACCCACTTTTAGAAAATTAATTGAATGGCCACAAATGTAGTAATTTGCCACTACAAAATAATGAGGAAGGTCTTTGTGAAACTACATGGAATGATTTTCAAGATACATTGTTAAATAAAGAAAAGGTATGTGGAGCACTAACTTTTAGGTAATAAAGAAGGGCAATAAGTGTATGCACTCACACACAGGGTTCTTAAATTACTCATAAAAGATACACAGGAATGATAAACTAGAAACCAACGAATGTGGTTACATTCAGAGAGGCAAGAACTGAGGGAAGGAATGGGGCTGGGAATTAGTCTTCTCCAAATATACTTTTATTTATTTATTTTTACAATTTTATTTGTTTTATTTATTTATTTGTTTACTTTATGGCGGCTGGGGATTGAACCCAGTGCCTCACACATGCTAGGCAAGTGCTCTACCACTAAGCCACAACCCCAGTCCCCAAATATATTTTTAAATAGTTTTGACTTCTGTAATATTTTATGTAGTCATGGGAGTATTTTATGTATTCAAAAATAAACTTGTAAAAAGAATGAAATAAAAAGAAAACATTAAAACTGAATCCAAGTGCAAACAATTTTACTATATTTAAAATTTATATTAGAATTACACAGAAAAGGGAATTAATTCAGATAATGTTTGTATACAGTATTTTCTTCACATATGCTTAGAGAAATCTCTTCCAAGGACATAGAATTGCAAAGAACTTTTAAATTATTTATTTATTTGTTCTTTCTAGATATATATGAGACTAGAGTATATTTTGACATAGTATACATATGTAGAATAAGTATAACTTGTTCCATTTAGGATCCCATTATTGTGGTTGTACATGATGTGGAGTTACATTGGTTTTGTATTCATTGTAAGAGTAGGAAAATTATGTCTGATTCATTCTACTGTCTTTCCTATTCCCATCAACACTCTCTTCTCTTCATTCCCCTTTATCTAATCCAGTGAAATTTTAATCTTCCCCTCCCTTGTTGTGGGTTAGCATCCACATATCAGAAAGAACATTATGCATTTGATTTCTTGCGACTGGCTTATTTCACTTTGCATGCTATTATCCAGTTCTACCCATTTATTGACAAATGCCATAATTTCATTATTCTTTATGGCTGAGCAATATTCTTCTTTATGGCTGACATATATATTATATACATATATATAATACTTATTATATATGTATGTAATATATATTTATATATATATACGAGTCTCTATATACATATATACATGTATGTGTAGACATATACATATATCACATTTTCTTTATTCATTCATCTGTTGTAGGGCACCTAGGTTGGTTCTATAGATTGGCTATTGTGAATTGAGCTGCTATAAACATTGAAGTGGCTGTGTCACTGCAGTATGCTAATTTTAAGTCCTTTAGATGTAAACTGAGGTGTGGGATAATTGGGTTAAATTGTGGTTCCATTCCAGGTTTTTATTATTATTATTATTATTTCAATGGTTTAATTAATTTTAATATAAAAGAATTTGATATCCTCCATTACTTTTCTTTTTTTTTAAATTTTTTATTGTTGGCTGTTCAAAACATTACATAATTCTTGATATATCATATTTCACACTTTGATTCAAGTGGGTTATGAGCTCCCATTTTTACCCCATATACAGATTGCAGAATCACATCAGTTACACATCCATTGATTTACATATTGCCATACTAGTGTCTGTTGTGTTCTGCTGCCTTTCCTATCCTCTACTATCCCCCCTCCCCTCCCCTGCCCTTGCCTCTTCTCTCTCTGCCCCCTCTACTGACATTCATTTGTCCCCCTTGTATTATTTTCCCCTTTCCCCTCACTTCCTCTTGTATGTACTTTTGTATAACTCTGAGGGTCTCCTTCCATTTCCATGCAATTTCCCTTCTCTCTCCCTTTCCCTCCCACCTCTCATCCCTGTTTAATGTTAATCTTCTTCTCATGCTCTTCGACCCTACTCTGTTCTTAGTTACTCTCCTTATATCAAAGAAGACATTTGGCATTTGTTTTTTAGGGATTGGCTAGCTTCACTTAGCATAATCTGCTCTAATGCCATCCATTTCCCTGTAAATTCTATGATTTTGTCATTTTTTAATGCAGAGTAATACTCCATTGTGTATAAATGCCACATTTTTTTGATCCATTCATCTATTGAAGGGCATCTAGATTGGTTCCACAGTCTTGCTATTGTGAATTGTGCTGCTATGAACATCGATGTAGCAGTGTCCCTGTAGCATGCTCTTTTTAGGTCTTTAGGGAATAGACCGAGAAGGGGAATAGCTGGGTCAAATGGTGGCTCCATTCCCAGCTTTCCAAGAAATCTCCATACTGCTTTCCAAATTGGCTGCACCAATTTGCAGTCCCACCAGCAATGTACAAGTGTACCCTTTTCCCCACATCCTCGCCAGCACTTGTTGTTGTTTGACTTCATAATGGCTGCCAATCTAACTGGAGTGAGATGGTATCTTAGGGTGGTTTTGATTTGCATTTCTCTGACTGCTAGAGATGGTGAGCATTTTTTCATGTACTTGTTGATTGATTGTACGTCCTCCTCTGAGAAGTGTCTGTTCAGGTCCTTGGCCCATTTGTTGATTGGGTTCTTTGTTCTCTTATTGTCTAATTTTTTGAGTTCTTTGTATACTCTGGATATTAGGGCTCTATCTGAAGTGTGAGGAGTAAAGATTTGTTCCCAGGATGTAGGCTCTCTATTTACCTCTCTTATTGTTTCTTTTGCTGAGAAAAAACTTTTTAGTTTGAGTAAGTCCCATTTGTTGATTCTAGTTATTAACTTTTGTGCTATGGGTGTCCTATTGAGGAATTTGGAGCCCGACCCCACAGTATGTAGATCATAGCCAACTTTTTCTTCTATCAGACGGCGTGTCTCTTGATATCAAGCTCCTTGATCCATTTTGAATTAACTTTTGTGCATGGCGAGAGAAAGGGATTCAGTTTCATTTTGTTGCATATGGATTTCCAGTTTTCCCAGCACCATTTGTTGAAGATGCTATCCTTCCTCCATTGCATGCTTTTAGCCCCTTTATCAAATATAAGGTAGTTGTAGTTTTGTGGATTGGTTTCTGTGACCTCTATTCTGTACCATTGGTCCACCCGCCTGTTTTGGTACCAGTACCATGCTGTTTTTGTTACTATTGCTCTGTAGTATAGTTTGAAGTCTGGTATCGCTATACCTCCTGATTCACACTTCCTGCTTAGCATTGTTTTTGCTATTCTGGGTCGTTTATTTTTCCATATGAATTTCATGATTGCTTTCTCTATTTCTACAAGAAATGCCGTTGGGATTTTGATTGGCATTGCATTAAACCTATAGAGAACTTTTGGTAATATCGCCATTTTGATGATGTTAGTTCTGCCTATCCATGAACAGGGTATATTTTTCCATCTTCTAAGATCTTCTATTTCTCTCTTTAGGGTTCTGTAGTTTTCATTGTATAAGTCTTTCACCTCTTTTGTTAGGTTGATTCCCAAGTATTTTATTTTTTTTTTGAAGATATTGTGAATGGAGTGGTTGTCCTCATTTCCATTTCAGAGGATTTGTCGCTGATATACAGGAATACCTTTGATTTATGCGTGTTGATTTTATATCCTGCCACTTTGCTGAATTCATTTATTAGCTCTAATAATTTCTTTGTAGACCCTTTTGGGTCTGCTAGGTATAGAATCATGTCATCTTCAAATAGTGATAATTTAAGTTCTTCTTTTCCTATTTTGATGCCTTTAATTTCTTTCGTCTGTCTAATTGCTCTGGCCAGTGTTTCGAGAACTATGTTGAACAGAAGTGGTGAGAGAGGGCATCCCTGTCTTGTTCCAGATTTTAGAGGGAATGCCTTCAATTTTTCTCCATTCAGAATGATGCTAGCCTGAGGCTTAGCATAGATTGCTTTTACAATATTGAGGTATGTTCCTGTTATCCCTAGTTTTTCTAGAGTTTAGAACATGAAGGGATGCTGTACTTTGTCGAATGCTTTTTCCGCATCTATCGAGATGATCATATGGTTCTTATTTTTAAGTCTATTGATGTGGTGAATAACATTTATTGATTTCCGTATATTGAACCAGCCTTGCATCCCAGGGATGAATCCTACTTGATCATGGTGCACAATTTTTTTGATATGTTTTTGTAACCGATTCGCCAGAATTTTATTGAGGATTTTTGCATCTAGGTTCATTAGAGATATTGGTCTGTAGTTTTCTTTCTTTGAAGTGTCTTTGTCTGGTTTAGGTATCAGGGTGATGTTGGCCTCGTAGAATGAATTTGGAAGTTCTCCCTCTTTTTCTATTTCCTGAAGTAGCTTGAAAAGTATTGGTATTAGTTCCTCTTTAAAGGTTTTGTAAAACTCTGCTGTATACCCATCCGGTCCTGGGCTTTTCTTAGTTGGTAGTCTTTTGATGGTTTCTTCTATTTCCTCAATTGATATTGGTCTGTTTAGGTTGTCTATATCCTCCTGACTCAATCTGGGCAGATCATATGACTTAAGAAATTTATCGATGCCTTCACTATCTTCTAATTTATTGGAGTATAAGGATTCAAAATAATTTTTTATTATCTTCTGTATATCTGAAGTGTCTGTTGTGATATTGCCTTTTTCATCCTGTATGCTAGTAATTTGAGTTCTCTCTCTTCTTCTCTTTGCTAGCATGGCTAAGGGTCTGTCGATTTTGTTTATTTTTTCAAAGAACCAACTTTTAGTTTTGTCAATTTTTTCAATTGTTTCTTTTGTTTCGATTTCATTAATTTCAGCTCTGATTTTAATTATTTCTTGCCTTCTACTTCTTTTGCTGTTGTTTTGCTCTTCTTTTTCAAGGATTTTGAGATGAAGTATGAGATCATTTATTTGTTGGTTTTTTCTTTTTTTAAGGAATGAACTCCAAGCAATGAATTTTCCTCTTAGAACTGCTTTCAATGTGTCCCATAGATTCCGATATGTTGTGTCTGTGTTTTCATTAATCTCTAAGAATTTTTTAATTTCCTCCTTGATGTCTTCTATAACCCATTGATCATTCAGTAACCTATTGTTCATTGTCCAAGTGATGTATTCTTTTTCCTTCCTTCTTTTATTGTTTATTTTCAGTTCCATTCCATTATGATCAGATAGGATGCATGGTATTATCTCTACTCCTTTATATTGTCTAAGAGTTTCCCTGTGACATAATATATGATCTATTTTTGAGAAGGATCCATGTGCTGCTGAGAAAAAAGTGTAACTGCTTGATGTTGGGTGGTATATTCTATATATGTCAATTAAGTCTAGGTTATTAATTGTGTTATTGAGTTCTATAGTTTCCTTATTCAACTTTTGTTTGGAAGATCTGTCCAGTGGCGAGAGAGGTGTGTTGAAGTCTCCCATGATTATTGTATGGTGGTCTATTAGACTCTTGAACTTGAGAAGAGTTTGTTTGATGAACATAGCTGCACCATTGTTTGGGGCATATATATTTATGATTGTTATGTCTTGTTGGTGTATGGTTCCCTTAAGCAGTATGTAGTGTCCCTCTTTATCCCTTTTGATTAACTTTGGCTTGAAATCTATTTTATTTGATATGAGTATGGACACTCCTGCTTGTTTCTGAAGTCCATATGAGTGATATGATTTTTCCCAACCTTTCACCTTCAGCCTATGTATGTCTTTTCCTATCAAATGCGTCTCCTGTAGGCAGCATATTGTTGGGTCTTGTTTTGTGATCCATTCTACTAGCCTGTGTCTCTTGATTGGTGAGTTTAAGCCATTAACATTTAGGGTTATTATTGAGATATGGGTTGTTCTTCCAGCCATATTTGTTTATTTCTGTTACTAAACATGGTTTGTTTTCCTCTTTGATTATTTTTCCCCCCTTTACTGTCCTACCTCCCACTGTTGGTTTTCATTGTTATTTTCCATTTCCTCTTCCTGTAATGTTTTGCCGAGGATGTTTTGAAGAGATGGTTTTCTAGCTGCAAATTCTTTAACTTTTGTTTGTCGTGGAAGGTTTTAATTTCATCTTCCATCCTGAAGCTTAATTTCGCTGGAAACACAATTCTTGGTTGGAACCCATTTTCTTTCAGTGTTTGAAATATGTTATTCCAGGATCTTCTAGCTTTCAGAGTCTGTGTTGAAAGATCAGCTGTTATCCTGATTGGCTTACCCCTAAATGTGATCTGCTTCCTTTCTCTTGTAGCTTTTAAAATTCTCTCCTTATTCTGTATGTTGGGCATCTTCATTATAATGTGTCTAGGTGTGGGTCTCTTATGATTTTGCACATTCGGCGTCCTGTAGGCTTCTAGGATTTGGGATTCTGTCTCATTTTTCAAGTCTGGGAAGTTTTCTCGTATTATTTCATTGAATAGATTGCTCATTCCTTTGGTTTGAAACTCTGTCCCTTCCTGTATCCCAATGACTCTTAAATTTGGTCTCTTGATGTTATCCCATATTTCTTGGATGTTCTGCTCATGGTTTCTTAACAGTCTTGCTGAGCTGTCTATGTTCTTTTCAAGTTGAAATACTTTATCTTCATTGTCTGATGTTCTATCTTCTAAGTGTTCTACTCTGCTGGTAGTATTCTCAATTGAGTTTTTAAGTTGGTTTATTGCTTCCTGCATTTCTAGGATTTCTGTTTGTTTGTTTTTTATAACCTCTATCTCCCTGTATAGTTGGTCTTTTGCTTCTTGGATTTGTTTATGTAATTCATTGTTGAAGTGATCTTTCATTGTCTCATTTTGCTGTCTGATGTCTTCCTTGAGACTCCAGATCATGTGAAGCATGTATATCCTGAATTCTTTATCTGACATTCCATCTGCTGCAGCTATTACCTCTTCTAACGTTGAGTTGACCTGCATTGCTTGTGGTCCTTTCTTTCTTTGTCTCTTCATACTGTTCGCGTTCCTTTCTACTTGGTGAAACTGTTGTGCTATTGAATTTTCCCCCTATATATTTATATTGGTCTTGTATAGTTGCAAAGTCTCCCTCGCAGGCGCGGGCGGTGGCTCTGCCCCTCCTCCAATTGGGGCAATGTGCCTACCACGCCGGCAGGCCGCTGGGCCTGCTCTGCCAGTCGGTAGCAGGTCCGCCTACCTTGCAGGCGTGGGTGGCAGCTCTGTCCCTCTGCGGGCCGCTAGGCTTGTTCTGTCGGTGGTCGCAGTTCTGCCTACTTTGCAGGCGCAGGCAGCGGCACTGCCCCTCTGCAGGCCTCTGGGGCTGTTCTGCCAGTGGGTCGCAGGTCCGCCTACCTTGCAGGTGCAGGGGCGGGGGGCGGCTCTACCCTTCCTCAGGCCACTGGGCCTGTTCTGTCTGTCGGTTGCAGGTCTGGCCTGTTCTGATGGTGGTCACAGTTCCGTCTACCTTGCAGGCGCGGGGGGAGGGGGCGGCTCTGCCTCCCAGCAGGCCGCTACTCCTCTTCTGCCGGTGGGTTGCAGGCCCGCCTACCTTGCAGGAGTGATTGGAAGCTCTGTCCCTCCGCGGGCCACTCGGCCTTTTCTGTCGGTGGTCACAGTTCCGCCTACCTGGCAGGCGCGGGTGGTGGGGGGCGGCTCAGCCCCTCAGCAGGCTGCTGGGCCTGCTCTGTGAGTGGTCACAGTTCTGTCTACCTTGCCGGCTCAGGGGGAGGTGGCGGCTCTGCCTCTCAGCAGGCCGCTGCTCCTCTTCTGCCGGTGGGTCGCAGGCCCGCCTACCTTGCAGGAGTGATTGGAAGCTCTGTCCCTCCGCGGGCCACTGGGCCTTTTCTGTCGGTGGTCACAGTTCCGCCTACCTGGCAGGCGGGGGTGGTGGGGGGCGGCTCAGCCCCTCAGCAGGCCGCTGGGCCTGCTCTGTGGGTGGTCACAGTTCTGTCTACCTTGCCGGCGCAGGGGGAGGGGGAAGCTCTGTCTCTCACCAGGCCGCTGCTCCTCTTCTCACTTTTCTTTATTTTAATTAGTTCTATTCAGTCATACATGACAGTAGAAAGTTCTTTGATTCACTGTACACAAATAAAGCAGAATTTTTCACTTCTCTGGTTGTACATAGAGTCATACCATTTGTGCAACCATACATGTACCTAGGGTAATGATGTCCATCTCATTCCACCATCTTTTCTATCCCTTACCCTCTAACCCCCTCCTCTTTGCCCCATTCAAGGTTCCTCCACTTATCCCATGCTCCCTCCCCCATTATGGATTATCATCCACTTATCAGAGAAAAAATTCAATCCCTGGTGTTTTGGGATTGGCCTATTTTGCTTGGTATTATGTCTTCAACTCCATCCATTTACCTGCAAATGCCAAAACTTTATTTTCTTTTAATGCTGATTAATATTCCATTGTGTATATGTACCACAATTTCTTTATCCATTCATCTATTGAAGGACATATAGATTGGTTCCACAGTTTAGCAATTGTGAATTGTGCTGCTATAAACATTGAAATGGCTGTGCCACTGTAGTTATCTGTTTTTAAGTGCTTTATATAGACTGAGGAATGGGATAGTGGGGTCAAACAATAGTTTTATTCCAAGAATTCTAAGGAATCTTCATATTGCTTTCCAGATTGGTTGTACCAATTTGCAGTCCCACAAGCAATGTATCAGTGTGCCTTTTCCCCCACATCCTTGCCAACACTTATTGTTCTTGTATTCTTGATGACTGCCATTCTGACTGGAGCAAGATGAAACATTAGTTTTGATTCGCCTTTCTTTAATTACTAGAGATATTGAACATTTTTTCATATATTTGTTTATTGATTATATAGCTTCTTCTGAGAAGTGTCTGTTCAGCTCCTTAGTCCATTTATTGATTGGGTTTTTTTTTTGTGTGTGTGTGTTTTAGGTTTTTTTGAATTCTTTATATATCCTGGAGATTAGTGGTCTCTCTGATGCGCATGTGGCAAAAATTTGCTCTCAAAATGTAGGCTCTCTCTTCACCTCATTGATTATTTCTTTTGCTGAGAAGAAGCTTTATAGTTTGAATCCATCCAATTTCTTGATTCTTGATTTTATTTCTTGCACTTTATGAGTCTTGTTAAGGAAGTGGGGGCCTAATCTGACATGATGAAGATTTGGGCCTACTTTTATTTCTATTAGGCACAGGGTCTCTGATCTAATTCCTAGGTCCTTGATCCACTTTGATTGAGTTTTGTGCATGGTGAGAGATAGGGATTTAATTTCATTTTGCTTCATATGGATTTCCAGTTTTCCCAGCACCATTTGTTGAAGAGGCTATCTTTTCTCCAATGTATGTTTTTGGTGCCTTTGTCTAGTATGAGATAACTGTATTTATGAAGGTTTGTCTCTATCTTCTATTCTGTGCCACTGCTCTATATATCTATTTTTGTGCCAATACCATGCTGTTTTTGTTACTACAGCTTTTTAGTATAGTTTAAGGTCTAGTATTATGATGCCTCTTGCTTCACTCTTCTTGCTAAGGATTACTTTGTTAATCTGGGTCTCCTATTTTTCCAAATGAATTTCATGATTGCTTTTTCTATTTCTGTGAAGAATGTCATTGGGATTTTAATAGGAATTGCACTAAATCTGTGTAACAGTTTTGGTAGTATCTTCATTTTGACAATATTAACTGTGCCTATCCAAGTGCATGAGAGATCTTTCCATCTTCTAAGGTTTTCTGCAATTTCTTTCTTTAGTGTTCTGTAATTTTCTTTATAGAGGTCTCACATCTCTTTTGTTAAATTGATTCCCAAGCATTTTATTTATTTATTTATTTTTTTTGAGGCTATTTCTCTTTCAGAGGATACATCACTGATGCATAGAAATGCATTTGATTTATGGGTATTGGTTTTGTAACTGCTACTTTGCTGCTTCATTTATTAATTCTAGAAGTTTTCTGGTTGAATTTTTTGAATCCTCTAAGTATAGAATCATGTTGTCAGTCAATAATAATAGTTTGAGTTCTTCTTTTCCTATTTGTATCCCTTTAATTTACTTTGTCTGTCTAATTGTTGTGGCTAGAGTTTCAAAGACTATGTTGAATAGAAATAGTGAAAGAGGGCATTTCTGTCTTGTTCAGTTTTTTAGAGGGAATGCTTCAGATTTTCTCCATTTAGAATATTTGCCTTGGGTTTAGCATAGATAGCTTTTACAATGTTGAGGTACGTTTCTACTATCTCTAGTTTTTCTAGTGTTTTGAACATGAAATGGTGCTGAATTTTATCAAATGCTTTATCTTCATCAATTGATATGATCATATGATTCTTATCTTTAAGTCTATTGATGTGATGAATTACATTTATTGATTTCTGTATGTTGAACCAAACTTGCATCCCTGAAATGAACCCCACTTGAACATGGTACAGTTTTTAAAATATGTGGTCTATTTGATTCTTGAAGTTGATATTTACCAAAATTTTATTGAGAATTTTTGCATCTATGTTCATCAGGGAAATTGGTGTGAAAGTTTCTTTCTTTGTTGTGTCTCTATGTCTGATTTTGGTATCAGGATGTTACTAGCCTCATAGAATGAGTTTGAAAGTATTCCCTCCTTTTCTAGTTCATGGAATTTGAGGAGTATTGGTATTAATTCATCTTTGTAGGTCTTGTAAAACTTGGCTGAGAATCTGTCTGGTCCTGGGCATTTCTTGGTTGGCAGGTTTTTGAAGGTGTCTTCTATTTCCTTGCTTGAAATTGATGTGATTGTTGTGTATGTTCTTCTAGTTCAGTTTGTGTAGATCATATGCCTTTAGAAATTTGTCAGTGTCTTTGAGATTTTCTATTTTATTGGAGTATAAATTTTCAAAATAGTTTCTAATATCTTCTGTATTTCAATAGTGTCTGTCATGATATTTCCTTTTTCATCACAATTTTATTAATTTGAGTTTTTTCTCTCCTTTTCGTTAGGGTGGCTAAGAGTTTGTCAATTTTATTTAATTTTTCAAAGAACCAGTTTTTGTTTTGTCAATTTTTTTGAATTGTTTCTTTTGTCTCAATTTCATTGATTTTCCCCCTAACTTTAATTATTTCCTCTTTTTCTAGGGCTTTGAAATGTAATGTCAGGTTGTTTATTTGTTGACTTTTTCTTCTTTTAATGAATGAGCTAAATGCTATGAACTTTCCTCTTAGCACTGCCTTCATAGTGTCCCAGAGATTTTGATATGTTCTATTGGAGTTCTCATTTACTTTAAAAATTTTTTTTATGTTCTTCCTGATGTCTTCTGTTATCCATGCATCATTCAGTAGCGTACTATTTTGTCTTCACGTGTTGGAGTAGCTTCTATTTTTAATTTTATCATTGATTTCTAATTTCATTCTTATATGGTCAGATAGAACACAGGGTAGTATCTCTATTTTTTTGTATTTGCTAAGAGTAGCTTTGTGACATAATATGCTCTATTTTGAAGAAGGATCCATGTGTTGCTGAGAAAAAGGTGTATTTGCTCGTTGATGGATGGAATGTTCTATATATGTCTGTTAAGTCTAATTGTTGATTGTTTTATTGAATTCTATAGTTTCTTTGTTTAGTTTTTGTTTGGAAGATCTATCCAGTGGTAAGAGAAGTGTGTTAAAGTCACCCAGTATTGTTGTGTTGTGGTCTATTTGATTCTTGAAGTTGAGAAGGGTTTATTTGATATAAGATGCCTCATTATTTGGAGCATAGATATTTACAATTGTTATGTCTTGTTGATGTGTGATCCCTGTAAGTAGAAGTTTTCTAAGGAATCTCCATTCTACTTTTGAGTGGTTGCACAAATTTGAAGTCCCACCAGCAATGTATAAGTGAACCTTTCTCCCCATATCCTCACCCACATTTATTGTTACTTCTATTCTTGACAATTGTCATTCTGATTGGGGTGAGATGGAACCTCAGTGTACTTTTGATTTGCATTTCTTTAATTGCTAGAGATGTTGAACATTTTTTTCATATATTTTCTGACCATTCATATTTCTTCTTCTGTGAAGTTCCTCTTCAGTTCCTTAGCCCATTTATTGATTGGTTTATTTTTTGTTTTAATTTTTTGAGTTCTTCATATATCTTAATATTAATGTTGTATATGAAGTGCTAGTGGTAAAGATTTTCTATCATTCTGTAGGCTCTGTTCACTTTCTTTTTTTTTATATTTATTTTTTAGTTATAGGTGGACACAGTGTCTTTATTTTTTATATTTATGTGGTGCTGAGAATCGAACCCAGTGCCTCGCGCATGCTAGGCGAGTGCTCTACCTCTGAGCCACAATTGCAGCCTCTGTTCACTTTCTTTATTGTTTCTCCAAAGCACTTTTGAACTCTTTTGATTAGGTTTGTTATTAATGACATTGGTCTTGTAATTCTCAAAATATTTTGTATAGTAGATCAAATGAGTGAATATATAAATTTTTGGCGGGTGGATATAAAAACTTTTACTGTAAGAGAAATTGGACACAAATATGGAATAGAATATTTAAGGAAGATCTTGGGATATTGGACTTAATTAATGGTAGATATTGGTATAAACTAGTTACTTATATATATGTGTGTGTGTGTATATATATATATATATTTGTGTTCATATATATTAACACCTACATATATGTGTGTTATATATCTTGTTCTCTTCACTAAAATGCCACAGAAGCAATTATACTCCAACAACACACCTCATTTTTTTTGTTAGGTGAAATAATAGGATAGTGGTTAGGTAAGAGTGTATTTTTATTCTTAGGAGATACATACTGAAGACAAATGAAGTTATGATGCTTACAACTTATTTTCAAATGGATCAGTAAAAAGTTAAACACTTTACATTGTAAATACACAGTAGATGGTATCTACTGTGTACATCTATGTATTTATATATGTATCTACAGGTCTATCTGAGAGTAAGAGGAAGCAAATGCATCAAATTATTAAGAATCAATGATTTTAAGTGAAGAATATATAAATGATTATTGATTTATTCTTTTAATTTTAAAATAACTGTGAGACTAGCTGTACTCTAAGGTTTGGGAAATCCTAATAGGTTGGTAGAAGTAGGAAACTACTAAAAATGCTTAATTAATTCAGCATTTACTATGAAACAATTAGGTTTACCTCCATGCTTTTTCATCCGAAGAACTTATCACGCCCTGACTTCTTCTCTATTTTGTTGCTATAATGTCTGTTCCCCTCAGAGCAGAATGAGCACCATGAAACAAGAAATTCGATTTTGATCACTGCTATTCCTCAGCTCCTGGAATGGTACCTGAAACCAGAGAGATGGTCAAAACGAATGTCTATTGATTAAAAGTAAATGAAAGGAAAAATATGGATAAGAAAATAAGCTGGAATTAACCCAAGGCTTTTTGAATCCATGAATCTTTTCTTTATTCCTTAGTACTCCAAAACGATATTATATGGTATAACATAATAATATATGAATACATAATACATTAACTGTGTGTGTGTGTGTGTGTGTGTGTGTGTGTGTGTGTGGTAGTGGGGATGGAACCCAGAGCCTCACAAATGCTATGCAAGTGCTCTACCACTGAGCTGTATTCCTAACCTGACTTTCTGTTTTGATTGCTGAGGATTTATCTTGCTTGGGACATCTACCTCCTCTTCCCTAGTTTTACCAAAGCTAGTTATCTTACTACATTAAGTTATCAAAAATCAATATATATATATATATATATATATATATATATATATATATATATATATATATATATAATATATTTATTTATTATACAGTTCAAAAAATTTTTCTTGTGTTTCCAAGAATTATTTTCTGTTTTGCTCAGTTTCATCCACACATCTGAAGGCCTTGGAGTGAATTTGGAGTCATGTTTCATTTTGCTCTTGATTGTTGATCTGATTATTTTCCAGACTTTTTATATAATTGTCATTTTGTGACTTTTCTTAATCAGTTTTGTTTTGTTTTGTTTTTAGACTGAACCACTTCAGTTTTCCTTATCCTTTTTTTCTTGATTAGTTCTATTTTGTTGGAGCATATTTTCAGGGAGAATCCTTAGAAAAGATGCACCTGAGGAGAATTTATGTATTTGCAAAAAATCCTTATCTCACATTTGACTGATAATTATCTAAAGTAGAGAATATTTTCTTGAAAATTATTTTTCCATATATTTTTTAAGGCTGTGGTCTACTGTCCTCTAATATGATCCAGGTTTGTTGGTAAGAATCCCTATGTTATTCTTATTCTTTGGTAGATAACCTGTATTTTATCATTCGTCATATTCGAATTTGGAATTACAAAATATTTAATTAAGCACTTTAGATATAAAAATTTTTATTCATTATGTTGGACACTCATGGGATTTTTTTTTAATTCTAGAGACTTGTGCTTATTATCTTTGGGAATTTCTATAGTGTTGTTTCACAGAAAATTTGCATCTTCCAGTTCTTCTTTTTACCTCCAGAACTCCTTTTAGCTAGGATAATGAACACCTAATTCTTGTTTTATGGATGCCATATTTCTTGACTATCTTTGAAGATTCTATGGTCTTAGAGATCATCTTTTTCCTTCACCTTTTCAAGAATAAAAAGAAGTGCCCAGGATTTTATATCTGGAGTGTGGAAGGCAATGGGGGAAATGAATGTTTCAACATATTAATTTGGAGCTTATACTGTGTTTCATTCTTGCCCCTCAACTCTACCCTATTCTGTATCTGGCATCTTCAGAGACTGAGCATCCTCTGTTTTGTTCATCTTGATTAATTAATTTCCAGAACCTTCCAACTCTTTCCTTTTTTCAACTTTATTTTGAAACATTTTTTTGATACCCACTTTTTTTTGTTAAATTCTTTCATTATTTTATTCCTTTATTAAAAGTTTAAGCAGAATCTCATATTAATAAAATTATTTTGAGTTATAATGCTACATTATTTACTTTTTGTTTAAATTGTTTCAGCTGTGGCTATTGGAAGCTATTTCATTTTGGTTCTTGTGTCCAAGGTCAGACAATGGGTGTGCTAACTGTTAATGGGGTATCTTTGTTTTGACCTTCTTTCTGAGACTAGAGCTAGGTAATATATTGCATTACTAGCTCACATATTTATATGGCTGTATGTACACAAATCTATACCTGTTGTCATATCTATCCATCTGATTTTATGGTAAGCTAAACTTGAATTCATACTGATACTACTGATTCTACTCTCCACCCAGTTGATCCTAGTTGGGGCAGTTTTTAAATAGTACTGAATTCATTAAACAAGTTTACTCACACCCCCTCTAAATTCTAGGAGAATATCAAAATTATTGCTAATTAGCAGTTTAAAATTAATCATAATTAATTATCAATCTATTTTGTTACATGGTAGATTTATTTAATGTGTTTTGAGTGTAGTGCTTAAAAATCACAAAAATGTATGCCTATTTTATGGGATTCAGCTATATTGATTTATTTAATATTATCATGAAAGTTTATTGTTTACTGTTGTTTGTGTTACTCTAAGTGAGACACTTTACTTTCCTTAAGAAAGGAATATTGCAGTTATAGGTTTTAATATCTTCCTGCTTGAGGGAGAAGAGGTAAGCATAATAATCCTCTTATGACTTTACCAAGAAAATTCATATCCACTTGTATTTCCCCAAATACCAGGTTGTCAGTCAGGGTGACTAACCCTCTGGGTTTACCTAGGACTTAGGGTTATACTGAGATGTGAGACTTTTGGTGCTAATCCTGGGAAAGTCTTGAGCAAATGGAGAAGAGTTTATGTAAATAAACCAGAAAATTAATTTTTAATGTAATAGATTCCAACTATAGATTTTTTTTAGCTATCAGAGGTTAATTTTATAGGGCATAGCAATTATCTTTGAAGTCCAGATGTTCTACAAGATTTCTTTATTAATAATTACATTTATAAGCTCAATTTTTGTCATAATCAAATAGTTTTCTGCAACTATAGAGGACAAGAGAATGATATTTTCTTATTATCATTTAAATTTGATTTTTTTTAGCCTACAGTTTTGAGGTAAAGTGTTAGAATTCCATCAGTAAAAGTTAGGGAAACCTTTATGCTGTTTTCTTTCTTTCTTTCATATTTGAGTTTTAGTTGTAGTTGAACACAATACCTTTATGTTATTTTTTTAATGTGGTGCTGAGGATTGAACCCAGCGCCCTGCACATGCTGGGTGAGCGCTGTACCGCTGAGTCACATCCCCAGCCGCCTTTATCTGTTTTCCATAGTAGCTGTACTAATTTATATTCTCACCAATAGCATATAAGTTTTTCCTTTTTTCCACATTCTCCCCTACTCCTATCTTTTGTCTTTTTGATAATGGCCATTTTAACAGTTATGAGGTGACATCTCACTATGGTGTTGATTTGCATTTCCCTGATGATTAGTGATACTGAACATTTTTCATATAGCTGCTGGCTATTATATGTTTTATTTCAAGAGATTTCTTGTCAGTTCTTTTGCTCATTTTAAAATACGACTATTTGATTTTTGCTATTGAGTTGTTTGAGCTCATTATATAGTCTGGATATCAACATTGCTTATTCAACCAAATAAGGTCAGCACAAATGGAAGAAAATAATTTACATGGTATAGTTTAAAATACTAAATAGACTCTATTTAGCACATGTATTTGTGTATATGTGTATATCTATCTATCTATCACAGATTATTGCATAGGATTCTATACTTAAAACTTTTCCTGTATAATAAAGCTATTTGAAAAACTCATCAAATTGTATTTTCATTTAAAAATCATTGATTTGTATCCATCTTGGACACAATAGTGAGGAAATTTACATCGAGAAAGGCTTTATCTCCTGTAGGTGTGGAGGACAAAACAGGTGTAGAAGAAAGCTGAAGGAATTAAATGTGGGAGCAATGTCTCTTCTCTTGAAGTGTGTTTGAATGTCACTGGGACTGAGTCCTGGTGAGGTGACATTTTGTTTCTTTTCTCATTCGCTCAGAGTCTTTCGTAAAGACTTGATGACTGTTCTATTTTCTTTCCTTCTGTGCTGTTGATTATTAATATTAGTCAATGCTGTAGTCAGTGAGGTGGGAGCAAGAGTACTCAAAGGGGGCATCTTGAGATAAGAGCTTGGGCTACCTGTAGCACGAGGAGATTGTCCCTCCATTGTGAAGTATTCAGTAGCTGGCTATCATATTTTAAAAGAAGGTCACACATTATCATGTATATGAAGCTCAGAAGAGATGGTCATCTTTACTTCTAATGCAATCTAAAAACTCAAACATTTGAAAATAACGTTTTAGTCTTCTGTTGCTATATGGAATGATGATGTTCTTTAAATATAGTTTTTCATGATAGTAATAATAAATGACATGTTTTGTGAAATTAGATTCATAACACATAGCTGAAAGTACCTTGTGATTAGAGGGACAGCTTGGCTGTAATTACTTTGACCTAATCACTTCTTGTTTCCTGCCATAGAATATTTCATAATAAATGGTTTCTACCCAAATGTATAAATTCATTATTACTTTCCTTAGAAAAAATTTTCAAGATATTTGACAATAAGAATTAACTGGAACTTCACTTAAATAAAATAATGACACAAATAGCTTATATGAAAGGTAACATTAAAAAGAATAATAGTTTAATTATTTTTAAAATCTCTGAATTGAGAAGTTTGTAGCCTCAAGAAAATATCTGAAATACTTCAAAGTATATAAGAGATGGTAAAGATTTCAAGGCCATATCTAATATGTAAGTTCCAGCTTAATTATAATCTACATTAGGAATTCTCTCCGAGTCCCTATGCTATATAAATATTTGCCTTTCTCCTAACTGCCATAGCATGTACCCTGCACCCCACATAGCACTTTTAACTATCTACTCCTTAGTATGGTTATTTATATAAATGCCAGATCTTGTTACCTAACTTGTAAGTTGCTTGAGGATGGGATCTGTCTTAATCATCTTTGTTTCTCCTTTCATAATATAGCTGACACTAAAAAAAATTGAATAAATGAAGAGACCATTCAAATAATCTATTTTGTAAAAGAAGTACTCACAAACATTTTCTGTAAAGGGTCAAATAATAGGTACATTTAGGCTTTTTAGGCCATATAAGCTCTGTCTCAACTATTCAATTCTGTCATTGTAATATGAAAAGAACCATAGACACATGCAAATGGTGAACATGATGGTGTTTCAATAAAACTTTATTTATCAAGCCAAAGGGTAAGCTGGATACATGGACTGTATTTTGTTGATCCATGTTGAGCAACACAGCAGTCATTGGATCTTCAAACAGGAAATGTATTAGCAATTTTGCAAAATAGTGTAAGCCGTATATTTGTGTCTCTTGGTTGTAATGGCACACTTCTCTCTGCTTCTGTCTAAGCCCTCTTTTCTTCTTCCCACTGCAAATATTTCTCAGAAATTCTGTGACCTTTGCTTGTCTCCTTGCATTTAAAGGATGGATCTCTATAGCTGATTGGAAGCTGTTCATATGTAGCTAAAGCATTTCATAGTGGACTGTAATGGTTTAGAAGTGATGTCCCCCAAAAGCTCATATGTGAGACAATGCAAGAAGGTTTGGAGGAGAAATGATTGGGTTATAGCCTTGACCTTATCAGTGAGTTAGTCCCTGGTGGGATTAACTGAGTGGTAAGTGGAGGCAGATGGGGTGTGCCTGGAGGAAGTGATTCATTGGGAGGTGTGGCTATGAGGCATGTATTTTTTTATATGAGAGTGGAGTCTCTCTGCTTACTGGTCATTATGTGAGCTGCATCCCTCTGCCACACCCTTCAGCCATGGTGTTCTGCCTCACCTCGGGTCCTGAGGAATGGGGCCAGCCTTCTATGGACTAAGACCTCGGACACAGTGAGCCCTCAAGTAAACTTTTCCTCCTCCACAGTTGTGCTCCTGGATTCTTTTAGTTGCAGCAATGAAAATGCTGACTAAAACATGGACTTCACGGTAGAAGAGAACTGACAGGGCCATTTCTTCAGGGGATGTGGGAAAAAAAGTCTTTGAATTTGTCCCTTGGGTGGCCAGATTTCCCAAAGAGGAGTCTTGTAAACTTTCATGAAAAGTACAAATCTAGCTGGGAAGCAAGTGAGGAAAGAGGACAGGCTATCTCAGATCTGTTCAATTTAATTCCCTCTTTTCAGTCATCCAAGCTCTTAGATTCCCAAATCTACATCTGGAGGTTCTACCATGGGCCACGGAACCTTGGTTCCAGGCAGGACATGGAGGCACCTATCAGGAGCTTCCCAAGCCCTCCCCTTCTCTCCAGGTCAGACTGGTGATGGGGTAGTCAGTTCCCACATCTGGTCTTCCCAATTGTCATTCTTTGATCCCTGTTCCTTTAGGAGTTATGTCATGAAACTCAAGAGTCCAGTGTCTTACAGCCCAAACACCTGTTTTCCTTCAGTGTCACCTCTCTCTCCAGACAATGTCTGTCACTGACAGAGAGAAGTCCAAGGGGGAATAAGTAAGCACAATGAGGAACTGTGGCAAGAGTCTCAACTTATGCTGACTTGGTCCTCATCACATGGCAATGAAAGAGTCCTTTATTTATTTATTTTGTTACAACACTGGTGTTTTGCAGGTTTAAACTATGCCCCTTTCCCGTTGTGACACCATTGCCTAGCATCACACCTAACACACAGTAGATACTCAACAGATGGTCCATTACTAACTAGAGAACAGGAGCCTGGAGGGACATATCTCTGCTTCCTGGTCATTGGAAATCTAACTGTCCTGTCTTACCTCTACCAGGTTTTCCATGTCTTAGAATGCCATTGCATCCAAACTTCTTGCATATATTTCTTATTCTAAGGTTTGCCTGAAAAGATCACCAAGTCTATGAGAAGGAGCAGAAATAGGGAAAGAAGTGAAATGTCGATTTATATTTATTCTTTTATTACTCTTTAAGTACAACCTTTTTAATCGATTGGCTAGTCTACAACCTCTTACAATCATTACTTGGGTTAATTATGCAGTTTCTCTTCTATTATTAAAGATTAATGCAGTTAAATTTTTAACTTAGTGTCAAATCAAATAGTAGCTTAGCAACCAAATTTGGATATTTTCTAGATTTAGATAAAAGTGTTTAAGGACTGAATCTCCATCTTTCTTGAAATAGCAGTAGATTGAGGACAAAATCTTTAATACTCAGTTAATCATTTTATTAATTCATACGAGAGATGCTATACAAGCTCAAAATCTGATTATCTGCAAGAAATGTTTTTTTTTTTTTTTTTTTCGCTGTAATCATTTGACATTGGCCTAATGTACTGACTATATTAGGCAGAGACTAAGGGTTCTCTGAATCTGGTCTCCCCTGTTTCCTTTTATAATAGAGTCTCTGGGTCTTATTTGGACACATGACTGCCTAGATAGAGATGGTATTTCATAGACTTCCTTGCAGACAGGTCTGTCTAGGCAACTAAATTCTGTACCACAGGAAGAGAGCAGGAGACAATATCTAAGAGTGGTTTACTTTGGATTCTATAATGGTAATTTTCTTCATGTCAGGGCAAAGATTTCCTCTCTTTGCACAAATATGAGGTGATTATTTTGTCTAAGGCTGGGTGAATACTGAACTTTAGGTCCCAAATCTCTAAAGGTAGCTATCCAACTGCAACACAAATAAAGCCAAGCCTTAAGGCTCTCATCAAAGAAATCTAGCCTTCTATGAGAACACAAAAGTTGGTCTGCCTCCTCTTGATAAAATGTAAAGCTGTTGTTTTATAGATCTTGTACATTTTTTTAGTTGTTTTCAGCGGGGAGATGAAGTCAGTCCTTGCTTTTCCATCATGGTCAGAAGAGTGGTCAAAACATGGCCTACGGCTGTTTAATCTTTTATAATAGTGATTCTTCCCAGAAGTAGCTCTGTTGCTTATACTTTAAATATCACTAACATCCTAGACTTTCTCATTTTTCTTTTCTTTTTTTCCTGCTACCTTGCCTAGTACCTCCATCAGCATAATCAAAAGCTGAACAGCTGGCAGGCAATAGAGGCACTTCTATCTTGGAGGGTAGAAGAAGCTGAGGCTGGAGCTGGGGATCAGATCAATGCTGAAAAAAAAAAAAAAAACAGATCATAAACACCAATTAATGTCTTTTCTTTTACTCCCTTCTTTCCTGTTTACTCTCTGTCTTCACCACTAGAAATCTTTAATGTCTATGAGGTTAGGGACCTCACCAGTGGTTTTTCCTTCTGTAAACTGGGTACATTGTTCATAGAAGGAGTGTAATATATTTTTGAATGAAAGCATCTGGTGAAAGAAGTGAATTTGTTGTATATGTGAATGGAGTTGGGTCAGAAAATTTAAAACTATGTGTTAATAATTTGGAGTTTTTTTTTTTTCTCAGAAGTACTATAACCCACAGACTAAAACTTCTAGTATTTCCTGTATTAAAAACATTTCTTGGTTAATTGTTATTGGAATTCAAGGTAATTTCTGGTCTTATTACAATTATCAACCTCTTCCTGCTGATAAGTTTTTGTTAATTACCTTTGGTAGAAGCATTAACAATTATTTGCTCAACAGGGAACTATTTTATAAAGAATCATAGATTCTGAGTCCCTAATAACCTAAAATGATCTCTAACTTATAATTGTGAAGTAACTTGGATACAGGCCTATTGTCTGGTAATATGAAAAATCAAATACTTAAACTCTGGTTTGGAGAAGAAAAGTGGAATTTATAAAGGAAGGAAGGAAATGTTGCTATTTTAAGCAAGTAACCAAGTCTTGGTGAGAAAAATATGAAAATCCTGTTAAGCTACAAACGTCCTGTAACATTGACAAGACCCTCAAGGGTGTGTTGTTTCCTGGATTATTTGCCTTTTATAAAGGAAGAGAGTGTAGCAGGCACTTTATATGCTATTAGTCACTACCCGGGCTTTCAGAATTTGTGGGTGAAGTTCATTTCCAATGAAGAACAATATTACAACTGCCTAGACTATTATAATCAAGCAGTCACATTTGACTTTCCTTAAGGTGAAGCAGGCACAGAAGTAGATACAAAGTACCATGAGAAGTTGATATCTTTCTTAAAGAAGAAGTTACATTCTTATTTCCTTTCTAACATGACATGGATAGATGATAAGGTCTTAAACTTGCCAAATGAGTCCATGTGAAAAGATAATCGAGAATTTGTGGCTACTAGCATTCAATATCTTTAACAATGGCTTGTTTTTTGTTTTTGTTAGTGACCTTTTGATCTTTGTCCCTCTAATCTTTTGTCTAACACTAAAAACACTGGAACTATTCTTTCTCTGTGTTCTAGAAAGGCTAGATCAGTAGAGTGGGATTATAGCATGTTTGTGTCAGAAGGGACCTTAGAGGTCACCTCTCATCCCTCATTGAAAAGTGGGGACAGAGTCTATGACAGACTATGGACTGGATCCTTACCCAAGAAAGGTCTACCTGGACTGATACTCTCCTTGTCTCTCCCTTCCCTGCTGCACTTCAGCACCAGCCTCTAGCCAGGCACTAAGACCTGTCCATTCTGTACCCTATACATGTATTATTTCCATCTTTCCTCTTGATGTTGCATTGTCATTTCATCAAGTTCTGTTATTTTTTACCTGGACTAAGCAAAGAAATCTGGAGCAGCCTCTTTGTCAAAAGTCCTTTAGTAGCTACCATTACCTAGAGAATTAAATTCAAGCTTCTTAGTGTGACCCATGAGGCTGCATGTGGTCTGGCTCCTGTTAATCTTTTCTGGTAAAATCTCCCACACTCTCTGAAGCAGCAGGACTAGACCATGTGTGGTTTTCTGAAGCCATCCTGCTGTTCAGCCTCTGAGTCCTATACACAGGAACCATCCCTCCTCATCTGCCTGGCAACTACCTACACCTGCTGTAAAACTCCAGGTGGGATTAATTCAAATACTTCTAAATAACCCCAAGAGCCTATTTCAAGTTGGTAACAGCTTAACTTTGATTACAAACTGTACATGTTTACTCCTCCCACCATTTTATGTTTCTGATATTAGAATTTATATTATTTTATATAGTGTGTATCCCTTGACAATTTATTTTAGCTATAGTTATTATTAAGTTTTACCTTTTAACTCTTGTACTAGGGATAAAATTGCTATATCCACCATCATTACAGTCCTAGAATATTCTTTTACCTATATCACTGAATTTGTGCTTTTGTGTGTTTCATGTTCTTTTTTTTAATTGTAGATGGACACAATACCTCTATTTTATTTTTATGTGGTGCTGAGGATCAAACCCAGTGCCTTCCACATGCAAGGTGAGTACTCTACCACTGAGCTACAACCCGAGCCCTCATGTTCTTTTTTCCTTTCTTTCTTTTTTTTTTTTAAGGTGTAGATGGACACAACACAATGCCTTTATTTTTATGTGGTATTGAGGATCGAACCTGGGTCCCGCCCATGCTAGGCGAGTGCTCCTACCGCTGAGCCACAATCCTAGCCCCACCTCATGTTCTTAATTAATGATATTTCATTTCAGTTTGAAGAACTCTCTTCAGAAATTCCTGTAAGTAGGGGGGTTGGGGGTGGGTCTTAGCTTTTGTTCACCTGGGGGAAAATTTCTGCTTGTCTCTCATTTCTGAAAGACAGCTTTGCTGGGTAAAGTATTGTTGCAGCCTTTTTCTTTCAACATTTTGATTATTCAGTTCTCTCCTGTCCTGCAAGTTTTTACCCCCACCCCCTGAAAAATCCATTGATAGTTGCACTGGGGCTCCTTTGTATGTATGTTTTCCTTATCTCTTGCTGTTCTCAGAAATTTTTTTGTCTTCAATTTTTTATAGTTTGACTATATGTTTTGGCGAATTCCCCCTTTGGGTTGAATTTGATTGAAAATCTCTGTGTGTCTCCTGCACCTAGATGTTGGCATCTGTTCCCAGATTAGGGAAACTTTTAGCTATTGTTCTTTAAAATGTATTTTCTGGTCTTTTTGTTACAGGATAGCAGCCTACTGTAAACCAAGGCAGCTATGGAGGCCCCCTCTTCAAACCCTAGTCTTCTAATCATTCTAGAAAGATTTCAGACATGTGGCTCAGAGTAATAAGCATGAGTTTATTAGAAGAGATAGAAAAAGGGAAAAGGGACACTCTTAAGGGGACACTCATTTTTTCCTCTTTTATTGGTGCATTATATTTATATATAATAGTTGGGCTCATTTTGACAAAATCATACATATGTGGAATTTGATTTAGTCCCATTTCAGTCCCATGTGCCTGTCCTCCCTTTTGCTCCTTCTTTTTTTCTATTCTTCTTCCTGTACTCTTTTTGTCTTTATTTCCACTCTTCTAATTATTCACTTTTGATTGGTGCTTTATAGATATACATAAAAGTAGAATTCACAGTACTATATTTATACATGTGCTTAGCATGATTTTATTAAATTCATTACACATTTTATCCCCTTTTCTGTCCCTTCTCTCTCCCTCTTACTCTCCTACTCCACTGATATTTCTTGTATCTTTATGATATTATCCCCACTCCTCTTTACCTATTTTGCTCTGCTTCCACATATGACAAACAATATTTGACCCTGAGTTCCTGAGTCTGGTTTATTTCACTTAGCACAATGTTCTTCAGTTCCATCCATTTACCTGCAAATGCCATAATTTCATTCTTCTTTGTGACTGAGTAAAACTATATTGTGTATATAACAACATTTAAAAAAATCCACTTATCTATTGATGGGCATCTGGGCTGGTTCCAATATTTGGCTATTGTGAATTGTGCTGCTAAAAACATTAATGTGACTGTATCACTAAAGTGGGCTGATTTTAGATCTTTTGGATATATAACAAGGAGTGGGATAGCTGGTCACATTGTTGTTCTATCCTCAGTTTTTGGAGAAATCTCCACATTGCTTTCCAGAGTGGTTGTAGAAGTTTGCAGTTCTACCAGCAATGTATGAGTATACCTTTCCCCCCACATCCTCCTCAGCATTTATAATTTGTATTCTTGATAATTGCCGTTCTGAAAGGAGGGAGCTGAATTCATAGTGTAGTTTTGATCTGCATGTCCCTAATTGCTAGAGATGTCAAGCATTTTTCTTTTATTTATAGTCCATTTGTGGCTTTTCTTTTGAGAAATGTCCATTTAGTTGTTTTTCCCATTTATTAATTGGGCTGTTTGGTATGTTAAAACATCCCCCATAAATATATTTATTTATTTTTTGGTGTTAAGCTTTTTGAATTTTTAAAATATTTTCTGGATATTAGTCCTCTGTCAGAGAAGCAGCTGGCAAAGATTTTCTCCCATTCTGTAGGCTCTCTATTCATAATCATTTCCTTTGCTGTGCAGAAGCTTTTTAATTTGATGGCATCCTACTTATTGACTCTTGTTATTTCTTGAGCTTTAGGAGCCTTGTTGAGAAAGTTGGTACCTGCACCTATATGACCAAGTGTTAACCCCATGCTTTCTTTTAGCAGTTGCAAAATTTCTTGTCTAATCCCTAAATCTTTGATCCACTTTGATTTGGCTTTTGTGCAGTCTGAGAGATAGGGATCTACTTCCATTCTTCTACATATGGATATCCAGTTTTGACTGAACTACATAGACCATGTGGAAGAGAGAATGACATGGTGCTCAGAGAGCTGGAATTAAAGGAAATTGAGTCCCCTGTTTGTACCTCAAATTCTTGCCCCCCTTAATTGATAAATTACCCCTTGAAAAGCCCTCAGCAAACTTTCTTTGTGAGGATCTTGATGTTTGATTTCCAGTGATAAGAAGAGGCCAATCAAACTAAAATGTTTCTTCTCAGCAAAAGAAACAATCTATGAGGTGAACAGAGAGCCCACATCCTGGGAGCAAATTTTTACCCCTCACACATCAGATAGAACACTAATTCTAGGGTATATAAAGAACTCAAAAAGCTAAGCACTGAAAAAACAAATAACCCAATCAAGAAATGGCCCTAGGACCTGAATAGACACTTCTCAGAAGAGGATATACAATCAATCAACAAATATATTAAAAAATGCTCATCATCTCTAGCAATTAGAGAAATGCAAACAGAAACTCTCTAAGATAATCATCTCACTGCAGTCAGAATGGCAGCTATTATGAAGACAAACAACAAGTGTTGGAGGGGATGTGGGGAAAAAGGTACACTCATACATTGCTGCTGGGAACTGCAAATTGGTACAACCAATCTGGAAAGCAGTATGGAGATTCCTTAGGAAACTTGGAATGGAACCACCATTTGACCCAGCTATCCCTCTCCTTGGTCTATACTCAAACGACTTAAAAACAGCATATTACAGGGACACAGCCACATCAATGTTTATAGCAGCACAATTCACAATAGCTAAACTGTGGAGCCAATCTAGATGCCCTTCAGTGGATGAATGGATAAAAAAAATGTGGCATATATACACAATGGAATTTTACTCAGCATTAAAAGAGAATAAAATCATGGCATTTGCAGGTAAATGGATGGCATTGGAGAAGATAATGCTAAGTGAAGTTACCCAATCCGCAAAAAACAAATGCCGAATGTTTTCTTTGATATAAGGAGTCTGGCTCATAGTGGGGTAGGGAGGGGGAGCATGGGAGGATAGATGAATTCTAGATAGGGAAGAGGGGTGGGAGGGAAGGGGAGGGGGTAGGGGATTAGCAAGGGCTTGGAGTGTGATGGACATCATTATCCAAAGTACATGTATGAAGACACGAATTGGGTGTCAACCTACTTTATATATAAACAGAGATATGAAAAATTGTGGTATATTTGTGTACTAAGAATTGTAATGCAAAAAGGTACATATATAAAGGTATGAATTGGCAAGAACATACTCTATATACAGAGATATGAAAAATTGTACTCTATATGTGTAATAAGAATTGTAATGCATTCTACTGTTGTGTATTTAAAAAAAATAAAAATTAATAAAACTAAAAAAAAGAGAAGAGCCCCAGGCCATCTGGTTGGGGGCTGACACGATCTTGAAACAATGTTTTTTTTCCTAATGGGATCTAATTATGGCTGGGGGATGTTTAACATACCAAACCCATCTTCTAGCTTATCTGTTAGATAAGGTTCTCTGTGGTTTTCAGTTATCCTTCATTGTCTTTTCCCTGGTTACCAGTTTATGGCTGATAAGCTACCTAAGACTTAATATTAATTCTCCTTCTGCAACTCCTATTACACAAATATTTGGACTTTTGATGGTGTCCCATGATTCTTTTAGGGTTTACTTCATTCTTTTGTCTTTTTGTTACCCTGAATAATTTCAAATGTTCTATTTCTGAGCTCAGTTATTGTGCTTCATTGGATCTGCTGCTCAGCTTTTATTGAGTTTTTTAGCTTAGTCACTGCATTCTTCATATCTAAGGTTTAATTCTTTTGTGGTTTCTTTTTCCTCATCAAACTTTTTGATTTTTCTCAAGTATTATTTTCCAAATTTAATTTTCTATCTATGCATTCTTGTAGTTTGCAGAACTTCCTTAAGAGGGTCCCAATTTGTTTGTCAACCTTTCATAGGTCTCCATTTCTTTAGGGTATGTTATGAGTTTATTTTTAAATTAGTCATTAGTTTCTTTTGGAGGTGTTATGATTCTCTAATTATTTGTATTCCCTACATCCTTTATTTTTGTCTGCACATTTAAGGAAACTACCCTTTCGTCCTTTATAGGTGTTATTTGACAGGAGTACAACTTCACTAGTTTAGTCAACAACCATGAATAAGCAGAGCTGTTTGTGTGTTCCTCTTTTATTCAGATTTTTCACTGCTGTGACTAAAAGATCTGACCAGAACAATTTTAGGGAAGGAAAGTTTATTTGAGGGCTCACAGTCCATAGACAGCTGGTCCCATTCTTCAGCACTCGAGGTGAGTCAGAACGTCATGGAGGAAGAGTGTGGCAGAGGGAAGCAGCTCACATGATGAAGTGGAACTTCATTCACCAGATACAAATATATACCTCAAAGTACACTCCCAATTCCCCACCTCCTCCAGCCATAACCCACCTGCCTTCAATTATCATTCAATTAATCCTATCAGGTAATTAATTCACTGATTGGGTTAAGGCTCTCGTAACCCAATCATTTCTTCTCTGAACCTTCTTGCATTGTCTCACATGTGGGCTTTTGGGGAACACCTCACGTCCACACCAGACCAGTTCTTTAGTTGGTGGGTTATTGCCTTTGCTCTGATTTCAGGGAGAGCTGCTGCTCAGGTACTGCTGTGTTTGCTGATCAGGCCAGTTACAGGAGGTATGCCCTGGCTAGGTGATTCTGTTACTTGGTATCTGCCTTTGTTCAGGGGCTGAAGGCTAGGATCCAAAGTTATAGTTCCTGCTCAGGATAGGCAGGGCCAGAGGCTATGCTATTTAGAGACTGGGCATGTGGACCAGCCATCTAGAGATTCAAGTAAGGTTGTACTTCCCACTATACTTCTGAAAGTGACCTGCTTAGTTTTGTGGGCAGACTGATGTTTTGGGGGATTTATTGGGTGCAATGGCAGGTGTAACAAAGAGGTACCACCAAGATCTGCATGCTGGTCACTGCGACTTCTGTCTCCTTTCTTTGTTTATACCTGACTCCCACAGTGGCCTAGCCATGTCATTATTCCTAGCGTTCCTTTGAGGTGAGCCTGGAGTAGACTTCCTGGGAAGTGTCTCAGGTGTGAGGAAAACTGGATTACTACCTCCATTTATTTCTCTTTTCCTCCTATAAAAACTGTGGGCCTGGACAATCCTCTCTATCTAACATTGTGCAGGCTTGAGGGAAGAGCAGAGCAGCACAGCATAGCCAAAGTAAGAGCCTTTTTCTTACTCTTATATTTTAGTTTTTATTTTTTTGTGGAGTATATGGATGTCTCAGGCTTGTTTCCAAGTATTGGGATTTTCAAAAGCACATTTTAGTCTGTGGATAATTGGAAGTAGAGTCCAAAACTTCCTATTCTGACTTCTTGATAGAAAAGACTTTCATTTCTAGAAAGTCTTCCAAATCTTTCACGTTAAAAAGAAAATCAGTAACCTTCCTCAATCCCACCATTGTGGTAACATGGATGAATTGGGACTACCTTACACTAGGTGATATAAGCCAGGCACAGGAAAAAAATTACATGATCTTACTTATGTGTAGAATCTAAAAGAGTCAAATACATAGGTATAGATAGCAGAATGATGGTTACCAGGGGTGAAGAAGTGGGGGAAATGGAGAGATGTTGGTCAAAGGGTACAAAGTTGTAGTGAGTGTAGTGGTACAGAATGATGACTATAGTTCATACTATTGTCTCCTGGAAATTTGCTAAGAATGTAGACAGGAGATGGATATGCTAATTTGCATGACTGTAATTATTCTTTCACTGTGTATGTATATTAAAACATCATGCTGTACACTTTAAATACATATAATGTTCCTTTAAGGAAACTTTCGTATGTCCATGTGTGTATCTCTCTGACTACTGAAGTTTGTTTTGCTCCAAGTATCTCCTCTTTCTTCAGCTCTCTCTCTCTCTTTTTTTGGTGGTGGTGGGGTAGCAGGCACTCAACCACTGAACCACATCCCCAACCCTATTTGTATTTTATTTAGAGACAGGGTCTCACTAAGTTGCTTAGGGTCTCACTTTTGTTGAGGCTGGCTTTGAACTCCTGATCCTCCTGCCTCAGCCTCCCATGCCCCACTGTACCCAGCTTTCTTCAGTTCTTGTTGTTTCTCAACCCATTGCACTGGCTCTTCAGTTACCAGGATAGGAAGAAAAAAAAAAAAAACCCTCTGACACATTCTGGTCCTCATGCCTTTGTTCTTTCTTAATTTCCACTAGGACACATTTTGTACTTTTTTTTTCTTGGTAAGGATAACTAATATTGAATTCTTTTTTAAAATTTTACTTTGTTATATATGACAGCAGAATGCATTGAAATTCATACTACACATCCAGAGCACAAGTTTTCATATCTCTGGTTGTACACAAAGTAGACATTTTATATTTTTTATTACTGTCTTTCAGAAGCACTTTCTGCCTTGCTTTCCATGGCCCCACTGTGCTCTGGTTTCCCCCTTCTCTGTCCCTCTCTTTCAACCCACTTTGCAGGCACCTCTTTCTGAACCATTCCTATCATCCTTCCTTTCACCTGTAACACAGTGTCCCACATTCACTGCACCCACTCCCATAGCTCCATTATTGTTGCTATTCCAAGGATAGAATCATCTCTGTTTCTGTCTTTGATCTCTGTTCTGTGCTATAGACCCAAATGTACTACTCTTTGTGTTCAAATTTCAATGCCTTGTCTTTGATTTCAAGCCTGTTCTCCTTTTTTTTTAGTCCCAAAGTTAGTGACACACCATTCACCACCTAGAATATCAAATCTGGGAGATTATATTTTAAATCTTGACTCTTTCTCTTTTCTCTTTCTTCATTGCAATTACTTCTATTTCTGCTCAATATTTTCTTTAGAATCCCTCAAGCCACCCAAGTGTTTTGCTGATTTTACTGCCCTTTAATCTATCCCTGCACTGCCACCAGAGGGAGCTTCCTACAGTGTAAATCTGATTATATCAGAAGGTGGAAGCTTTCATGTCTTCCATGGCATAAAGAACTCAGTCCTGTGGCTTTACAAGGTCTTTCATGACACAGTCCCTTCTAATTAGTCCATGCTTTTTATTGCTTACTCCCCTTGCACTTCATTTTTCAAGCCATGCTAAAATTAATTCATTTTCTTGAATAAAGTGTATTTGTGCTCTTCCAAGATGATGTGCTACTAAGTGAATGCATGAATCTTGTATTTCTTGATTGAAAAATGTGCTGAGATTTATTTTTCTGTGGGGAAAATTGACATATCATGTGTATGATAAAGTAAAAATCTTGTGCATATCCCCTTTGAAATGTGTATTTTTCAAATGTACCTACATTCAGAATTGCAGGAATCAAAGATAGTTAACCAAATAAAATTCAAATAATGGTGTTCGGTTAGGTTATTCTGTACTGAAGGTGGGAGGATCAATATGGCACTTATGCTGTCACTTCCCCATCCTTCCAGATATAGCTAATGGACTGTGTCCTCTTCCTTGAAGAGCACAGATTCAACATCCCAACTGTCACAAGCACAACAAACAGGAAGCTCCTGCTAGTAGGTGCAGCTCCTAAGGTGGAACTTCTTCGCCATTTGTGTGCATGATTATGAGAAACAGTTTTTGCACTGAGGACATGAGGGTAAACAAGCTTAGAGAAGTAAATGCTCTCTGAAATTTTCTTTCTGTCTCATTTTTTTTAAATGAAGACTTTTTTTTCTAACTTGAGAATAATTCCTATCCAGTTATGTATACTCCTGATGGTACTTGAAGACTTCCAAGGAGTATATGGCTTGGACATCTTTAATTTTGTATATGATCAAATTCCATTGTGTTCCTTCCTAAAGCTAATCTGTTTGAGCACAATTGTTGGAGTCAGTTTTTCTCCTTTCCACCATCCTTTTCACTGTGATCATCTCCTATTTTGTAAAAGAAGGGTGTACCTTTTGCCCATCCTGATCTCATTTTGATGCATTTCCCAGGATATTAAAAAATTCAAGGCCATTATAAACAAAGGGGTGTTTGGAAATATAAAGCTCCTGAGTGATATCTTGAGATTTGGTAAAAATAAAATAAAATTATATATACAGATAGATGATCCTCAACTTAGGATGCTTCAGTTTAGCATTTTTCAACTTTAAGATGGTATGAAAGCTATATGCATTCAGTAGAAACCTTTCTTTCAGTTTTGAATTGGATCTTTTCCTGGACTAGTGATATGTGGTGGGACACTTTCTTGTGATGCTGGGTAGCAGCAGTGAGCCACAGTTCCCAGTCAGCCACCCAGTCATGAGGGTAAACAACCCTCAATCTATGGTGTACTGTCTTTCTAGCCCTCTTTGAATATTGTGTTTTCACATCCCATAATGTCTATAAAATGCACATCTGTGTCTCCTACTTCTGGTGAGAAGAAGAGGAAGGCAATTCCTTTTTAGATGAAACTCAAGATAATTGGTCAGCATGAAGGCAGCAAGGCACTGGGGGCCATTGCATGTGAGTTAGGACTTGACTGTCTTAAAGGATTAGAAATGAATTAGTGATGTCATGAAATTGTCAACATTGGTTGATTCCACTGTCAGCACAAAGGAAAGATCTGTGCTGATTGATGATATGGAAAAATTATTTGTCATGTGAATGGAGAGAAAGACAGAGACATGTACACTGCTTAGCTCACTGACAATCCAGGCTAAAGTCAGAGGTTTTTTTCATATGCTAAAAAAATGATACTATGTGTATGCAAATGTTTATAGAAAATCATGGGTGATTCCAATATTTCAAAAAGTGTAGTTGTTATAATGTGGGGATCAGCAGTAAGAGTTGATACTCAAAGTGCTAATCTCTCTCTCTCTCTCTCTTTCTCTCTCTCTCTCTCTCTCTCTCTCTCTCTCTCTCTCTCTCTATATATATATATATATATATATATATATATATATTCTTTTTGAGATAGGTCTTGCTGTGTTCTCCAGGCTGGTCTCAAATTCCTGGACTCTAGGGATCCTCCTGCCTCACCTCCTCAGTAGCTGGGACCATAGGTGTGCACTACTGTACCCAGCTAGTGCTGAAGTTTTTAAGGAAGAGCTGAGTAGGATGCATAGGATGCCTGTGGATGAGAAATATTTGCCAGAACAAATATTTAAGGTTAATGAAACAAACTTGTTTTGGAAATGTGTGCAAGAACATGCATACATTCATCAAGAGTCTAAGACAATGCCAGGTTTCAAGAAAAAGACTGTGTAACACTGCTTTGGGGTGAAACTGTTGTCAGTTTCAAATTATAGCCTTTCCTAGTCAACCATGTGAAGAACCCTAGAGCATTCAAGAATGTGAGCAAGCATATGCTTTCCACTTAATATTGTCATAAGAAGAAAGCCTGGGTGACATTAGCATTATTTGAAGACTATTTTTTGAACTATTTGACTCTGAAAGTAAAAGAATATTGTGGGCAAAACAACATCTCAGTCAAGAGTCTTCTGAGCCTAGACAATTCTGTGGAGCATCCACAGTGTACAGTAACATGTACCCTGATGTAAAGGTTGTGCATTTGCTGCAGAACATAGCTGCACCCATTCAACTAATGGATGAAGACACAATAACTGCACTTAAAGTCAGTTACTTACATTATATATTGCAACAGGCTGTTGAAACAACTGAGTCTGGCAGAATGTTCTGAGAGTTTTGGAAAAAATTTTAACACTCTAAGTGCTACCTAGAATATTGCTGCAGCATGGGAAGAAGTCACATAGAAACACATGAATGGTATTTGGAAGAAAGTTTTGAAGACAAGTGTGAACTATTTAAAGACTTTAATGCATATACTGCTGTTGATTAAATTATAAATAACAAGCTATTAATGCTTGGGAAACAGCTGGAGTTGGACATTGATGAAGAGGGGTATTCACAAGCTCATTGATTTAGAGGTTGAGGAGGTTTTTAGTGAGGAGCTGATAGAATTGGAGGAATAAAGGAGTAAAGCAATGAGGCAGAGGAAGAAGCAGTTATACATACCCAAGGTGCCAAGAAAGTTCACAGCAAAGAAACTGGTGGAAGCTTTTGCTATTATCAGCAGTGACCTGTGAATCTAGAAGAAATGAAAGTCAGTTGTGAGAGATTCACAAGAACTGACAGGCAGATGCAGGATGCTCTTGCTAGATAAATAGATAAGAAAAGAAGAAACAGATGTACAATCAAAACTTATTATCTTCTTGAAAAACACTGTGGCTGTATCCATCAACAAGTGTTGATTCCCCCAGTGCCTTCTACCAGTGATTCTCAAGCCTCGTCAGAAGAGAGAAATTGTATATGTGTGGTTTTGTTTTGTTTTGTTTTTTTGGAGGCGAGAACTGGGGACTAAACTCAGGGGCACTCGACCACTGAGCCACATCCCCAGCCCTATTTTGTATTGTATTTAGAGACAGGGTCTCATTGAGTTGCTTAGTGCCTCACCATTGCTGAGTCTGTCTTTGAATTCTTGATCCTCCTGTCTCAGCCTCCCGAGCCACTCAGGTTACAGGTATGCACCACTGTGCTTGGCTAGAAGAGAGAAATCGATGATTCTATCACTATAGCATCCTCAGCATACAGCAGTTAATTTTAGTTCAATGCTTCAAACATTCCTCAGGCCCAGTGTGTTTTCAACTGTGTACATTAATGGTGAGCACCCATTCGATCATTGTGGTTTCTACTTTCTGCCAAGTGTTCAATAAACTACACAAGAGATTCAATGCCTTATTATAAAATGGGGTACATGTTAGATAGTTTTGTACAACAATAGGCCAGGTAAGTGTTCTTTAAGGTGAGCTGTAATGTTTAGTAAGTTAGCTGTATTCAATGCATTTTCTACTTCTGATACTTTCAACTGCTTTTTAAAAAAATATTTTATTGGTTGTCGATGGACCTTTATTTATTTATATGTGGTGTTGAGAATTGGAGCCATTATCTCACACATTCTAGGCAAGCTCTCTACCACTGAGCCACAACCCAAGCCCCCAACTACTTTTTAATTATGGGATTATCAGAATGTAACTCCATATAAGTTAAGGAGCATCTCTAAACTGTGTGTGTGTGTATATACATTTGTGTATTTGCAATGCCTGTTTTTATACAGATAACAAACAAAGGCTCAATGCTCACCTGTCTTGGTGTTTACTAGAATTAGAATTCAGAAATAAAATTCCTGCTATGGAGCACATATTGACATTTTTCCTTTAATTCAAAGTGAAGCTCGGTTTTTCACAGCACACACATGTCTGATTTGACTAATTGTTTATGTGAGAACTGGCTTTGCCAATGAGGTTTTATATAGCTGATATGTTTCATAAACAAAATGGGATAAATTTGCAACTCGAAGTATATTTTAAAATATATTTAAAATTTCATATGTAATATGCAATATTCTAGAAGTTGTATCTTTGTAACTATTACATTTATATAATATTTAAATGTCAACTTAAAAGTATAAGAATATATATATTTTAAAATCACAGTGTCAAATGGAATATTTTATGTGTATTATAAAGAAAGCTTTAATTTTAAGACCTTATAATAATTTAAAATCAGAAAAATTATGTTTTGAATAATAGGGCTTGACTAATTTAAGGGACCTAGAGACCCCATCAACTTAGTAATTAGAAAATGAGGGTAGAGAGAAGTCAATAACTAGTCTGTCCATTAAGATAAGGACTAACTCCATCCATTTTGCTTGCTTTGTCAGAATACTGCTCATTATACTTATAAAAGGCTTATGAAACTGCTATTGTCAGTCCATGAACTTTTATTATATAAGGGAGCATGAATATACTGTACAGTTCATGAAATACACATGCATAAATTTAACCCAATAACAATATAATATGTATTATAAACTGAGCATTTAATTAATAGCTGTTTCCTTACCTTCCTACCATTTATAAGGACTTCTAGACATTTTTGTAATACAAATCTTTTAAAATGTCACCTAGGGAACTGTGAATTGATTTCCCTTTTTCTTTCAATAATTTTCCCTTCAGCAAATACTTTTAAAGCTGTTGAAAATATTGTTAATTTACTAATTAGCCATCACAGTACCTTGTGAAACAAAGAGCACCAACTTCTGGAAATAGGAGGCTTGGACCTAGTTCTAGATGTACCACTATACGTCTGTGTGACTTTGGTCCTCGTGTATGTGTGTATGTGTGTGTGTGTGTGTATGTATGTGTTGAATTGGTTTCACTCTGAGATTCAACTGTAACTGATGACAATTTCGTGGAGTTTTGCATAAAGAATGCTACTTCTGGCTTTTGTGGGAAAGGGTGCTGATTGGTTGAAATGATCTCTTAAAGGTGTAGATGGAGGATGTTGCATATTTGTCAACTCATATGATACAAATAATTATGTTGACAGTATTTGGTCTTCTGATGCATGCTCACCTATGTGTGTGTGTGTGTGTGCGCACACGTGCACACACACATGTATGCACACGTGCTTGTGTGCCAGGAGCCATCTGTGAACTATGCATGAACTGAAGCAATGTTGAAGCCATTAGGCAGGAAAACCTGGTATCAGGAACTCCCAGTAGCAACCCTGCTGGTTTGAGAATGCCTGGTTCATGTGGCATCCTGCCTAGCTCCATCTCAAGCTAAGCACAGTATCAGAGATGGGGTGGCCCGCTAGAACCAGACAGCCTCTTGGAGATGGGTGTGGCTTGCCAAAAATGCCAATCAACCTGCTTACTGCAAGACCCCTGCTACACTGAGATGCAAGCACTGAATCAAGACTCCTCCTGCTGAAACCTTACCCCTGCCTTTGATGTACTCCCCCTTAGGTAAAGAATTAGGGCCCTTTTTCAGTTGTTCAATTCCAGCTCCTATTAGGACTGGAAGACCTATCAGACGCTTTCCTTTTTATATCTAATTTCTGACTCTGCCTCTATTTCTTAGTAATTATTTCAGACTTTTTGTTTCCCAGGTGGCTCACACCTCCTGAGCAGGAACCTACCCTGGCAGGGTGCTGGTCACCTCGATATGTGAGTGTTCCTCCTAAACAGGGATTCCTGAAAGGAAATAAGAAGACAAGAGCAATCATATTCCTTTAATTAGTGTGGGGCGACTGTCATTTATGAGTTTTTAAAAATAACTGCCAAGATCACCTCATTTTCCCTCTAGATGAACAGCTCACAAGATACCTAATGATGAGAATTAGAAATGAATTTATAAAAATTTGAGGGACAGATGAGGTGGTCTTCTGGGGTCAGGTATGTTGTAGGTAGAGCATTTCAGAAAAATTTTGATTGAGTCACTTTCTCATGGCTTGTACCGTTCCTTTGCAGATCTATGGATAGATTTGCTTGGTTGAAATAGATTTCTCTCTTTCTCTCTTTTTCTTTGATGCTGGGGATTGAACCTAGGTTCGAACACATGCTAAGCAAGAACTTTACCACTGAGCTATACCCCTGGTCCCTCTGAGCTTACTCTTGATGACAGATTCTTTGCTATTAAATTCACATGTATCTGGTGCATAATAACATTATACCTAATTAAAAATGGATGATAGATCTTTCACAAGTCCTTTACCTAAGATAGGCACTTCCTGGTATCAAGGTAACTGGGAAGTAAATTTATTACTGATCAGAAGAAAATCACAGAATTATAGTCCTGGAGATGAAGTGTGTTTAAATAGCCTTAAAAAAGACTCAAAAGGCATACTGGGCACTGTGCGTAAGGGGTAGTGTGTGTCATCAGCAGGCTGGCTTTCCATCTTGTCTTGGAATGTATAAACTATTTTTATATGATTTATGATCAAGTCACATTCCTATGAGTCACAGTTTTGGTATTTGTGGGACCTGAAGAGGACAATACTCTGGACTTGAAAGGTTGGCAATGCCCACCCTTTTTATTATCTATCTGAAGACAGTGCTGTGGCTGATGGGTGGGTGCTGGGAAGCACAGAATGAAAAGAAATTCAACATGAAGAAAAGATAAGAAAGGAAATCTTCAAGTACAAACATTCCAAAATTATGAATTTTTAAAAATAACTGCCAAGATCACCTCATTTCCCCTCTAGATGAACAGCTCACAAGATACCTAATGATGAGAATTAGAAATGAATTTATAAAAATTTGAGGGACAGATGAGGTGGTCATCTGGGGTCAGGTGTGTTATAGGTAGAGCATTTCAGAAAAATTTTGATTGAGTCACTTTTTGATTTAGCACCACTCAAAGGAGGCAATTGATTTTTATACTAGTTTGTTTCTGTCCTTCTTCCTTCTGAAACTGGATGTGGAATGTTATGGTGAATGGGAAGCTGAGGGGGATTGTGCCATGTGCTTGGATTATGATATGTGTACATGCATCAAAGGTGAGTCTGCATCTGGAGGCTGATGTCACATGGCACATTCTGCTTTGCAGACCCTTAGAAACCTATGTTTAAGTGGGGAGTCAGAGCATAGAATAAAATTGAGCTGTGATCCAGAAATTTCCATAGGGCAGAGATTGCTGACTCCTCTTTACTAATTGTTCTTCCTTTCCCTTTTAGCAATAGAATTCCTCTCCAGTCAGTTTCAGTGGAGAAGGTGGTCACTCCAGCTAGAGAACATATTTGTCAAGTTGTGGTCACGTAAGTAAGTTTAAACCAATGAGTGGTGGGAAGAAATATGTGTAATTTCTAGGTCTTATCCTTAAAGAGTACTGTTTATCTTGGATTGTTTTTCATCCCTTCCTGATAGCTGGGAAATATTGAGAACAGGTGCAACCTTAAAGATCACGGGTTGCCAATGTTAGAGCCACATTGCCAGCTCTGGACTGCCTAGTGGGAAAGTAATAAACTTTTTTTCTTATTATTTGGGGTCTTATTATTATGGCAACTAACTAATGCAGAAAATAGCACCTAGGACTGAGGTCCTACATAACAATAACAAAAACTATGCTTAGCAGGCTGTTAGTGGGTTGCTAGGCAACAGGTGTTATAGACTGTCATAATGCCACCTGCTGGCTGTTGAAAAAAACTTGATCCTATTTTGACTACAGCACCAGGAAGATAGAACACATGATTACTGATTCTGATAGTGTAGGGTAACTACATGGAAAAATTCAGAAGTTCCATTAGAGACTTGCTGCTCTTTTCAAGAGAGGTAAAGACAAGACAAATGCACTTGGAGCTTGGCAGAAGCAAACCTACAAAAGCCTATCCCATTTTTGAGGAAATGGTTGTGCCAAAGAAATTATACATATGGCTTACATAAGCTTATGATTGTTCTGAGCCACCCCCTTCATCCTGCACCTGGGTCAGCAGAAAACTGGCATATTTGTCAATATCTATGTCATGTGGCTGTGAGGTCATTACAATGGTGGGTGAGAGCAAAGCATCCAGACAGCAATGCCAGGGGACACAGAGGGTTACTGACAAAGGCGGTTCTTCTTAGTAAGTAGAACTATATTTCAACCAAGAAAAATGCTGTACTTGTAAGACAGGGAGTCTTCACAAATTCCACCTGGACAGATTCATGATTGCTGTAGATCAGCCATTGCTGTGCACACAACATTCCCTCATTCACAAGTGGCATGTGTTATTGCAGCTGCCCCTCCCTTCTCTACCATTGCAAGTGGGGCAGGGGAGAGACTTGTGTGTTAGTTTATAGGCTGCTTCAATGTGAGGAACTTCATTTGAACCTGATGGAAAGGACTTTAGCACCACTCAAACACCCAAGGTTTTAAGCTGGAAACATTCACAGGACTTGGGGATAGCGTAAGTGTGTTCTTTATGTACAAGAAACAACACGCATGAAAATTTGAATGACCAGATGGTTGGGTTGTGACATTATATCCTACCTTTCACCCCTGCTCCTATTACCAAGAAAATTCTCATAGCCAGCTAGGCATGGCATTTCTTCACCTCTCTCGCCAATTACTGACCAATAGGATGTGAGCAGAGGAATGTGTTTGGGTTTGGGGCATCTCCTTCAATATTCTTTTGCTTGTGCTAGTTATTCTTGTTTTCCTGTCACTAGTTGTGGAATGGTGAGACTTTGGAATGATCTTGAGAATCATGTGTAGGGAACAGCAGAGTTGACTCCACCAGGTCTGGATTATTTACATCTGGACTGCTCTGGGAGAGAATAAGCAACCTCTATTTCATTTGAGCACTACTCTGGCATTGTTTCCTTTGAGGTACTTTGTTACCCAAAATCAATTTCTTTCTTCTGGCATTACTAAAGTAACTGTGGATGCACTCCTGATAATAGTAACACAATGGCTTGCTAGGATGTATCTACTACATTCTAAGATCTTATCACAACCATACCACAGTGGAGACTGACTCCCTGCTGGTGGGGTTATTTGTGTCTTGAACAGTACTGGTTAGAAGTGATGTGGTTTTTCTGAATCTGATTATTACTTGCTTATTTTCCCTCTTTTCTGGTGATTTTAATTAAATAATGCTTATTTAACTTATTATATTTTTATAAAGCTGGAGGACAGTCTGTACAATTTCAGTATGTATTTATATAATTAGATGAACCCCTGGCATTCTTCAAGAAACCTGATATAATAGGCTGAATTAAAGAATTAGTACAAGATGACCCTTAATGAACAGAAATATGGTGTGAGATGCACCAAATAATGAAAGCTCTGTGTATCTATAAGAATAATGACACCATAATGATATCTAATGTATAATCAGTGTTTTAGTCAGCTTTTTTTGCTGCTGTGACTAAAAGATCTGATCAGACAATTTTAGAGGAGAAAAGTTATTTGGGGGCCAATAGTTTCAGAGGTCTCAATCCATAGGCAGCAGGCTTCATTCCTCAGGACTCAAGATAAGGTAGAACATTATGGTGGAAGAGTATGGCCAGGGAAGCAGCTCACATGATAATCAGAAAGCAGAAAGAGACTCCACTTGCCAGATACCAAATATATACACGCTAAAGGCACGCCCCCAGGGACCCACTTCCTCCAGCCACACTCTACCTGCCTTCAGTCACCACCCAATTAATCCTATCAGGGGATTAATTCACTGATTGGGTTATGTCTCTTATAACCCAATCATTTCTCCTCTAAACTTTCCTGCATTGTCTCACACATGAGCTTTTGAGAAAATACTTCACATCCAAACCATAACACTCAGTTAATTTAATTCTTTAAATTAATTTCAATTTCATGCTACTGCAGCTGAAGCAGAATCACTTCCTTGGACACCATAAGATGACCCATCACTACATTCATATTATGAGAGGGACAGGGAGAGAGGCATGGGAAAGAAGCTGGGAGGAGGAGAGACTCTCATTGTGTTGGGGAATTGAGTTGGGGAAGGGACTGTCCAGCAGCTGAGGGCCTCTCTCTTCCTCTCATGCTCTCACTGGGATTTGTAGTCCAGGGCTCTTACTCCTTGGAGGCCATGTGTACTATAGCGTCCACCAACCTGTTGCTACAGCCAAATTAATTTTCATACTAGGAAATATTTTTGCCAGAGTGGTCATTGAGGGTGAGGCCAGGCTCAGCATTGAAGGTGGAAGACTGGGTATCTCTGTTAACATTGCAGGAGGAAGCCTGGTCCTCCATTTAGTCCAGTATGTCCATTAGGGGCCCTAAAGCCTGCTTTACCACCTTCTTGATGTTATGGTATTTGGCAGCTTTCTTCAGGTGACAAGTCATATCCATTACCTACACTTTGGAGGTGGACACCGGAAGGCCATGCCAGTGAGCTTCCCACTGAGCTCAGGGATGACTTGGCCCAAAGGCTTGGAAACATGTGTGGACCCAGGGATGATGTTCTGTGCAGTTCTACTTCCATCATATCTCAGTTTCTCAGAGAGGCCATCTGTGGTCCTCTAAGTACCAGTGATAGCTCCCTCCATGATGCCACAGTTATGGATGACCTTAGCCAGGAGGGCTGAACAATTGGTGACACAGGAGGCACTGATGATAATCTGGAGGGAGTTGTACTTTTCCTGGTGCATGCCCACCACCAACATGGGGACATCAGCAGAAGGGGCAGAGATGATGACCTTTTAGGCTTCATCCTTCAAATGAACCCTATGGTGGGAGGTTGTACATATTTTTATACCCACTAACACTGATATCCTCAAGGTAGGCAGTATTCCATCACAAGTGGATTAATGATATTTATTAAAAAACAGGACCCCAAATGATATTATAAAGTTGGCACTGCAAGAAGTTTGGAACAAGCCAATAATGATATGTTCTCATGGGGGAGACACAATGAAAGTGGAATTTGAGAAGGATTAAAATAAAGATATTTTCCTTGGTGTCAGAACATTTTTCCAGCTTGAATAACTGATCTTCAAGAGCTTGTATTTATAATCATCATCCATAAGTTAGGGAGCTATGCCCATTGGTTATGAACCCACAGTATTCAAAATATTACTATTAGCTGCTTTTTATATAGAGAGATCATGATCATGTCTGGGTAGTTATAAAGGGAGATCAGTGAATTATTGCTGGCAATAATTGCACTAGTTGTAGTGTCCTTGTCCAGCCATTCTTCTGTCTCTGACACCATACAAATATGAGCAGCATGTGTTTGCATGATGCCCAAAGGGCAATCAAATGAGGCTGACTGATTTTAATATTCAGATTGAACTCTTAGTGTTAGGTTTGTAACTACCAGGCACTAACTTGTGAGTTAGCAATGTCAGACACTGAGTAATTATTATGTATTTGAATCTGTGCATATTGTTTTTATGTATAAAATCTATTAAATCCAGGAACTCAAACATAATAGGAATATATTACTTCATTTATAGTTCTGCCTGGCATCTTTCAAGGTATATAAAGACACAAAGAGTACAACTTCACATTAAAGGGTTTCCTGTGGTAAGCAGCATATATATATATTATTTATGTTAATAATCTGAAATTTACAAAGGCCATTTTAATAGTGGGTGGAAGAAACTTTTCATTTTATTTTTTTCCAGGTTATTGACATTGGTCCTGAAAAAACAGGGAATTAAAAAAATTCTCTTCCCTTACTTCAGTTTCTCTCTCTACTTCTTTGTAAGTTTGGTGAACCACATGACCCAAATATAATACTTTCTGGTATTTTTACAAATGGATATTTCAAGTAGCAGAGTCAGAATTTCTGCAATATAGAATGTGTTTCTTATGTCACATAAGCTCAGCTGCAAAGTTTTTTAAAAATTAACATGACGTTTCTATTTTTGTTTATTTGTAGCAGATAATGGTTTTAAGAAAATCTATAGGCTTTTATTTCTACAGGTTGACACTGTGAAACTAAACTGTTCAAGCTTTTTGCTAGAATGTCTCAGAATGAGTTGGAAAGAATGCCAGTTGTTGAACTTCATGTTTTCTCTCCCTTGTCAAGTCTGGTGTTAGGAGCTGCCTTAGTTAGGACTGTGGATTTATTTTCTATCCCTGTAACTATGGACACTGATGATGGGGAAAGGGGAGTTTTGGTTAGGGAGAAATGAGGCACTCTTTGGTCAATGCTATACTTAGGATAATATTCATGGGATTACAGAATTTAAAAATGTAGAGGATATCAGAGATGATCACATCCCTCACTTTCTAGAAGGAAATGGATTCCCAGAGGTTAAGTTGAGCTGCTGGTGGTAACTCATCCCAGTGGCAAAAAAAGATTGCAGCAGTGTGTGGAAATCTGGTTGTATTACCTAAGTTCAGGCCACATTTTCTCCCCTGGGGTTTTTGGTTTGGGTCAGCCTCATTTTTCCCTGCCTGTTTCCATCTCTTCACTTAAGCAGATGTGTCCTCAGTCTCTCCCAGTGAGAAGTCTTGCAAACAGAGGGTTTCCCTTAAGCTTGTGCCTATGTCCACTTCACAAAAGGCCTCATTATGATCTTCACCATCATTATAACATTTTTCTTGGAGATGCATTAAGAATGGAGAAGAGAGGAGTAAAGAAGGGAGAAAGGAGATTTTCTTCATGATTACTCTCTATCTCAAGAGGACACACCACTTCTTTTTCCTCTCTTTCTTCCTTCTGAGCAAAACCTGCCTATGTAGACGCATGTGGACTTTATGGCTCAGGCTTCTGTACTCCATGGAAACTGGTTCAGTACATGTCAACAGTCATTCTTGGATTGTCAAATACAAGGGATGCTTTTCTAGGTCTTTTCTGACTTGATCCTTCTGTACATCAACACATTTGGTAACTTGCCCCTTGAAATAGTTCTTCCTGCATCTTCTGTAACAAGACTGACTTCTCTCTCATTTTTCTATCCTTAAATATTTCTGTTCCTGCTTCATGGGCATCTCTATAAAGGCTGTGCCATATATTGGGAGTTAGGATGATGCAGTGCTTAAAATCTTATATTCTGGAGCCAGATAACCTGTGCTTAAACCCACTTGGGTCAGTTACTTAATTTTTCAGTGCCTCAATTTTGTCATCTGAAAAATGGTGATATTACTAGTACTGTTACTTAGTGTTTTGCAAATTAATTTTTTATTGATTTTTTAAAAAAAATAAATGTCAACAGAATGCATTACAATTCTTATTACACATATACAGCACAATTTTGCATATCTCTGGTTGTATATAAAGTATGTTGACATTAATTCGTGTCTTCATACATGTACTTTGGATAATGATATCCATCACATTCCACCATCCTTGCTAATCCCCTAACCCCTCCCTTCCCCTCCCACCCCACTTTCCTATCTAGAATTCATCTAATCCTCTCATGCTCCCCCTCCCTACCCCACTATGAGTCAGCCTCCTTATATCAGAGAAAACATTCGGCATTTGTGTGGGGGGGTTGCCTAACTTCAAAGTGAAGCAAATTAAATTATTTAATATTCCTAAAGTACTATGAGTAGTTCCTGGCAAATAATACATGTTATAAAAAGGAGAGAAAGAGAAAGAGAGAATGCAAGAGAGTGAGTATGTGAGTGCTCTGCTTAAGAACATTTGAATGTCTGTGATCCTCATGTGGAACTCTTGAACAAGCTTTCTAGACCCATGCTTAAGAGACAAATGAAACATGCTCACATATTCCTTTTTTGAATAGATTTAACTATTTTGCAATAACTACCCCATCTAAACTTTTGTGGCCAGATACACTACAGAGCTGCTGGACTCTGTGTTCATCTGTGTTCATTGCCCCTGCACCAGCCTCCTGCTCATATTCACCTGTCCAATGTCAGGCCAGCTTCCTCTGCCCCTGTGCTCATATTTGTAGCTTCAAACTTGTGTGTTAAATATAATCTCAGTAAAAATTAACATGGTGTCTACAGCCTTTTCCCCATTCTTACAGAAATATAAAGAACAGAAAGGTGTTTATTATAATTATCACAGGAGAAAGCATTGGGAACCAAAGAGGAAAGATACTTTCCAGAGCTCTGGGTGCAGGATGGTGGTGTGAGTGGTGGCATGGAGGTTGTGCTTGCAGAAGCTTTGATCTCCAGCTATGTGGCAGGGAGAAGTGACATTCTCATGGGCTGTTTCTATAGGAGGAGGTAATTCTCAGACAAACAAGTGTTCCCCACAGAATTTAATGCAAGCACTGTTGGCACTGCTGTGGTATATGAGGGCAGTGCCAGGGACAGGGTGGGTAGAAAGGAAGAATTTATCCTGGTTTGTCTAATCTCCATATAACCCCACAGTGTTCAAGAAATTGGTGTAAAGAACTTGGGTCATTTTTGAGATGACCTTTAGCTATTATGCCGTAGTCCCTCATCAACTGCTGAGACTGAGACTGGTGCCTGGCTTCATTAGGGTACATAAGTCAATATCTTTGCAAAGCATGAAATAAAATTTCGTCATCAAACATACTCCTCTGTTTGAAATCATAGCTGAAAATTTCCTCTGTGCTTTACCACTTAGTTGCCAATACTTCCCTTGCCTCTGAACTGCCCTTCTAGCAATTATTGAAGATCTCTCTAGGCTCATGTTTGCAATAAGATTCTTCTCACTGATGGTAACTCATTTGTTCACCCAGAAAAATGTTTTTAAAATCCACTTACAATTTATGAGCTTCTTGTGGTTAGGGAAAATGCTTGATATATCTTTTGCCCCTTATTTAGTTTTGCATTTTACCTAGTGTCTTTAAGGCACATTTCACATAATTGCTACAGTAAATCCTAAAACAAAATAAAAAACAATAATAAAATAAACAAAAAAAACCCTTTGTTCAATAAAAAGGTAGAGTAATTGCTCCATTTTACAGATGGAGAAAATGAGGCTCAGTGGTGTGGAGTGAGCTGCTCAAGGACATGTGACTTATAATTGGTGATTTTTTTTGGTAGTGGAGATTGAACTCAGTGGTGCTTAACCACTGAGCCACATCCCCAGCCCTTTAAAAAATATTTTATTTAGACACAGGGTGATGAGTGGCTTTATCCAACTATATTGTGAGAGGTTGGGTCAAGCCTTTGTAGGTTTGTCTTTCTCTGTTTGATATTAAGAGGACAAAATAAATATAAAAGTAAATAAATAAATAGAAAAAAGAAAACCATCAAGATGTTACATTCTGTTATATCTTTTTATTTTAGCATCTCTAGAAACAGAACCAGATTGCTGCCTTCTCATTCTGCCTCCATCACAGGCTACACAAGGATGAGCTGTTGGGCACCTTCTCAGTATTTCACAAAGTACCTTAGTGTGTGTGTGTGTGGGGGGGGGCTGGAAATACCACACTTGACAGAGGGGCATTCCTCAAAGGAACGTTGTGGAGAATTTTAGTATTTTAAGTTTCTAAGGGAAATAAATATCCACTTAGTGGGTTTTGGGGAAATGTGGATGCTAAGAAATTGGTGCTGACACTTGAATTCTGAGGACTATGATTGTAATGGAAACTTATAAAGAAAATGCACAGTTTTAACACAATCTATAGAAGAACAGTGTGGCACTGCAGGCTTAACTGACATTCCTGCAAGGCTGTTGCAGTTTTGATAACACTTCGACAAACTGTTTGACTTAATAGAACACCTCTGTGCTTGGACCCAGAATCATAGTTTGATGATGGATGGGGCCAATAAAGGATAAATATATTGGGTATTTCAGGATTAAAGATCAGAATCTCATGACACACTGAGGGTCTAACTTCATTTGTTGCTAAGTGGGTCCCCTTGTTCTTATGCCTTCCATGGTGATTTAATTTCAGTGAAATAGCACTTATTGTCTTTAAAGACGTTTTTAAGATTGATGTGAGGACTTACAAGGGTAGATGACACAAAACTGGTGTCCTCTAGTCCCTCCCTATTTAGGGAAGAAACTGGACTCCTACAAAATCCATCAGTTTGGAAGCCCTAAGTATTGCATTTCAATAGCTGCACAGGAAAAAAATCTATATTAAGTGTGTATACAGGCTAATCCCTAGTCTACAGAGTCAGCTATTTAAACCCTATTTCTGTGATATTCAATAGAAATTTGAGTTTCTTGTTAGGTTTCGGGGACTCCTGGGTTTATAAGACATGAACCTTGCTTTTGTGGTGCGGAAGAGATGTAAACAAAGCATGTGTGGGCAGGGCAGCTGGGCAAGTCTGTCCAACTACAGCAGGACAGAGGGGAAGGAGGGACCAGCTAGTTCAGGGAATGAAGGATGAAGTCAGGAGGAAAGGAAGGGCTGGGGAGAGGAGGGAGTTTAGCTATAATAAGGAGTGGTTACCAGTGGGCCAGGAACAGAGACATTCTGGGTAGAGGGAATGGCTTGTGCCTTCTGTTATACCTATCTTAAATGGACACTTAAAGGTTAATCAATCACATTTTACATTTAGAGTTTCCTTCAAAAACATGGTCTTGATTCAGTTTCTCAATTTTATGTAATGGTAGAAACAAAATTATTTCACTTTTATTCCAGTGTGGAAATGGAGTACACAAGTAATGGAAAGAACCATGAAATAAAGGACTGAAATAATGTTTAGGGTAGTACCTAGATTACTCACAATGCTGGCACCACTGCTGCTCTTCTAAAAATTCTGACTGCTTCATCAGTGATGAAGTTTTTGATAAATATGATGGACAAGATGTGACATTAAGTTGGATAACTGGTTTGTATGAATGTCTGGATGTTTCATTTTACAGTCAAAACTTTATCTGAAACTGCACTTGTTTGTTCTTATTGCAATCTTTCATGCACTGTATATTGTTTTTCTGGAAATAGTCATTAACTGGCATAGTAAGTCACTATCATTTGTTCTCATTTTCTGAAAAGACATACTCCTTTTTTTTAAAAACAAAGTCTAAGATCTGCTAAAATATTCGTAATCCAAAAATGTGATTCTGTTAGATTTTTTTTAAAAAGCAGAGGGCTGGTTCTGAGTTTGGCACAAATAGCAGAGAAAAAGACATCAATTAAAGTATAAATTATAAAACTTATCAGTTATATTTTTAAAAATTTCAGCCTCCTAAAAAACTGGCCAGAGCAATTAGATGAAAGAAATTAAAGGGATACAAATAGGAAAAGAAATCAAATTAGCACTATTTGCTGATGATGTGATTCTATACCTAGAAGACCCAAAAATTTTCACCAGAAAACTTCTAGAACAAGTAAATGAATTCAGCAAAGTACCAGGATATAAAATCAACATATGTAAAATGCCCATAAATCAAAGGCATTTCTGTATATCAGTGTAAAGTCCTCAGAATGGGAAATAAGGAAAACTACCCCATTTACAATAGCCTCAAAACAAACAAACAAACTTGGGAATCAAGTAATGAAGAGGTGAAAGACATCTACGATGAAAACTACAGAATGATAAAGAAAGAAATTAAAGAAGATCTTAGAGGATGGAAAGATCTACCTTGTTCTTGGATAGGCAGAATTAATATTGTCAAGATGACCATACTACCAAAAGCAATGTATAGATTTAATGCAATTCTAATCAAAGTCCCAGTGACATTCCTCATAGCAATAGAAAAAGCAGTCATGAAATTCATCTGGAAAAATAAGAGACCCAGAATATCTAAAGCAATCCTTAACAAGAAGAATAAAGTAGGTGGCATCACTGTACTAGACCTTAAACTATATTACAGAGCAAAAACAACATGGTACTGGTACCAAACTTGTAGACCATGATACAGAATAGAGGACATAGAGACTAACCCATAAATTACAGTTATATTAGACAAAAGCACCAAAAATATACATTGGAGAAAAGATAGCCTCTTCAACAAATGATGCTGAGAAAACTGGAAATCCATATGCAACAAAATTAAATTAAACCCTATCTCTCACCATGCACAAAACTCAAAGTGGATCAAGGAACTAGGAATTAAACCAGAGACATTGCGTCTATTAGAAGAAAAAGTAGGTCCAAATCTCCATCATGTTGGATTAGGACCCAACTTCCTTAATAAGACTCCTATAATGCAAGAATTAAAATCAGGAAACAATAAATGGGACAAATTCAAAACTAAAAAGCTTCTTGTCAGCAAAAGTAACAATTAGTGAGGTAAATAGAGAGCCTACAGAATGGGAGCAAACTTTTACCACTTGCACATCAGGTAGAGTACTAATCTCTAGGATATATAAAGAACTCAAAAATCTTAACCCCCCAAAACAAATAACACAATCAATAAATGGGCCAAAGAACTGAACATCCACTTCTCAGAAGAGGATATGCAATTAATCAACACACATATAAAAAAATGTTCAACATCTCTAGAAATTAAAAAAATGCAAATAAAAATAACTCCAAGGTTTCATTTCACTCCAGTCAGAATGGTAGCTATTAAGAATAAAGGCACACTCATACATTGCTAGTGGGACTGCAAATTGGTGCAGCCAACATGGAAAGCACTAAGGAGAATTCTTGGAAAACTGGGAATGGAACCACCATTTGACCCAGGTATCCCACTCCTCAGTCTATACCCAAAGGACTTAAAAACAGCATACTACAAGGACACAGCCACATCAATGTTTATAGCAGCATATTTCACAATAGTTAAACTGTGGAACCAACCTAGATGCCCTTGAATAGATGAATGGATAAAGAATATTTACTATATATACACAATGGAAACCTATTCAGTATTGAAAAAGAATAAAATCATGGCATTTGCTGGTAAATGGATGGAGTTAGAGTTGGAGAATATAATGCTAAGTGAAGTTAGCCAATCCCAAAAAGCCAAATGCCGAATGTTTTCTCTGATATAAGGATGCTAATTCATAATATGGTTATAGGAGGTGTGTGTGGGAGGGTTAGATGAACTCTAGATAGGGTAAAGGGGAGGGAGAGGAAGGGAGGGAGTATGAGGGTAGGAAAGACAGTGGAATGAAATGAACATCATTACCCTAAGTACATGTATGAAGACCCTAATGGTGTGACTCTACTTTGTGTAAAATCAGAGATATGAAAAATTGTGCTCTATATGTGTAATATGAACTGCAATGCATTCTGCTGTCATACATAACAAATTAAGTTAAATAATTTCATTCTTACTTCTGTTTCTTTTGCATGTTTTTATTAGTGTGCTATACCTAATAGTGGCGTTCATTGTGACAGATTCATGCATACAACATAATTTGCTCCATTTAATTCCCTAGTACTTCCCTTCTCCCTTCCCTCCTCCCTCCCCTGAATACCCTTCCTCTACTTGTCTGCCTTCTATTTATTTATTATTTTTAACTTGCATATTTCCATTTCTTAAAAGAAGGAGAGGCAGGGGAGAGAGGGCGTGGGGGTGGCAGCAGGCATCACAAAAGGAAAGGAATATATTTGTTATGTGGCTTTTCTTATATCTCTAAGATCATCAATAATAGACAGCATTTATGAAATGCTTACTCTGAACCTTTCAAAACAAATCTCTAAGGTAGGAAATATTATGATGATACTCATTTCGCAGTTTAGTAAACCGATGCCCAAGATGTGAAGCCACATGTCACCTGTGTGTGCATGTTCTCGGAACTGTTCTTCTACAGCTGCCTTCAATTTACACCTTTACTTTGTAGTAAGGGGCTCTCCCTGGCTAAATTTCTAGGGACTATTTCCTCCTGTGAAGTATATGTGTGAGTATGATGTGTGTTTCTACATGGGTGCATACTTATATATGTATGCTTTGTATATGTGGACCATCTGGGCAAAGTTTCATAAGCAACTGTTGTACTAGTCAAGATTAGGTAGGCCACGGCAGCAGTAACAAATGATCCATGAATCCTGATAGCTTAATACAGCAGAAGTTCCTGCAAACTTATGGAAAAATTTCTTCCTGTCCAACGTGGGATCAGACGTGGGGATAGGAGATGGTGATGGGAAGTTTGTAAATAATAAAAGGGCATAGAATAATATAACTTTAAAGCATTTATTAGGAGTAAACTCATACTCAAAATTTCTGGGCAATCTCAGCCTGCCCAACCACTTCACCTCTCCCCCTGACGTTTCTTGAGGATAGGCAAGACTGTGGGTCACAAGTCTAAATTCACTCTTGTGACATACTCTGGACTCCACTGGACATGTGGGATTTTTGAATGACTGATATTCTCTCTCTCTCAGCTTTGCCTCCATCCAGCTGTCATCTTCCCACTACATTGGGTGCTGCCATGCAGAAGACTGATAGAGCAAGGCTTTGCCTGTGATCAAGTCTCTGGATATCAGTAACAATGAAACTCTCTCAAAAATGCTCAGAAGGAAGAAGGAATGCAGCTTATTTCTTTTTTTTTTCCTGATTGAATTTTCATCACTATGTTCTGTGTCATTGCCACATTCAATATGGCACCTTGGCATATTGAATATTTCAAGCTGAAGGAATTTATAGAAGCTGGAAGTTCTCTCTGCACCCCCTCCCGAGCCCCACTGCCTTTTCCCTGAACTAGGTCATAAGAGTCTCATGTGAGAAGTACTCTCCCCAAACCTGTAGAGAAGAACATCCTTATCTTAAAAGATGAAGAAATACAGGGAGGAATCTGAATGAACAGGCCTTGATGGGTTCCCCAGTTCTCTGATATTTATCTCATACTCTATTTGAATCATATTTCTCCAGGACTGACCACTCTTAATCAATCCTATTACATAAAATACTCTGGTTTAACTGCCTCTTTGGGTCTTTATTTCCTCCCATGTCATGTAAAAATTAGATCAAATTTTATGCTTTTCTCTTATTGATCCATGTTTTATTATAGGAGTTCCAGTCATGAACTTAGAAGAGTTGAAGAAATATATATCCTCTCTTGCAACTGGCTCTTCCAAAGGACATTTATCAATTAACTGATTTATTGATAAATTGATCCATCTATCTCTGTGAAAGATATTTATAATATTCTTACCAGAAGTCCTTCTGGCCTAGGTCATTTGCATCACCTTTTTGATACTTAATTAAATAAACTGAAATGAGATTTTAGCATTTTTTCAGCCAGCTACTTCCCCAAGCAACTAATACAACTCACCAAATGTTGATACCTCTGTGCCCAGTCCACCAGATTTCCCTCAGAATTCGACTATGTTAAGTTCTTGATGGACATTCAATCCCTAATAAGGTAGGGGGAAGAAAATATCATATGACCCTCCAGCGTTCTTTTGAGGTCACAAACATGAAACAGAATCCTTGATATAAATATCTCCACAATACACAACCAATGCAGGGCAAGTAAAATATCATAGCCATAAAACTCACCTCCTGAATTATGAGAGGTCCAAAGGAAGTTAGGCTAGATCTTTATCCTGGAAAGTTTTTCTCGTGGAAGTTATTAACAGAATAAATATGATAATGTAAACATATCCATTGCTTCATGTTGTAGACTTATTAATGCACAAGTATTCCAACCTGATACACCTTGGCACAAGCTTTGGGACATTTGTTTCTTAGCCTGGTTCTTGGCCTCTGCAGCATCAGAATGGTAGAATGGACTTTCACACAGGCCTCAGAGTGATAGACTATGAGTTCTTTGAACCAAACTTGTGTGGGAAGGATGGGTTTAAGAAACTGAAAGAGCTCTTGTGCATGAGGCAGCCTGTGTACTTAAGGAGTTAGGAGAAAATCTCTTTCCAAAGATACTCTTCTGCCCTTCCACTCACTGCCAGTGGTAGATGGTCGCTTTGTCATAGCGACAGAAATTGTACTAATTAGTGATTCACTTATGTTAACAAGCATCCCTTTTAAGATGTAATTACTTTGAGATGGCAATTGCTAATTCACAAGTTCATGCAAATTTTCTTAATCATATTGCTTTCTCCTTAACACCTCGCTGTGACTGTTCTTTCTGAAGGAAATTAGAAGGAAATTTTGGAATTTGGTGGTGTTGGGGGCTGAGTAAGGGTGGGCACAGGGCAGAGACAAGAAAGAAAAGGTATTTTAATGTATTTTTTTTTCTAATTATCAAAATCTTTGATGCAGTTCAGTGGAGTCAGGCTTTGGGGCCAGGTTGCTCTTGCCAGTCCTGTGAGTTTGGGACATTGCCTCACTGCCACATACCTCAAAGACAGGAAGGAAACACTAATACTCACATCAGAGGATTCTGTTGTTATTGTACTTAAGATTAGTTGAGTTAATGCATGTGAAGACTTTAGTGCACAGAAACACTCAATAGATATCAACTATTTTGAACAATTTAGAAAATATAAACAATAAGAATTTCTTGAAGATCCATAACATGTCTCCAAACCATTGCACCTTTACAATGTCCACTGTTAATATTTTGCCCTGTTTTTATCCAGGATGTTTACATTCCATATAAAAAAACATAGAAATTTAGATCACATTTTTTTTTCAGATAATATTAGCTATGAATACTTTGGGGGAGACTTTGTGCAGGAGGTGGGTCAGTAAATGCATTTCCAGTTAGATTAGAAAGGTGTTCACAGGCTAGGGGTACAGTAAAAACAAAGGCATAGGAAGACCTGAGGATACCTGTGGGGGGTGGGGTGGGCAGGAGGGCTCAGGAGGTGGAGAGCTGAAGGAGCACTTGGGTCTCATTTTGGAGGAACAGGAATACTTGCTCTTTAGGCACTAACAGTGGTTTAAGTTTGCGGTGGGTTACAGGACATCAGTTAGGAGTTGCCTGCAATAATCTAGGGATAAGGGACTTGAACTGTTCACATTTGAATAAACAGAAAGTTATGGGAGACAGTATAGAGAAAGAATTAACAAAATGTGCGGATAAGAGGCTGTTGGAGAAGAGGGAAGAGATAAAAACAACCATGAGAATTCTAGAAAGTATAAATGGTAGGGTGTTATAGAGAGACAGGAAAGAGGAGGAAAAGTCATTCTGGTTGTTGTAGCTTTCAGATGAGAAAACAACAACCACCGCAACATTAGTAGTTGTCTGTTAAGCATTAAGTATAACTCTGGCATTGTGCTGAGCACTTTATATGCAAAATCTTGTTTGATCTCCATAAGATTATTCTTTTCTCCACAATTTATAGATGAGCAAATATTATGGGGAGAAGTGAATTCCTCTTCAAAGTAACACAGCACATAAAAAGCAGGGCCATAGTTGGAGGCCTGCCTACCACTGAACCTGATGTCCACCCTACTCAATGATAATGCCTCCATGCTTAGTCTGAGGTGTATGTGTGGTATTTTTTCACTGTTTCCAGCACAGAGATGGAAATTTGGATTTGAAGTCTAGGAGAGAAATCAGGATATATTAGAGATGTGCAGATGATCAACATGAACAGAATTAATTGAAGTACACACTATATAATAATACAGATTATTATATAGTGTACAGATTATTATATAGTGTGTATAATGAGAATATACAAATAATCTGAAAATGTAACTATAGAAGAATGAATATCTAATGGTGACTAAATGGAATGAGATAAACTGATATAAAGTCAGAATGACAAGAAAGAATTAGAATTAGGGAATTTTCAAAAAGTTAATTATGAAGATAAATATCCAGGAAGCAGGGGTCAACAGCATTAGGTTTCCAAGAGGTCTTGCAGGATGCGAATTAAGAAAATGGGTTAGATTTGTGACTATAAGTCCCTTAAAGACATTTAAGAGAGAATGTTTAGAAGATTAACAAAGAGGAGTAAAGATTGCAAGGTTAATAGTACATGGCTAAGAAGTTCAGAAAATGAGTGGACGAGTGTAGATAACTTTTTCAAGGGCTGATGTCAGGAAACATACCATGGAATGATAACTTAATGGGGGAATGAAATAAAACAGGTGAACCTTTTGCTTTGTTTGTTTCTGATTAATTTTGTTTTCTCTTTAAAGATAAGAAAGATCTCTATCTGACAGGAAGGGAACAGGTGAAGATGAAGGAGAAAGGTAAGATAGCGAATACAAAAAGATAAAGGGCCTCCTTGAAAAGGAGGAGGTTGCTACCCACTTCTGAGAGAGAGTGAAGGAAAGAGCATGCAGTATGGGGGTAGGTGAGAGATATTGCCATGGAAGGAACTGGAGATCAGATCATAGCTAAGGGCAGTGAAGACAAGCACTTTCTGGAGATGGTTATGGAGTGGAAGATGTTCTGACTAACCATGACGAAAGGTTAGGAATTTTTAAAAAGATACTCTAGTCCTTTGAGGCTTACCTGATTTATCAGAGAAGAACATATACCAATTTAAAACCAAATTTAAAATTCAATCAATGTGCTATACAAATTCTTTAGTTAAATAAACATATTAGTTATTGAAGACATCTTCTTTTACTATAGCAGTAAGGGAAAAGATGCATCATCATATAAGTTATGTGCTAATTCAGTTTTCCTTTCAATTATTTCTTGGACCTGAAGAACAGAAAGAACAGTGTCTTCTATGTCTATCTGAGGAATTGGTCATAAAGATTCTTTCTCTGTCCAGTGCTTTACCTATTGTCTAATAGGTGCACATGCTAAAGGAATGGAAAGGCAGAAAACTCTTGAATATAATTCACATTGGAAAAATATTTCTAGAAAAGGGATGGTCTTTCCCCGCTGAATAACCACTATTCCAGAAAAATTGTATAGAAAAGAAAGTAATACTCAAGAGCAACTCAGAGAGTTCTTCTAAGACCTTGTTAAAGGAGCTGTTGCAAGTGTTCTTGAAATTTGATACTTTGCCAGTAAAAATATTTCTTTTCCCTTAAATTTATGAAGGCTGCACAGAGTGCTCTAAGCTTCTTGAAATTCCAATTAGTACTTTCAGATTGTACAGCAATAATAATTTCTTAAACAGCCTCAAGCTCTTTTCTAGGAATGGTGATGAGTTTTGCAGATTAAGTTAAATTTCTGTGTAAGCATTTTAAAACATCTGGTTACATTTAGGCTACTGGTCCTTAGGCCAAGTCAGAAATGCTAATTATAGGGTTCTGAAGGATTGGCTTTGGCCTTGACACGATTATCTAAAACTCAGTTAACAGCACAGTGGAGGGCTCTTTACGGTCATATACACTAATTTCTGCTAGTTGCTACTCTTTCACATTTGAAACTCAGGAATGTGGCTTGTTGGATTTTTCATATTTAGAAGTGTTATATATAAACATCATGTTTTATATCCTTCACAGTTTTTATACACTCCATTTGATCCTCACAAATCCCTATGAAATATGCAGGTCAGAGCAATATTATTTTTCAACAGGGAAATAAGTCTGTAGTAAAGATGATTTATCCAAAGTCTCCTGCTTGTCAACATGGAAATCAGGATATAAGAGAACCCCCTTTCTCTTGTTTCTGCTTTTAACTGACATTTTAATGTTTATTTATCATGGGATTTGATTTGAGAGTAATAATAAAAGTGAATTTTGTTTTTATTATTTGGAAATAACATACAACTTCCACTTTTCTATGTCTGAAATGATTTAACATCAGCAGTGTCATACAGGGAGCCAAATCCTATGTGGAATTAGTGTGGACTTTCCAGTCAGACAAGCCTAAGCTGGAATTCCAGTTCTGCCCCATGTTAGTATTGAATTACCTCTATAAAACTATTTAACCTTCCTAATCATTTGCTTCCTGAGCTTTAAAAAAATGTTGACAATACTTAATATAGAGGTCCTCATGCAGAGCACATGGTACAATGTACTATCTCAGTACATGATAGATAGTAAGTTAAAAATTGCTCACAGCAAATATCATTGTCAGCAAAGGATTAACAATGCCAAATTGGATAATAAAATTACTATTTTAATTATATCTGTATGTTTGATATTGTGTTTTTAGAAAAGAAATAATTTGTCATTTTTTTGGTACTGGTGTGTTATTGATCACTTCAATTTCATTTTATTTTGCATATGTACATTTTCTTATTTTCTATAATAAACAAGGGATGATTCTTATAGTGGATATAAAGTTATAAAATAAAATTTTCTTTAATTACTCTGTGTTAAAATATTAATTATGTGAAAAAAGGACAGCTTTCTAAAAAATCAATAGACCTTGGATAAACAGAAATGGTTGATATTTAAAACAAAATTCAATATACCTCTTCCTTCTGCTACTTTGCATTCATTTACTCATTCAACAAATAATACATAAGTGGCAACCATGTTCCAGGAACTATGAGGAGAAAAAAAAGATGGAACTCTTAACTCATAACTGGTTATTGATAACTTATCTTTTCATTAGAATGTGGAAATGCAAAGAAACAGCCCCAATTTGAGCAGCCAGATGCATGTACTCTATATGCACAGGTAAGCTTGCTAAAACAGAGCAGGACATAGAAATTCAGCTCCAGGGAAATAAAGGATTATGCTTATCATAATTCAATGGCAACTGAAAAACTAATTTTTAAAGAGAAGGTAGTTTATTTGCCATTGAAAAAATCTTAAAAAACATACTAGGAATAGGTATTTGCTATCATTAAAATATTAAAATACTTCATGCAAGGAAAAATAATTATAGGTTTTCATGAAAAGAACTTTTGCCTTGGGATAGAATAACTTAACTAAAATTCAAGGAATCCTTGAAATAGCATGTTGTGAATTCTGTCCTGTATTTGCCACATGTTGGAACCAATATATTTCCCCTTCTTTCAAGATGTAGGTCAAAGTGAACACATTTTTTTATTCAATGTTTAAAATTTTAGTTAAACAGCATTGGTACTTATTGATTTATTTTTAACATTATAATTAGGAAGAAATGCATATTTTCAGAAGGTGCCTATTATAGAACTGGCAGCTGAATCTGAATCCTGTTTCTGTCCTAATTACTTGTATGATCTTAAGTAGGTCACTGAACAATTCTGAACTTCAGTTTTCTCATCTATTAATCAGGCACAATGGTTTCTAAGGCATGGGATGGTTGTGAGGATTAAGTGTGACAAGATAAGGAACATACCTATGACAGTATCCAAGACACAGACTCAAAAATGTTCCAGTATTTAAAAAGTATGATGAATGGAGTGTAGTTTTCAGAGATTTGGTTCGATTTTGATCCTAATTTAATTATTTCTTAATAATTGTTTCTCCTGCAGAAATATATAGCCAAGTTTATATAAAAGTCAAATGGAGAGGACAGTATGATCTGGTTTCTTAAATTAATTGTTTCACCTGGTATTTTAGATAAATGTCTATTTTTTTTTAATAGAAAGGTAGTCTTGTATGTTTGCAAATATTTTCACATGACACCAGGAAATAGTGGTATGAACTGACTTTTCATGCAATAAAAATATTTTGAGTAACTACTGTGAGGCATGAATGAAACAGACATGGAACCTTCTCTAATGAGACTCATAATATGATATATGAAAGATAGAGAATAGGGAACTACAACTCTAAATTGTGTGACATGAGAGGACATGTCAGTTAAGACTGAAGAATGAAAAAAAAATTAACCATGAGATAGTAGTGAAAAATAGGAATCCAAATGCCATGAAATGGGAAAAATGCATACAAAGAAATGACAAAAGGGAAGTATGGCCAGAGTACGGAAAGTTTGCAGAGAGTGGTGTGAAATATTAAAAAACTGGTTAGTGACCTATCACCCAGGTCCTTGCAGACCTTGTCAGGGAATGTTCATTTCCTTCAGAGCACAGGGAAGGCAAAGACGGAAAGTAAAAATTATAAAATGCCTGGCCCGTGTGCTGTCATTTAGGTAAGACATATATTGTGAAAAGAAGTGGGCCAAGACTTAGTGCTGAGGGACTCTGATGTTTGGAGGTTGGATTGAGGGGATGAGGGCAGGTTGAAGCCCATGGAGACCAAAGAATGACAAAGAAGATTACAAGATCTGAGAAGGAACCCAAGGCATAATTCTAAAAAGAAAGGTTATAGGATGGCAGAAGCAATTCTTTCTCGTTTTCTTACTTGATTTTTTCTCCAACAAGTCTGTATTTCAGCTATCACATTATTACTCTGCATAACTAAAACCTAATTGTATTAACATTTTCTTCGTACATAAAGTTCTCAAGTAATTGATATTGTGATCATAATAGCAATATTTGTATTCACTTCTTTCTTTTCTCATTACTGTTTATTGAGGGAACTATTTACCAAATATTTAGAAATATCTTCATCCTTAAATTGCTCCATAAGATTATTTTGTTCCCCATCTGCCTTTTTGCCTTTATGTATGTCTCAACATGTGTTTGTTAAAAAAGAAAAAAATGAACTGGACTAAAGTAAGATGGGTGTGGATGAGTGAGATTAAAGTATCACCAGAATAATTAATTAACTTTGAAAACAGGCTATTAAAGAAAATGGTAATGTCATCTATCACTGACATACCAGTATCTTCAAAGTCACAAATATAATACAGCAAGATCATTGGGCTTGGTTGAAAAAGAGCAGGATGGATAGTAGGTTTTGTTTTACTCAACTAATATAGATTTAATAAATCAAATTTTCAGGCTGGGTGTTACTTAAACAAGTCTATGTTTGATTTGATTTTCCAAAGCATCACCAGAAAATTAATTTTACTTCATTGTCAATGCTACCAAACAATTTCCTTGGTTTTGAAGTAATTCAAGGAAGGCTTAAAAAAAGAGAGCCAAGAATATATTTTCACAGTTGATTTTATCTGTCTTCTAATATCCTGACTTATTTCATAATTTAGAAATGTATTTGAAGCTACAGCCACCTTGGCCACTGGTAAAATACATGTTATTTTCTTTTCTCAGAAGAAGTTGTTCTTTCAATTTGGGTCTCATTAATGTTTCTACATTGTTCTCTTAGCTATGAAGAAAATACTGTACTCTTTGGCATTATGGCAAATAGTATACAATTACAGATTTTGCTTGAAGTTATTTCTTAATAGTCCAGGTGGTATTTATACTTGCATATGGAATACTTTAGTTTTAAGTAAAATTCTAAAGTCAATTTATATTAATTAAAATAACAGCAAATGGTCTCTTTTCTAATCATTATTTCTGATAAAGTTAGGACAAAGTGTTCTGAATTTGTGTCTTCATATAGTTTCAGTTTGAATACATAAGGAATAAGACTTAAAAACTATATAATGAAAGTATTCTCTTTCTCTCTCCCTCACTTTGTTCCTTTTCTCTTGTGTTTCACTAAGCTTTAAAGTGGCATATAAACATGTTTCTCTCTCTCTCTCTCTCTCTCTCTCTGTTACAGTAAATATAAGACTAGTAAGACATGTGAAGCAAAAGAAAAAGTAAAAGGTAGAAAAAGTAAAATGAAATCAGGAGTGAGATTAAATACCTAAATTGTAGCCACATAATCCCATGTACTTATTAGAAGTGGGTGGTGGATGTGAAACTAAGGCTTCTGATTGTCAATGTGAGTATGGAAAAACACATTTTTCCATAAGGAAAAAATAAGCTAACCTAGGGTAATCAGCATTATTCTTGACAGTGAGACCAAAAGAGCTGTTCTACACTTGATCCTTTTTGAGGGGCACTGTGTAACACAATCAACAAAATCCTCAACAACATTCTCAAAAATTAACACAGAATCACTCATATGGCCTTATGGCATTAATCCAAAATATAACTCAATAAAATAAATTCAGGTTCAAGGGGTTGGGAATATGGTGGGCACTTATAATGTGGTCAAGGGGAAACAGTCTGTAATGAACTACTTCTATTCAAATTACATAATATTTTGATGAATGGTAAGTTTCATATATTTTATAGCAGTGATCATCAAACTATAGGTTATATCTGCTAGTGGGTACTAAAATTAACCAACTTTTTAAAAAAAATAATAAAATAAATAGAAATAGGATGAAACAGAAAAATCAGAGTGTTTTGAGAAATGTTTCAATATTTACTATCATTTTGTGTGCTGGTCATGAAGCAATATGTATTTCCTACTACGGGTCTATTATGGGATTTTGAAAATTCTGAATTGAGACAATTCTCATAAGTTATCTTCTTTGCTTAAATTTGGGGATGGCATTGTTTGGCAGTATCTCTGAGATTATCTCTTGGTGAGCACCTTGAGACCTGCAATTCTGTGTTTAATTATCAGCTACAATAGATGGTAGATTGCAGAGAAGGGGAGTGGAAGGGAAGCACTGATATGTGTTTGGACAAATGAGGTCATTGGCAGTCCTACATACTGCTCTACAATGTGGTAAACCAAGACAGTATGTACCAGGCAGACCAGGATTTTTTATGGAGAAAAAAGGAAAACCTATATAAATAAATGCATTGCTTAGTTAAAAGTTGGAAGCCACCAATCCAAAATAGTGATTTGGGTCCTCTTTTCAGGGGAAGACCAAAGTTTCAGAGGTAAGAAATATGGTAACTGCATCATTGTGGTAAAATTACAGCAGGTACAATGAGATTAATCTAGAAAATAATACCTTCCTTCTCTTTCCATAAGGTAAGTATCCCTTATTCTAAAGACTTTTTTTTTGTTTTGTTTTAGATCTCAAGAATTTGATCAGATTTCAGAGGATTTGTCACTGATACATAGAAGTGCTTTTGATTTATGGGTATTGATTTTATATCCTGATACTTTGCCGAATTCATTTACTAGTTCTCAAAGTTTTCTGGTAAAGCTTTTTGGATCTTCTAGGTATAGAATCATATTATTAGCAAAGAGTGCTAATTTAAGTTCTTCTTTTCCTATACATATCCCTTTAATTTTTTTCGTCTGTCTAATTGCTCTGGCCAGTGTTTCAAGAAAAATGTTGAATAGAAGTGGTGAAAGAGGGCATCCCTGTCTTGTTCCAGTTTTTAGAGGGAATGCCTTTAATTTTTCTCCATTTAGAATGATGTTGGCCTGAGGCTTAGCGAAGATAGCATTTTACGATGTTGAATTTGTTTCTGTTATCCCTAGTTTTTCTAGTGTTTTGAACACAAACATGGTAATTCTTACATCCCACTTGTCCTAAGAGAAATCACATAAGGGAAGGTTATAACAGCTCATGTCTTATAAGTATATATTCTTGGTTCCTGTGAATCATTTTTTTCCTCTGGTCTTGGCTTATCCACCATCCCTAAGTTCCTTGAGGTCACTGACAATGTTCTCTACTTTTTAAAGAAGTGAATTCATTTAGGGAGAATTTATGTATGGTAGAATTTGTCCTTGTTGCGTGTACAGTTCTAATGAACTTTGACAAATGTATGCTGTGTTCTGTAACCCCCATTGAAATCAAGGTGTAGAACTCCTTTGTCACCACCAAAAGTTCTGTGACCATTCGTCATTATATTTCTGTCTCAGCCTCCAGACCTTGATAACCACTAATCTGTTTTGGTCTGGTTTTGTGTCTTCCTAAGTTATCTTTAAATTGAATTATGCAGTATGTACCATTTGGGGTTTATCTTCTTTTACTTTGCATAATATCTTTAAGATTCACCCATATTGTTGAATGCATGAGTGATCCATACCATTTTAATGCTGAGCTGTATTCCATTACATGCTTAATCTATTCACCAGTTTATAGACCATTTATGTTTTTCCAGTTTTTAGTGATGATAGCTGAAGCTGATATAAACAATTATGGTTTTTATATGGACATATACTTTTATTTCTCTTGGATAAATGCCTAGGAAGGAGGTTGCTGGGCATATGATGAATATATACTAACTAAAAGAAACTTCTTAACTACAGTCATTACTCAGTTGTTTTTAGCCAAGGACCAAAGCTAATATGGAAGAAATTTGGTACATGCAAATGAAAACCTTTTATTGGCCATTAATCCCAAGTGAATTATTACTAGAAAGTATAGGGTAATTGACTGAATTTTATCTCCTTAGTTACCTTTGTTCATTTTAAATTAGCTGGAAATAAAGAGTGAGGTGACCCAAGGCCTATAGAAAGGAAGACAGAGAAGCAATCAAAAATCTGCTAGATCCATAAACTGAAAAATAAGCATCTAGAGAAGTGTGGATTAACTATGCTTAAAATATATGTAGTGTTTATACTATTATCATTTTTATACTTTGAGGTTAAAATTTAGTGATATTTTAAAAGATATTATTTTTCAGTTAAAGCAGTTGATTTTGCATGTAAGTAACACTAAAGGTGACCCAGTTATTTCCCTTGAAAATATAAAGAAAAACAAAACAATTTTGCACTTATAGTGCTAAGTTATAGAATCTTGACTAGAGATAAATAAACAAACGCTATCAAATTAAGGTTCTGTTTGATGTTTAAGTATCTTAATGTATCTCTGAAAATAAAAAACCTACTACAATATGAAATTCACATTTTAATCAAAGACAATTTCCATTGTGTCCTTCCTTTTAATTTTTTGTTTGTAAAAATCTCAATTATTTTGACTATGGCTCAAAACTCCATCAATAGAGTGAAAAGCTGTTTTTCTGTCTTAAGTGCTCAGAAGAATTCTTCCAACTGAGTTAATTATCAGAGCTATTTTGATTAAGTGTTGTTCACTGTAGGAATTAGAATTCATAAGTGCAAAGATTATTTGAATGATAATTAGTTTTATTATTTTTTAACAAATAAGGTGTTGTGGGGATTTACTCACACAAAAACTCTGTTGAAATGGTTTTAACTTTTGAAATAATTATGTGCTTTTCAAATCATGTATTAAATATACACTGTAGACTATCACATTTTTATGGTTACTAATAAATGCAAAAACAAATTCCATGGTTATGAAAGAGGCAGTCAGGTTATACTTAGAAGATAGTATTATATTATTACACATAGAGTCACCAACTGGTACTTGGCAGGACCAGCAACAGTCTTACATGATAGTATGAAAAAAAGGCTAAAGAATAGATAATACTAGATAGGTTGAGGATGCCTGGAAACCATTGAAATGCCATAGATTGGGAAAACACAACTCATATCCTATCCATTGTAGGGCATGACTTGCTGCCTGCTTCCGGTCTTGAGGCCACGTATGTGGCTGGGATGGCTCCTGGCAATCAGCCATGAGGCAGTGCTGTGGGTAGTGATGGAAAAGGTGGACCACCTCCAGGATAGGTCCAGGACTCTTCCGCCCTCGTGGTCAGCTCGTGCCTTCCCTTACGGACTATGGGATGGGTGTACACGTGGACTCACTCCACCCCTCTGACCTTTATCCTGATTGGCTCCTGTGCAGTATATAAGTTGTGTGTACTTCCTCAGTCACTCGTCTCTCTGGCATGTCTGATTGTCCTCCGGGGAGGGAGGACTGAGTGCTGGCCACCAGTCGACCTGAGTGCTGGCCACCAGTCGACCTTTACCTTTGTTGGCTCGTCCTGTTTGGGGCGTGCTTTCCCTGCTTCTCCTGCGCTGGTCAGGAGGAGACAGGGGACTAAAAACCCTGACACTAAATGAACTTGCTTTTACTCTGGAAATATAAATAACTTTTTCATAGTTCCCTGTAGATAGTGCCCTGCCACCTTTGCATAGGACACTTGACCTAATCAATAATGGCTCCCTTTGCAAGTATGTATACAAAAATCAGAGCTCCTCAAAGGAGAAATGATGGTGCTTTAAACCAGGATGATAGTGGTGCAGAGGAAGAGAACAACCAGATTGATCAATGCCAAATTTGCTAATTGTTTGTTGGGCTGTGGGTGGGGGTAAAGAAAAGACATGAAGCAACGATGAACAACAAGGGACAGGAGAAACAATTAAGGGGTGCATTTTGATGAAATTAATTCCAAGATGCCAATAAATATGGATTGAAAATGTGAGACTCGCAGAACTCTTGGCATGAATGACTTCATTCAACTTCCTGTAATAAGAAACTTGACTGAACTCTACATAACTTCTATCAGCCCCACATCATATCCCTAACAAGACCCCAGCCCCTTTAAAATGCCAGCCTGAGAAAACTCTACAGTACTGTAAGAATTTACTGTTTGTTCCAGCCCAAACCTGACTGTAGATCCCTGATTTCCCTTTCTTTAGAACAAGTTATTTTAGAAAACTTGGAATTGTAAACCCTTTCTCTGCCACTTTTAGAAGTTAACTAGGAAGTTAAATGCCACCCAGATATGTCTTCCCAAGGACCTGGGAGTGGTCTGTTTGGAATGCAAACATCCAAGGAGACAGCTTTCCTCATTTCAATTCCTGTGGGAGGGTAAGACCTAACTTTGGTGGACATTGTGTTCTAATTTGCAAAACTACCTTCAGTCCTAAACATATGATTTATCTCTTGACATTGACATCTCTTGAAGGGGCAAGGAATGAGAGACAGGTAAGTGAGAAATGAAAGACAGAGATATACATGAGAGTTTGTCAGAGTTGACAAATAAAGGACATCTCTCTATAGTGGAGAGAGGCAAACAGTCTTGGGTCCCAGGACTTTCTAGGGGCAGGCTCAGGAATCAGAGCTGAGTGGGTCCTAATGCAGGTGGTTAGGGGTTGGGTTGGTATAAGGGAGTGGTGAGCCTCTTAGAAACACCCTTGGGTGGGAAATCAAAACTTAATAGTGGCTATCACTTAAGATGGCCATCCAGATGCTAAGCAAGGACCTTATATACCTCTTTTAAACACTTAATTTCTTTTCCTATCACGCATTTTGGTATTTAAAATGTCTCATGCCTTCTGTTTTAGTAGAATTGAGATCTGTTTGCACTCAATTTTTTCTCTTCTTCTACAGTATCTGAATAAAATTTGTCTTACTGCCTTTAACAAATTTCCAATTTTGTTATCCTTTTCCAGATGCCAAGTGGGCAATTGATATACACATCAAAAGTTCAGAGGATAGGTTGGGTATTAGACATGTGAATTCAGAAATCCTCAGTACATGAATGCTATCTAATTATCATAGAAAGAAGAAGTGGGAGAGAGAAGGAAACTTAGAAGAAAGTAGTGGGGAACCTTACATTTAGATGAGTACTATGGTTTAGATATGAGGTATATACCCAAAGCTCATATGTGAGATAATGCAAGAATGTTCAGAGGTGAAAGGATTAGGTCATGAGAGTCCTAACCTAGTTAGTGGATTAATCCACTGATATAGATTAACTGGGTGGTAACTATAGACAGGTAGGATGTGTCTGGAGGAAGTAGGTCTCTGGGGCCAAGCCTTGTTGTTTACATTTGGCTCCTGGTAAGCAGAGCTCACTCAGTCCACCCCCTTACTTCCTGGTTGCTGTGTCCTGTGCTTCTTTCCTTCTTTCCTCTACCACCTTGTTGTTCTCCCTCACCTCAAGAGAAATTGACTTGGAATCCTAACCTGGAATAACCTGGACTGAAGCTCTGAAACAGTGGGCCAAAATAACTTTTCCTCCTCTAACTTGTTCTTGCCTGGTCTTTTGGTCACAGAGATGCCAAACTGACTAAAACAGACTAGGAAGGGTAGAAGAGGAAGAATCAAACATCAAATGGAAAAAAATGTAGACAGAGGATTGAGGATAGCTTTCAGTGAGGTAAAAGGAAAACTGAGAGAGTATGTTATTGTCACAAAAACAAGGGAGGGAGTTATTCCAGGTTAGGAGTAGCTAGTCATATCAAATGATATGGATGAATAACACAAGGAAAGAGAAGTGACTACAAGATTTTGCAATGGGTTGGCATTGATGGCTTTGATAAGCTCTATCAGTAGGTTCTAAGGGTCAGAAGATAGAGCTTAGAGGATGAAGGAGTGAACGGGAGCTGAGGAAGAGGGAAATTTCGAGTTCTACTGGAAATAGAGTTAGAGAAGGGGACATTAAGTGCATTGTTTCATTTTTCTTTTCTTTCTTTTTTTTTTTAAATAAACACTAGAGCTGGATACAGTAGGACACATTTGTAATCCCAGCAATTTAAGAAGCTGAGACAAGAGGACAGCAAGTTTGAGGCCAGGCTAGACAATTTAACAAGACTCTGTCTCAAAAGAAATGTTAAAAGCATTGGAAATGTAGCCCAATGGTAGCATGTCTCTGGGTGCCACAATATGTCCACACTAGAGACTTTAAGATAGTTGGCATAGCCCAGTAGGAATGGAGAATTGATGATCTATCTGGGGCAGGGAAGGGAAAATGCTAGAGTGAAACCCTTCAGAAAGTGAGAGAGATGGGATCCTCCAAATTAAGGTCTGTACTCTTATAGGAGGAAGGGCACCCTCTCTATTCTTAAGAGCAGGAAAGTTTATGGATTGAGTGATATGAAGATAAATGAGTTCCTGTGTGGTGGTACTTATTTCCTCCATTAAACCTGAAGTGAGGTCACAGAGGAATGGGGAAAAGTCAAAGAGTGAGGGAAAAGTATAAAATTGTCATCTTGAGGGAGAATGGCACAATGACTGGGAAAAACAGTCAGATGCTGGTGTTTTCAAGGCCCGTGGGAGGCATGGTCATGAATGGTCTATGAAGCGGTCACTTTACATGTGTGATTTTCTCCAAAAATGTTCAGCTGTTTAGTTAACTATAATAAATTTGGCACCAACCAGGACTTTTATTTTCTATTGGCACTTCCATTTAGGGAGATAGGGCAAAGAAGATGGCCTGATAGAAAACCATGGAGTCGTTTGTTCTCTTATAGTCTAATTTTTTGAGTTCTTTGTATACTCTGGATATTAGGGCTCTATCTGAAGTGTGAGGAGTAAAGATTTGTTCCCAGGGTGTAGGCTCCCTATTTACCTCTCTTATTGTTTCTTTTGCTGAGAAAAAACTTTTTAGTTTGAGTAAGTCCCATTTGTTGATTCTAGTTATTAACTTTTGTGCTATGGGTGTCCTATTGAGGAATTTGGAGCCCGACCCCACCGAATGTAGATTGTAGCCAACTTTTTCTTGTATCAGACGGCGCGTCTCTGATTTGATATCAAGCTCCTTGATCCATTTTGAATTCACTTTTGTGCATGGCGAGAGAAAGGGATTCAGTTTCATTTTGTTGCATATGGATTTCCAGTTTTCCCAGCACCATTTGTTGAAGATGCTATCCTTCCTCCATTGCATGTTTTTAGCCCCTTTATCAAATATAAGAAAGTTGTAGTTTTGTGGATTGGTTTCTGTGTCCTCTATTCTGTACCATTGGTCCACCCGTCTGTTTTGGTACCAGTACCATGCTGTTTTTGTTACTATTGCTCTGTAGTATAGTTTGAAGTCTGGTATCGCTATACCGCCTGATTCACACTTCCTGCTTAGCATTGTTTTTGCTATTCTGGGTCTTTTATTTTTCCATATGAATTTCATGATTGCTTTCTCTATTTCTACAAGAAATGCCGTTGGGATTTTGATTGGCATTGCATTAAACCTATAGAGAACTTTTGGTAATATCGCCATTTTGATGTTGTTAGTTCTGCCTATCCATGAACAGGGTATATTTTTCCATCTTCTAAGATCTTCTTCTATTTCTCTCTTTAGGGTTCTGTAGTTTTCATTGTATAAGTCTTTCACCTCTTTTGTTAGGTTGATTCCCAAGTATTTTATTTTTTTTGAAGATATTTTGAATGGAGTGGTTGTCCTCATTTCCATTTCAGAGGATTTGTCACTGATATACAGGAATGCCTTTGATTTATGCGTGTTGATTTTATATCCTGCCACTTTGCTGAATTCATTTATTAGCTCTAATAGTTTCTTTGTAGAGCCTTTTGGGTCTGCTAGGTATAGAATCATATCATCTGCAAATAGTGATAATTTAAGTTCTTCTTTTCCTATTTTTATGCCTTTAATTTCTTTCGTCTGTCTAATTGCTCTGGCCAATGTTTCGAGAACTATGTTGATCAGAAGTGGAGAGAGAGGGCATCCCTGTCTTGTTCCAGATTTTAGAGGGAATGCCTTCAGTTTTTCTCCATTCAGAATGATGCTAGCCTGAGGCTTAGCATAGATTGCTTTTACAATATTGAGGTATGTTCCTGTTATCCCTAGTTTTTCTAGAGCTTTGAACATAAAGGGATGCTGTACTTTGTCAAATGCTTTTTCCGCATCTATCGAGATGATCATATGGTTCTTATTTTTAAGTCTATTGATGTGGTGAATAACATTTATTGATTTCCGTATATTGAACCAGCCTTGCATCCCAGGGATGAATCCTACTTGATCATGGTGTACAATTTTTTTGATATGTTTTTGTAACCGATTCGCCAGAATTTTATTGAGGATTTTTGCATCTAGGTTCATTAGAGATATTGGTCTGTAGTTTTCTTTCTTTGAAGTGTCTTTGTCTGGTTTAGGTATCAGGGTGATGTTGGCCTCATAGAATGAATTTGGAAGTTCTCCCTCCTTTTCTATTTCCTGAAGTAGCTTGAAAAGTATTGGTATTAGTTCTTCTTTAAAGGTTTTGTAAAATTCTGCTGTATACCCATCCGGACCTGGGCTTTTCTTAGTTGGTAGTCTTTTTATGGTTTCTTCTATTTCCTCAATTGATATTGGTCTGTTTAGGTTTTCTATATCCTCCTGACTCAATCTGGGCAGATAAAATCAACAAATGGGCCAAGGACCTGAACAGACACTTCTCAGAGGAGGACATACAGTCAATCAACAAGTACATGAAAAAATGCTCAACATCTCTAGCTGTCAGAGAAATGCAAATCAAAACCACCCTAAGATACCATCTCACTCCAGTAAGATTGGCAGCCATTAAGAAGTCAAACAACAACAAGTGCTGGCGAGGATGTGGGGAAAAGGGTACACTTGTACATTGCTGGTGGGACTGCAGATCGGTGCAGCCAATTTGGAAAGCAGTATGGAGATTTCTTGGAAAGTTGGGAATGGAGCCACCATTTGACCCAGCTATTCCCCTTCTTGGTCTATTCCCTAAAGACCTAAAAAGGGCATGCTACAGGGACACTGCTACATCGATGTTCATAGCAGCACAGTTCACAATAGCAAGACTGTGGAACCAACCTAGATGCCCTTCAATAGACGAATGGATTAAAAAAATGTGGCATTTATACACAATGGAGTATTACTCTGCATTAAAAAATGACAAAATCATAGAATTTACAGGGAAATGGATGGCATTAGAGCAGATTATGCTAAGTGAAGCTAGCCAATCCCTAAAAAACAAATGCCAAATGTCTTCTTTGATATAAGGAGAGTAACTAAGAACAGAGTAGGGATGAAGAGCAGGAGAAGAAGATTAACATTTAACAGGGATGAGAGGTGGGAGGGAAAGGGAGAGAGAAGGGAAATTGCATGGTAATGGAAGGAGACCCTCAGGGTTATACAGTGGAGGAGGTAGAGAGAATTCACGAATTCACGAATTCAGGGGAGAGGTGGGGAGGGGGGAGGGGGGAGGATGGGAAAGGCAGCGGAGCACAACGGACACTAGTATGGCAATTTGTAAATCAATGGATGTGTAACTGTTGTGATTCTGCAATCTGGGTATGGGGTGAAGGTGGGAGTTCATAACCCACTTGAATCAAAGTGTGGAATATGATATGTCAAGAAATTTGTAATGTTTTGAACAACCCACAATAAAAAATTAAAAAAAAAAAAAAAAAAAAAAAAAGAAAACCATGGAGTCCCAGAATAAAGGTCTTAATAAGATTTTGTTAGTGGAGGTATTAAATAAGTAATTTAGAGGACTGGAGGTGGTGAGTGAAGAATGAAATGTTTGTAATTGAGATTCTGAATGTGGAACAATTTCCAATGATAAGACATAGGACCTAGGATATAACGGTATGTGGGGGTGACTGGGGTACTGTGATGTGACGTACATCAGAGATAGTCTCTTAAGAAAATGATGGTCACAGGTACTCATGTGCATGTTGAAGCCATTCTGAATGGTGGCAGTAGTTTTGATGGAAAGGAAGGCCACACACAGAGCAAGGGAGGCTGACAAAGACCCTCACAGATGATAGCAAAGAAGAGACAAATGACATGCTATCTTTAGGTGGCCTATGCATCAAGGAAACAGGAGGTGTGTCCTTTCCCCTCCCAGGACATTTGCACCAACCACTTTAAACTCTTTGAAGGGGACCACAGGACTTCCTGCCTTTTCTGGTACCATGCTTCTGAACAGCACCTACATTCCAGTCACTATGGCCCTTCAGTTTCATGAGGAGGCTGAACTCTTCTACCTCAGGGTCTTACCACATGCTATTTCCTACGCTTTATATTCTTATCACACGAATGACCCCCTTTCAGCCTCAGTTTAGATGTCATTTCTTTCCTAATCTCACAGATAAAGGTGTTCCTATGTATAATACCTTGTTAACAAAATTTGAAAGTTACATATTTTTTTTTTTACTTTTAAAATTTTTTTAAAATTTGAATTTGTTATATATGATAGCAGAATGCATTATAATTCACATTATATAGAGAGAGCACGATTTTTCATATCTCTGGTTGTATACATTTTGTCTTCACACATGCACTTGGGGGTAATGATGTCCATATCATTCCACCATCTTTCCTACCCCCATGTCCCCTTCCTTCACCTCCCTCAACTTTGCTCTATCTAGAGTTCGTCTAATATTCCTAAGCTCCCCTTACACAACCACATTATGAATCAGCACCCTTATATCAGAGAAAACATTTGGAATTTGGTTTTCTGGGATTGGCTAACTTCACTTAGCATTATATTCCCCAACTCCATTCATTTACTTGCAAATGCCATGATTTTATTCTTTTTTAATGCTAAGTAATATTCCATTGTGTATATAAACAACATTTTCTTTATCCATTCATTCACTGAAGGGCATCTAGGTTGGCTCCACAGTTTAGCTATTGTGAATTGTGCTGCTAAAAATGTTGATGTGGCTGTGTCCCTGTAGTATGCTGTTTTTAAGTCCTTTGGGTATACATCAAGGAGTGGGATAGCTGGGTCAAGTGGTGGTTCCATTCCCTGCTTTCCTAGGAATCTCCATACTACTTTCCAGATTGACTGCACCAGTTTGCAGTCCCACCAGCAAAGTATGAGTGTGCCTTTCTCCCCACATCCTCACCAACACTTATTGTTGTTTGTGTCCTTAATAGCTGCCATTCTGACTGGAGTGAGATGAAATCCTGGAGTGGTTTTGATTTGCTAGAGATGTTGAACATTTTTTTTTCACGTATTTATTGATTGATTGTATATCCTCTCCTGAGAAGTGTCTGTTCAGGTCCTTGGTCCATTTATTGATTGGGTTATTTGTTTTTTTGGTGTTAAGTTTCTTGAGTTATTTTTATACTGAGAGATTATAGTGTTCTGTCTGATGTGCTTGTGTTTAAATTTGCTCCCATTCTGTAGGCTTTCAATTCACCTCACTGATTATTATTATTATTATTATTATTTTTGCTGAGAAGAAGATTTTTAGTTAGAAACCATCCCATTTATTGATTCTTGATTTTAATTCTTGCATTGTAGGAGTTTTATTAAGGAAGTTGGGGCCTAGTCCAACATGATGGAGATTTGGGCCAACTTTTTCTTCTAATAGGTGCAGTGGCTCTAGGTTAATTCCTAGGTCCTTGATCCACTTTGAGTTTTGTGCATGGTAAGAAAGAGGGGTTTAATTTCATTTTGTTGTATATGGATTTCCAGTTTTATCATCACTATTTATTGAAGAGGCTATCTTTTCTCCAATGTACATTTTTGGTGCCTTTGTCAATATAAGATAACTGTAATTATGTGGGTTAGTCTCTGTGTCCTCTATTCTGTACCATTGGTCTCCCAGTCTATTTTGGTGCCAATACCATGGTGTTTTTGTTTCTATCACTCTGTAGTATAGTTTAAGGTATGGTATTGTGATACCACCTGCTTCACTCTTCTTGCTAAGGATTGCTTTAGCTATTCTGGGTCTATTATTTTTTTAGATGAATTTCATGATTGCTTTTTCTATTTCTATGAGGAATGTCATTGGGATTTTAATTAGAATTTCATTAAATCTGTATGTTGCTTTTGGTAGTATGGCCATTTTGACAATATTAATTCTGCTGATCCAAGAATAAGGGACATCTTTCCATCTTCTAAGGTCTTCTTTAATTTCTTTCCTTAGTGTTCTGTAGTTTTTGTTGTAGAGGTCTTTCGCCTCTTTCATTAAGTTGATTCCCGAGTATTTTTTTTGAGGGGGGGGCTATTGTAAATGGGGTAGTTTGCCTCATTTATCTTTCAGAGGGTTTGTCACTGATATACAGAAATGCCTTTGATTAATGGGGGTTGATTTTGTATCTTGCTACTTTGCTGAATTCATTTACTTTAGCCCGTGGCCAGCACAGGTTTCATAAATGAAGGCTCAGCTATGTGAGAAATCCAAAAAGGGAGTTTGAATTAAAGAGACAGACTCTAATTACCTTTAAACCAGCTCCAGGATGGCTTCTCCTACCTTCAGCCTCAAGCTACCTATTAGAGTAGCGAGGTTTACTGAAGAGGCCAGTGAGAGAGAGAGAGAGAGAGAGAGAGAGAGAGAGAGAGAGAGAGAGAGAAAGAGAGAACAGGGAGTGGACTTTTATTGGGGAACAAAAAATTCTGGGGAAAATCCCATCCAATGAAGATTAAGGGGGGCAGTGTCCCAAGGTCAGGTGCGATGATTGGGTCTTCAGGAATTATGGCCAGACACGCCTCCACACAGACAAGCCCTCGGACCTGAGAAGGGTGGGGAAAGCTCTGGAAACAAAGTTGTGTCTAAGAGCCTCTTGCCCAGCCAGGGAGGTAACTCAAATCACCTGTGAGGATGGCCTCCTACAATTTACTAGTTCTAGAAGTTTTCTGGTGGAATTTTTTGGGTTTTCTAGGTTTAGAATCATATCATTGGCAAATACTGATAATTTGAATTCTTCTTTTCCTATCTGTATCCCTTTAATTTCTTTCATCTGTCTAATGGCTCTGGCCAGTGTTTCAATAGAATATTAAATAGAATTGGTGAAAGAGGGCATCCCTGTCTTGTTCCAGTTATTAGAGGGAATGCTTTCAATTTTTCTCCATTTAGAATGATGTTGGCCTGGGGTTTAGCATAGATAGCTTTTATAATGTTGAGATATGTTCCTGTTGTCCCTAGTTTTTCTAGTGTTTTGAATGTGAAGGTGTGCTCTATTTTGTTGAATGCTTTTTCTGCATCAACTGAGATGATCATATGATTCTTATCTTTGTGTGTGTGTGTGTGTTTTGCTTTTTTTAAAAATTTTTATTGTTGGTTGTTCAAAACATTACATAGTTCTTGACATATGATATTTCACACTTTGATTCAAGTGGGTTATGAACTCCCATTTTTACCCCGTATACAGATTGCAGAATCACATTGGTTACACATCCACTGATTTACATATTGCCATACTAGTGTCTGTTGTATTCTGCTGCCTTTCCTATCCTCTACTATCCCCCGTCCTCTCCCCTCCCTTCCCCTCTTCTCTCTCTACCCCATCTACTGTAATTCATTTCTCCCCCTTGTTTTGTTTCCCTTTCCCCTCACTTCCTCTTGTATGTAATTTTGTATAACCCTGAGTGTCTCCTTCCATTTCCATGCAGTTTCCATTCTCTCTCCCTTTCCCTCCCACCTCTCATCCCTGTTTAATGTTAATCTTCTTCTCATGCTCTTCTTCCCTACTCTGTTCTTAGTTACTCTCCTTATATCAAAGAAGACATTTGGCATTTGTTTTTTTAGGGATTGGCTAGCTTCACTTAGCATAATCTGCTCTAATGCCATCCATTTCCCTGCAAATTCTATGATTTTGTCATTTTTTAATGCAGAGTAATGCTCCATTGTGTATAAATGCCACATTTTTTTTTATCCATTCGTCTATTGAAGGGCATCTAGGTTGGTTCCACAGTCTTGCTACTGTGAATTGTACTTCTATAAACATCGATGTAGTAGTGTCCCTGTAGTACGCTCTTTTTAGGTGTTTAGGGAATAGACCAAGAAGGGGAATAGCTGGGTCAAATGATGGTTCCATTCCCAGCTTTCCAAGAAATCTCCATACTGCTTTCCAAATTGGCCGCACCAATTTGCAGTCCCACCAGCAATGTACAAGTGTACCCTTTTCCCCACATCCTCGCCAGCACTTGTTGTTGTTTGACTTCCTAATGGCTGCCAATCTTACTGGAGAGAGATGGTATCTTAGGATGGTTTTGATTTGCATTTCTCTGACTGCTAGAGATGGTGAGCATTTTTTCATGTACTTGTTGATTGATTGTATGTCCTCCTCTGAGAAGTGTCTGTTCAGGTCCTTGGCCCATTTGTTGATTGGGTTATTTGTTTTCTTATTGTTTAATTTTTTGAGTTCTTTGTATACTCTGGATATTAGGGCTCTATCTGAAGTGTGAGGAGTAAAGATTTGTTCCCAGGGTGTAGGCTCCCTATTTACCTCTCTTATTGTTTCTTTTGCTGAGAAAAAACTTTTTAGTTTGAGTAAGTCCCATTTGTTGATTCTAGTTATTAACTCTTGTGCTATGGGTGTCCTATTGAGGAATTTGGAGCCCGACCCCACAGTATGTAGATCGTAGCCAACTTTTTCTTCTATCAGACGCCGTGTCTCTGATTTGATATCAAGCTCCTTGATCCATTTTGAGTTACCTTTGGTGCATGGCGAGAGAAAGGGATTCAGTTTCATTTTGTTGCATATGGATTTCCAGTTTTCCCAGCACCATTTGTTGAAGATGCTATCCTTCCTCCATTGCATGCTTTTAGCCCCTTTATCAAATATAAGATAGTTGTAATTTTGTGGATTGGTCTCTGTGTCCTCTATTCTGTACCATTGGTCCACCCACCTGTTTTTGTACCAGTACCATGCTGTTTTTGTTACTATTGCTCTGTAGCATAGTTTGAAGTCTGGTATCGCTAAACCGCTTAATTCACACTTCTTGCTTAGAGTTGTTTTTGCTATTCTGGGTCTTTTATTGTTCCATATGAATTTCATGATTGCCTTCTCTATTTCTACAAGAAATGCCGTTGGGATTTTGATTGGCATTGCATTAAACCTATAGAGAACTTTTGGTAATACCACCATTTTGATGATGTTAGTTCTGCCTATCCATGAACAGGGTACATTTTTCCATCTTCTAAGATCTTCTTCTATTTCTCTCTTTAGGGTTCTGTAGTTTTCATTGTATAAGTCTTTCACCTCTTTTGTTAGGTTGATTCCCAAGTATTTTATTTTTTTTGAGGATATTGTGAATGGAGTGGTTGTCCTCATTTCCATTTCAGAGGATTTGTCACTGATATACAGGAATACCTTTGATTTATGCATATTGATTTTGTATCCTGCCACTTTGCTGAATTCATTTATTAGCTCTAATAGGTTTTTTGTAGACCCTTTTGGGTCTGCTAGGTATAGAATCATGTCACCTGCAAATAGTGATAATTTAAGTTCTTCTTTTCCTATTTTTTATTCCTTTAATTGCTTTCGTCTGTCTAATTGCTCTGGCCAGTGTTTCGAGAACTATGTTGAACAGAAGTGGTGAGAGAGGACATCCCTGTCTTGTTCCAGATTTTAGAGGGAATGCCTTCAATTTTTCTCTATTCAGAATGATGCTAGCCTGAGGCTTAGCATAGATTGCTTTTACAATATTGAGGTATGTTCCTGTTATCCCTAGTTTTTCTAGAGTTTAGAACATGAAGGGATGCTGTACTTTGTCAAATGCTTTTTCGGCATCTATCGAGATGATCATATGGTTCTTATCTTTAAGTCTATTGATGTGGTGAATAACATTTATTGATTTCCGTATATTGAACCAGCCTTGCATCCCAGGGATGAATCCTACTTGATCATGGTGAACCATTTTTTTGATATGTTTTTGTATCTGATTCGCCAGAATTTTATTGAGGATTTTTGCATCTAGGTTCATTAGAGATATTGGTCTGTAGTTTTCTTTCTTTGAAGTGTCTTTGTCTGGTTCAGGAATCAGGGTGGTGTTGGCCTCATAGAATGAATTTGGAAGTTGTCCCTCTTTTTCTATTTCCTGGAATAGCTTGAAAAGTATTGGTATTATTTCTTCTTTAAAGTTTTTGTAAAACTTTGCTGTATCCCTGTCCGGTCCTGGGCTTTTCTTAGTTGGTAGTCTTTTGTTGGCTTCTTCTATTTCCTCAATTGATATTGGTCTGTTTAGGTTGTCTATATCCTCCTGACTCAATCTGGGCAGATGATATGACTCAAGAAATTTATCGATGCCTTCACTATCTTCTATTTTATTGGAGTATAAGGATTCAAAATAATTTCTAATTATCTTCTGTATTTCTGAAGTGTCTGTTGTGATATTGCCTTTTTCATCCCATATGCTAGTAATTTGAGTTCTCTCTCTTCTTCTCTTCGTTAGCATGGCTAAGGGTCTGTTGATCTTATTTATTTTTTCAAAGAACCAACTTTTAGTTTTGTCAATTTTTTCAATTGTTTCTTTTGTTTCGATTTCATTAATTTCAGCTCTGATTTTAATTATTTCTTGCCTTCTACTTCTTTTGCTGTTGTTTTACTCTTCTTTTTCTAGGATTTTGAGATGAAGTGCGAGATCATTTATTTGTTGTTTTTTTCTTTTTTTAAGGAATGAACTCCAAGCAATGAATTTTCCTCTTAGAACTGCTTTCATTGTGTCCCATAGATTCCGATATGTTGTGTCTGTGTTTTCATTTATCTCTAAGAATTTTTTAATTTCCTCCTTGATGTCTTCTATAACTCATTGATCATTCAGTATCCTATTGTTCATTCTCCAAGTGATGCATGATTTTTCCTTCCTTCTTTTATCGTTGATTTCCAGTTTCATTCCATTATGATCAGTTAGGATGCATGGTATTATCTCTACTCCTTTATATTGTCTAAGTGTTGCCCTGTGACATAATATATGATCTATTTTTGAGAAGGATCCATGTGCTGCTGAGAAAAAAGTGTAACTGCTTGATGTTGGGTGGTATATCCTATATATGTCAATTAAGTCTAGGTTATTAATTGTTTTATTGAGTTATATAGTTTCTTTATTCAACTTTCTTTTGGAAGATCTGTCCAGTGGTGAGAGAGGTGTGTTGAAGTCTCCCATAATTATTGTATGGTGGTCTATTAGACTCTTGAACTTGAGAAGAGTTTGTTTGATGAACATAGCTGCACCATTGTTAGGGGCATATATATTTATGATTGTTATGTCTTGTTGGTGTATGGTTCCCTTGAGCAGTGTGTAGTGTCCCTCTTTATCCCTTTTGATTAACTTTGGCTTGAAATCTATTTTATTTGATATGAGTATGGACACTCCTGCTTGTTTCTGAAGTCCATATGAGTGATATGATTTTTCCCAACCTTTCACCTTCAGCCTATGTATGTCTTTTCCTATCAAATGTGTCTCCTGTTGGCAGCATATTTTTGGATCTTTTTTTTTTCATCCACTCTTCTAGCTTGTGTCTCTTAATTGGTGAGGTTAAGCCATTAACATTTAGGGTTATTATTGAGATATGGATTGTTTTCCCAGCCATATTTGTTTATTTATGTTACTTACCATGGTTTGTTTTTCCTCTTTGATTATTTTTTCCCTTTACTGTACTACCTCCCAGTGTTGGTTTTCATTGTTATTTTCCATTTCCTCTTCCTGTAATGTTTTGCTGAGGATGTTTTGAAGAGATGGTTTTCTAGCTGCAAATTCTTTTAACTTTTTTTATCGTGGAAGGTTTTAATTTCATCTTCCATCCTGAAGCTTAATTTCGCTGGATACAGAATTCTTGGTTGGAACCTATTTTCTTTCAGCATTTGAAATATGTTATTCCAGGATCTTCTAGCTTTCAGAGTCTGTGTTGAAAGATCAGCTGTTATCCCGATTGGTTTACCCCTAAATGTAATCTGCTTCCTTTCTATTGTAGCTTTTAAAATTATCTCCTTATTCTGTATGTTGGGCATCTTCATTATAATGTGTCTAGATGTGGATCTCTTATGATTTTGCACATTTGGCGTCCTGTAGGCTTCTAGGATTTGGGATTCTATCTCATTCTTCAAGTCTGGGAAGTTTTCTCGTATTATTTCTTTGAACAGATTGCTCATTCCTTTGGTTGGACCTCTATACCTTCCTGTATCCCAATGACTCTTAAGTTTGGTCTCTTAATGTTATCCCATATTTCTTGGATGTTCTGCTCATGGTTTCTTAACAGTCTCACTGAGCTGTCTATGTTCTTTTCAAGTTGAAATACTTTGTCTTCATTGTCTGATGTTCTATCTTCTAAATGTTCTACTCTGCTGGTAGTATTCTCATTTGAGTTTTTAAGTTGGTTTATTGCTTCCTGCATTTCTAGGATTTCTGTTTGTTTGTTTTTTATAACCTCTATCTCCCTGTATAGTTGATCTTTTGCTTCTTGGATTTGTTTATGTAAGTCACTGTCGAAGTGATCTTTCATTGTCTGATTTTGCTGTCTAATGTCTTCCTTGAGACTCCAGATCATCTGAAGCTTATATATCCTGAATTCTTTATCTGACATTCCATCTGCTGCAGATTTTACCTCTTCTAAAGTTGAGTTGAACTGCATTGCTTGTGGTCCTTTCTTTCCTTGTCTTTTCATACTGCTCATGTTTCTTTCTGCTTGGTGAAACTGTTGTGTTATTGAATTTTCCCCCTATATATTTATATTGCTCTTGTATAGTTGCAAAGTCTCCCTTGCAGGTGCGGGCGGTGGCTGTGCTCCTCCTCCAATTGGGGTCATCTATTATGCCGGCGGGCCGCTGGGCCCCTTCTCCGGGTCGTGTGGTCTGCCTACCTTGCGGGCAACGGCTGGGCCCCTCCTCCAATAGGGGTGATCTGTCTACCATGCTGGCGGGCCGCTGGGCCTGTTCTCCAGGTTGCAGATCTGCCTACCTTGCAGGCGCAGGTGGCAGCTCTGCCCCTCCTCCAATTGGGGTGATCTTTCAACTAGGCGGCGGGCCGCTGGGCCCCTTCTCCGGGTCGTGTGGTCTGCCTACCTTGTGGGCGGCAGCTGGGCCCTTCCTCCAAATGGGGTGATGTGTCTACCACACCGGCGGGCCGCTGGGCCTGTTCTCCCTGTTGGTCGCAGGTCTGCCTACCTTTCAGGCGCGGGCGGCAGCTCTGCCCCTCCTCCAATTGGGGTGATGTGTCTACCATGCCGGCAGGCCACTGGGCCTGTTCTGATTCTTATCTTTAAGTCTATTGATGTGATGAATTACATTTATTGATTTCCATATGTTGAATCAACCTTGCATCCCTGGGTTGAACCCCACTTGATTGTGGTGCACTATCTTTTTGATATGTTTTTGTATTGTATTTGCCTGAATTTTATTGATAACTTTTGCATCTATGTTTATTAGAGATATTGGTCTGAAGTTTTTTTTTTCTTTGATGTGGTTTTCTTTGCCTGGAAATCAGGGTGATACTGGCCTCATAGAATGAGTTGAATGAGTTTGGAAGTGCTCCCTTTTTTTTCTATTTCACAAAATAATTTTATGAGTATTGGCATTAATTCTTCATTAAAGGTGTTGTAGAACTTAGCTATGTATCCATCTGGTCCTGGGCTTTTCTTGGTTGCTTGGCTTCTGATGACATTTTCTATTTCATCACTTGAAATCAATCTGTTTAAATTATGTATATCATTATGATTCAATTTGGGCAAATCATAAGACTAGAAATTTGTTGATGCCTTCAATATTTTCTATTTTATTGGAGTACAAGTTTTCAAAATGATTTCTAATTATCTTCTGTATTTCTGTAGTATCTGTTTTGATATTTCCTTTATCATCATGTACAGTAGTAATTTGAGTTTTCTCTCTCCTTGTCTTCATTAGAGTGGCTGAGGGTTTGTCAATTTTATTTATTTTTTTCAAAGAACCTACTTTTTGTTTGTCCATTTTTTCAATTGTGTCTTTTGTTTCAATTTCATCTCTGATTTTAATTATTTCCTATCTTCTACTAATTTTGATGTTGTTTTGTTCTTTTTCTAGGGCTTTGAGATGTAATTTTAGGTCATTTACTTGTGAAGTTTTTCTTCTTTTAAGAAATGAACTCCATGCAATGAACTTTCCTTGTAATGCCTTCATAGTGTTCCAGGGATTTTGATATGTTGTATCAGTGTTCTCATTTACCTCTAAGAATTTTTGAATCTCCTCACTGTTCATTCAGCATATTATTTATTCTCCAGGTGTTGGATTAGCTTTTATTTTTTACTTTATCATTGATTTCTAGTTTTATTCCATTATGAACGAATAGAATCAGGGTAATATCTCTACTTTTTTTTTTGTATTTGCTAAGAGTTGCTTTGTGGCATAGTATATGGTCTATTTTAGAGAAGGATCCATGTGCTGTTGAGAAGAATGTGTATTCTCTCATTAAAGGATGAAATATTCTATATATATTGGTGATGTCTAAGTTATTGATTTTATTATTGAGTTCTGTAGTTTCTTTGTTCAGCTTTTGTTTGGAAGATCTATCCAGTGATGAAAGAGGTGTGTTAAAGTCACCCAGAATTATTGTATTGTGATCTGAATCTTGAACTTGAGAAGAGTTCTTTTGATAAACATAGATGCTCCATTGTTTGGGGCATATATATTTATAATTGTTAAATTTTGTTGGCATATGGTTCCCTTGAGCTGTATGTAGTATCCTTCTTTATCCCTTTTGGTTAACTTTGGCTTGAAGTCTACTTTATTTGATATGAGCATGGAAACCCCTGCTTGCTTCCGCAGCCCATGTGAGTGTTATGATTTTTTCCAACCTTTTACCTTTAGTCTATGGATATCTTTTCCTATGAGATGATTCTCTTAGAGGCAGCATATTGTTTGGTCTTTTTTTTTTTTTTTTT